>NC_055704.1:11675333-12293166 GCF_017639745.1 Melanotaenia boesemani | reverse complement strand
CTTTATTAGCTTGTTTTTGTGTAGTGAAGTCTGTCTTTTGTGTAAATCTCTAACTGAACCATTTTTTCGCCAAAGTCAGTTTTTAAAATGGTCACATCAAGAGGCCCATGATGACTTGGAGCATTTATATTAATACATCAACCTGCTGTGACGCTTTAGTTTTTACACAACTGGTGTCAGAATAAAGAGGTACTGGAGGCTGGACGTAAACTAAATCTTCATGGCCATCCAACATCCTCCTTTGCATCCACCTGATCATAAGGGGAAATAAAACGGCATCATTAGGATGAAATCTAGGCTTTTTTTTTTTTTTCTTCTTTTCAGCTGGAGTTGGTTAATTAACATTTCCAACTGTGCTCAAACTCGGCTGGTCTTCATCTGACCGGTGACTGTATTAAAGCGTTCAGTCCCAAGAACAATTGGATTGTGTGATTCATTGAAGTGACAAACTTGCATTACAGCCCTTGACACAAATTCAGGATAAACCTCAGAAATGAACATTTCTAATGTAGCGGCTTTGTGACCTGTGGAAAAAACTATCTGTTTTTAGAAAGAGGGGAAAAATGGCCACCATTTCCATCTCTGTTGATTCTTGTCACATAGTCACAGTGAGAGGACATGGTCTTTTTGAGTTTGTAGCTGCTTGTTGAGTGTTTAGGCTTGAAGTGGTTGTGTAGTTTTGGTTTTACTATGTGGAGAGGTCTCAGACTTGACTGAACCCCACCCCACTTGTGATTTCTTGCAGAAGGATGCAGCCCCCCCAGCTGAGTGCAAGCAACAGTGAGGCCTTGCCTGACCACCTTGAGGATCAACTGCACTGTAACAGCTTCTCAAATAAAAAAAAAATAATAATAAAAAATCAAACAAAAAAAATAGTTACTTATCGCCTTATAATGTTTTGTATTTTTCTTGGTAGGGAATTTGAAGAAAAGGTTTCAAAATTTTTGTTACAAAATCTCATGGTATTATACTGGAGCTGTTTGGCTCAATATATATAGTATTTTACTAGACCTATTCTTTTTTTTCTCTCTACAATAAACTATAGAAAATATCTTCCTCAAAAAAAAGCATGATCTTGTTTCTTCACTGCTAAACTAGTTTGGGTTCTTGTGAAGTTTTTTGTTGTATTTGCTCTTAGACAACAGCTGTGGTTTAGACTGCGATGCAGTGCTGTCAGTTTCGACGCCCTCCTTTCTCCTACCAAAGTTCCAGGTTGGTTGGTTCTGATCGTCCCAGGTCGTGTTTTTGTTTCATTTCTTTTTATTTTATTTTATTAACTCTTAGTGGGGCCTTCAGCACTTGGAAAAGCACTGTAGCATTCCCAACCCTAGAGACGTAGGACATATGGGTGACCTGCAGCTGGGTGTCCATTCCAGTTTATCCAGTATTCCTGAGCATGGGATCTCAAGTTGATGTTTGTCCACCTCCTGTGCTACTCACTGCTTTCCACTCGATACATTCCAGTAAGCAGTACCATCAGTGAACCCAGGTCTGCCGCTCGGCAACTGGGCCGACTGTTAAAACGGATCAAAATGAAGCTTGTGTCGACTTGCTTGCTCCCAGCTCGGTTGAATCTCTCGAACATTCCAGAGAATTCCTTTGAAGAGGCGAGTGAGATATTTTGACAGGATGGCCGGTCCAGAGGCACCCAGTCCCACTAACCTCACGTTTCAGGCTCCTCATAAGCGCACTGTGGCGTGACTGTCGTCTTATCTATTGCACTTTGTGCTAGTGTGTAGTGTACCAGTGGCGTCCTGTCATCACTTAGCTGAGTATTCCTTGTAAGCAGCACTTTGTATGATCCCCTCTATCTAAAGGGCCTAAGGGGTGAAGGCGTAACCCCGCTCTGTGGAGAGTTAAACTTTAGCCATCTGGTTTAAAGTGCTTGAGCTTTTGTACCAGGGAAGGCACACTTCAAAGGTGCTTTGCAGGAACAAATGCGAGCAGATGTAGCACAGGGGACTAAAAAGATGAAGTGTCTACCTGTCAGATTCGTAACCCACTCCCAATCTCACCTTTTTTTTTTTTTTCTTCTGTCTTCCTTCCTTCCTCCCTTTTGTCCCTTAAAGTTTGTGATCTTTACCTCTTGTCTGGTCAGATGAGTTGCAGTCCTCAGCCAAACCCTTGAGGTCCTCGTTTCATTATTTTTTTCTAAATCACTGTGAAAGACGGGAAGTGTGATAAGGCCGCTGTTTCGGCCAGTGACCCACCACCCCCACACCTCAGATTACTTTGTCACCCAGAAGGCTGCAGAAAGGCATGTCAGAGCAATATGTTTAGCCAAGAGGTATTACCAAGAGAAAGCCTAGCCTGCCTCCCTTACAATCCATTTTAATGCCTTTCCCCCCCTTTAAGTTACAAAAACAGCCAAGTGCTGGTTGTGTTGGACAGCATTATGCCTGCTGTGGAGAGTCAGGGTATCTCTCATTCTGCAGGGAGTATTAGATAATGTTCAAACAGAAAAGGACATGATGGGGTTTCTGTGGGGTCCTTCTGAGCAGCTGTTGTCAAGGCAAAATGCTATGCTACAAAATACTAATGTACTCAATAACTGTACGTGTATGTTCATGAATAAATTGGTTAAACATGTCTTTGGCTGAATCTTTCTTTCCACACCATCACGTTGCTACTGTCTTGTCTGTTGCACCTGCTGACATAGTGAAAGACATTTGTATTTTGGTGTTGCAATTGCATATTAGCTGGATAAAAGTTTCAAACCTGCATCAACAAATTGGACAATGAATCGCATATGCCAGCAGAGGGCGCTGTGTTGCAGCCTTTGAAACACAGTTAAGACGTTCCTTGGAGAAGATGGTTTGCATTAGAAATGGAACATGACCACAAAATGACTCCAGCAGTTAAGGGAGGATTGGGAAGTGGTGTGGATTACAAGTGGTTAATACTATACACAAATGAAGACAGCTTAATTGTAAAATCATATATAGATCAAAATATAAATGATGTGTACACACTTTGTAATGACAATGAATTACTACATGAATTTTAGTTGGATTAAGCAGTTTATCAACTATTTTTAGATGAGTAAATCCCATCAAAATGAACCCTGGCTGCCCGTGTTTCTCACTTTCATGGTGGAATAATGCTGCTTAATGATGATACAAGGTGTAATGTCAGCCAATATAGATTTTAAAGGCCCAAGAGTGTTCCCAGAAATAGTAATTTTATCCATCTCCCCCCCTCAACTCTTGGTTTTCTTTAAAATAATTAAAAAGTATAAAAATGCACTGTAAACAAGTGACTGAAATAAAAACCTTAATCCCCTAAATTACAATATAGGGGCTCCTGACAGGAATGACTTCCTGTACATTTCTGTCTTGCAGGAACTTGAAGCCTTTGCCTGAACACACACCATTGTTTTCTCATTGTGTCTTTAGTTTTTAAAACAGTGATACAATCCACTTATTTTGGGTCATGTTGCTCTTTTTTCTTTTAAGAGATGAAAACCAGAGTTCATGTGTTATAACAGTTATGAACGATATGAAAAGTAGTTTATTGTAAAATATCAAAATATCATAAAGATACTGTTGTCATCGTCTCAGAGGGCTGGATACTACTCCGGGGGGCGGTGCGCCTCTCCAGACCCCTCCCGCCCCCAAACCCCCTTCACAAACTGTGACCAGCAACCAGACAGGCAGGCATCCTCTCTTCAGCCAGTATAACACAGCCTCGCTCCCAGCTGCATCCCATTCCTTCGCCGTCTCTGAGATAGACAGCCATCAATCAGCCATCCATCCGGCCGTCAAACGAAGCAGTAAGGAGGGTGGGAGTCCGAGGCGTGCAGGTGAACATGCTGGAAAACGGAAGAAAGGTGTTCAAGGAGGGTCTCCTGGAGAAGCGGAGCGACGGGCTGCTGCAGCTCTGGAAGAAGAAGCACTGTGTCCTGACCGAGGACGGCGTGCTGCTACTGCCGCCCAAGCAGCATGACCACCCGCAGCACCACCACAGCGGCGGGGACACGGGGAAAGTCAAGGAGCTGCACTTCGCCAACATGAAGACCGTGGATTGCGTGGAGCGGAAGGGCAAGTACGTCTACTTCACGGTGGTTATGACAGAGGGGAAGGAGATCGACTTCAGATGCCCGCAGGACGAGGGCTGGAACGCGGAGATCACCTTGCAGATGGTTCAGTATAAGAACCGACAGGCGATCCTGGCCGTCAAGTCCACCCGGCAGAAGCAGCAGCTGCTGGTGGTGCAGATGCCCGGACAGAAGACCGCCCGTAGCTCTCCGAACGTTGCGTGACCTGCGGCGTGCCCCGCGGACACTGGTGCGCCATTATCGGTAAGACACCAAGACAAATCGGGAGGGGGCTCCTCAGGTCTGGGGACCACCTGGGGATCCCCCTGCATTTTAAGGAGCCGATCTTTGCTTGTATCTCCTGGATATTTGTTCAAAGAGTGAGGACGTTTGGTTCCACTGTAGGGAAAAAGTCACCCTCCTCCGATCAAACTGCTCCTCTTTCAGGACATCAAATCGTACCCTGTGGATTAGTTTTGTCTTAAAGAAAAGTTTGGGAGCCCCTGCTGCTTTTGGCCTGTTTAGATGTCTCTCTGATGGAGCAGAAGTCCTCCCCAGGGAAAGGTGCTGGATTCAACCTGCATAGGCTTGGTACATCATACAACGAACGCGCATCTGTTCCCAAAACAAGACTTTGCGTGTTGGTATAGATTGCAATGATTTCCATTAATGCTGAATACGTTTATCTGCACAACGCTTTTAAAACGGAGGTACAAACGATTTAAGGAGATTTTAATTCGCCCACAAACTCATAGATAAAGATAAAGTGAAGAATATGCCAAAGATATCAAAATCCAGCTTAAAATCTCACGGGGTTTGCGTAAACGCCAAAGCCCAACCGGTAATTTCCTGATTGGTGCGCGCGCATAGGTTGACTTCCAAATTTGCACTATGATCTATGCTGTGGAGTCTCAGCTATACGAACCTCGTCCAGGGTGAGCGTGTGCAGCTTTTACACTCACCCCCCGAAGCTATGTTTAGAGAAATACGCTATTCCAGTCTCAGATTTCCATACACGTGGCCCCAGGAAGACGGCGGTTTGTTCTTAGTTTTAAATCTATATTGTAAAAGAGAGAAAAATTCTAAGAATTAGAAGGGAAAAGCTGCCCCTTTACGTATGGATATAAATAATTCTCAGGAGTCACATTTGGTTCAAGTCCTTCTTCTAAGCCCTTATAGTGACTTTAAATTTCTTCTGCATGAAATTAAAAAAATATTTTATTGATCCCAACAAGAATTATAATCCTCTGTGAGCCACAGTCAGTTTGCAGCCTATCTAACTGATTGTGTCCACAGGTGAATTGGACATTCAGCTGAGGAAGAATTTGAAACCTGGCTTTATCTCCTCTGCTGTCTGCTCATTCCACCATGCTCCATTCTCCAGAAGAACCCCTCTTCCATGTTCTGGGTTCCACAAGCCAGTGCTCGGCCTCTTTTCAGTACAGACTTATTTCATAAAAAGACTGATGGACTACAAGCATGTGAGAAAAAACTGTGTTCTGCCGTGCGATGGGTTTATCCCTTATTTATTAGATGTGTAAATATTTTCTATAAAAAATAATGTCCCATTGTTGATGAATGTTCAGTGTGGTTGTTGCTAGACTGGAACAAGAGTAAGTACTCGTTCTAAGGGTTATAGCCTACGACCTACCGTGGAAAGAAGTTGCATAATTGGTTGTTATAGGTTAGTTAAAGTAGTTCATTATTGATAAAAATGTGTCATTGCCTGTGATTTTACTTTTCAACTGAACCAAAGACTCTTTTCTTAGATATCTCTCCTTGTTCAGTGTTTCATCTCACTATACTAAAAACTATACAATATATGACCAGATACCTGCTTCACTCATACAAATTACATTTTATGTGCTTGTTTAGTTAATAGCCACCATGTATGTTGATGTTTCCATTGTGTCCATTAGTAATTTTTCTTTAATTTATTTGGCTGCATTTTTAAACTAAATATTTTTTGCTATCTTGTCTTAAATCTGAAAAAGACACAAGTACATTGCCCTCATTTTGTTTTAGTGAGTACAGAGAAGCTAAAACTAAGGTGCTTTAGAGACATTGCATGACGTTGCAGAATGATAACATAAACATCAAGTAAAACCAAAAACAAAGAGAAACTCCTACTTTGATATGTTAAAATGACTTAAAACTCATATAATGTACTCAGTGTGATGAATAGTTATGCTTCCAAACAGGATGCTATCAGTGCTTCTTAACGGTTTTGTAGGAGCTGTGTTGCAACCAAGCTAGGTAGCTAGCTTGGTCACTAAGGTGGAAGGCTCTGCACACTGTCACAGGCTATTTGTTGTAAATTGGCAGACTTGTTCACATCTGTGATGCTTTCTGTTGTCTGTGTGCATATTCAGTCTCTTACCAAATTGATCAGTAGCTTCTGTGATCTATTGCAGCTTTCAGACACTAGCAGCTAGCTAGGATCTAGCTAGCTAGTTTGCATCTAGCTGAAGTGTGGCCACTTCATTTTCACATGATGCAACTGCACTGTCTCATATCACTGGGTCCTTGGTTATGTGCAAGACCATAGCGCAACAATACATCCTACTCATTTCCCAAAATAGCCCTTTTGGGTTAAAATTCTTTTTTTTTTTCTTTCTGGCTTCTGCAATTTTGGGCTAATTATATGCTAATCTTTTTCTTTTTTCCTAAGATACCAGTCTTAAAGCTGTCTCACAGGAAATAAGAGTATAGTGGCAGTAATTCACTGACATGTCACTCCTGCTAACTTTGTGAAAAATCAGTCATGCCAATGACTGTCACATTACCACAGCTAGTCACTGTAGCAGCTCAGCCTCAGAGATATCTTAGAAATAAGATCACTAATCTGTTTTTATGGGTATAAGAGTGTTTCATGCTAAAATCGACACACTCAACAATTCTTTTGCAACAACATACAGAGCAACAGTCAGAAATTTGTCATGGTGGGAGGTAGTGTTGCGTCCAGAACACATTTTTATCTCTCTGTGGCTCAAGTTGTTTCCTGTTTCCTCTGAGTGTCTCCCACTGCTTGCCAGTGTATCATTGCCAAACCAACACATGCCTCTGTGTTGCTGTCATCTCCCACACAGGGTCATAGCTTCACCCTTTATCTAATGTGGTTGGTGTGATGCCTCTATGACATGCCTTCCTGTTTTCATCATTTCTCACACAATCATGGCTGTGCCCTTTGTAGCCACTGTCCAATTTCTTATGTCAATGTGAGATCTATTTTCATAACTTGAAATGATACATTCCATTAAAAAAATGTCAAAGTCAGCCTACTGTGTTATGTGGTTTCTCTTCCTCTCCTAAAGTAACAGATAAACGTCCGTGCCGTTCATTGGGGTCACTTAAATGACTTGTTAAAGTAGCTTACTCTCAGTCTCCAGGCTTTCGTTGCTTTACTGCTGCTGAACCTCTCACCCCGTGTTTCCTGGTCTAAATGTAGAAGACATGGAGAGAGTTGGGTTTCACTGCCAGTTGTTGCTGCTCAGAGAAACTGTCAGTGTGTAATGTCAAAAGCACACGTGGCTGGAGCCCTGCTGTTGTCTAAAGCCTGGCTAATTCAATTAAACTTGTGTGCATGACATCCTCTCTGACACATGAAGGACTCAGTGCTGCTTGAGAGGAATGCGGCTTAACATTAGAATCTGGGTTTACATTCACCTTCAGTTCCTGCTACTAAGCACTTGTTTTATGCACATTAGGAAACCCTGTAAATGACGGGATAATCATTGTCTATAATGGGTCTGCAATTTCAAATCAGACTATTTCTTATGGAGTGAGAACTCAGCTATTTTTAGCATTACACATTATATTAATGTTACTGTGATTAGTTGTAATCACATTAAGTAAAACATGACAACAACAAATCAGGCATTGCAATATATAACATTATTTCTGTTTTTACTTTTTATTTATTCAAAGTTTGCTTGCTAACTAGATAGAAAACAAACTTTTAGCCAATTAGCAAACATCTGAGTAGCTATAATGAGTGTGTTGGTTAGCTTGTTAGCATATTACCCTTTGGCTATGTTATTAATATTTAAACAAACAGCACAACTCCAGAGTCCTGATTTGAACTGACATTTTTTTTTTTTAATTAACAAAGGCTGTGTTATTTCTTCAAATTTGGGTCCACACCTTCCACGCCACATAACCCTGTCAATTGTGGCAAAATGTGCATTACGTTCATTAAAAAAAAAAAAAAACCCACAAAACTCTATGAAGGTTTAATGTTCAAAGAAACAAATCTGTTCTCTTATTAATTAACTGTAATGATTACTGTGATCTGGCACTTCATACATGTAAAAATAAACATAATAAATTGCAATCTTCCTGTAAATCAACTATTAAAAAAGTAAAATTTTACCCTGAGGAAGCAGACAAATAAACAAGTATGCAGAATTATATAATTTATAAAGGATGAGTACTTTCAATGAACTGTATTTAAAATTGCTTTATTTTGTACTTTACGTTTTGTATAATTTGCTAAATAATATCTACATAATGCTGATTCTAAAAGATATTATGACACAGAACTGCTAAAATACAATCCTCTTCAACTTAGACAGTGTTTAGTTTATATTTTCATCAATAGCCTTCTGTTAAGATTGTCTTACAAAGCAGAGAAAAGATCAACAGGAAGGTGATTAAGTTACAGTACCTCTTAATGTTGACATCTCTCCAACATGCCTTATTGAACTAGCTGCAGCAGCTGTTCTTCAAGCATTACTTAAGAAGCTGCTACTTTAACTTGGACTGTAGAATGACCGCCAACTCATTCCTCACCATCGCCAGCGGTCTTTTGATGTAGAGGAAGTTACAGAGACTTGTGACAGCAGGCACATGTAGCTGCGGGTGATTTAAGAAGAGCATTGAATCCAGACTTTTGGAAACTCACCACCTTGTGTCATCACTGTACTTGAACCCAATAAAACTTGTTTGCATAGTGGAAGAACCAACATAACTGGCAGTTACTGAAGTTGTTTGCAGATAAAGCAGTTGTTTTAAAACATGATTAATCTTGTAATAAAATATGATCAAGCATTTCAGATGAATAAGT
The DNA here is from genome assembly GCF_017639745.1 of Melanotaenia boesemani. NCBI lineage: Eukaryota > Metazoa > Chordata > Actinopteri > Atheriniformes > Melanotaeniidae > Melanotaenia > Melanotaenia boesemani. The sequence goes on along the minus strand of NC_055704.1, from coordinate 12,284,065 downwards.
ATCAATATAAAGTTTCAGTACCTTAATCAGAGTCTCAGTTTCAGTCTTGATAGAGAACAGAACAAAAGGCAGCCAACATCCTCAAGAAGTCTGGAGAACTACTCCTGTAGACAATTTAAAGAAACTATGAGAAAGTTTGTTTAAAAGGGCCATTTTGAAGAATAAAGGTCATACCAAATATCAACTTCTAAGCTTCTATTTTTCTGATTTATGTTTACAATAAATTAGTAATACTTCCATTTTTTTCTGGCAGTATATCAAGAAATAAGGAGCGGCTCAAAACTTAAACACAGTGCAGTATCTTTTTTTTCCCCTCTATCTGGCAAAAAATCCCACTAAACAGACTACAACAAGATGATAGCCCGTCTTGCAGACCTTTTTGACTTCCCTCACCACCTCATATGCTACACAGTAGTTTTTAAATCTTTAATAAAAGCAAACAGTGTTACCTTCTGCAGCATATTAATACACTTGTGGTATTGTAGGGAATATTTCCAACAGCAGAACATGAGTAAGTGTATGAATCAAAATAAACTATGAGCATGTGTCTACATAGTAACGAAGGAAGAGGTCAGCCAGTGCAACAGTTATGTTTTTCAGACTTTCTGAGTAACAGCTGAGCTCTGTGACATAGAGTAGAAAGTATATTAAACAAGAAGGAAAAATTAGTAGTGAGCCCTTTTATCCATTTTTATAGGAAAACAACGGACTATTTCAAAACAAAAGCTACTAGTTGGCTTCTTTAAAAGAGCCAGTTGCACTTGTTGCATATTTTTGGAAAGCGCTAGGGCAAAATCTAAAATGATTTACTTTTGTAGGAGGCAATTACATTCCAGTGTGTCTGAAATTTAGAATAGACGCTGTAGTACAAAACAGAATCAAATCCCTCTGGTGGTCTGATGCCGTAGCAGCATGAAGCAAATTTTTGAGACAAATTTAGGTGTAATCCACAGAGGCTTGTTTTATAGCAGCCTCTCCTGAGCATAATAAAGGCCCAAATGAGTTGCACAGGAAATAAATGGATCATTTACTGCTTAAAAAAAAAAAAAAAAAAAAAAACCTGAAATACTGCATAAGAATGAAGTAAAAACAAAGAGCACACACTCACTTAAGATTGTTCCAAACATGGGTGAACAGATTTCTGATATAAGATAGAGTAAGACCATAAAATATTTTCTATAAAATAGCAAGATTTTAAAAGCAATTTTTCCCCTCTTGAAACTAATAGATGGACAGAAGCTTACATTCTAGGCTCTGATGTGCCTCATGTGTCTGGATGCTGACATCTAACGGGTTGATTAAACGTCTCATTTATTTATTTTTTTTCTTTTCAGTGGCATGAGTCAGGATTTGTCTGCAGTTATTCAGTTTGTTTGTTAAAAATACTTATTTTGGGGGCCTAGTCTATTCATTGTCTTTCTCCTGCTAATGTATATGGTAAACGGGCTTTACTTATATAGTACTTGTTTTCTGACCACTCAAAGTGCTTTTACACTGCTTTTATACAGCACCTCCTGGGAGTTATTTTTAAGTTTTTTTTCCCAGTCACACACATTCACACACTGGTGAGACAACTTGGGGTTCAGTATCTTGCCCAAGGATACTTCGACATGTAGTCTGGGGAAGCTGGGATTAAACCTCCTGATTGACAGATGTGCTCAGAATGAAGCAATGTAATTCAATGCACTAAAGCATTAGATTCGTTCATCATCCAGCCTTTAGAATAAACTTTAATGAGTTAAATCAATCTAACCCTTGTATATTTGGGTTTATGTTATTTTCTACACCTGAAAATTGCCACTGGGAGGGAACACTTCTCAACAGAGCAGTGTGCTTAATGTATGTACAACCCCAATTCCAAAAACAGCTGGGATGCTGTGTAAAATGTAGATAAAAAACAGAATTCAGTGATTTTCAAATGTCATAAACCCATATTTTATTTCAAATAGAACATTAACAACATCTCAGATGTTGAAAGTAAGGTACCATTTAATAGAAAATATTCAGGCATTTTGAATTTGATGGCAGCAAAGTCTGAACAGGGCCAACAAAAGGTTGGAAAAGTAATTGGCACAAATGAAAATAAAATGGAAGAGCGGTTCACAATCAATTGGGTTCATTGGTAACAGGTCAGTAACATGACAGAGGATAAAAAGAACATTTTAGAGAGGTAGATGTAAAGATGGACAACTAGAGACAAATTATATCAAAATTTGGGGGACAGTTTTAGAAAAATGCTCCTCAATGTAAACTGGCAAAGCCTTTGAAGATCCTACCATCTCTACAATGTATACTATTAGTTATCAAATCTGCATTTTACACAGTGTCCCAGCTTTTTTTGGAACCGGGGTTATATGTAGTGACTCATTAATGTATTCATCAAATTTTCCTCTTAATAAGCATTTGTTATATAAGTTGAGCGTCTCCAGATAAAGTATACTTCATGCACAGACATAAAATTGTTGGTGTTTGATCTTTTGCATCCACCACTTGAATCCCTACAGAACTTTGCCCTAATTTAAAACAGCTGTGTTTGCACAAAACTATTTGGAGGAAGTTGTGTGCACTTGTACAGAAACTCCAACTAATGCTAGTGGACGTTTTGGATTGAAAGAAAATAGACAACACAGATGAAGAGATGGTAAGCTAAATTTAGATTGTAGAAATTAATGAAGAAGTAAATAAATAAAGAGGCTTTACAATCATGTCCTGGAAAATGTCCTGGAGTATTGAACCATTACTACGTGTGCCACACAGTGCGGGTCAAACAGTACATGAAAGCTGTCAGGACTTGTTGATTCTGTAGCACTACATTCTCATAAATAAAATTCTCAATATATTCCTTGCAATCAATAACCTTCCAAGGGTCCATTGTGTCTGATAGGCCTGAATGGTGTTATGAGCTGTGTTGTACAAAAGAGCCTCAAGCATTTATTGATGCCAAGACTGCATATCACTCACATGGCTTCACCCTTGTTGAAAAGGTAGTTGCTGGGTAGACAAATTTGTTACTTTATTCTTGAGCTAAAATGTTAGCATCAAAGCTATCAGTTCATTTGCATGTTACCCTCAAAATGCTGTATGATGCCAAGTTTGATAACCCTTTCCCAAGGTGTAAATAATAAGCTCTTTTTAAACTTCAAATAAAATATGACATGGAGAGACAGGTGTACAGCTGGGGTAGGCCAGAGGAGCAGATGACTAGATGTGCTGTGCAGAACAAAAGACAGACCCAGCAGCTTAAGAAATATTTTGTTTTTAAGCAAAAAATTGGAATAATTTAAAAAAGCCAAGAAGCTACTTGGCTGTGACCATCTGCTGTTGGTTGGGAACCAGAAAAATCTAGAAGACCAGATTAGATTTGCTTAAGGTAAAACGGGATTTTTCACTTTAAAGAATGGGTGCTCCATCTAATTGGTTTGTGAGTATGAAGATCATTGAACCAGAGATGTCATGATCAACTCGAGCGTAGGTGAGTCTGAATCTGGGAAGATGGACATGACAGAATAGTACTGCTGTGATCATCCAAACACCCAGGAATGAAGGCAGACAGGATTTGTTAATGAATTTGTCATGTTCTATGCATTTTTATCTTTTGGTTAAGCTCTTGTTAGATTTCTGTTTCAGCTGTTTTTTGGTGTTTGGTTTAGGCTGCCTTTGAGTCATATGTGCCATGTTGTTCCCTGTTTTTATTTAAAAGATTTGATCCCCCTGGTGTATTCTGTCGTATTTACTTCCTGCTCCTTTGTTACACCTAATTTAGTTTCTGATTTCACCTACTCTTTGTTTTGTCATTAGTCCCTCGATATGTCTTCTGCCCAGTTTCCTTTTGTTCTTTTCTAGATCATTGTTTCTGCTTGTCTCTGTAGTCTTCAGTTTCAGTAAGTCGGTCCATCCTTCAATCCAGAACTCTGCTTGATTTGTTTTGTTCTTTTTATGTTTAGGATCTGTTTACTTTGTACCTTTGCAGCCTCTTTTTTAATTTATTTAAATAACGTCTGCCAAGTTTATCCATCTACATCAGCTCTCATAGTCAAGCATTTAACTGTTTTATCTGATACAGTATAGGAACTTTTGTGAATTACTAGCTATAAAAGTTAGCAAAGGCTCCATGACTAGTCTATGTACCAGCAGATCGGTCGCAGTGTCTATGTTGTCTGTGTCCACTGCTAAAATCCCTACAATGAACATGTGAAGAACGTATGGTTGGTTGGATTAAGTTTTCTCTTGCATACTGTTGGTTGGGTCTATGTGCGTTGCTAACCTGGAGAAGAAATGTCCTGACAATGCACTATGGGACGTGGGTAAGCCAGTGGGGTTGGCGTGATGCTGAGTATGTTGTTAAGTTGCGAAAACTTTAGGTCATATAATTAAAATGGATGCTGCTTTGACCACCTAGAAACACTGCTGACCGAGTACACCTCTTAATGGAAATGATATTCCCTGATGGAAGTGATCGCATGTAGCAGGAGAGTACAGTGACTGCACTACAGGTAACTACTTTAAAACTGTGTACTTGTACTGTCTTCTGTGTGCCTCTTAAGGTGTTACTTATCCCAAATGGTGATCTAGCAAAACTGGTGCTGCAGTTTTAAAGATCAGAGGGATCTCATTTAACATAGAGTTGTTTGTCCATTCAGAGACACCGTAGGGAAAATGGTGGCACAAATATGGCAGCAGCCATGTAAGTGCACAAGTAGATAGAAATGGTTTATAAGTGATAAAAAAATATAACTGTAAAATAAAGCAATTTAAATATTGATTGAAACAGTTTCTAATGATATATTACATTTTTCTCTCTTTTTTATTTTGTTGCATGCTGCACCTTTAAGTCCCCACTTTGCATCTTACAGGACTTCAGGGATCTACTTCCTTCTCTATCAGCAAGTAACAATGTATGGGTTTTACTAATGAATTGGAGTATGTGGTGGATCTCATTCATTATGCATGCCCAGCATCATACAGAATGTAATCCGCTGATTTATATTCAGTGTGTAAAACACGGCATGAAGCATATCATACAGAATTACAGTGGGGTATTGTATATTGCTCTCAATTACTACAGTTCTTCATGAAATTATACGTAATTTGTTTTTGCTCTTGCTGGTAGAAATAATATCCAGCATTCCTGCTGTCTTACTTTTCAACTTTTGAGAAAAGCAGTGAGTTAATGCTTTGTTTTTTTGTGGGGTTTAATTCCCCTTTTTTATATACAGGCTCACTATTTTGCGAAAAACCTTTGAGTTGGCAAAAAATTTTAACCACAATCATAAAGCCATGATCATCTTTTGGATGCTCATTGCTATGACGACAGGGATTGTATCTACTCACAGGGAGCTAATTTTTCCTAATCACTGACATGTAGATGTTGCAGCCTTTCAGATCACTTCGTGATTCAAAGTGCCTGCAGAAAGGATAACAGGTAGACAAAGAAAAGCCCATTATTCTGGGACATCTGGCTCGAGCGTTACTCCACAGGCTTCATCAGACGGTGAAACAGCTCATCAGCACAGAGAACGGAGGACAGATTGTTCACACTTGCTGTTTTGTCTTCTTCCTGCTGCGTAGGAGGGAGATGGGAAGGTGTTGGATTGCTTTAAAGTGCTTTGTTCAGGCTGTAGAGTCAAAGCCAACTTGTTTGTGCCTTCTCAGTTGACTACATTTTTGACAGAATAAATTACAGTAAGACTGCTGTTAAGTCGTGTTTTAGTTTAGCTGTTATTAATCTGGAATTGTGAGTTTACAGAGCCCAAAATAAAAAAATGGCACACTTCAAACCATATTAACTACTCAGCATTATTAAAGCGTAATGGTTTATGTGATTAGCTATTAGCCAGCTGTGAATTGTTGTTCCAGCAGTACTTAGCCATCTGCTCAGTGGTCCAGAAACTCTCATACTTTGCATGTGAATGTTCTAAATAAGAAAAAGCTGATAAGTAGAACAAGCTGGCTTTCTATTTGTCATTTTTCCCCATCCACTCCATGTGTGGCTTTGATTGGAGTTTCAGTTGTGCAACAGTCCAAGGCACTACGGTGAACAAGGTCAGTATTAGCCAATTGTAGTCTCTTTTTTGTTTAGTTTAGTCAGATTCCCAGTCTGTTTCACACAGCTCCATTAAAGCTTTCATAATATTCCCCCTCCCGTGCATGCATAATGACTGTTGTTGCACAGCTGAGTCCAGATAATGTTATACTTCGACCTGTCCCAGTAGCTCATGCAGGGGAGGGGAATCAAGTTACTAATCAAAATATGGGTGAGAAAATGTTCAGGACATTCTGTGGCTTCTTTTTCTGTGGGAGATCAATATACATGTCAACATTGCTGAATTCACTGCACAAATGTTTACTTGAATGATTTATCAGTCAATTTTTTAAAAATATGGGAATGAAAGCAGCTTTATTGGGAATTTTGCTATATTAATATACAGTTGCATCTTGGGAACTGGTTTGGGATGCCTCAGACCATTTTGGTGGAGTTGAGCATATACATGAAGTAATTATTTGAGTTCCAGCTGCATCATTTGGGTATGTTAGTCCAGTTTTGAGACTTTAATTACATGAAGTTTTATTCAGATGAACATGTTAAATGCATTTTAGAAGTCTGGTTTTGGTCAGACCAAGATGATAGAATTAATCTGAGTCATGTAACTATAGTAACTAGAAGGGTGGTGGTCCATCCAAATGACCCCATTTAACTTAAATCATGGTTTGACTCAATTGTGGATGTAACCGCACTGACGGTTAAAGGGTGATTTTAAAGCCCTGTTTCCAACAAGGGGTCCAACTCAAAGGGATGGGTTGGTATACATTGTCTTTTGTGTGTGTGTGGTTCTACAGGCAAAAACTTAGAAAGGGTGCCTAGAAATCCAGGTTGTCTTACTTTTTTAGGATCTTTCTGTGGGGCTCTGATCTTACCAATTCGACCCTAAAAGGTGGAGCTTGAGAAGCTGCAATCCATTGATTGGATTGGAAGGAATTGTTACTTCCTGTGTGATACAGCAATGGGAACAAATGGGAACACCTCCATGCTTAAATATACCATGGATTTGTTGTTTTATTTTAAGCCACTTGCCAAGAAGAAAGAACAAACTGCTGGATGTCCATCATTCTCCTACTTTGCTTCTGTTGCGTTCTTCTTTGTTATAATTCAAGGAAGGCATTGCACCGCTATGATGTCACACTGTTATGCAGCTGGCGCATCTATTGCTATCTGGCTTATAGCCTTAATACCAGGTAAGGGTGGTTGTGGAAACACAACAGAGTTTGGGGTTTACCAAACTGCATCAAACAGCTAGTTCCCTTGGTGGAAATTGGGTTTAATTTGCTTTTGTCAAAAGAAACTACCTTTTAGACCTAAAAGGAAGTTCTGAAATGGATAAAATATGTCTTTAAAGGGCCAGTGACAGGGCTTTTGTATGTGTGTGTGTGTATGTGTATATATATATATATATATATATACATATATATATATATATATATGTATATATATATATATATATATATATATATATATATATATAAAAATATATAATTTTTTTTTCTGGCTTATCTGCAGTGTTTAAAATAATGATTTTTCACATTTTAAACATTACCCCAAGTTTTAAAAAAGGTATATGCTTATTTTAGTATTTTTAACTCAATTTATCCAGTCATCTCAAACACACACACAATTTGCAATCATTCAGCAGTAGCCCTGGGCAGTGTTGGTATAATTCTAACAGCAGTGTGTATAAAGTCTGGTGCGTCAGTAGATTTGGCTCCTCTATATCACTCCGTCCTTTGACCCTTTCTAAGCTTTTTGGCTTTAGTCCTAGGCTGCCTTTCTCTCTTACTCCGCACACTCTTATTCTTTCTCTCTCGCTCACACACACACACAAACATGTACAGCAGCACTTGTTGCCAAACCACCCTGCTGAGGCAAGGTTGGTCAGCTGGCTCAGCTCAGTCTTTCTCAGTGACCAGAGTGGGCAGATAGAGATAAGAGCAGAAATGTGACCTTGGTTTCTGCTGCAGCGGGAAAACTCTGTAAACCCCCGACTGCAGGCACGTACACAAGAAAGTGAGAAGCTTTGAGAACACGTTTAATAACCTCATTTTTCAGGGTTCAGACAAAGAAATCATAGAACGTAGAAAGGTCCATGAAATCCAAAATTTTGTTCCAGACATCCCACCTCACTACTTGGACTTCTTCTAGTCAAAGATTTCTGTTTGTTTGTCTCATACAGTGTTGTTACTGTTGCTGTACCTTTCAAGGTTCCCACCTCAACATGATAATGCAGTATATAATGACAACAAAGGCAGGTTTACTCTAAATTTGTACTTTCATTCAGGCAATAAGTCTGAGACTGCATAGGATGTTTTCTTATTCTTAGCCAAGAAAGGTCAGTTTTGCTGACAGCATTACTTTTTCAGGCAGACTTCATTTACGTTTGCTGGCTTGCAAATTAACACTAGTCAAGTGAGCTGGTTGAAAATCCTCTCTCCATATGACATTCACCATTTCTCACAGCCAAAGAGTCTTAAATATGCCAAATGCGTGGCCTCATGCTACAAAGACTGAGGCTTAAGCTTCATGACCAAACTATAAAAGGTACCAACCTCATCCTACGGACATGTCAATAAATATTCATGTAGTTATATCATTATTCTTCGTATCACTGTACACATCTATGCAACAGGTTTGATAGGTGAAAGCAGCTTGTTTTGGGTGTTGGCACTTAAATAGTCAAACCAAGTCACTTGCTGTAAGTGTTGGTTGTACAATGTTTGAACAAGATGAAGCAGGCTGCACCCCTCCTGAGTTCTCAGGTGATATATGAAAACTATCAAGATAAAATTAAATAAATTGGGTTATATTTGATTGAACTAATGTTTAACTTATTTACTTTTTTAAAGTGTCTCGAAGTGACTTCAGTTCTGTATTTGTACTATATTGACAAATCTGTCAGTGGCCACCAAATATTGCATGCATGATAATTCAATATTACAAACAAAAGAGGAAAAGAAATCCAAAAGACAAACAGCATGAGGTTAGATTAATTTTTAATTGCTTATTCTTAAAAAGAAGGAAGAAAAAAAAAAAAAAAAGGCACAGGGATCATCTAAAACAATGACTTGCACTAAATGATGTGCTTGACTAAGATTTTATAAGCTAAACATAGCATTATTTGTCATTCCTTTACATCAATTTAAGCTCGATTTACATGTTTGCTTTATGAAAATGTGCCACTGTTTGCAGAGTCTATTCAAAATAGTCCAGTATGCATATATGAAAGGAAAAATTACAAATTTCAGGATTGTAGTTCAGTGCTGTTTTAGATGAAATGTTATTTAAAAAGACATGTCAGTTATACTTTGCTGATATATGAATCCTCCCATTTGAAAATCCAAAAATTAAACACAAAATGTTTCTGTTGGCTAATTTTCCCAAACCAGTGTCTGGCTGAACAGCATAGCAACAATAAACTTGGGACCTTGAGGAAACATTTCTGTTAAGATAAGTCCCTTCTTCCCAAATAGTGGTCATACGAACAGCTGTAAAATGGCATCCATCAAGATAGCCTTGTTTTAAAGGAGAAAAAAAAAAAAAGATGGCTGAGCTCTGACCACTTGTTTTTGAACTGTAACCATGTACTTTCAACTTCTAACCCAAGTCAAATATAGTTTTTAGCTAAACCCAAGCAGGAAGTGACAAAGTTGTGCTGTAAGATGTTATGTTTGCTTGTAATCATGTCAATCAGTGAAATGGCATCCACGAGGGTGATCGCTGTGTTGTAAAAATCAGATTCAGCAAAACCATGGTCGTTTTGTAATTCCAGCCAAGTGGTTTTCTTGTCTCAAGCGGAGGAGTGCAAGTATTTTGGGGTCTTGTTCACAAGTGTGAAAAGAATGAAGCTTTAGATTGACCTGCAGGTTGCTGGGGCATCCACTGTGATGTGGTCTCTCATGGTGAAACAAAACTGAGCCAAAAGGTGAGGCCCCTGACTTATCAACTGACCTACACCAAAGTGTAAGTGTGTAATCCACACACTTACCCATTAGATTTAATGGTGTGTCCAAACTTTTGATGGTACTGTGCTTTCCATACCCTCTCCCTATGGTCACGAGGTTTAGTGACCTTAAGAATAAAATCACAGACGCAAGCGACCAAAATGAGTTTATTCAAAGGGGTGTCTGGGCTCTCCCTTTTTAGAGAAAAGACGAGGCGAAAAGCTTAGTCATCCAGGAGGGTCTCAGAGTAGAGTTGCTGCTAATCTGCATTGAGAGGAGCCAAATCAGATAGGTTGGGTGTTTGGTTAGGATGCCATGTATAGGGACTGTGTCTTTTAGCTGGCCTGAAAATGCCCTGGGATTTCCCTGGATGAGCTTCTCCTGTTTTGTGGAATTCATGGACAGGAGCTTGTATTGTAGTCTGGGTGGAAACCTCAGAATCAAATATCTGACTTTTATTTTTACTTATTTTTTGCAGGTGATACTGTTCTGTTCAAGTCCAAGCCTTGAACTTCAGCGGGACTATTTTGCTGCTGACTACAAGCAGCTAAGATGAAAATCAGTCCCTCCAAATCTATGGCCAGTGGAAATAGGTCATTCAAGACTGATGGCAATTTGTAGCAAGATATGGACAGATTGGAGCTTTGTCAGCAGTAATGGAAGTGTTGCACCAGACATTTGGGTTGTGACTGAAAGAGTGAGGTCATGGATACAAAGGACTGAAATGATTGTCTCTAGGCTCAGCATTAGCAACAGGTTAAGAGCTCGAGTATCTAAAGGTTAGTGTAGAGTTGGAATAGAGTCGCTGCTCCTCCGCGTGGAAAGGAGACAGCTGAGGTGGTTTGGGCATCTTGTTAGGATGCCTCCTGTTCACCTCCAATTTGGGAGTTTTTCTGTGCATGTCCGACTGAGAGGAGACCCTGAGATGCTAGAGGGATTCTGTCAGGGATCACCAGCTCTGGACCTCTTAGGGCAGTGTCCTACAGGTTTTAGATGTTTCTAACACACAACACATTGCAACACACTTGTCTTGAATTAATAGGCTTGTACAGAACTTGACAAGCTGTTGGGGAACCATTTAATTGGAATCAGGTGTGTTGCAGCAGGGGAACAACTAAAACTATCGGTAAAAAGTTGATCATCCCTGGATTATATCATACCCTCTGGTGTGGGGATCCCTGAGGAGGAGCTGGAGATTGCCACTGGGGAGAGGGCGATGTAGAGGTTTTCCTCCTGAAAATTTTGCTTTTGTATCCTAATCTCAGATAAGTGGAAGAAAATGGATGGATGGCTATAGAATTCCAGAGTTGGACACAGTCATTTATACTGTTATGGGTGCCACTCATTACGGACAGCTGGGGCTTGTTCTTCATGCAAATCACTGGCCTTGGCGTCCGTTCTGAGTGGCTGGATCAACTGCACCCCAGTCTCCTCCCCTTTGATTGGTTCCACACTCGGCCAATCAAACTGCAGCTTGGGGGAAAGCAGGAAAAAAAAAAAAGAGCTGCTGCAGTGTTCAGTCGTGAGGGAGAAGCGGGCTGCACAGTCTGCTTCCTCTCACTTTAGATGAGAGTAGAGTGCCTCTAGAGAGAGAGTGGCGCCACCGGAAGCTCAAAACGCTTGCCGATCACGTGGTCCATGTAGCTTCCAAAAGTTCCAGGAAGTGCTTGGCGGCCAATACAAAATAATAGGAAAACTACGATAATCGGTAAATAATGATCAATGAAGGCTTTGCTCTGCAATATTTTTATAGTTGTGTTCATTGATATGAATCATCAAAGTTTTACTAAACCTGTTTGACATCAACAGCAATGTAAATCATAATATTTTCTGTTTTTTTAACTTTATCTTTCAGACTGAGGCATACCAACAGGTGAAGACAATGATTTATCAAGTGACTACACAATAAATCTAGGCTCACAGCATAATAACTGTTCTTACAGGAAATCTATATCCAATAAATAAAATTTAGATCCCAATTCATTTTAAATAAATGGGTTATCTATTCTTACTTATTAGTATCTACTTGTGTGAATTGCTTTTAAGTCTTAAGACTTATTTTGACTGAGGCAGACTGACTCACAATATAATGTGTTCTTACAGAAAATCCAGGCAAATAAATAAAATTTTGATTTCAATTCATGGAAAATACATGGCTTTCTATCACTATTTGTTAACTATCCCAAGACTTACTCCCAACATATACATAATACATCAGACAAACACCCTTTGTTTTCCAAATGCATTTAATACCTAAAAGAATTCCTTTACAATAAAACTCGACAAGATCAGCATGTCTAGCCATTTATTTTCTCTGCTATCCTTGAATACAGTCTTCACCATGGTATGCTGTGCTGCATGGGGATGCTCCAATTGCTCAGAGAAAGGCGTGCGTATGTATGGCTTCCCCAAAGACAGGGACAGAAGGAAAATATGGATGGCCAAAGTCAGCAGGATACATCTGACCACCATCAGGGACTGTGAAAACAAAAAATATGTGAAGTAATCATATTAAAACAATGCATTACACCTTTTCAAAGACCATATCATTGGGAAGTTTATTTTTAAATTAAACACATCACAGGGAGATTTATATGGTTGAGGTTGCAGAATATAGAAAAAAAGACAGGAAACAACACTTAAAAGTGGCCAAACCAGGAAGGTGAAGAAGAACAGTATCCCAGTTAACAGCAGACAACCCCAGAACTGATAATACAACATAATTAATATATAATAGTATAATATATAGTGAATATATATGACTGAACTTTTCACCCTGCAATATCAAATGACAGCCCTAATATTGTATAATTGTATGGGCTGTACTATTCGACAAAACAGCTCACTTTCTAGTTATTATGTAAAATGAACGGTGTAATTATTGGCCTGGCCTATAGTGTTAAATGTGTGAAATGCGGTGGTCACACATTATAACCCACATACAGAATCATCTTCATATCTTTGTCCATAATTCCACAGCCTTATAAATATATTAAAATTAAATAAAAATGTAACTACAATCGCTTTCCCTACACATTAACCTCGCTATCAACGGTGTTGGATCAATTTATATTGACGAACAGAATTTACATTCATCAGCCTGTGGCGTCTGTTGCTATCAGTGTGCTAGCATAAACTTTTATCGGTTTGTAATCTCTAAATATATTAATCTAGACGGTGACAATCCGCCAACATATTTAATTACTCATGTCAAGTTGATTTAGATGCACAACTGATATGGAAATATGACTATTAAAACATCTTACCTTGAAGAAGTGTAGCTCCGACAATCTGCTCCATTGAAATACATTGACCGTCGCTTAGCTTTTGCTAACTTCCGGGAACTTTTGAGGGGCTCCATACGCCGCCATTGCTGTGAAAAAACTGAACCATTGCAGTGAACGGAGATGACGCCACTCTCTCTAGAGGCACACTAGATGAGAGAGGCTGTTTAGCGCGGGCGGCCTTTTCTCTCGGTTGGCAGAAGTATGGAGGCATGGCTTTTCTGGGTGTTCGCTGTGCTATATGGTGGTCCTTTTGGTGCCAGACCATTGTGTCTACAGCAGTTTAAGCTTTGCTGCACCCTTCGTCTGTGTTCTGCCCTTTGGTTATACTTTGTATTATAGGTTTCGGTGTGTTGGGCTAGGTTAGGGTTTTGGTTGTGACGGAGTTCATGTAGTTAATTGGAACTGCTGCCCTTTCGTTTGTTTAGTTATCACCCCGAGTTGTGGACACTCCTTCGTTTTACTCGGTGGTTTTTGTGTTTAGTTTTGGGTTAAACCTTTTATATTTATTTTTTCAGCAGTTTCACTAACCCCAACACTTGTCACTTGCCCCAACACCATCTTTTGTTCCAGATTTTATTTGATGTTTATGTTTATGTCAATAAAATGCGTTGTTTAATTTTTCAACCTGTCCCAACGTACTTTTGTGTTGCGCCCAGTCATGCCCCTGATATGGGTTGTAACAATACCCATCATAAAATTTTGCACAAGCTATTTATTTATTATATTGTCTTTTATTTCAATAATTCCCCACTTGTGTCACCCTGCCAAGTTAGGTTTTTGGCTTTTATTCTCAACTCTCTTTTATATCTATAGAAGAATTTTGCAGAAAGCTTTTTCTAGACCCTCCTTTTGTGCTGGTATTTTGTAAGGGGAAATCACAAAACAGATTCAGTCCTTTTAGTTGGAGTTTAATAAGCCACCTTGAGGAATGTTACAATCAGATTCTCTGAACTTCCTTTAGAATTATTTTTTTGTTTATAATCAGCACTTTGTAAGACCACACCATTGGAAATTATCCAAAGACCAAAGCTTTGCACATATATGATTAGTATTTCTATGTTACAAAAATGTTTTGTCCCAAAAAGTAAATGCAAACGGGCAGTTGCAGTAGCATATGTTGCACAATCCAATATAGCTGTTGCTCAATATAATTGACAAGTGATGGTACATTTGTGTGCATTTGTAACAATCCATGTTACACGGTCAGCACTAACCTCTGTTGTTGCCATGTAAACAGGCAGTAACGGCTTATTCTCTTTAGTCAAACCAAACTGATAATGATGTATAATCTGGCATTGTAAGCTACAAAATGTATATTTGGTCAACACACTGAAAGCTGAGCTTCTGTTTAAAGTTTCACCAGTAAAACCTTTAAAAGAAGGTAGAACTCTACTGTGATACTGCTTGTCGTGGATTGATTAAGCTTCCTCATGTTTGTAAGCTGATGATATAAACTGATAAGGCAAAGGATCATTAAATCAGGGTGTTTGGTGGCAGTAAGTCTGACTTTCAAACAAGAGATTTGCTGGTTCAAGTCTTTTTGCTTCATGACCTTTTCCTCAGTTTGCTTTTTTTTTCTCGTTTTGCTTACCTTTCTACTTTGATCCCTCCCACTGATGGCTTCAGTTAGAGATAAAAAAAAATACACAGTTAAAGTTAGAAAACCATATAATGTCAAAGATTACAAAGTTTTCTCTCATTTCTCATGGTTCCAGTCACATGATGTGTCCCTCTGTGAGGAAAAACAATTGCCTAAAAGGCACTTCACCACATAATTTTAAAACCTAGCTTGTGAAATTACTATGTATAAGTAGCCTACTTATATTTTACAATTTCTTGTGAGCAGATAGTTTTCTGAAAGATTTGTTTTCAATGGTCAAAAGTGTGTGTGTGGACAACAGGAGTAAGTTCAGTTTTCTCATTTCTAAATGTGTGTGAGCATGGAGCAGCATATCACATCTAAAGGGCTAGATATTGTTGAAAAAAGGTGGAGACCCCAAAATGAGTTAAAAGACAGGAAATATGGGATTTCCTTTAGGAAATAAATATAGTTATTGGTAATTTAGTAAACACACAAGGCATCTTCATTTAAAGAAATATTTTCCTGTTTGCCTATGGAAATTTCGTCTCATTTAATCAGAAGTCCATTTTTACCTTCTACTGTTGTGTGTACGCGCACACATGCGCGCGCACACACACACACACACACAAACAAAATACACATTCTTTGCCTTATCAGTATGAATATGCTGGTTGTGGAAGCTGCAGACTCCTGCATATAAAATTACTCATACAGGCTGTCTACATGACGGGGAAACACACACACAGACACTCTACACAACTACACACATGCAGGTGATCAGGTGTCTGCCAGTGATAACGGCAGCTGAGCTGACTCAACTTCCACCTCATCCTCTCAGGGTCAGTGATAGGCTAGCAGCAGCAGGGGCAGCTGCCTCTCAGCCAATCACTTACCTTCCTGTGTTTGTGTGAAAAGCTCAGTTCCTCTTTTGCATGAGATAATATTCTGTTTTTACACCAGGATTATCTTTTCTCAGACCACAAACAGCAGGTTAAAAAAAATGCAAATCATGAGGGGGAACCTATTTGCAAGCAAACTGACCTGATGGAGCTAGTCAGAACCTAATGGACATCTAAATGATGGGAGGTTTTCCCAACTTTCCTTTTATCAACAGTTAATTTTATCTTTGCTTAGTGATAGCTGCTGTAATGCCAATGAGTAGATTTGTAGATAGATAAACTATACAGGAAAGCCCAGTGTTCTGCGTTGATATGGGCTACAGATAACCTTTTTGATTTAGTTCATCTCCATTATATTGTTTCATTATTAACATCCTGCAGCGTTTGAGATGCTGTCAGTAAGAAGGAACATAATTCTACACATAGCCACTGTCATGATTTCCTAAAATAGCTGCCAGATCTGTCATAATTAAAAGTAAAGAAGCAAGTGTTGTGATACTATTTACTTTAGAGTGAACACTTGCCAGACTGGAGGTGGGAAGTGTGTATGAGATGTGAGGTATCAGCCACAGTTGGAGGAAAAGACTCCGTCTGCTGGTTTGTTTGGCTGCTGACATTCAGCACAGATATCACCAGGTCATATTTGCTGCAATGCTGCTGTCACAGAGATCTGAGTTTATTTTAATTATATTCTTTCATGTATTACATTCTTTGCTAGTCCAGATTCAAGAGAATACCATATTAACCCCTCACCCAAGACATAATAGACAGGAGAAAAAAAAAAAAAAAAAAAAAAAAAAAAAAAAAAATATATATATACACACACACACGGAAAAGTATTAGGGCCACTGAAGAAGAAGAAGAAGAAAAAAAAATTATATAATATATATATATATATATATATATATATATATATATATATATATATATATATATATATATATATATATATATATATATATAAATTCTGAGAAAAGTCAGAATTCTGACTTTAATCTATGTGTGTATCAAAATGTTAAATAAAACTAATTTGCATATATGTACAGTATATTTACTGTTTAATATGTCTGAATTATTGTAGTACAAAAGGTATCCATCAGGAGACAAAAGGTATAAAACAGGGTTTTAAGGAAAGTTTTTACCAAATGGTCATGAGGTAGGTCTTGGACATAAATGTATAAAATTTGATACCTTGGCATTATGGCTATTTCTAAATACTCTGTTTTAAAGTCCCCTTGGCATCATCCCCATTAATTTTGAGTGATTTTTAAGGACAAATTATTTAGTAATTCAGTGAGTTCTAGGAACAGATGGCAGGACTAAAGCCTTAAAACGAAGGCAGTGATTTTACAATCTTTTTTTGATACTGTAGATCAGGGCTACTCAATTCGGTCCTACGAGGGCCGCAATCCAGCAGGTTTTCCATGTATCCCTGCTCCAACACACCTGAGTCAAATTAATGAGTCATTGTGTAGAACCTGATTGGCTGTTAGAGCCACCTAATTTGACTCAGGTGTGTTGGTGCAGGGATACATGGAAAACCTGCTGGATTGCGGCCCTCGTAGGACCGGATTGAGTAGCCCTGCTGTAGATCCTTAATTATGGGGAAACACTCCCCAGTTGACATGTAGACAATGCCAGCCAGAAGCAAACCCAAGACCTCCATAGCAAAATGTATTCAGTGCATATAAATATTGTAGTGATATATGCGTGTGAACTAACACAATCCAGTGCAGTGGTAGTGAGGTACCACATGGAAAACTGGGATTTTCAGAGTTGAAACATGAAGTTATCTGATGTCTGTTTCTTTGCAATCTGCTGTGGTCTAACAAAAGCTGCTCTGACATTTGTCCAGACTTCATTAATACACAACCTTTTATCCTCGAGACACGCCTGACATTTTCCACTTGGTTCTCTTCAAATACAACCAATCTTTATTGCTTTCCTCAACAGAAAGCTTTCTTCTATTTTGCGTATTTTTTTGGGATAGACACAGACATTGCTCAGTTTCATGGAATCTGAATGAACAATGACACTGTGAGTCAGCACCTAAGCTGATGTAGCATTTCCAGGTAAGCCTTCAATATGGGTGTGTTGGGCTTTGTGTGTATGAATGTGTATTGAAAATGACAAAACGTGCCTGATTTTGTAAAAGGGAAAAAGCAGCCTCATGATCACAGTCCACACTTTAATATACATACTTGGTAAGGATTCCATCACATCTAGCACAAAGATTTAGTCAGCCCTAAACTTATAAGAGTATAATAATTCAAAGGTAACTCAGCATAATCAAACACACCCTTTGGTCTTAACTCAAGAATTCATATGCTATTTGTGAGAAAATTACATTACAAACTACCATTGTAATGATTAAAACATACAATCATCACTTCAAATTCCTTTAATGTTCCTACTCCATCTGGACTAAGTGGTCACTTTTCAAGCTGAAAAATGTCACTTACGTGATAAAATAACCAATACTTGAAATGCTACTTGAGTCTAATTTGTAAACGTAAGCAAATAGTGGAGGTGGAGCTTTCCTGTATTACTCAAGGCACCAATTCTTTTCAACCAGTCATCCGATAATATACAACAATAAAATGCTTTGAATGGCAAAGACACACAGGTCAAAGAAGTAGATTCATTCTTTATTGTTTGCTTTTGGATTTGATATCAGGTGTGTAACACTGATATGGGTGGCTGTGCTGGTAGAGTGTTTAACATTCAGATGACACATCAAGTTTAACATCCTGCCACTAAACGCCAACTTCAAGCAGGCACAGCTTTACTTTCCAACTTCTTTGCATTAAAATGCGGTCTCTCTTGAAAATGTGACGGGTAATGTGGATTGGTTTGTTGGTTATCTTTACAGACTGTCCTTCACCAAGCTAAAGGGTCACGCACCTGATATAAACCCCAAAAGGCCCAACAGCCCACCCAGTACCCCATATGTTTTGAACCTTCTGGATCACCATGATCTGGGTCAAACAGTGTCAGATTATAACATCTACCATGATGTCATATATATATATATATATATATATATATATATATATATATATATATATATATATATATATATATATATATATCTTTTGAAAGGTGGAGAAGTCTGAGAGACCAAATTCATTTCAAGATGGATGCAGAGCTAGCAAAGTAGGCAAGCACTGGAATTTTGCTTAAATTAACCAAAAATTTTATCTTGATTTACAAAGATTTTAGTCTATTTATTTCTCCACACTCATTAAATTAATTTGTGTGAATGTATGGATATATTGACTAAATTGGGGGCTTATTAGTTTACAACAACAAATGTAATAACATTTGGGCCAAGTGAATAGTGTGTTTGTCCTTTATAAACTTAATAAATTTGATAGTAATTTCATAAGTGAGACTAAGGGAAAACAGCCACTGTGTGGCATTTGTTGATTAATGTAGCTTGTGTTTTCATTCTATTTTATGCTAATGTAAATTAGCGCATGGAAATAGTGCTAGCATTGCAAAGCATAGGAACTTACTGTGTGTGTGAATCATCTTCGCTCTCACTGGAAATGAATTCCATTTACTGCCTACAGTACGGACCAAACCTCGGGACCAGACAACCAGGGACTGGACAGCTCGTAGTCATTTAAACAGTTAACCAGATATAAAAACAAAACAAATGATACACAAATAGGAATAAAAAAAGATAATATAATTATTTTCATGGGGATTTTCATTTTAAGGGGTTATGTGATTGGACTTTAAGAATTTAAGAATTTTCAACCCCCCCACCCCCGCCCCTCGTGTCTTAATACATTTATTTTGTTTCCTCTGTTTTCTACTGTAATTGTTGCCTTTAAGGTTTTCTTTATACTAAACCTCCCACTGTCGAATCAACATTTCCCTCCAAGCAGCTCACCCCAATCTGCTGAGTTGGCTGTTGCTTTTGCTTCTTTCCCTACGCCTCCTCCCATTCACTCACAACTGCACCCACTTTTCTTGTCTTACCTGTAATTTTTCTTGACTTTTCAATCAGTCTAACTTTACCTCTTCTCCCTTTTGCCACCCATCATTTTCCTCTTTATTCATCACTTTATTCTTCCACCCACCAACCATGTACCCCCCCCACACACACACACTTCTTATTCTCTCCCTCCCTCCTCCTCTGTCCTTTTATTTCTTCTCCTATCTTCTCCCCCAGTCTCCTATCAGCCCTTCTCATTCCACATTTTCCCTTTTTTCCTCTTTTTCTTCTCCCCCCTGGATTCTCCTGTGTGCAGTGAAGGACAATGATTTCATTCACGCCTGCCTTGGGAAAATGCTTGTGACACTCCAGAGTGCTGACAGGCACTCGTGCAATGCCACCGGGCAGCTAGGGGACCCTCGCAGATGGGGAAGAAAATTAAGTTGTGGGGGGGTTCAGAGTCGGTGACGGGCTGAGGATGATATGTGGGAAGGAAAGAGCACATTGTGAGTGAATAGTGGAAGAGAGGGCTGGAAAAAAGAGATAGAGAAGCTTCTTTCAATGTCACCCTGTAATCCAACACACTTCATCACTTCCTCTCTCTGTCATCACATCCCTCCTCTCTTATGGTATTTCCTCCCTCTCCCCTTTTTGCTCTCTTACCCCAAACCTTTTAATATTCCATTGTTCTCGCTCACAGACAGGTACATGCATTTTTCTCCCAGGAATGATACTGTCACATTTATAAATGTTCCAGAGCCAGCAGAGTGGGACAGACTGTGAATCCAAATGTTGCAACTGTCACTGAGAATACTGCTCCTTACATTAACTGAGCAATAGCTAAACAGAATCAACTTTATAAAGCCTATATATATATATATATATATATATATATACAGTGTACAATGTATTTAATCAATAAATGTGTGACAGACTTGTAAATAATTAATTCTATATATCCATTCATCCATCCATCCATCCCTCTCTATGCTGCTTAATGTAATTCAGGGTCACAAGGAGCTGGAGCCCATCCCTGCAGTTTCTAGATGAGAGGCAGGGTACATCCTGGACAGGTTACCAGTCTGTCGCAGGGCTGTAGAGAAACAAGACAGACAAAAAAAATTTCAATTATTCAGGTGCCAAAAGTACTTTTTCTCTTGTGTTTTCTTAAGTCTTGAGTTATTCAATCATTTTCCACATAAAGAAAATGACTTGTATTTTCATTTGTAAAGGATATGTGATATTTGAAAATATATGAAGAACTATATCATTTCATGTATTTGAATCTAATAATACTGAATTGTTCTGATAAGAAATTAATTGTGAGAAGCATCCATGTGCCATGTCAGACATTTGATTCAGGCCTTCATTAAACATGTTAACCTTTGTTGGGTATTAGCATTAGTAAAAAGCACACAGAACAGCTTATTAAAAACACTAAATCACCGTATCCCAATAATAATCTAACTGGTTACCAGAATAAAAACCAATAAATACATTTATGTAGCTCTTTTATAAAAACCTTATCAGGTTATCAGATTTAAAAGAAGGTATCCGGTTGCTCTCATTCATAAAATCTGCCAATAGCAAGAAAGTATCTTCAGCTTCTCATAAGCTACATTTTTATTATGCAGCTACAAAAGTCTATTTAGGGCATCTTCAGAGGGATTTGATCATCAATAATGAATGGTTTGGCCCTGTTTGAGAGTGCGCTGGTTTAATTTTGATCATACACTTACTGTCAGGAGTGTGGTTATAGCCTGAAAGCTCATTTACCAAACACTGACTGTTACACATATCGTAGTAAAGCCCAGAGCACATACGAACCACAAACTCTGTGGAGGGCTATTTACAATGTGTGAAGTGATGTAACTGAGCTGTCCTATTTTTGGGTCCTCATTTTACACTTCTGTTACAAACTCTAATACTTGGCATTTACACATTTCTATCAGTTTGAAAGCAGAACGTGATGCAGCAGACAGTTAAAAAGTGCGCATTAGATCTGACCTTCAAGAAGTTAAACAACTATGTGAAAACAGATGCAACACATGCAACTTTATTCTGTGTTAAAATGCATGCAGAAAGGCTCACAAGGAGATGATCAATTATACATTCTGTGTGTGTGTACTCACTGTACTTCAGACTCTGGCTCCCAAATGTTACAGAATGAAAGAAAAAATGTCATCACCATTTAGAGTCATTACTGTTTCAAAAGGTTACAGCATGTAGGAAAAAAATATCAGCAGGAGAGTTTTGGATTCATTCAAGGATGTAAATACAAGCTGATTTTTTAAGTTTAAAGTTTAAACTTTAATGTAAGAAATGTGCTCTTGTTGAAAGATTTTAAAATGGGAATGGGAAAGTCTGCCACAGATTGGTTTTGGTTTTACCCCAGAATGCAATGAATTATGCAGCTTACCAGGTATCTTGGTGCTTTCTTTCCCTTTCTGACCTCTTTGGTCCAGACTGAATTTACCTAGCTGGTGAACTGCTTTGAAATAACCTACAAACACTCTTATGTCCGATAGGATGGATTGCAATCACTTCAAGAATCCTTTAATATTTCTTTTTTGAGTTTCATTACATTTAGTCCCACTTTTGTGATTGTTAAATACCAATTACCTGTATTTGCATGCTAATGCACAGAACCAAGCACCCGGATGGGAGCATTACACCTCTGAGCATGTTATCATACAATGGGTAGCATTTATTATACAGAATTACTAGCATGGCTGTATCCATCAGGATTATTGATGGCCATCTGTAACAGCTAAAGGCATTTGTAACTCAGGTGGATGAAAGGAGAAACATAAAAAACTAAATGTCTTTGCTAAATTTGACAGGAATTCAGCAGAAAGCATTATTGCCGCAGTTAGCCATAATACAAGTCAAAAGTTTGGACACACTTTCCTTTTAAATCTAAAAGTTAACTTTTCACTGGAACTGGCAGATCATTTTTGCTCCTTATATTCACAAGCATATTTCACCATGTAAACCATTTAAATGATCGTTTTTAACCATCTCGTCATTTTAGAAATGAATCTATATTTAATATTATGTAAAATAAAGTAATCAAATTTGGTTGTATGATTGACATATGTATAATAAAATGTAAAACTCAAAACTGAAACAACAGTTATTTACCAACCGACCTGCTCTGAACCATCAGGGGTACAAACCGGACCTCTGAAGCTGTTCTCTGAAGCATTTCACTGGTAGAGGTAAGCATGAATTCAATTAATTACTAGCAAGTTGTAGAAAAGCTTTGAAAAATCAGTCTAAAACGTTCACAGAAATAAAAATTAATAATACAATGAACAAGTAGTAACAGTCACTGTGAATAAATTGCATAAAACAAGCAAAGAGGAGGAATACTATTCCTACATTATACACTACATGTCTTTATTTAGATAACCAATTAAACTCAAATTTATAAAAGAAAGAAAAAGAAAAAACATACAAAGTAGTTTTGTCATAAAATGAAAATCCTTCCAAGGAAAACTGTAAGTTCTAATATTTATACCATGCTAATAAGACTGGGGTGTGTGTGTGTGTGTGTGTGTGTGTGTGTGTGTGTGTGTGTGTGTAAGAATATTGCACAGTGCTGCTTTAAATGTCTTTGTGTGATAGTCAGCTCTAATGTTCTGCTCAAGTGGCTGTAATTCTTTTTTCTTCTTTGTTGTTGCACTGGACCAACAGCTACAGCAACCGTTCACTGCAGTTAAAGACGAAATGATTAAATTTCAATTAAAAAAAAAAAAAAAAAAAAAAAAAAAAAAAAATATATATATATATATATATATTATATATATATATATATATATATATATACATACATACATATATATTCACTCTGTAGTGATAAATGTGTATTTATAATGATAAAAATCTGTATTATGTTTATATCAGGACATTCTTCCACCTCTAGCTCTGAGCCTAAGCTGACACTAGCACACACAACAAATTGATGAGAAAAAGAAAATAATACTTGACTTACAGTTACATTATGAAAATGTTTAAATATTTTTTCTGAAGTCATTGTAGCAACATGAAGCACAATAAAATATGCAAGTTTTCCACACAGTAACATATATGGAAAAGTAGATTTCAACTAGCATGCTAACATGCTAGCTTTACTCAGGGTCAGTGAATCACATAGCATATTGGTATACTGTACATCATAGACAGTTGGAATCAACCCCTCAACTGCATTTTGATAACTATTTCTAATAAATTGCTATCAACAATATCGCCTGTTCACTGGCTTCTTGATATCCAATGAGACTGAGAGTTGGTGTATAATGGGCTCTACTCTGTACAGCTGACAGCTGAGCAGTTTCGGTATGAAGCTTGCTTCATGGTTTAGGATCAATAGTGATGTCTGAGTCAGCTTCAAAGCTAAATCAGTTTAACTCAGTTATATTTTCAGTCCTAGGTAGGTCCAACAGGGACTTCTTATGACACTTAAGCTATTGACACAGATTTCAAACAAAGAAAAGTTGTTCCTCCCATAATATGCCTTCTTGAAATCTTGGACACTTCATTTTGAACAGTTTATATACTCTCTGCTCCTTGGGATGAAATGTTTGGGAAAAAAAAGTACCTTTGTTATCCTTTATCAAACACTTTGCTCAGTTACTGACAGCCTACCATAAACTTAAGCTTGGAACTTCCTGCATACCTCGGAAGGGAAATTGAAGCTGTCTGGAGTGACAGGATAACCGTATTAAGTGAAACCACGATGATGGCTGCTGTTCTGCTACAAAGACTTTAATGGTAAAGCTTTAAACCCATGCTGTGGAAGCTGACATAACAGGTTTATACCTTTCCAGCAGTACGTTGTGGGTGTCTGCTACCCAATTTAAAGCATTAGTTAAAGTGATTTTCATTTTCTATGTTTATGACACAACAGCTGTAATGATTGCAGAAATTCTATTACACATTTTGTATATTAATGATGCGTTTGAATTGAACTTTGGGGAAACACTGAATCTGTTTCTCCCTGTTACTTCACACCTTAAAGTTCTAAAATCAACAGAATATTTATGGTCTGACATCCCATAAATGAAACATCAGCTATGTTTAGTAAAACCAAATATTTGAAGGCTGCACAATGTGGGATAGCTGACTATTACTGTCCCTTTTCCAGACAATCCACTCACTTGTTCTTTTCCATGGCCATTGGTTTCTATGGCAACTAAATAGGAGGAAGACAGAGGGCTGTCAAGCAGACAGCTCAGGGGGCGACTGGGATCCCGGGGAGGGAGGAGAGGAAGATGACGTGGAAAGAAGTGAAATGGGAAGTTATGAGAGCTCATTTTGAGCATTGCGGAATTTACTCAAACTCGTTTAGTATTGGTGTAATCTGGTCAGTCTTTGGATTTATAAAATATGAAGAGATTTAGCTGAGATGGAAAGCCACAAAATAAATAAACAAATCTGTTCATCAGTAGATGACTTAAATAAACTCACTGTGATTCATGACTTCTTCATTCCACTGTGGTTTGATTAATTATCAAATTGAAGTAGAGTGAAAACTGCGGTGCATCATGTATCAAGGGGGCAATTTTTGATAATTGCTATGCACAAAGCAGCAATTTGTTAACTGAAATTAATAATTTGCACTCTCAAAAAAAAGTGCCTCATACTTGATGAATCAGGTTATAGAAAAGGGAACAGTTGTGGCTAGTCTGGGATGGAGGAGCTCCATATTGGCAGCAAATGTCTAGCAGATGTATGTTGTAATTACTGCCAGTAAAAAAAAAAAAAAAAAAAAAATCCTATGAAGTTTTTATTAATTTGATCAGCTGGCTTTAGCTGGCTCTTTCTTTCTGTCTGTCTGTCTGTGAAAAACGGGATGAATTTAAAATCCAAGATTCATGTAGCAGATTAAAGATATGGTAAGTGATGCCTCAGTGTTCCATCTCATCTGATCTCAGGCCCTGACGATATGTTCAATATAAACTTTTAGCTCATTTAAGATGTGAGTACAGACGAAGGTGGCTGATTATAAACCTGATTTTGTTCAAAGTTTTACCCTCAATCATCTTATCTTGACATGCTAAACACAAACTGTCACTATCCATGCTCAAGAGCAGACATTTACTAAACTCTGTTCAGCAAACTGAAATTTATGTGCATATCTTAATGTGATAAATCCTACCCAAGGTTCATGACAGCAGTAACGGGCAAGGAGATTCCTACTGGAAACTCAAACATCTTGTGAGCCCAAGAAAACAAAAAGGCAGATAACTTGGCACCTAAATAAAAGATTGCAGACAACGCTGCTTTCGGCTTCCATAGATGAGCACCACATCTATACATTACTGTGTACAATTGTCTTTCAGGAATACACATGAAAGAATGCTAGTGACTTGGATTTGTAAGCTAGTGGCTATAGAAATCTGTTATATAATCACTGGGTCATCAAAGTGGATGTGTGATGCATCTGTTAAGTAATAAACTGTGTGAAGTCCTCACACATGTCTACAATCAACTGTTAGTTGTTAGACCTCTGCTGGCCTCTCTGGATACCAGGAAATGGTCTCTCCTAACCATCCTCCTCACGTGATGGAGATTAGTCTCCTTTAATTTATTTTACACAATCATATAAAATGTTAGTATTAACTACCAATAATGGCAGGGTTTTCCACTGGAGGCCCAGTTCTACAGGACACTAAGTGTGGGGGTAAAGAAACCTGTAATATATAAAAATCTGGATATTAGGTGAGAGGACATATACTGTATGTCTCAACAGCATTTGCTGGGGGTTTAAATGACCAGATATAGAAATGTCCACTGAATATTTACTTTGTATATCAGCCAGAGTGAAATAGAAATTAAAGATCGTGGTCCAATCATGGTCTAGTACGGTTCCTCGAGGGCCGGTGTCATGCAGGTTTACAATGTTTCCCTACTCCAACACACCTGACTGTTACAATGTTTTACTTTTATTTGTTTTAGAAACAAAACAGTTATTTGATTTGAACAGATTTAAATATCTTATTACCTGACGTGAGCAGCACGAGTGTGTAATTATGTGGTGTAACTCTCCCTTTTCGACCCTTTAGACATTCTTTTAGACGAGACTTGAATAAGCTGGATCGTTTTCCTGGTTCAGAGCAGGCTTGTTCACCAGTATTAGTTACCACGGTAACTCAGGCGGGACTCATTTAGGTAAGGGCTTCGCGTTGGACGGTTCACACCTCCGCGTCATCCATTAATTTATGATAATGGCGACCTTGTCGGACATTATCCCGCTTATACCTGGTCCATTAAGAAAGAAAAAAAATTAAATTATTAATGTGTTAATGTTGTTTTATTCCCAGTAAAATCGTACGTTTTTCACAAAAAGCGGCTGAGTGGACTATTTCATTGTGAAGCGTTGCCAAGGGTACCGGCTCTAACACAGAACCTGCAGCTCAGTCAGCTGCAGAATGTTACGTGACACAAACATTTCAGAGGGCAGGTTCAGCTCTTACAGCTTGTGTGTGTCCAGAGGACGATGCAAAATTTTGTTTCAAGCAGTCAAAGTCCACAGATAGTTTCCTACATCATTAAAAAAGCCTGCAGGCTTATTTCATAGCGACACCCCGTCACAGACATGATTTGGCGTATCTCCAGCGGCGACTCTTAACCGGCTCTTCAGTAGAAAGAAGACAAATGATTGCTTAAGGTTATGTTACATGACACAAAGTGTCATTTCAGTGGGCGGGTGCAGCTCTCATAGTTTGTGTGTATCCAGAGGATGATGCGACATTTTGATTCAGTCAAATTCCACAGATAGTTTCTTACATGTTCAATAAGCTTGCAGGCTGCTTATTGATGATATGATTTGGCGCGTCTGCAGCCCGGTGTCTGAGTTTCTGTTGCCACGGTTACCAACTAACGTTTAGTCTGCGCAATAATTTACAGTAATAAGGCTATTTGGCCGGAACTTCTTTTATAGGTGTATCAGTTTTTAATGGACACCCTCCAGCCAATCAGAATCGAGTATTCACCCAGACCATGGTATAAGCCACATTAATGGAACAGAACTCTCTTTGATGAGCCAGACTTATGGAAATAAGCAAGACTTTTCTTTAATCCTGCTTCATCGAATACCCCTCCAGGGTTTCTTTTTAGACTCAATTAGTTGAATGTCCTTTTTGGAACACGCTCCTGGTTTCTGTTTCTGCATCAAGTTGTTAGTGTCCCCAGTTTAAATACCCCTTGGTTTCCTTTGTTTCTTTTTCAGAACTTTTTTAGACCTTACATCAGTTTTTTTTTTTCTTCTGAGTTTTACAGACGTTTTTAAAAAGTTCCTTAGTGTAACAAACTGACAACCAATGAACAGGACTGAAAACATGACTCATTCTGCACACACAATCATAAATTAGCTCCAATAGGGTGTGGAATCACTTGACATACAATCTTTGAGAGGAATCCCACAAGTATGGTCATCAAATAACTGTGGTCCAAACTTTCCTTTTCCATCATTTTCTTGTTCGAAACGGAGGCCGAACCAAATCAACAGGACAGAGAGAGAGAGAAATTCTATAAACAAAGATATGTTATATTACTTTAAAAAAACATCTTTCTGTGGAACATAGTGGGATAGGTTGAAATTAATTATGAAAGAATCATGTGGCAAATGGAGAACATCAGTTGAATACAGTCCTAGAAATAGCTTTTATTTAACTTGGTTTCTTGGCCTGGCTGTTTATTAAATGAGATGGTAGACTGACAAACTGGCAATGAGTAAAAAGATGACGGAGGTAGACATACCCCAGGGAGAATGAGGATGATGAGCCACAGGTGCATGGAGTAATTAGCAGCAAACTCAGGATCTGCCTCAGCAAGACATGCCTAAACAGACAACACAAGACAGAAAAACAAGAGAAAAACACAATGGAAATAAGAGGTACGAGGAGTGATACTGCCAGGCCTTGACAATAAAAATAAATATGTAGTAAACAAGAGAATGTCTGTTTAAGGCAAAGTGCAACATGTTTTACGTTCATCTGAGTAGTTTAAAATGCCTTAACATAACCAATCAGAACTAAAGTAAATTTAAGTTAAAGATATAAGTACAAAGCATCAAAGGTGATTCACCGCTGATATGCCCCTGAGTCAACAAGAAAGGTAGCCAACTTTATGTTGGTGTGTTTATGTAAGGGCAAGGCCAAAAGTAATCCCCAAAGCTTATTATTCTATGGAGACCAACATTCACACAAAACTATGAATTTAGTAAGCTCCGACCCCTTGCGGTCATAAGTTTTAAAGACCAAAGCTATAACACCTTTAACAGATTGATGAAGCTGTCAATATTGCATATAAATGGTGACTTGCATTACAGTTGTCCCAGTAGGTGCTGATATTTTAGGTTACCTTAACATGCAAGAATTGTTTGTTTTGTATTTTGATTTACCATGACACCAGCAACACTTCCTACTGTGTGTTTGGGTTGTCATAACAAAAAGAGCACGAGCTTAATAAATGACTGTAATAAGGGAAGCATTCCATTTAGGTTTGCCATCGTTACAGGGTGCTGGCATCTTTGATGTTGGTCTACTGACTAATTACTTTCAGGAACATTAGTGATATTGTTTAATGGTCACACCTGTGCTTTTCTTGGCATGATAAACTGACTGGAGATGTGTGATTTGCAGCAAGAAGATGGAAAAAAAAAAAAGAAACATCAACCTCCTCTGCTATATCAGAGTTGTGTGGCTGTTTTTGCCATGGGGTCCATGCACACTTCAAACTGCGCCCCCCAGCCTCCTGACCTGTCTTTCTTTGAAGAGCATTAACATGAACAGGAAGTGAAGGCAACATGTGAGAGCCACTGGCCACCAGGCAGCTGTCTGGAAGCAACCACGAACACTTCAGAATTAGATCAGACAGAGCCGACACACTTCTATGGGCATATACGCATGCACAAAGACTAAAGGAAGCAGAAGGCCAGTTAAAGTCATTTCCTCTCCTACTGACTAGGCTAATTGAGAAGTAAAGTAATTAATCTGCCTTAGGCTCTACTTGCACCCTCTATAAACACTATGGTGTATATGTGTGTGCTAATACGTTTTGTATTTCCACTACAGCTGTCTCTATTCATCAATACTAGGCAGGCATTTGCGTTGGCTGAAAGTCCAGGAGGCTGCAGTGTTTGACAGACAGAGAGAAGCAGGGAAGAGGGAAGGACGAAAAGAGAGATCTGAAGCTCAACCAGCTGATGAGAATTTAACCCCAAGCACAGGAACACAGGCTACATTTTGCACTCTGCTTGCAGTTACCACACAGCTTGATAGATCATAGATAAGCATTAACATCCCCAAGGCCATTGCCTGCACTTTTTCTTTGCTGGAAGACATCAGGGATCTGTTTTCAAGGCCTTCTTCAGGGGTCCTATTGAATGATCCATCATTTAGTTGCTGTTATCTGTGCATTGGTCATCTGATGCTTCAGATCGATATTTCACCACAGCCCACCATTAAGGGGAACTAAGCCGACTGATTTTAACAAAAAATTGGCCTCAACTATTGTCTTTTGCCAAACCTCAAAATCAGGCCTGAGCAATATATTCTGGGACAAATAGACTCATCTTAAATACAGAGCTGTTCATGCTGTTTACATTTTTTTCCCCTCTAATTCAAGCGACTTTTAATTAATTGATGTGAATCTATGGAAACTGCTACTGCCTCTCAGTCTGGGGTTACATATCTGTTTCCAAAATATTGAGTCTATCATTGTATAGTGAAAGAGATTATTCACACACTGCCATGTGTTTTGAATGTTTTCAGTCTTCACATGTGTGGACATCTCAGCAAGTTCACCTCAAGATCTGAGTATGCTATTGTCAGACTGCAAACAAAAAAACAAGATACATCTCAGATGCTACAGGCCTAAGTTAGCATGTTGAGGTTCATAAGAAGTTAGAAACAGACTGAATGAGTGTGGTTTGTTTGGAAGGGTTGTTGGTAGGAAGCCTCTTCTTTCTAATAGAACAAGGCAGCACAGCTTGGGTGTACTGGGTTTCTTTAGGACTAACCAAAAGATATGTGGAACTTTGCACAAACAAGACCAAAGTGGAGATGTTTGGTCCTAATGTTCAGCAGCTTGTTTAGTGAAAACCAAAAACGCCTCATACTAACTGTAAAGCACAGATGTGGAGGAGTGATGGTTTAAGCTTGTTTTAATCTTGAGGTCTTTGACCCTACCACAAACTCCTCTATGTACCAAAGTACTGAAGAGTCAAATGTGAACCCATCTGTCTGGACTCTGGAGAGAGAAAAAAAAAGGTTGTGCTTTATGATAGCTTAGTTAAATAAATGTTGTCGCTAATCTGAAGTTGTGCTACTTCATTTCCAGACCTGGTAAGGGAAGAGGGTGCACTTTTTCATGTGTCTTAAGATATGATCTAATACATTTTTAATTTGAGATTTCGATGGGATATGCTGACAAGAAAAAAGTTCATTGACTCCAGTTTTGTCTTTTAAGAATTTATCTCTTATTATTATTCATTGCCAGACTTTAGACAATTAATCTCACTTCTGATGATGGTTTTTTACAGCATTATATATTATAGAAGCTGTCACAAAATCTTGTTAAATGTAACACAATATCTACCCAGCTTTCTTTGTGTGAAACATGCTCACTGATTACCAGCATATATCCTCCGTATGGAACGTCCTACATCATTATCAGACTGTTCATCTTGCCAGCAGCAGCAGTGTTGAGGGAGTCCTGCTGTTTTTCATTCAATAACTCAGGAAGATGATGACAACTGATGAGAAGTTAGGCTGAAACCAAAGGCAAGAGCTGGTTCTTATTTCAGCACCAGCCAGTATGTCTCTGACTCCATTAAAAAAAGCAGCAGCATGTTTATAGTTACTTGTCAGCTGGAGTCATAAAACATGTGCACAGCAGACATCCATGCCTACCACCCATCACAGGAGGGACTGGGTGCCACATCCTGTATGAGTTTGTGAGCGTATGCACCTCATCTTTGTGCTGTGATGGCCATAAAACCTCAATTATGGTGTAAACTTGATAGTTGTGGCAAAACAAAATCTTAAAAGGTTTTTTTTTTTTTAAAGGTATTTTTCTTTTTTTTGTTTGTTTTCTAGTTTCAATAATTTGAAAAAATTCCCGCAAAATGAAAAAACCTGGCCATCAGATGTATAGAAACGCTGAGTTTACTGCATTGTGAGGAAGCCTGCTTCTTGTGACTAATCAGAGCAGCTCCTTTGATCACTCAGGAAGTATGGGGGCCCATAGCCGCTTTATCGCCCTCATTAATTTCTTATCGCACACACAGTGCTGCTAAATCTGCAATGGACGTACCAGAAAGATGATAAGCTAAGAGGATGCGGTCACTTTGGTTATTCTATAATAAATTCTTCTCAAATATGCGGCAGTGAGGATTTATGATTGATCGTGGCAGGAGGGAGCATTCTTAACTGCCGTATTGTCCTGTTCAAGGTTAAAGGGCAGCTCGAGGGCAGGAAGGAGTCGATTTCTGGAAGATCATGTGTGATGTTCTACATAGACATATGGGCCAGACACACAGCAGCTGCACAAACACACACCTTTAAAAAACTTTATTAGGAAGACAAGGAGGTACTGCATGTCTATATGAAATAAAATAGGAGGAAGATTAAAATGAAAGTGTTTAATTCGTGTGCTGGATGTTGGTTTATTGATTGTGAACTGGCTTGTTTGTGTCAGTTAAATTGCATATAATATGGAGTAAAAGTGTGTGTGTGTAAAACTGCAAAGTACTTGAGTGCTATACAGTCCAATTCTCATTGCTGCATGCATGAGTTCATGCAATGCTATTTTCATTTATATCTATAAGGAGTGTGCACACTGATGACCGTGCATGGTCCTATTATGTCCACTTGGATCAAATGTAGGTTTCTTGCTGCACTGGTCATTTTTTCTGCTGCATTGCAGGAATGAATTGCATCTTCATATGCATGCTTCAAACTGGAGTACCTGTCAAGCACATCTACTTATTGTGTTCCAGACTCTGTATTATATTATGTTAGAACTTTAATTTTCCATAGTTTAAGTTTTGTTTTGCTTGTAAAGGGTTTGTTTTTGCACCTGTAGCAGAGACAGCCAAACTGACATCGGTGCAAAGAGAGAGGAGAACCTATGCTAGTTGGCACCATTTCTGGTTTCTTGGTTTAGTTTGAATGAAATTCCCGCAGTAATTTTACTGAAAAGCAAAGTAAAAATATGAAGTCAACTGGGACATTTATTTGACTTGACTAAATAATTACAGGTTTGGTAAAAATATTTTTGTTCAATTATTTCTCCCCTTTAATGATACCAACTGGTGGTGTATAATACATAGTCGGAAAAACCTGAAAAGTCACCTTTTTAAAGAGGTATAACTTGTAAGGATTATATTAAACTTGTGGGCAGTGCTTTCAAGAATATATGCCACAATCCACTGCAATATTCTGTTGGTATTTATTCTTGTTTTGAGTTTCTTGGTGGATTAGATGACTGCACTCGCCCACAGTAATAATGAAAAACAACACATTGGCCATTTTTACACCTTATTCATTTTGTCTCCTACCTGAGTAGCTGTGCAAGATCCAAACGTAGTGCCCAGCTTGGCGAGGCCTCCTCGTGCTGGTCACCAGCCTGGTTCCATTTTGCTGTCAGATGGCATCTCATTCCTCAACCAGAAGTTGTTGAAGGTCAACTAGTGTGGTTGTGTTGGTCAGACTAGCACGTTCAACATGCCCAAGCTGATTCCACAAGTGTTCACTTGTGTTGAGGTCTGGACTCATGGAAGTAAATCACAATGCTATCCATATGTACCATTTACCATCAAATCAAACAAAATCATAGCAGATATTGTATCTTGTGTAGACACTTCTTACACCTTTTATCATCTACTCATCAATCCAGACTTTGGAGTATACTCTTTATTCCTTGTGTTGCCTGTTGTGACACAGAAATGACTCAATCCATTATGTTTCTCTCAAGCTATCAGAGGCATCTTGTGTCCTCTTGATTAATAATTGCTGACCCACAAATAACATGGGCATAAATAATCTGACTCTGTCACCTTTCTTCCATTTGTTCAGGCATCTAAGGCTTTTTTGTCTTATTTCCGATGCTTGTTTTGGTTTTGGCTGAGAGCTCTTGTAGAATTAGAACACTTTTTTTTTTGTTCCACCAGTCGTATCCTATCATTGCTGATGCCCAGGTCTCACTTTCCCATCTATCATTTTCAGTGATAAATGATTTAACATAGCTTGGTTTGTCTGAAGGTGACCTCCCCTCACAGCCCCTGCTCTTATCGGCCTGTCAGCTGAAGGGATCGTTTTTCATTCTCCAAGCTGGTAGCAAGAGATTTCACTTTTATTCTCCCTTAACCTAACACAAAAAATGAGCAATTTGTTTTTGGTGGATTGTTTCTTTGTTGTTAGAATGCTTTTTTTTGGCACTTTGAGTTTTTGTTTTTAATGCAATCACAGATTTATACAGTAAGTCAATGTCTTTATGACTGGTTAAAGGCTGGGTGCACCATCTTTGTAAGAAATATTCCACCATTATCTCTAACAACTACTGCCTGGTTAGATCTTGTTTTGTTGGCTATCAAACCAAGGGAAGAAGGGATGGAGAAAGAGAAGATGTGTAGTAGATTTTGTTTTTTAAACTAAATTAATTTACTTGTAGTGGATAAATATGATTTAACGTTTGGCTATAAGGATTAGAAATGTACAGAGATATTTTCGAGGCTGATCCTATAGTTTAAGTGTAGAAACATCCAAAAATCAGAACCAGGGTCAGTGTGAACAAAAGAAAGCTTTAAAGCAAGCAAAAATACAATATGGCATCTAAACAAATTGACACAATTTTTCCCTACTGACAAATATTAGGTTAATATCCCAGTGAAAGTTTTTATGTAGCTGTTTAACAGTGATATTGCTAATGACTTAACTCGAAATGAAAGGGCAGTGGTTGTTTTTAATATGCTGAGTAGGAAGACTGTAGTTTGACACAGGAAATGTGTTCTCATGTTAACTACTGAGGGGAAAAATATCTTTACATATAAGCTGGTTTTGTGACTTTATAACAAGTTTGAAGCTAATCGTGACCAAACTGTCACGTAAATAAACTAATTTGGAAAATGAATCCCAGAGAAGATACAATATTTCTAAGGGATCTTGAGTCTAATAGCTGTTTTTTTTCTTTTCCAGTCAAAATATAGCATTTTTTCTTGCTCTTTGAATATAATTGGGGGGGGTCCTGTTCTCACTGTGACTACGGTTACTTTCACAGTTAAATCAAGGAATGGTTTTAGTTCAGTTGCCCATTTAACTCTTTTTTTTTTTTTTTTTTTTTGCATTTCCTTTGAATAATAATTGGATTCAGTGTTTTTTTTTAACAAATGGTTGGGATGTAGGTTAATAGTTACAATAGTGAAATGGTCAAAATTTGAAACAATAATGAGGTAACAAACACTTTTGTCATTACATACCCAAAACAAGTGGTAGAGATGGCTCAGGTAGGTTTGTTCCAACATATTTTCAATAAAATTCATTATAGCCAGTGAAAAACCTCCTTCACCAAATGAAGAAACTGGCTGTTAAAGGGTTGCACCACAGTCGTCTCAGAATACATACATGAGAAAGGTACTGGAGTTATTTGTATGTATGTCCAACACTACCCCACCACACTGTGGAGTCTTGAAGTTGCTTGAATGGGGACTGTCAGATAAAACTGGTTTTAAAAATGTTTTTTATTCACTTAAAGGATTAAAATAAATAAATAAATTAAGGAACAGTCTGAAAATGCTTTAAGCCTTGTGTTCCCTTTTTATACTTAAATAGGCACATCCATGTCAAATGTCGCTACCTGCATGTCCTTGGCAAGGTTGTTCGACACTACATCCACTAGAGGGCAGAGTTCACGTCTGAGTTTTGACATCAGTTTCAGACAACAGCAAACATGGCAACAGTAGTGATCAGCAGTGATCTGCGCAGCCAATAAATAAGGTTCAGCTTTTTCTTCTTTGTTCCTTTTGCTGGTTGCACATGAGCTGTATTGTGCAACATTGCCCCATGTTGCTTCTGGTGGTACTACATCTCCGCATGCATGTACAAGCTCTCTGTAAACAGACTCGTATCCAATGTGGAAGACTATTTTTTAAGTATGCTCCTGGTAGATTTCAGTTTAACAGGTGATTGATTGTATTCCTGTGTTCTAAAAGGTAAACTATAAATAGCGTATTGTGGAACCATCAACTCCACTAGACAATGAATTCTGCCTAACATGCCTCAAAGGAGATGCAAAAACAAGGTGACATATTAGTAAATGAATCACTAACAAATGGAATTAATCATTCTTTTGGGAAACCGTGTTTTCTCCTTCTTTATTGAATGCAATGAGCTTTGGAAAAAAAAAAAAATTTAATCTGTTCTGAACAAAAAAAGTAAAGAAAAAGCCCAACTTTTCAAAGTCAAAGATAAAAAAAATCCCTAAGAATTCAACATGACCCACATGATCCCTCTCTAATCTACAACATGGCTGCCCCACACAATGCATTTCATACACATCTGAGCTGTTTTTAATTAACTGCAGCAGTGCCTCATCCAGAAATGCAAAACAGCGAGCTGCTCAGCCGGTTTCCTCGGTGTGTTTGACAGCGACTCCTCTGTAGATGCCGGCCTCCATCCGTCTTCCCCTGAGACCTCACTGCTACCTTATCGCGCATCATCGATTAAGTGTGGGGATGAAGCTGTCGGGTGACCGCTCATTTGTTTCCCTGCTGCTGTTGTTTACGATCAGTGCAATCCCCTCTGTTGCTCTCTCTCTCCATCACACACACAAACACAAATACACACACACACACACTGATACCTAAAGCTTCCAGTCCTTTACAGGAAACAAGAGAGTGGTTTGCAATGACGGTAAACACAAGCATGTGGTTTGTGGTGGTGCATCTGTGTGTGGTTTTTGGGGTAGGTGGATAGTAACTTGGTCTGCAATTATTACATTTAATTCATGTTTTCTCAGACTTTAGTCAACAAAGTTTCTTTATTACATCTGAGTTTACTTGGTTGAAATTGTCACTACCAAAAACAGTAATAGTGCATTGATTATATACTCTATTTGTGTTGTGCTGACCTACAGCCCATATTGACTGTCCTGAGCAAAAGTGCATGTATTTATGAATCAGGAATGACACCCACAGAAGTGTCATTTGACCCCAACCCTAACACAGGCATAACCAATGCATTTCATTGAAGATCAAAGCAGTTTGCTATGAGCAGTGCAAATCAGCTCAAAGCTGCAAACAAGCAGACTTGTTGATAACCAGGAGACTGAGATCATCAGTGATTCACACACAGCTTGTTTCCTTATACAACACAGAACAGATGAGCAGGAAACTCATTATTTGTTCAGTTTAACAAAAACATTCAGAATTGTTGCTTTTTCTTGTATAAGATTGGACTTCAGGTGAAGAAGAATCAGCTGTGGTTTAGGTCATTTTTGCTTAGCAACATCAAGTACTGTGTTCTGCCATGTAGCCACAGAGCTGACTTTAAAATGTAACTACATCCCCTGTTTTTTTTGCATAACTCCACCTACAGCAACATTTCTAAAAATGTTCAGCCTCCAAAAAAAAAAAAAAAAAAAACAAAACAACAAAAAAAAAGGTCTTGAAATGGAATTTAAACCATGTAAACCATCTCTTCCATGAAAAGTGTAGATTGCAGACATGTTTGCTGTCTTGCAGTCCTGAGACCCCGCTGACATCTGCAATGTCAAGCAATTATACGAGCATGTAAAAAATAAATCTCTCTTTCACTGTTTTGTGGTCAAACTTTTTTTCACAAAAAAACTCAGTTAATATGTTCTCTTATGACTCTGCCTTTGACATTATTCATGAATGATGAATGTCCTGGTAGTTTCTATAATGATGAAGGGGCGTTTTGTAGTGAAAGAGTCACTCATGTCTTCTGGATCCTCATGGTGTTTCTAAGGTTTTCTCCCAATTCTCCTGACTCTGAGCATTGTTTAGAGGTGTCAGTCATCAACATGGCTTAATGGGTTCCTGAGATATTTACCTATGCAACACCTCTATTAAAACATCAGTAAAAGTGCTTGTGTTTGCATTTTTACCTTCTGCTTTTGTACAGCTACTCATCAAACGTTGCTTTAGTAATTCCTAGATTAATTTGGCTGCTATCTGATTTTCACTAAAAATAACGTACTCTTCTTTTAGAAGAAGATAACCATTTAAATTTTCTACTGTTCCAGGTGAATTTACTCTAACACAGTAACACATATCTTCTCTATATCAGAAGTATTCTGACAGTTCTGTAGTCATCCCACATGTCTCAGCTGTGAAGACATTTTTGGAGGGCCTAGACTTATACAGTTGATATTAAGTGTCCACCACTGTTAAAATGTCAGGTTTTTGTAATCCTAAAAACAGAGTAAAATAATTTCATGTAATGTGATTTAGAATACGTACAGTTTAATTTAGAAAGAAACTAAATTATTAGGGAAAACAAACAATGAGCTGGTTGTTTAAGTGTTCACAGCCTTAAACTAATGCATTGCTGAAACACCTTTTGATTTGATGGGTAGGACTGCACAAGCATAGCCTATCTTAACTTGACTAAATTTTTCCAAACTTGCTACAAATCGATCAGATTGTGAAGACATATCATATACAAAGACCTCTTCAGGTCACCCCACATGTTTTTATTATTATTTTTTTTTATTTAAGTCTGGGTTCTTGCACTCTCAGTAAAACTTTAATTTTCTTCTGGTAAATCAGAATGCTTCTGATGTTGGATTGATCTGATCTTATTTTAATCATGTCATTGGAAAGAGAATTTCTTAGGTTCTTTGGACCAGTTTGATTTGAATTCAAGAGCAGATAAGTTCATGACATCCTGGTTTTAATGTCTCTGATATAAACCCTTAGTTGCTGATTGGTTTCCTCAGGCATCATGGACAGATACAGTTTCATCAACATAACATTGGAAATGACATATTTTTTCATTATATTGCCCATTTAAAGCAAACTGGACTGTGACCAGAACCCAGAGGAACCATAACAAACTTGGTGTGTTTAGCAGGCACATTATGCTCATGTACAAACTTGAATCTCTTAGATAGATATGACTTATACCAATCTGAAATAATACCCTCGATCCCAATGATATGTTCATGCATTTGAAATAAAGTGTTAAGCAATAAGTAAATTGTAAGTAATACAGTTTCAACACTGTGATGTAAATCTAGACGGAGAAAGAAAAAGGAGGAAGAATACTTGCTGAGAGTGGCTCATTCATGCCATTAAATGCATGAACTCCTAATGAGCAAGATGATTTTTCTGCTGAAATCCTGAAAATCACAGCATAATTTATCCCAATCAGTTCTAACAGGATTAGAGTTTAAATGCAACCCATTGTCTTCGAAATATGACATCCTGCATCTCCCTGCCACTCCACATCCAGGATAGAAATCTTCCCGACATGGCACACATGCAGACAAAATTTAATAACCTCCTTCCAGCTGCGATGGAAACCCCTCAGTTCCACAGAGACCCAGGGTGTGCCAGGCAGACTAATGTTGTAAAAACTAGTCACACACTTTGATGCGTTTCACAGGGTGTAGGCTCAAATTGTTTTGTCCATTCGTATACTGCAGGGACGCAGCTGACAAGGACACTGGGATAATTGGATTGATGTTGGAATGTGTGTGGCCATCAGTTTCTTATTTAACTCCTCTGACTCGCTCATTAGACTTTGAAGCAGGTCTTTAATTATTTTCAGCACCAGCTAATTAAGGATGGGAGTATGCTAGGAATTGAAATAAATGAAAGGTGGGCCTGAGTGTGTGCTTGTTGATGACACCATACAGTTTCCATTTCAAAAGAACTTAGGTGAAACTGATTAAATTGCAAAATGTAAGAAAAAAACAAACATTTTTGTCAAGGTAAATAAGACGGGGAACTTGAAGGTGAAACAGACTGTCATTGCAGTAGGTTTATAACAATTAGCTGGCAGCATGGCCTCCCCATGCACACATCTCGACCTCTTCCATTGGACACAAATACAGAGAAAGAGCCTGTGGTTGTGGAAATGGAGAGCATAACAGGCGAGCAGTGAACAGACCAGAGTCAACCTATTTTAATGTGAATGTAGTGCTGTAGGTATGGTTCCTTAATTACAAATAAGCTTTTTTTTATATTTCTTTTTTTCATAAATTAGCAAATGCAAAGTTTCTTAATTGGGGTCCCAGAATTAAAGTAAACACAAAAATTAAGGAAATTTGTTGTAAGTGTTTGGCATTGGCAGAGAAGATTTAGCAAGTTTTTCTTGGCCACAACCCACATGCTTAACTCGGCTGCCTATCCCACTCCTACATTTCCCTTACAAACGTGGCACCATTTCAAAAGGAAATAAACAGTCTTTCCAACGGTATAAGATTTTGTGCCAAAAAGTGTTGTTACAACAAAGAAACAAGTGACCAAACACTATTTTTCTTTTTTGTGCTGAGTTTATAAAGCTGGAAATTTAATGTTCCTCTTTTAAATGTGACTATAAACAAAAATTCTTATAAATCTACAATGAACTAATCTAAACTTGACAAATTTTGAGAAGTTTTTGTTGAGTCCTACTTCATCTTAAACCGGCTTATTTAACACTTAGGGCTGAAACATACCTCTGTGTAGTTGTTCTAAACGCCTCCTGCAAATTCGTGACTTCCTGTCTAAGTTTTCCACCACCACATGGGAGCAGTAATCAAAATATAGAACAGCTTGAACTGTAGGTGCCTCTTGGTTTTATTTTTCCTGCTAGGTTTTTGCTATGACATTAGTTTTTTTTTTTTGGAAGAAGTACAATGTGTGCA
Source organism: Melanotaenia boesemani (assembly GCF_017639745.1). Classification (NCBI taxonomy): domain Eukaryota; kingdom Metazoa; phylum Chordata; class Actinopteri; order Atheriniformes; family Melanotaeniidae; genus Melanotaenia; species Melanotaenia boesemani. Next base: position 12,243,478 of record NC_055704.1, on the reverse strand, counting down.
GAATTATTAGGCAAGTTGTATTTTTGAGGATTAATTTTATTATAGAACAACAACTATGTTCGCAATGAACACAAAAGACTCATAAATATCAAAGCTGAATACTTTTGGAAGCTGGAGTGGGGCTTTTTTAGTTTTAGTATCTTAGGAGGATATCTGTGTGTGCAGGTGACTATTACTGTGCATAAGTATTAGGCAACTTAACAAAAACCAAATACATACCCATTTCACTTATTTATTTTCACCAGGGAAACCAATGTAACAACTCAAAATTTACAAATATACATTTCTGGCACTCAAAAACAAAAAAAACAAAAACAAATCAGTGACCAATATAACCACCTTTCTTTGCGAGGACACTAAAAAGCCTGCCATCCATAGATTCTGTCAGTGTCTTGATCTGTTCACGATCAACATTGCGTGCAGCAGCAACCACAGCCTCCCAGACACTGTTCAGAGAGGTGTACTGTTTTCCCTCCCTGTAGATCTCACATTTGATGAGGGACCACAGGTTCTCTATGGGGTTAAGATCAGGTGAACAAGGAGGCCATGTCATTATTTTTTCTTCTTTTAGACCTTTTCTGGCCAGCCATGCAGTGGAGTACTTGGATGCGTGTGATGGAGCATTATCCTGCATGAAAATCATGTTTTTCTTGAACGATGCTGACTTCTTCCTGTACCACTGCTTGAAGAAGGTGTCTTCCAGAAACTGGCAGTAGGACTGGGAGTTGAGCTTGACTCCATCCTCAACCCGAAAAGGTCCCACAAGCTCATCTTTGATGATACCAGCCCATACCAGTATCCCACCTCCACCTTGTTGGCGTCTGAGTGGAGCTCTCTGCCCTGTACTGATCCAGCCAAGGGGCCCATCCTTCTGGCCCATCAAGACTCACTCTCATTTCATCAGTCCATAAAACCTTAGAAAAATCAGTCTTATGATATTTCTTGGCCCAGTCTTGATGTTTTATCTTGTGTGTCTTGTTCAGTGGTGGTCGTTTTTCAGCCTTCCTTACTTTGGCCATGTCCCTGAGTATTGCACACCTTGTGCTTCTTGGCACTCCAGTGATGTTGCAGCTCTGAAATATGGCAAAACTGGGGCATCTTGGCAGCTTCACGCTTGATTTTCATCAGTTCATGGGCCTTGTTTTTTCAACACCTTCTTGCGACCCTGTTGACTATTTTGAATGCAACGCTTGATTGTTCGATGATCACGCCTCAAAAGCTTGGCAATTTTAAGAGTGCTGCATCCCTCTGCAAGACATCTCACTATTTTTGACTTTTCAGAGTCCGTCAATTCTCTCTTCTGACCCATTTTGCCAAAAGAATGGAAGTTGCCTAATAATTATGCACACATGATATAGGGTGTTGATGTCATTAGACCACACCCCTTCTCATTACAGAGATGCACATCACCTGATATGCTTAATTGGTAGTAGGCTTTCAAGCCTGTACCGGTTGGAGTAGAACAACATGCATAAAGAGGATGATGTGGTCAAAATACTCATTTGCCTAATAATTCTGCACACACTGTAGATGTGGATTTCTATCAGAGAATATTGTTACAGGTGATGCTTTTGTCCTCATGCGTTTCACATTTCTGACGCTTTATTCTATTTGTTTTGAAATTGGTTGGGTTTGCTGGCTGGAGTTTGGCTTTCTTGGGTCAGTATCAGCCAAACAGCACTGGATAGAGAAATAAAGCTTTTAAACCTGCTTGAAGGACTCCAAGTTAGGTTTCACTTTGTTTGATTTAGACTGAGATTCTGCTTCTCACTTAACACCAAGTGGCTTTTTGTGGTTGTCTATTGGATCTTTAAGAACTGTTTTTCCATTTCTTAGAACGTCGGATTTAAAAAAAAGCTTATATTTTACTTTTTTTCCCTCAAACACAAAAACATCCAGGTACAGATCAAGTCCTTTCTTAACGCCCACAGTGCAAGAGTCCAACACCAACTGACACCTTTGACGTCTACCAAGAACAATCCACTTAAAAGTACTTTAAGAATTTGTTCTCCACAGCTAGGCTTGCTTTTCTAGACCAAAAGTCCTCTGCTTCATGCTCCCAGTCGGGAAGCTTAGTTCGCCTGTGGCAAGTAAATTACCGTCCACAGTCTGAATGGATTTTTATTTCATACTGTGCCATGGTTGGAGGAACACAGATTGAGTTTCGCTGCATTACAGTGATAAATAATTGAGGCTGCTGCTGACTTTAACACCCTGCCAATTTATTGTTGTGTGAGTTTTGACCCAGCACTCAGTTTAACTGCTGGGCTTTACATTTTCTGCCAGCCGCAGTAGATGTGTAATTTATCAGAGGTCAGTCTGATAACAGTGGACCGAATGCTGACAGCCAACAGGGTCAGTCCTGATGTGACTAACCACAGCTGTTTGCACATCTGCTGTTATTTCGGGGGTCACAGTGTTAGGGATGGCATTACATCATTCTCCAAAGTTGGTAAATGACCGACTCTCCTTGATCATACTTGTAATAGTTTGAGCAGATGGCGGATGTACTTTTCTCAATGTTTTCAATAACCTGCTCTCAGTTGAAGTGTAGCTTCCGAGTGCAGCCCACCGCTTGCCCCATCTGTCTGTGCTGTTGATCAGGCTGCAAACAAGAAAGTGTCTGTCCTCTAAGCACCTCGCATGCAAACCATGTCATCATGCAGGCAACATTTTAAAACAACTGGTCAGTCAGGGACCTTTTTTTCTATTACTGAAGTGTGAGGTGAAATGCTTTGATTCATCTTTAGCAGGATTAGGTTTGATTAGCAAAAAACTGGAGTTGGAAATATGTTAAGACAACCCACATAAAGTCAGTGGGAGGTTATAACTACCATGGCAACAAAAACATCATGTTGTGTTTTTAGTGTTTACCATTTTTTGGACCTTTTTATTTCCTCTTTTTTAAATTCATTATTTATCACAAAAATAGCTACAGAGCTTAAATTCCTTTGATCTTCATGACGCACAGTTTTAACTATTAATTAAGAAATAAACATGTGTAAAACAACAAAATATCAAACAGCTGAAACACTTGAGTGTGGCATTAGAAATAAATAGAAACAATGCTTCAAAATGTACCAGTTTTATGTAAGTTATGTGCCAAGAAAGATCAACTGCTAACCAGTGAATATTTGCTTATTTCAGCAAAACACTGCCAAACCACTTTCTACATGCATTATAATAGAATAATTATTTTTACCTCTTAAACTGACCTGCTTACAGTCCAGATGTTTCACTCTGAAAGCATTTGGCGCATTATGAAGTGTAAGATGACCTTAAAAAAACAAACAAACAAAACATAAAACAAACTGAAAGTGTGTAATCGGCTGTATTCTCAAAGCTACAAAAACTAGTCCTTCTGATGCTAAATGACTTCTGTTAAGTGTGGCACATCTGCTTCTGTCCTGACTTTTCTAAAACTAGCTACTGGCTTCAGATTAAATCAGTTTAGTGCTAAATCCCTAAATGAGTACTCTAAAAAAGGCCAATTTCATTTGATATCTGCAAGACATTTTGTGCTAGCAAAAGCATAATAGTGCATCTCCCTTTCTTTAATCTCAGGTGTTTTATATATTCCTTCAGTCTACTCATGTTTTAGCTTAATGTTTACATTTAGGTTGAAAATGCAGATAATCCCAAAGCATTTTACTAGAACTTTAATTAAATAGTTTATTGTTTATTGCACAATGCTAAATTAGTTATATAAGAGGTGATCAGTCTAAGCCCCTTTTGACATGCACCGTAATAATTCCCCCATATAGGGTGCAAAAAAGAATCCAATACCTGCAGGATACTGACCTTCAAGCACCGGAGTTGGTGATCCCTGCTGTATAGTTTTCATGTTTTCTTCATGCATGCATAGGATGCATGGAGAGAACAAAAACATGCAAGTTGGGTTGATTGGTGGTTCTAAATTGACCTGAGAATTTAGTGGGTGTCTATTAGTCTCATTTGTCTCTGTGGAGGCCCTTTGACAGTCTTTAATAGGATCACCCAATGATGGACTGGTAACCTGTCCAGGATGTACCCCACCTGAAACTCCCCAATGAATTAAACTGAGAAAATAGATGGATATGTTGCTAAAAGGTTTACACCACCCCTTCCAATCTGAGTTAAAAAGTATGCCAATTAGTTCAGTATTTGAATGTAGCAACATCACATTGAGGGAATTATTGTAGTAACTAGATCAGTATGCATCGTTTATTCCACTGGATTGGGATGAGGAGACAGCCATACTTAGTGTTATCAAAAGGTCTTCATTACTTATGTGGGTCCTTTTTGTATTTTGACATAAGCGAACACCTTTCAAATGGGACTACTATAACTGAACGTCATGTTTCAGACCTCCTCCGTCTTCTGTATGTATTATACTTACATATATATTAAACAGTTTCCTTTGTACGTGTGTATATATGTATGTGTATGTATATATATATATATATATATATATATATATACATATACATATACATATATATATATATACATATACATATATATACACACACTCATGCTGTATTATATGTAAAAAGTCTTTATATGAACAGAGAAAAACTTGAACAATAAGAAGAGAAATTTGCTTGGATCATCTGTTTACCCTCAGGACACAGATCATATACCTTTGTCCTTCGTGAATGTTAAAAATGACTCTGCCATTTACTCCCTAGTAATGTTTTCCAACCAGCAGAAAATCTTCTGCTAATTCCTGCCCTAGTGCATCACAGCTGGGACTTTGACGTCACACTGATTGTGTGGGAAACACCCCTACTCACACTCAATGCGCTTTTGTTGTAAAATAGCCTGAAGGTGGCAATGATACAGTAGCTTTATCAAGGGCTTGTTCTCCCCTCATGTTGTGACACAAACACAAGGCTGTTTTCAGGTCCAATTTTGATTTAGTTTAGCTGTTAATACAAGTGAAATGGAATTATGCCAAAGTGGGATAAAATTTTATATAATTTATAATTAGTTTTATGACCATTAATCACAGACAGATTTTAAAAGCAATGGGTCACCCATGGTCTTTTTTATTCTTCCCCAAATATCAGGCTGAGTGAACTGTGTGCATAATTTTCAAATATTCAGAAATAATCATTTTTTATAAGTAATGGGTTTTTCCCCCTGATTCTTTCACCCCTGCTGACTAAGTGCTGTTTAATAATGAGCAGGACTAAACGGGGATTCTGCAGTTTGACAGTGGACCACGAAGTGCTAAAAATAGACATTGTTAATAAAAATGCGCTGCAGAAGTGGCTGCATTTGTTTTACAAGAATCTCTTATCCGTGGAATATGGTCAGACTTTAATTTCATTCTAGCTTATTATTAAATCATTCACTTACCTCATCATAAAGGGTTCAGCATTTTAAAAGTTTCCTCCAGGTGACAACATAATTTGGTGCATTCTTGTTCCTTTCATTTCAATTCAATCCAAACTGTTGTTGACTTATAATCCAATTAAAACAAATACATTACATGATCCATATTAGTCAAATTATTGTAACTGTGTTCATATAAGTCACAGTGGAGAGGAAAACTTCTGTTTAACAGGAAGGAAAACCTATATCGGATCCAGACTTAAGAAGGGCAGCCTCAACCGGCTGTTGATGAAGAGGAGGAAAGATGGGTCAGCAAATATAACTCTAAGTCAGGGATATCTGCTGAGAAGGAAAAACAAAAGTACGAAAACATGACAACAATAATGGCAGGAATAAAGCGTAATAACAAACATGGGAGAGAGGGTAAAGAGAAAAAAGTGAAGGAAGGTGCCGAGGATATCATGGGGCATTTTCCATGTGACTTAAACCTATGGATGTATAACCAAAGGGTCACCCAAGCCAGTCCTAAAAAGCTTTATCAAAAAGGAAGGTTTTAAGTCTAATCTTCAAGGCAGTGAGGGTGTCTGCTTCCTGAACCTACGCTGGGAGTTGCTTCCATAAGATAGGAGCCTGACAACTGAATGATAACTTTCTTCCATTCGGCTTTTAGAAACCACAAGTAAGATGCAGTCTGAGAGAAAAGTTGCTCTGTTTGCTCATCAAGAGCTTTAACTTTCATTTTTAAAAATGTTCACTAAAATATTGAAAAACCTGTTTTTTACAGTGCACCAACACCCCCAGGATGACACAAGGCTTATGATTCAATTAAAGAATTAGAGTTCATTAGATACATGAACTGCATGTGAAGTGTCAAAATGGTGTCCATAATGGTGATGAACATGTTGTAAAATAAGTTGCATTTAAGCTGAAATAATAATTATAATTTAATTTAATTTAATAATTTAAAGATCCTAACTAAGTTATGATACAGTACCATCCACTCTGATCTCCTTATGCAGACTTTATTTGAGTTTTTTTTAGGACATTAAAAAGCAAAAACAGCGTTCCTGATAAGACGGAAGCTTTCTAAGATAAATCTGTAATGTCTGATTTTTAATAGTGACCTGAGATTAGTTTGATATGAAATGTTGACAGCATTCTCCTCTCTCTGCCTCCTTTATGTTAATTTTTTACAATCCTCAAAAAGCTGATGTCCTGCAAACTGAAATTGAAATGGCTGTTAAGATGTACAAAGAATACACAGTATTTATTCTATTTCTTGCGCTGATGTTTATCAGTTGGTGCTGCTAACATCAGATCTGCCACAGATATTTTTTGCACAAATCATTAACACTGATTTGAAAAATCTGTATTTCTTTGAAACAGCCCCAAACTCTTTGCAGTTTCCCAGTTGAAGCTCAAAAATAATATGATTAGTATATTTTCCTGACTTATTTCCCTACAGAGATGCAGCAAATGTGATGACATTACTCGATGACTCGCACACTTGATGTCTCACCACATCCATCCTGACATTAAAGACCTCCCTGCATGATGATGTACACGTTTTACACTGTTTATTTGACTGCAAGTGTTTATAAGGAGGACGAATGGATGTATGAAAGTGTTTCTCTTCCGTTCCTCTGTTGACAAGTCCATTTCAAGATCCACGTCACACAAAGTTTTGCACAGTCCTTTAACTTTTCTACTTTGCAAGTCTTAGAAGAAGAATTAATACTTAAGGTGTGATATAAGCTTAAGGTTTAAATGCTATAAAATGCAGGGCTTATACATTTATACACTTTCTACAAGAAACAACAGGCTAGGGATATGTTACTATTTTGCAACTTCTACAGTTATGGCCTACAGTCAAATGTATGCATAATAAACATGATTTTAGGCTGTTGATTTGGTTTTCTACTGGCTGTTGTGCAGACCACTGCATGCCAAGGGTTCTACATACAAAAACTAAGTCCTTAATTAGGAACACATAATCTCCTGCCTAACTTTAAAATAATTTAATCAACCAGTACGACTAATGCAGATAGATGTCTTCAGGTGTCTTTACATTCCATTTTATGTCCATCATAATTATGTGGTAAAATGGCCACAATTTCTGTCTTCTAATCATTTTTACCAGTATAATTTCATAAAGTTGTCACAGCTTCAGTGTGCTGCTGCAAAGTTAGCACAAAGTTTATGTAATCATGTCAGGAAGGAACAGCGTCCCAGAGAAATCTTTCTAACATCATGAAGAATGTGCAGCATGAAGAACCAAGTCAGTCTGAGAGCAAAGGGAAGCCTAATCCAGTATGAACTAAAGTGTTTTTAAATAATTTCTGAATGTGTAATATACTGAATTTGTGAGGAACATTGGTGACATAAATGAGTCAAGATCAACAACAACTGCAATCAGCTCTTTAAAGAATTCAAAATCTGGAGATTTTTTTGGACCACAACATGGTTTATAAAGATTTGACAGATGTGTCATTGCTTTAATTTGTAGGGGTTCCATTTAAAAACATAAAGCTCTTCATTTTAGTAATAGTAACATGTTGTCTGCCTACAGATGTTTTATGCATTTTGTTTCAATTGTTGCAGCTTGTCAAAAATCTTCTGACTATACCCATTCAGCTCAGCTCAATTATGGTACTGTGCTCTCTTCAGAAAGACTGACAGCTCTGAAAGCTTGTTGGTTGATCCCTCCAGTATGTCTCTGAGGCTGTGCCATAATTATAACCTCTTTTGATCCGCAAATTCTGGCAGAGTCTGACTCTCTGTGAGGGAAGAGTCATCCATCTCTGCCCACGGGTTGACTCTCATTTGCAATTCAGATTTTTCTATTTTGCAGCTTTAAATGTATAAACTGAGTGCAAAAGGTTCTCAACAAGGTTACTGTAGTAAGTAAATACACTTGTGTATAGAAACAACAGACATAATTACATGCAAAAAGACCTTATTGAAGCCTAATAAGACAAACTGAGTTGGAAGAGTAGCTGCTATTGGAGAAATAAATCAACATTTGAGAGTGAGAACACAACAGTCATGGTGATCAACTCAATCACACTTATGTTTAAAGATAAGAGAAAACAGCATGATTAGGGGAACACCATTTTCCTAAAAGCTGCCAAAAATAATAAAATTTGACAGAAAAGAAATTGTTTCTTGTATCAGACCGAATGTTAGCATACAATAAGATCATTCAGTCAAATTTTATTTACAAAGCACTTTACAACAACCCTAGTTGATCAAAGTGCTGAACATGAAATATAAAAACAAGAATAAAAACAAAGTACACTTATAAATGATAAATATCACAAGTTTCTCAAGTGACACCTCTATCATGTGTCAAAGGCTGATCTAAAAAGAGGGGTTTTCAGTCTGGCCTTAAACAGGGGCAGGTCCATGATGGAGCGAAATGCCAGGGCAGAGAATTTCACAGTTTCCAAAGCTACTGTAAATGCACAGATCAGTAATCTCACTGTTTGCACCTAGACCTTGGAACTACCAGCATGTGTTGTTCGTCGGAGTGTAGGGCTCTACTGGGCTGGTGAGGGGTCAGCATGTCACATAGAAAAAAAACTGTAGGATTGTGAACTGATTTCTGAATTGAACCGGTAGCCAGTTTAGAGAGTACAGGACAGGAGTGATGTGGTCATGTTTACAGGTGTTGGTGAGGAGCCGGGCAGCTGCATTCAGCATGAGCTGTAGTCAGTGCAGAGAGTTTCTTCTGGTTTATTTCACTGTAGAGGGCGTTGCAGTCGTCCAAGCATGAAATGATAAAGGTGTGGATTGTTTTGTCAAGGTCCTTATGGCTGAGGAATGGTTTGACTTTGGCCAATAGGCGAAGCTGAAAGAAACTTGCCCTGACCACAGAGTCTGTTTAGTTATTGAGTTTGAGATTATTGTCCAAAGTCCCTCCAGGATTCCTGTCTGCATGGCTGAGGTGGTTGGTCAGAGGTGTGAGATCTGGAGCTGTGTTTGTTGAGCTGGAGGCACCAAAGAAGATGAATTAAGTCTTTGACTCATTCAAACAGAGGAAGTTCGGTGACAGCAAGTGTTTAATGTCATGCAGACACATCTGGATAGACTATGTGGGGAGTTCTGGGCAACCGGCAGATAGATTTGTAGATTGTCTGCATACAGATGGAGTGAGACATTATGGCGGGATGTCATAGAACTTAAGGGCAGCATGTACAAGGAAAAAAGAACAGGGCCCAAATGGAACCATATGAGACATCAGAGTACAGTAGAGCTGAAGAGGAGGAGAGATCATTGATGAAAGAAAGTTCTATCTGTTAGGTTAGGTAAGACCTGAACCACTGCAGCACAGGTCTCTGAAAGCCCACCTGCTGGGCCAAGCGAGTCAGGGGGATGGAATAGTCCACTGTGTTAAATGCTGCAGTAAGGTTCAGCAATTACCAGCAGCACGGGTTTTTTAGCATCCAAGTACAGCAGGATGTCGTTCTGCACTTTTAGTAGTGCAGACTCTGTGCTGTGGCACTCTCTGAAACTGGACTGGAATTTTTTGAATATGTGATTTTGATCCAAAATTACTATCGTTGTGTGACAACAAGCTTTTCCAAAACTTTAAAGAGAAAAGACATATGGGACACTGGTCTGAAATTTGAGAGAACTGATGGGTCAAGATTATTATTTTTTTATTAGTGGCCTGACCACAGCCTACTTAAAAACAATTAAGACAGACCCTGACCTCAGGCTGGTGTTCAAAAAAAGGGAGGCGGCATGGCCCTACTGTGTCAAAAACCTGTTTAAGCACCCTGAGTGGAACAATTTCCAGAGGACAGCTGGTAGGTCTCAGCATCTGGACAATCTCAGAGAGCTGCATGAGTGATACTGCCCCAAACACATACAGTAGAAGGGAAAGGAGGCAGGTGCCCGACTGAAATGCTACTGTGGTTAATACTCTGAGGCTACATTGTCAATAAAGTAATGGAGAAACTTGTCACAGGTTGATTTAGACACATTTTAAACACATCAACAGGATTTGTGACAGACTGAATTGTACTGAACAAAAACTGGGGCCGAATCAAGCTAGCAGAAATGATACTTGAAAGGAATTACATTTGGCTTCTTTAACAGCATTTTGATAGTCAGAAAGACAGTCTCTCAGAATGCCCAAGGACACATGCACCTTGTCTGTCTTCTACTTCCATTCAGCCTGTCTGCAGCACCTCCTCAGGACATGATGGACCTCAGCTTAAAAGATGCAAAGATGCTAAACTTGGCTAGCTAGTGCAGCTAACTTAATATGGATTTTATTGTGCAGGCTAACCCAGCTAGACCTGTGGAGTTGTATACCATAACAGAAATTCCTGTTTGCATCGCTCTTAAACCTCACTGAGGTTCATTTTTAAATACAAACTCACAGCTATGCAATTTTTAAAAAAAGCTAATGAAGCATGAGCTCCGGAGTTATTGCTACAGTTGCCATGAGCTTGAAGATGCCAACAACAACCAATTTAATTAAAAAAGGAGAACGGATGAAAAATTTCAGATGGCAACTGCTCTGGACAGTCTTCATTATTCAACACTTAGTTCACTGCACAGCTAAGTTAAAGGACCAACAATAGCATCAACACAACCAAGAGCCTACAGCTCAGATATTTGTGAGACTGCCCCCAAGTGGCAGCAAAATGCTACAACATGTGGACATACATTTGCAAAGCCCCAATGCAGAGCATGTCAAAGGATTTTCAAAGTTTTGTTAATGTTTTCACTCCCTTATTGTAGGCAGGCTTGAGCTAGTACTGGTATGCACATAAATAATTTGTTTAACTTCTCAAATTGTCTGAGTTAAGCTTGCAAAGATGCCTATGTGGTTATTCATGTTAAATATCCTGAACATCTTTAGATGCATTTTCTAAGATTTCTGTTCATGGTTGGAAAAGAAATAGGTTGTTCCCAGTTTCAGTAACTAGAGGCACCAGGCTGATTTAATGTACAGTACTGATGGCAGGGATAGAGAGCATTCACTTTCCCCTCTCACTCATGGGTTTGCTATCATAGTTTAGTTCCTCTTACCTTTCATCCATGACCTGCCACCTTCCTGAGACATGTTAGCTGCACCCATGCATGAAATTATAAAATTGCTAATGACATTTTTCTTGCATAATGACGTCCTTTGAAACGGTGCTTACCGCTGCTGGTGCTTTGATTGAAGAGTATAGTGTATGTGTGTGTTAGGGAGGTATGCTTGAGGACACACTTACCTTATTTTTCAATTTCTGCAAGCCAGTCTGCCAAAGGTGCTATATGTGGGTTATAAATTTAATTGGATGGATAACTACGCCACATTTAATGGACTTTTTGCCATGTCCTTGAATATTCTTCCACTCAGGTTCTACCTTGTCTACCTTGTCTATCTAATCATCTGATAGAAAGTCAGAGACATGTACAGTCTTCAAAAAGGTAGAGGTCTGGGCCTGGGCCTGTACTCGCCTTTTAATCACCTGATCCATCAACTAGTTCATGCTTGCCTTTTAAAGCTTTTAGATATGAAGGATGTAAACTCTAAATACATACATCCATCCATGTTTCTACCGCTTATCCGGGGTCTGATCGCAGGGGCAGCTGCCTAAATGAAATAAAATCAAACTCTATTTATGAAGCCCTTTTCATGCTAAAGACAATACAAAGTGCTTTACATGATTAAGAAATTTAAGCACAATTCAATTCATGCATGTTAAAAATAAAACAAGCCTTTACACATAAACAGAATTACATACAAATTAAAAACACTCATTAGGATCTTTCAAACAGTTGCACACACACACACAAAGCACTACCCACAGTTAACACCTCAGCTTCACCTATAAATTCTGTCTAGCATCTAGCATGATAAATGAACTTGAGCAATTTCTTAAAATTAGCTCATGTCATGAAAATAAAATTTACATATGAAGAATGAGCGCCATGCTACCAATTGCCAGTGTTGTAGTTTCATACAGCCTAAAGTTCAATGTGGTTTCAGTTTTAATAGAGTTAAAGACCAAGCTATTATGGGTGTACTAATACTGAAAATAAAATCTTAGCAAAAACAAATTTTGTACACTGTACAACGTCATCACAGCTTGCACAGTGCGCTCATTGTAGGCCAAATTTTGTTTTATGTAATGTGAATGAACAAAGCCACCAAAGATCAGCATGTTCACTAAAAAGACAGTGGGGTATAAACGTTTCATTCATAGAGATAATTATCTGCTGCTATTTCAGTAATGTCACATGACTGTGTGTACCAAGGTGTGGGAGTCAGTGTGTATTTGTGTGTTTTGTCTCATTTTCTATTTTTAACTTGTCTTTTTGTCCAGACTTAACCAGGTGGTGTTGAGAGGTTGACAGTGGTACATTTAGGCTGAAGTAGGCACCCCTGAGATTTGAGCTTTTAAAATTAATTTTAGTCAGCAGGCCACTGAACGTGTGCCCGACTGTGTTTGCATAGAGAATAGTGAGGTTGTTTGGCAGCCTTTTCGGGGTCAGTCTTGGCCTTGCCTTGGGCTATGTCAGCCAGTGCCATCAGACTCAAAGAGGAGCTTCTCTTCAAATGAATAATAATTAGGATACCCAATGGCAATTCACTAAGAAACTGACCATCTGCATTCGATCTCTCCAGCCTCACAGGGTCCCTGCTGTCCAGTGTGTGTCCATCTGATATGCTACAGACATCAACCATGTGGCAGAATAACACTTTTAATAGACTGGGGAACTTGTCTAAATCCACAGTGAAGAATAAAATGTGCTACAAGAGGTTATAGTATATGCCATTGCTATCAAATTCGGTTCTTACAATGGCAATCGGGTTTTCAATGTATCCCTGCTCTAACACACTTGACTCAAACTAATATGTTAGATACATTTAATTTGATCCAGTTGTGTTGAAGCAGGAATACATGGAATACCTGCTGGATTGCGGTCCTTATAGAACTCAGTAGGCCTGGAATACAATACATCTCCATCTCATAACTTTAATTTGCTTTGTTTCCAACTACTTTACCTTCTTCATTTACATCAGAAGCTACTATCTAGTTATTTTTCCACTATTGGAGAATCTTAACACCTTGTGGCCAGATGGGATATTTATAATCCCCGTGTCATATTCCAGACCTGCAATAGGATTTTCTTCTAAAACGTGCTTGGAAAACTCCACAGGGATTCAGCCAGGGTTGGGGAATCCTAATCAGATGCATAGACATTTTGTAGGGATCAAACAACAAGCTGTACCATTAAGAAGTAGACGTGATTTTCATCATAATCTCCATTTGAATGTGGACACCACAAAGGAGATGGTGTTTGACTTCAGAAGAGATGGTAAGAGCCATCTGCCTCTGATCACCAGTGGCACCACTGTGGAGAGGGTCAGCAGCATTGAGTTCCTGGGAGTTTATCTGGCAGACGAATTCTCCTTCAGCACCAACACCGCAACCATCGTTATAAAGGCTCATACGGCTCCACTCCTTTTACCAGCTGCAAGGCAGTGGAAAAGGAACAGCTCAGCAAAAAAAAAAAAAAAAAAAAAAACAAAACAAAAAAAAGTCGGGCTGTACGTGGTTTGGTCGCTGGTTCGAGGCTTGACTGGGGGGAGGTTCGAATCTGGGGGACGGTGGCCTTTCTGTGTGGAGTTTGCATGTTCTCCCCTTGTATGCGTGGGTTCTCTCCGGGTTAACTGGTCACTCTAAATTCTCCCTAGGAGTGAGTGTGTGAATGGCTGTTTGTCTCATATGTTGGCCCTGTGATGGACTGGTGACCTCTCCAGGGTGTACCCTGCCTCTCACTTGCTAAAAATGGTTGGATAGGCTCCATCCGGCTTACCCGCGACCTGTAATTGACTACGCAGTACAGAGAATGAATAATAACAACCACTGGTAAGATAAGATAATCGGTGGAGGAGCTCGTCAGCTGACAACATTAATCAGAGACTGTCTCCACCATTCCCAGATCCTGTTCTCTTTACTACCACCAGGGAAAACACCAAGTGCCATGTTTTTGGCGTCCACCTCAACTAGCTGCTCAAACTCCAAACCTCCTCCTCCTTGTCCAAACAGGTACCTGCTCCTTTGTGGTTTTGGTTTTTTTTTTTTCTTTCTTTTTTTCCCCCTCCCATATGTTTGTATACTGTCTCATTTCCTGCCTTTTTAAAGCTGCTATGAAAAAGAAGAAGAAGAAGAAAAAAATTAAAAGGTGTTTTTGATAGTGTTGTTGGACATTATCAGCATGAACTCATGTGGGACTAAGAGGACTGTGAACATTATAAAGCTGCAAATGGACTGCATTTGGATAAAGAATAATTACTACTATTATTTATAAGATAATTAGATAATTATCACTATAAGGCTCAAGTCCATTTATCTCTTTTTTCTTTTTGGATGTCTTCTAGCTTTTTTTTTTCTTGTCTTTTATTCACTAGTTTACATTCAGTTTCACTCACCGATAGAGCAGGCAACTGAAATCCTTGGTGAATGCTGGACAAAAAAAAATCCCATGAACATACAGTCATGTAAAAGAAAGTTCACCCACTTTCAATTCTAAGGTTTTATGTATCAGGAGATCAAACTTGTCTGGTCTGTACCATGCTATAAAATTAGGTAAATACACCCTCAGATGAACAACAAACATTACATCCGCATAATTATTTAACTAAAAATAAGCACAACAAACACATAAGTAGAGAAAAACTAAGTAGCAGATAATTTGAAAGAGGAGCAGAGTGACATATTTTTTCTGGTCTGGAACATTTACTTACACAATTCCAAGGAGAAAAGATGTCACAAAAGGTCTTGGAGAAGCAGTTGTGTGCAGTATGCATTAATCTGGGTAAGGTTATCCATTTCTAAACTATTTACTAAAACTAAACTAAACTGTTAAAGTTGTAACAGTACAATTAGAAAAATACTAAACAAATAAAACTTGTTTGGAAGCACAGTGATAGAAGGGTGATGTTTTTTGGCTTGTTTTGCTGTGACACTGAGTTGACCATTGTGTTGACACTGAGCTCCCCTATGTACCAAAGTATTGTAGAGCCATCTGTT
Organism: Melanotaenia boesemani; assembly: GCF_017639745.1. Taxonomy (NCBI): domain Eukaryota; kingdom Metazoa; phylum Chordata; class Actinopteri; order Atheriniformes; family Melanotaeniidae; genus Melanotaenia; species Melanotaenia boesemani. The sequence goes on along the minus strand of NC_055704.1, from coordinate 12,228,113 downwards.
TGACAGCTGTAAATGGGTCATGTGGCAGGACAATAATCTCACACACAGCAACAAAACTACAATAGAATGACTGAAAAGAGAAGAATCAAGATGAAGCAATAGACCAGTGGTCTTCTTTGTCATTTATACCAAACATTTTCAGTTGGTGAAAGGTCTGGATTGCAGGTAGTCCAGTCCAGCTGTCAGACTCTTTTACAGTTGTTGAAGATTCAGAACGCAATGTAGTCTCGTCTCACTGAAATCATGCATGGCCTTCCCTGAGTAAGGCATAGTTTGGATGGGAGCATATTTTCCTCTAAAAACCTGTCATTACCTTTCAGCATGGATGATACCTTTCCAGATAATGCAAGTTGCCAGTCCTGTAGGCACTATGCATCTCCGTACCTTTACAGATGCAGGATTTTGAACTAAGTGCTGATAACAAGATGGATCCCTTTTCTTTTCTAGTTTGAGGGGACACTGCATTTCCAAAATAAGGACTTTAGATTTTTTGATTCATCACAGAACAGCTTTTCACTATGACTCAATCCATTTTAAATAAGCTTTTAACCAGAGAAGACTGCATTATAGTTTGAAAATGAGGAACATTTTCTGAAACTGCTTCACAATTTGTGCACACTGGCTTTTTGCTGATAACTTCAGCAAAAAATGTACCCCAGATGTACCTGTCTGCAGGAACATTTTTGCCTTCCTAAGTGCTCATTTTACCATGTTACTAACATGCTGCCAACTTACCTAATTAGTCACAACACATTCCTCCAGCTGGTTCTGTTTATTACCACTTTCTTTGTTGCTGCAATCAAATTTAATTTAATATTCTTTGCAAAACAGTAAAATTTCTGACTTTTAATATTCGACATGTCTTTTATGTTGTGAATAAAAAAAATGGTTAATTCGATTTGTAAATCATTGCATTGTGTTTTTAATTTACATTTACAGTTACACAGCTTTTTAGGATTCAAGTTGTACTCTGCAGCTACATTTTAAGCAGGAGCTTATTGGGGAACATAGTGAAGACCCTAGGTCTTTGAGTGGAAGTGCAATCAGGAGGTCCTACTTAATTCTGCAACTATAATAAAATAAATATTTCAAGTGGTTTATATGATAATGTTAGAATTACAGAGATCCATTAGGTGAAGATAGTCCTCTTTTTGGCTGTGCAGCTGCACACTATTAATCTAAAAGATAATCTTGCATACTCAAAAGTGATTAAGTACATTTGAGACCTGATTTAAGTGAGCAGTGTGGGTCAGATTCTATGTTTTTTTTCTATATTCTGTATTCTGGCTATGTGCCTTCTCATTAAGCCCCTCATACAGAATATTCTCAGCTGACTATCTCGACCTATCCTCCTCGAGGTCTCAGCTGCAGATGCTGGCTCAGACATTTTACCTCACTTCTCTGCATCATTCATATTCATACGACTTCAATTTTCTTGACCTTGACAGATAATTGAACAGCTTTTAGGCTTACCATCAATACATTTCATTAATTAAAGCTGCAACAAAGTGTAAAAATTAATACTTTTGCGCCAAGCTGACACTATATCTTAGTGAAATTGCTTCCATTTGATCTTTTTTTTTCTTTAACAACCATGTTCAATGCAGCTGCAGGTTCAATCAACCAGGAAGAAGCACAAATGGCCAGTGATCTCTATAATTAACTTGACTAATAAAGGTTGATTTTTTTAAACCTCATGGGAAGATCTAAATTCTCCCCCAAAATGCATGTAATCTTCACTCTTTCAGACTGAAACTTTATCTGTAAGTGATTCTCTTTTATATACTGTCTTCCAGCATCGACAGGATCTTTAATCCTACTCAAAAACTAGAAAAATTAACAATGTGGAAAACAAAATGGCAGACAAAGGTTATGGATAGTTTGAGCAGTTAAATGGCAGGCAATTTGATTAAATCCTTGCAGCAGACATGAAAATTACCCCCTGGAGCGCATGTGTGCTGCTGAAAAAGAGCATACATACTGTTAACCTTCAGCAAATATATGAATAACAGTGAAAAAATAATAATTCTCAGAGCATCTGCTGCCAAAAGCTGCAGTCTGTTGACTTGGCAAGTGGAGATGAAACGTTTGAAGGGATCTTTTCTGGGGCGGAGACAGCCTCTCTGAACCCCTCTGTTTTCTGATTGATAGTGGCTGCTGGTACCCAGGCCATTCAGCCAGTGGATAAAACTGGATCAATGTGGCAGTGATGGTGTTTTATGATGCCAATAAGATGCTCTCTTCATTTCTCTCTCTGCTATAAACAGAGAGAATAGAGTAATGAACTGGGCTGGTACTTGTAAAACCAGAACATGCTCGGCTGTAAGAAATGGGACTCTAGTGTCTCTTTCTGATTAGAGATGAGTGGGAACTATTTTGCTGCTTTTTCAGATTCTACACAGCAGGAGTGGATTCCACCAGCTGACCTAAAAATATAGTTCTATTCCCATTTCCCATTCCCATTTTAAATAATGCATTACCTTTATATCTTACTTGACTTTTTCCAGCTTGCAAAGGTTTCAAGTGTGATAACTGCTGTATAGTATGTCTCTTTGTGTGTGTGTGCAGTTTTTTATGCATGAATTGCTTAACAATGCAATTCCATTATGTGGAAAAAAAAAAAAAAAAAAAAATGTAGACCACTGAACAAGACAGTCTGTGCTTCATTGCTTTTAAATTTAGATTTCAAAGAAATTGAAGGTATTTTTCAGTCTGTTAGACTCTCAAGAAAAGAAGAACAGACCAACAGGGCTGTAATAGCAGAACTATTCTCAAGGGCAGGATATGAAGCCAGCAGCAGAAACAGAAGTTCTCTAGAATTTGAACCAAAGCCAAAACCCTGTGACATGAATAGGAAGATAATGGTGAAGTTACAGCTTGTGGAGATGATGCATAGAAGGAGTGGTGAAAGCATAGTGATGAAAAGGATGTGGTGTGGTGGCTGTGATGATGGTGCTACTATTGTGTTGAAAAAGAAGGGGGCTGATGGAGGAGGTTCAACATGGAAGATGAGCAGCAAAATGAGGTTTTACAAGGTTTGGAACCAGACAGGCCTGAGTGCAAAGCGTCAGGCAGCTAAAGGGTATTAATGTTGTCATAAGACATGCTTTCATTCAGGGAGCTTCAGCTAAAAGTCAGCTGCAGAATTAGGCTTGGGGATGCCTGAAGAAATCTCCCACCCCCTTTCATAGGGCTGTTACACTATTCACATATTCACATATTCACATCTGTGAGCATGCAAAGTTGCTAGTGTGTGATGTTTAACACATCAGAGGTTTGCCCTAACTCCTGGATGAACATATGCCATATCCATAGCTCAATTCTACATATTTCTTTCTATATATGCTTGTCTACTACAAAACACGGTCCTGCATATGGAAGCTATGATGGTAACAACAGTATCACCATGGGGACCCAAAATGTTGTGCCAAGTGTAAATTGCCAGGTGATGGTTTTGCTAATGCTTGGCTTAGTGTGAGAGAAAAATATCACATTGAAGACTATAACACTCTGTGTTAGAGACACTTTAGTTGAGGCAAAGTAAGGTTGGGCTTGAGAATTTTGCTATACTTCTGGAGGTGAATAAGAATAATAACATAAAGGACCCAAATGTATGTCTAGGAAAGGGCAGGCACTATAGTGGGAAGCATGTTGTTTAATAATTGACAAGTTCAAGCACTAGACTCCCTGAATCTTTACAAGTGAAAAACCTCGGTGTCATTTAATACTCCGACCTTAGTTTTATCCCACATATTAAGAATATCACAAATATAAGTTTTTAATCATCTAAAAAAAAAAGCTAGAGTCCGCCCTATTCTCTCTGAGGGCAACACAGAGGCGCTAATGCATGCTTTAATCACTAGTTACATAGACTATTGTAATGCTCTGCTTTCTGCTCTTCCTAAAAAGAGTATTTTGGCTCTTTAATTACTACAAAATTCAGCTGCATATGTCCTGACGAAGACCAGAAGATGGGCCCACATTACACCTGTTTGAAGGTCAGTGCATTGGCTCTCCATGTGTTTCAGGATTGATTTTAAAGTTCTTTTACTAGTTTATAAATGCCTTAATGGTTCTGGGCCTTCTTGTCTTTCAGACCTGCTTTTACCTTACAAACCCTCGTGGACACTAATATGCTCTGGCACTGGTCTTCTAATCCTTCCTAAAGTCGGGACACCGGGAGGTGTCTTCAATATTACGGCCCCCGCCTCTAGAACAGCCTGGCAGACGACCTCAGGGCTGCAGAGAACGTTCATGTTTTTAAGAGCAGGCTCAAAACTCATCTTTTTAATTTGGCTTTTACTTAGTTTATTGTTTTTGTGTGAATATTTATTTTATTTTTTATTTTTTTTTGTAACCTGGTTCCTTTATGGGACATTTTATTTCATTTGAATACATTTAACATTTTACTAATAATACTTTTTATCAGACCTCTTTTTAATTCTTTTTAGTCTTCTTTTTTTTTTTTTACTATTTTGGGCTTTTCTTTTCAATGCTTTTTAAAATGTGTAAAACACTATGTGCTGCATTTTATTGTATGAAAAGTGCTTAAATATAAAGACTAATTTGATTGAATGATTGATTGATTGGCAGATGAACCAAGAAAGATCAGTTACAAGGTGATAAGATAAACAAATACACAAGAAATAAAACAGACCAAGGTCTGCCAAAAAGCATGGAACACACAGAATAGGGAAAGAATCATATGCTGTATTTAATTGTGGGACATGAATTGATGCATAAAGATGTGGACAAGATCCCCTCTGTGCCTCCTCCAAACAGAATCTGAAGCTATGTTTGCCACTATTTCTTTGTTTCTGTTGTTACCAAGATGAAAGTTTCCATGTGGGATGGACCTGATCCAAGGGAAAGGGATTATTTTGACTGCTGCATTGTTTGAATTGTTGTGGAAGGCAACAGCTTTGATTGATTTGCAGTAGCTACAAGCCTGCAGTTGTCAACAAAACAAACTAAGTCCTGCTAATTTTTAGGGTGTAGGTCGAGTGCACCGGTAGGTGTAGGGGTATTGTTTCCACAAAGAATTCCTGTCAATCAATTTAAACTGAATTGTAATGATTAAGATGGCAGTGGTTCAGGCAGTAGATTGGGTTGTCTGGTAACTGGAAGGTTGGCTGAATCCTACTTCAACCTAGTCAATCTGTGATTATGTCCTTGGGAAAGACACTTCACCCACCTTGCCTTCAGTGTGAGCAACACTGGCATATAAATGTGTGCTGGTGGTTGGAGAGCCATTGCCAAGGATTGGTTGCCATGTTTCTGTTAGTATGGGTCTTTACCCCAGGCAACTGTGGCTAAACATGTAGCCATATATTTAAAGATTGAGTTGAAAAGAAACCAGCATTTTTTTTTATTTACTTTGTATTTGAACTAGTCCCCTTTATTCTTTTCATGGCATCCATAAGTACTGATTCATTGACCACAATACTTTATGATGGTCCATCCCAGATGCCTCAGAGCCCACAGAAGTCACCTCAGCTACTGTGCAAAGTTCACTTAAGTCTTCCTCTTCTTTGGTCTGTTCATTTGTTTTGTGATATAAGTGAATATTCATATTGTTGTTTTGGCAAGGTTTCCCACAGCAATCTCTTGTCAGTGTGAGGACAAAGTTAGAAACTTAAGAAGTCTGGGATTTCCAGGAACTAAAATGTCTGAGAGATAAAGTTACAGAAATAAAGAACAAAAGCTATAATTTAGTTCTCTTTATTTTGATTATCACAGGTTTTTGTGTTGTGTTCAGTCGTCATTGGAACTTCCAAAGGTCTTCCTTCAAGTTGTTGTATTTCTGTTCCAAAAGACTCTTGCTTTGCTATCATTTTATGATCTTGTTCTTCCAGAAAAGTAGAAAAACAAACAAACAGATAGCATAACCAGGGCCTGCCCCCTTGAATCGACTAAGAAGGCTGAACTTAACAGGAAATCAGAGGAGAACATAATTATATAATTGTGACAGTTTGTGTTCTCTGTAAACACATTTGCCTAAAGATTACCCTCTTTCCAGTACCTCTACTGGAAGCCTTCTCTAAACTGAAGTAGCTCTTTCAAATACATTTTTGTTTACTCTCTAGAATAATATTTTCTCTCCAATACACGAGGGCCAAAAAAAAAGGGAAACTTAATGTCTGTGAAATATCAGTGACTGACTTATAGTTTAAGGGGGGAGAAAGAAAAAAGAATCAAATGCTGTTTCTCCCCATAAAAGGAAAGTCTTCTTACCCTCAAAGCAGCAGCAGGCTATTCCCCAATTACTAGCTGACAGTGTTTGGAAATCAAATATTCTCTTTGCATGAAAGAGAAAACTTCAGATGTTTAGAATTTAAACAGTGCTGGGGTCCATTATAGCTTCCCAGAGTGATGGGCTAATTAAAGATAAAAAAAAAAAAAGAACACCATAAATAAATATGTCTTGATGTTTGTATTGCTTTGATTCTAACGTTGTCTTAGGACATTTTCCATTCTTTTCAGAGCATGCCCAGTACTAGTAAGGTGTTGCTGATCTCAGAATACCTTCATGCACCAAGCTTTTCACTTTGCAGCCGTGAAAACACAGCGAGCGCCTCTGGGGACATAACACACCATCTACAAATCCCATGTAATATCAGTAGTTCCACACCAATACATTCAGTCATGTGCCAGAGCTTCAGAGAGGGGGAGTAAGCACCTGTCAAAACATCTTGACAAACTAATGGCAGCAACCAGCATGTTAACTTTCATAAAATAATTCGATCCGAAAATGATGGAGGCAATGAGCAGGCTGTCATGAGACATAACAGGCCTGTTGGTGACCAAATTGGATGTCCACAGCGCATGTGACTGACTGATTATGTATACAGATTTACAACTTTTAACAGCTACACTGTTGGTTTTGCATCTGGGCTGTGTTTACTCCAGCAAGCTACATCCCTCATCCAATCCACCAACAGATGTGGTTGACAGATGTTGCTGTTACTCATCCATCAACACACAGAATCGCTGATGTAATCACAGCATCATTAAGTGCTATAGTCTGGTTAAAGGGTAGCTATACGCCCACCTGCTTCTACTTCTTAGAGATATGAGCAAAACACCGGGATGCTACTGCTTCATAGTTAGCACATAATGTTATCAGTGTTCTCAAATAAAACTGCAAGCAAGCAAAATGAATATGTTCTTATTTTTAGTTCTGTGAAACATGATTCAAGTCCATCTTTTCATTTGTTTTATTGAGGAAAAAACTGAAAATGCTGAGGAGATGGTGTGCAAGTGATGACTTCAAGGGCAGGTCTATTTCTTTCTTTCATTGGTTTAAAGGTGTTTCTCTTGACTTTCCAGAACAGAACAGTTTTCTTAAATGCAACAAAAACATTGAAGTATACGCTGACCAACTTAACTGCATTTAAAGATATGAATAAATCTAGTAGTTTATGCCAATAACACATTCAAAGAATTGACAAGAGGCCTCTCATTATGTTTATTATTGTATCACTCTTCCATACTTTTTATTTGTTTGGAAATTAATTGAAAATGAATTTTCAAAAGACAAATCTGTGTCCATTATTGCTGAATACGAGATTTCAACTGCTCAACGGTCCATACTAGCTGTTGTCTGATTCTTCTCATCATCATGCAATTTAATATACATTTTTCAACAGGAGACAAATCTGCAGATACTTGATGAGGTTGCTATAAGTGGTGTTGATGAGGTCTGGCATTGGCCTGCTCAAATAACCACAGACATGCCTTAATTGAAGCGTTGTGTCTTTTTAAAATTTCTTTATACACCTCTGCATCAGTAGTACCTTTCACATGCCATGGGCGAGAATTGTGTAATTATGTGGCTGACCAACAACTATGGCTCATTTTAACTGCGCAATATAACATGGTACTGTAGAGATGAATTTCACTAAATGACAACAGATTTCCAAGGTACTTTATTATTCATCCTCTATACAAACGTGTATCAGAGCAGATATGAAAACACGGCCACCTTTAAGTGTGCCAAGTATCAGCCGTTATTGTCAGCTGACTTAAAGAATGTGAAAGCAGCCATGGCCCAGTTATTGATGACGCTGTACAGTGGCGGGAGGAGTCCTAACTCCATCTGAACATACCGTATCTAAAACAAAAGATACGGTCATTGATTTTAAAAAACAAAGACAGGCACAGAGTCACTTTAATTAAAGGTCAGAAAACAGAGCAAGTAATATATAAATACCTTGGGACCATAATTGAAGAAAAATTTAACTTTGATAAAAACTGTAAATCTGTCTGCAAAAAAGGCCATCAGCCCCTTCACTGCCTCTGAAAACTGGCAAATTTTTACAATGACCAAACAATCTTGACTCTGTTCGATTGTTCCTTTGTTGAGTATTTTATCTTTCTGCTTGGTGGCATGGTTCGGTCAGGCCTCTGTTACACAGGAAAAACTTTGTGAACCAAATAGTGAGATGGCCCAGTTGCCCGATTGGTGGGTCTACAGCTATATATATATATATATATATATATATATATATATATATATATATATATATATATATAATATTATAGTGGTATGATGGTTTCTCATGTTGTGTAGCCTGATGTCTCAACAATGTTTTTATTTTTGTTTTTTTAACCCTAATTTTTACTCACTGAAATTTGCCCAGACTTCCTTTACATTTTAACAGTATTATACTTTTCAAAGTGACTGATGATTTTCTGACAGTTTTGCACAAATTTGGGAACCTTGACCTGTCGTTGCTTAAAAAGACAGTCTTTGGTGATTGCCCCTTTTATACCCAATCATGGCACCCTCACCTGATATCAGGTAATCTGCTGATTGCAGAATATTTCCAGAATGCTGTTATTTGTTTCTCTCATAGCTTGTTGCTAACTTCAAATTCTAGGTTTGTTTAGATCTTTAGAAATGAAAAATTGACTGAAAATGTTTTTATTTTTGTACTTGTCTGTTTTTTTTTTTAAAAGTTTAAACATGTTTACAAATTGCCGATTTAAGTTTGTTTTAGAAAAAAATCACTGCTGTTGTAGAAATTTAGTTTGCTACCCAAACTGAAGGCACTGATTTGATAAAATACCACATTGATTTTAGTCAGAAAATGAAAAACTGTGAAAAAATAAGGAAGTTTTGAATATTCTTAATCTAATAGTTTAATTTGGTGCTCAGTCATTTAGGCCAAGCAATTTAGCATCAGAAGGTTGGTCAATGAAAAGCCAGTTTTGTCATATTTCATATGTTTTGAACAGCTTATTTTTTAGCTGCTGCAACTCTCTTATTTTTCTTTTTGTACAGATAAGTGAAGAAGCTTCATCTTGTGAAGCTGTTAGACTCTATGAGATTTACAAGATAATGATCACAAAACAAATCCCTCCTATCAATATGTTTGAGGCAAAGACACAAATATTCAGACTAATCAGCATCCTGCAATGGTACCTGCTGGCTGACTTCAGGTATGAGGGCAGTCAACACAACAATGGCAGTTCCTGCTAACAGGGTGTAAATACTGCTTGCACCACTGAATATCTGAGTGGGACATGCAGTGCAACCGCTGATGCACCGTTGGCCTCCACCACTTGCGTATAAAAGGTACAGACCCACTGAAGGTTCTGCTTGGTTCAGCTTGTTGGTTGAAGTTCACGTCACTTTGATAAACAGCCGCTGAACCTAATTACCTTTCAAGTCTTGTTTTTTTCCTCCCTTTTTTTTTTTCAAAGAAAATAATCTGGATGCTCCTGTATAAAATATGGCTGGTATTGCATTCTGCAGTATGTTCACATGCACTAATAGGATAAATCTGCCTTTGATTATTTATGTGATGACTTAACTCTGAAAATGCAATCCTATTATTTGAACTAGAAAACATTTCCCCTCCTCAACATCCCTTATTTACCTGTAGTTAAACGTTTTTTTCCAGGCCAAAACTGGAGAAATATTTTTCTATGTTGAATTCTCGAAATGGATGCATCATCCAAGCCTGAGCTGGCCAGATATATCTGAATCCCTCTACCAAATGCAGTTTGTAGTAAAAATAGTTACTTCCTGGTTACTTATCAGCAGAAACTGCCAGCTGTGAACATTTGGTTCAGCTTGTTCCTGTTGCTGTTGACAAACCATAAGACCAAACAGACTCAATCAAGGAAATAAATTTAGACTTTAATAAATAAATAAATGAATAACAAATGTACCTCTGTTTGTTTATTCGCTTGAATTAATGATACTAGGGGCCTTGAGTCTGGACCTTAGTACTGAAGACTCCCAAAGAGCCTTTGGCTGTAGTTCACAGAGCACTTCAGAGATGTCCTCAGAAATATCAAAGAAACTCCCAGTCAATGCAGATTATACTCTATTATTTCCTCAAAGAGAATACAAAATCAGCTCTGGGCATCAAGCAAGTTATCTTTGTTAGTACAAGCGCTCACTGCTCTATCTAACACAAGTGCGACAGGTCCTTTTCTGTCCTCCCCTAATTGTGTCCTTGGGCTCTAACTCTGCCCACTGGGTAATGGCGAACTAGTGCATGTGTTTGATGTTGTAATCCTATGATATAAGAAAGATTTAATGTCTGCAGATATTGCTTTTATGGTAATTAAAAGGTAGTGTAAGGGCTTTTTTCAGTGCGTTGCCTTCCCCCTCAATCAAAGCTATTGAAGTACATTTAAAAACTGTGTGCAAGGAAAGTGTGTGCCTTTACCAGGAGAAAGGAGGTGACACAGAATATTGATCTCACTCTGAATTATGTTTACAGCATTTTATGTAAAGTTAACTCATGAGCATATTGCTAAAGATGAATGCATAATTGTTAATTTTGCTGTTCTGTAACACTGAATATTAAAGGTATAAAAGGAGCTTTTTCTTTGGCTCATGAGTGCCTGATTACTGGTTATTACAAACACTGCAGCGGATAAGATGAGCAGGGAAGGTGGACAAGCGTTAGAATCGAGGCAAAACTCCTTAGGGACAACTAATGAAGCCAAGACGAAACACCTGTTTTTGTTGAATTTTTAAAGAAAACTGAGCTTTTTGGGGAGAAAAAAATGAAAAAGCATTCAAATAATTTTCTGTGCAACAATACTGTAGAAGATGGAGCTCATGCTGACCTGAATTAAGATTTAAACATGAATTCTTGATTTGTTTTTGCCAGCACTCTAGTACTTCCACAATTTTAATAATATCTACCTCATCAGAAATATACCTGCACAGTTTTTTTTCTTCTTTATTTTAATTAATGGTGGCCCAGAAATGTAAAACACTTCAATAACAGAAGCCCCTTTGTCATTTCATTTCCACCATTTAGCAGCAACGACAATCTCCTCTTTTTGCCACCTTTTGTTCATTCACAAATGAATCAAATAAGCTGACCTGATCTCTCCAGTATGTCCTTTTATGACATAAAGTGGTGGGGCTTGGAGTGTATCATACGTGACATTGCAACTGTGTGGATAGAAATAATTGTGTCCTGCTACCATGTGATAAAGAGATCTACTTTGCACTGGTCTTTTGACATTTTTACTTAATTTATATTGTATACTTTTTTTGTTTTGTTTTTGGCCTAAGATTAAATAAAGTGTAGGGCTAAACGTGTGGAAAAAAATTCAGGCATTCAGTCCACTTCCAGCATGATGAAGATAAATTTTGACCTAGAGTCTTAAATATATATATATATATATATATAAATATAAACACACAAACACAAAAATGAAAAAAAAAGAAACATTTGTTGAGCTGATATGAACTCGCAGCTGATGTCCTTCACTGAGCTTCCCATGCATCATCACCAAGATGAAAATGGGATTTTTTTTCTGTAGTTCATCCATGAATTTACATTTACGTTTCTGCATTTTCTTGCTTTACTAGATACTGGCTCCCCAGATGTAAAACTCCTCAACAGCTTCTTCCCCAAACCATCAAAGCTGTCAGCCAAATACATGAACCTCGTTGTCAGTTCGTCTTACTAAGCTGTGCGCCAAAACCCTGTCTCCTCATTGTAAAGAATCCTTTAAAAAAATCCTGAATCCAGTCAGTGATCTGGATCACGCCCAAAGTGAGTTATGTGGCAGACAGACAGACAGACTGACTGACTGACTGACGGTGAAAACATGACCTCTGCTTTGGCAAAGGTAATAATTAAAAGGAACATGAAAGGGGCAAACACAGCCACATCTCACCAAACCCAAGGACATCTTATACAGCAGCATTATGCAAGACATTAGTTTTTGCTTGTGTGTGGGTGGAAACCAATAGTTGAAACATGTCTGTATGAGATGTTGCTGTTTGTGTAAATGTCACTGAGCAAAAATTTTACATGACATTTTGCAAAAAGACCAAAAAACAAACAACAACAAAAAAAAAAAAAACTCTAACAATACAAGTGGCTGTTTTATGTAAAAAGTAAAGCAAATTTATAAAAGTAAACAGCCAATTTATTTCTTTTTTGATATCTTTTTTCAACAGTTCTTTACTTTGGATAATCCTGCATTGTATGGTTTTAATCACTGTTGCATAACACATTTACTATGATAATGAGAAAAGTATGCTTTAAGTTTTATCAGTGTTTTCTCATCATTTCTGGCCATCTGGTGATTTTACTACTCTCTTTAAGAAAGACATTTAGAGAGACAAATATTATCAAGCACCCAGGCAGTTGGCATGGATTATGCTATTTGAATGCATCAATATGGCAATATTAATATAGAACAACATATTGTTAGCCTCTTAGCATAATTGTCTAATATTTTGGCCTAATTGTGATATCCTAATTCTACTGCCCTAACACTGCTGATTCACTGAGCATTATTACTTATAAAACCTTAAATATGACTAAGATTATAAAGGTATGCAGCTAATAATATGAAGCAAAATACAGCTGCATTCACTGGCATTTGGGCATCTTATATTCATTCAGGTAAAGTTCAGTTTTACAGTGATTATATGTTAGAATTTGATTCTCTATTCTTGGGAAGGCACCTGGAGGGGCCAATCACACTTAACTGGTGGCCCACGCTCCCTCAGTGCCCCCCCCCCCCCCCCCCCCCGGCACCTCCTGTGTTGTTGAAGCAAAAATTCCATATTTTATCTGAATTTCTGGGAAAAAAAAGTCTTTCATTCTCACCTGTCAAGGAGTGGTCAATCTTTTGGTTGCCATAATTTTTATTTCTTTTTCATGGACCCTGTTATCAACTGAATACATTAAACAGAGGAAGGTGAGGTGATACCTTTCGTCTCTAAATTTCTGTGTAAATCCCTTTTCATCTGTGGTCAGAGTGAATTCTTTGACTGCACTAACTGACAGGTGTAATCAGTTTAAAGCACAGATCTTCGTCCTTGCACTCTTCCTCCCTGTAGATTTAATTACATTAGAAACCAATTTCTATTCCCTTAAACATTGATTCCAGTCATGTCACATGTTTGCTTAAATACTGTGATCTGCTAATCCATAGTAATTAAATTTAGCTGTGTAAAAGATTTTCATCACAAAGGGGTGCCATGTTTGGACTTGCAGATAAATATGGTAATGATGCTGTTTGTAAACTCACTCATGCATGAGGCATTTGCTTTTGGAAAGATGTTTTTTTTCTGAACAGCCAGTTGAGTTTCCATATTTGGTCCAAAAATCATCCATGTGAAGGATTATGACAGCTGAATTTAAGGGACTGATATGAGGGGTTTTAGAAAGCTTTGCATCTCAAATGTTTCATACCAAATACGGTGATTAAAGGTTTCAAATCCTGATATTTTAAGTTAGACATTATAGGCTATGGATGCTCTAAACTGTCAGGCTGAATACTTAATGAGTTTCAGCTCTGCTCTTGTGCTCCAGCATTTATCTAATCTGCCTTTGAAATCTGAAGCGTTTTTTTTAACATGCTTGTCCTATTCAGCTTCACTGTGACCTCCCAGGAAATCGGAGCTGTATTTGGGAACCTCACGTCCATGGGTACATGTGGTTGCCATGGAAATCGCAACACTCAAAGGTTGCAGAGAAGCCTTTGTTTTATTAAATGGCTGCAAGGAATGACAAAATGCTTGTGGGTGTCTGGCATGAAGGATGTTCGATCTGGTTTTATCCTCCGACCCTCCTGTTGTTTTTCTCTTAATTGAGACAAATTGCTCAGAACAAGGTTGTTGTGTATCCTTTCCCAATATGTCCTTTTCACGGACATGGCCGAGGCTTTAATTACCTCTGAATGTTGCATTATTATAGAAATTCATGAAAAAGCAGATGGCTGTCAGAGGCTCCCTGCTTACAATGTGCTTCATCTTTGCTTGAAAACCAGGAGCCCTGTACAACAGTAGAACCCCCACCCCCAGCCCCCTATTATTTTTCAGTGTCTGTCAATAAGTCTATTGTCTTCCTTGCTGAATAAAAAGAGAGCAGTTCCTTTTGTTTGGCAGAAAAGCATTTTTTTTTTATTATCTGAACTATAGCAGGGAGAAACCATGAAAGGACAGAAAAATAGCAGTTTTGTCATAAAGTCCTTGTTCGTTTTCACTTGATTAAAAAAAAAAAACAAAATAAAAGTCCTCAATTTTATTAGACTGTGATGAGGCAGAATTAACTTTTTTAAAGGCATTAAGACAATTGGATGTAAGCGTATTTTTCTTTTTAAATGGAATAGTGTAGTGAGATAAATGCATAAAACTGGTGACCAAAATAAAAGGGTCTATAGGTTATTAGTGATATGGCAACATGGATTCTCGTGGGTAACCAGCCATATTAACTGACTAGAGTGGGATTGTCTCACTAGCACAAACACGCCCAATCCAATCCCACAAGAGTTCAGTGGGGGTTAAGGTTTGGACTCACAGCAGGTCTTTTGTCTCTCCCTTCCCAAATTCTGAAGGTAGTCTGTGATGCTCCTGGTTCTGTGAGGTAGACTGTCATCCTGGAGGATGGAGTTCAGGCCCAGATTCTGGAGACATGAAATTGCTGCCAGTTCCAGAATCTTCTTCCAATGTATCAGTTAGTTACAAACCAGGTGCCAGTCATACATCTGTAACTGTAATACACCTGGCAGCACTTGGAGCTTCATGTAATCAGAGTTGGCTTTTGCAGAGATAATGTTCACATATGATTTTTCAGACGTTTAGAGATACGGCTGAATTATTCCAAAAAGATATTCATTTTTCACCCTGGAAATTTTTTCCTTGAGCCTAAAACTTTTTTCATTCATATGCAATTTTTGTTTATTCTTCACCAGTAACACATACACTGATATTTACACATCTTAACACATCTCACAAGTGTTTCCTTTACTATGACTTCAAGAGTATTGAAATAGACCTTGTGGTTGCAGAGATATACTCGTTTTATTATGGGTGTGCAATTTTCAAGCAGAGGTCTGAGAAATAGACACATGGTTCAAATGGTGAAGGATTTCACTATAAGTTAGGTCTAAGAGTTTGTCTCTATCCATGCATTTTAATTGAATTTACTTAACTTTAATTGAATTTAATTTAATCTTTAAAAAATTGCATAAAGAAACATTAGTTTGTCCAAAAACACATCACTTAATTTGTCATTCAAGAATAATGTTTCATCATCAATGACTAACAAACACTAATCACAGGCTGCTGGATGTTGTGTCTCTGTGTCCTCAGGAGAGCTGCTCCATGTCATTCTGCTTACAGCCAACACGAAGAATCTCTGTTTCTGATCATAATGAACATTTCTCATAACATTTTTGGGTTTTATCTCTTTGAGGGAAAACTGATGTCTGTTATTCCAGTTAGTTTAAAACTCTTCCTCTGTTTTCTCTGGACTCGCTGTTGCAGCGTGCATTTCTTTGGTCTTTTTTTTGTGTTTCTGTGTGCGTGTGTGTTTTCTGCTGCACACTGACTTACCCAAGTCTGCCATGACACTTTACTCTTCATCAGTCAACGATTATCAGTTAGGCTATGTAGTTGTTTCTCCCTCTAAGCCCCCAGTCAGATGAAGACTGGTTCGGTGGGCAGAATTATAGTGTTATCAGCACTGATTATTAACTGAATTTGAGATGTAAAAAGAATTTGAAGAGAACTCCTGGCTCAAACACAAGATGCTGCTTTAATCTTAGCTTGCACTCAGTCACAACAGAATGCGGCAACTCTTCTTCTACTCAAACACTGAGTGTAGTCTCCAGTTTCAGCTGTATCACTTCACCTCTTCTCCACTGTAGCAATGGCACAATATAGTCCCTAAAAAAACATCTGTTCGCCCAAAACAAAAAAATCAATCTCATCTTAAAAAGTAACACACTGTCAGTTTTATCACCAGTAATGGTAACGACATTGTAAGAATGAAATGGGTAATTACCTACTAACAGCATTACTTTTCAGTAATGGGTAATCTAACGCTGTTTATTTGAATGCTGTTCCTCCCATCACTGCTCTTTACTACATCCGATGCAGTTTGGATAACAGACAGACCATTCTACCAAGTCAGAAACCTGTCTGTTCATTTAAAAGGTTAAAAGTACTTTTGACATGAATTGAAGTATTTTTAGACCTGAAGAAGGTATTTGATACTGTAAACCAGCTTCTTCTGTCTAAATTGACACATGGTAATTTCTCTTCTGATGCCATCTTGTGGATAAAATCATATTTAGCTCACAAACAATGTGTATGTGTTGAAAGTGTCAAATCCTCTTTCACTGATATCTCTGCTGGTGTACCTCAAGGGTCAGTCCTTGGTCCACTGTTGTTTTTATTGTACATCACTGATTTATGTAATGCATGCCCCAATGTCTTTTTCCAAATGTTTGCTAATGATGCTGTCCTATACACAAGCACAAGAAGCACTGAGGGGGTGTCCAATATTCTCAACCACGTTATGCGTCATGTTAATGAATGGAGTTTTAAATCCTGCCTGTTACTGAACAATAAAAAACACTGTATGATGTTAACAAAACACCCAGTGGATGTAAAACACTCTGAGGTCATTTTGAAAGGTGAAGAACTAGAAATTGTAAACTAATTTGAGAATCTTGGTGTGACATTGGACCAAACATTAAGCTTCAGGAGTCATGTGAAAAGGCTGTGTTAAGTGCAATAAAATCGAACCTACAAAATTTTAAACAGATTAGGCCGTTATAACAGGTGGTGCTGCTAGAACTTTCTTACACTCTATGGTCCTCTCACACATCGAGAACGGCTTCACCAGCTGGTCTCTAACACTCAGAATAATGGATTCACGGTAAAAATTCTTTTAAAATGATTTATTTAAAAAAAAAAAAAGAAAAAAAGAAAAATCCTTCATTTCACCATCGTAACATCTTAGTTAAATGCAACCCACTGAGCGTGGACTCAGGACCAGGGCTTTCTCTAGAGGGGACTGTGAAATTCCCCATTGAAGAACTGCCTTTAGACAAAATACACTTTCTGTGAAGTGTGTTAAGTTATGGAATACCCTAGCATTCTTGATAAGAATAATAATTCTCTGTTATTTATGCTGCTGTAACACTGAAATTTCCCAGTTTGGGATTAATAAAGTACTTTTAATTCTGATTCTGACACGAAAACAAAGGCCTCATATTTACAGCTTTAAAAATAAAACTCAAATGCTGGCTAAAAGCAAACCAGTTTTGTGCTAATCATTAATGTGTAAATATTTTAGAATTCTAATGAAATATTTTATGCAGAATTATTTTATTGTAATAACATTTCATTGTCTTGTGTATTTTCTTTTACCTACTACAATAACAAATTAACTTGTTAGCTACAATCTGTCATGCTTACATCTATTGTTCATAGATCTTCATTAACATATCAAATAAACTAACAAATAAAAAAACTTTATTCAGTTCAAGTCAATACAGTTCAGCTCATCTTTATTCGTATAGCACCAATTTACCAAATTATGTCAAAGCACTTTACAGACAAATCAGTTAATGCCAGTTCATTGTGATCCAATCAATTTTCTTACAAGCCAGTTCATAAAAATAATAGTCAGCTAAGGAAACCAGTTGACTTCAGTTCAATCCCCCATCCTGAGCATGAACTGGGCAGTGGGCGACAGTGGAAAGGTTAAAAAGGAGTTTTTTTCAGGAAGGAAAATCTCCAGCAGAACCCTGCTCAGGAATGGCGACCATCTGCCTCGAGTGGTTGGGGTGGTGAGGTCAGGGAGACCTGCTGAGAGAAAAATACCAGGTAATGACAATACTGTTATAAGTTTATATTTGGAAAAATAAAAGCAGTGCATCATGGGACGCCCCTCAGCAGCAGCAGAACCTGTTTGTTCTATTATATATGAGATGAGAATACCAGTTACCACCGGGTCCGTGTGTGCCGCATTCTGGCTGCGCTGTGGTTTTGTTCTGACCTCCGCAGTGGGTCAATTCAAACTGGAGCGTGTCAGACACGAAGCGTCTGCAAGTGCAGTCCGCATAGCTGGATCCGCAAGATCACGAAATCACAGGAGAACTGGAGAATCTTGTGATTCTTCACTTCCAGTTTTCTTCACTTCAATGTCTCGTCATCCATGATGGAAAAAAAAAAGCCTTCACTGATTAAGGACGTAACCATTACATGATTAAGCGAGAACAAATCTGCACGAGGGCTTTTATTTTGAAATTTACACTGCTCCTGTGTCTGATTTTCTGTCTGCCCCTTTATGAACTGCTGAGCTTGATGCATTGTTGACATGTGCTTCATTTAAAAATAGACTTGCCGCATGTGTTTAGCAGAGAGCCATAATGAGGCGTTTATGATAAGACGTTTCCCAAAATGAAGCAAACCACTGACTAAAATGGCTGCAAAGAACTGCAGAGGCCATGTCGCAGCTGTAATGCGACGCACACACATCCGGTCCAAATTGGGGGTAAATTGGGGGTAGGGCCGTGTTGGAATAAACTGAATATCTTTGAAGTGAAAAACATGCAGACAAATTTATTTTTGGACTATAGTAAAGCTGTAGTCCAAAAAAATGAATATTTGCTACTGTTACAGGTAATCTATCATTAATAAAGGACTTTTTTGGGGGGGCTGTTGATGCTCTCTGTATCGGGATAGCAGTGTTATATTTTGTGAGGTACAATACAGTCCTGATTGTTTAGCCAGACAAAAATAACTTGGCTTTCCAACATTGTTGCATGTGAGCCCATTTACACAGAGAAGTTGTGTTTGCAGTAAAGCTGTATGGAAGACAGAAGAAAGCTTGTGTGCATGTTGTGGGAATGGGAATCCACACATTTTTGGGAGAAAATTGAAAATTTTTCATAAGTGAAATGTTACATTAATGGCTTCATCAATCTTTAAATTTGACAGTTTTCAGTCATTTAATCATAGATCACCTTTATCTTAATATCTTTTTGGCAATCAGTCATTACTGACATAGAAAAGAAGCAAATGAAGATTAGATGCAACATCAAGTGAGGAACAAAAGAAAAGCTCTTTTCGTCACATTTTTATAAAACAAAAACACAAACCGAAAAAATATAACATTGGCCTTTTAAATTATATTAGACATCTAAGGTAAAAGGGGTTATAAAAAATGAAACAAATGAGTCATATCACCTTGGAAAGGAAAAATTTGTTTTAATGTGTGCTCATCTTCTTCTGTCATGCAGAAGCAGCTGCAGCTCAAACACATTAGAGAACATTCAGCATTGTTTGTCCTCACTCATTTGTCCCAATAACAAAACACTGTGATAGTAAAAAAAAAAAAAAAAAACAGGGCAAAGATGTGTTTTTAATGATCCGAATGATCCCTTTGACAAAAAGATCATATGTTAAAATAAAACCCACTGCTATTTAGGGTTGGGCAACGATTCCGGTTCTGATTCCACTTCAGTGTTTCGATTCTGTTTCTTTTAAGAGTCGGTTTTAAGTATGTTTTAAGCTCATCATTCCCACTTGGTCACTGGCAACCCGGTTGCTATTTTGTTCATTAAACTCTAAAACTTCTCCAATAACACTTTTATCAATATAGGCATGCTATATCTTGTTAGAATGCTTAGATTCTCTACAATCGAGCCACATAATTTATCTTACAGTACTCCTAAACACCAAAACACAGTTAGTAAAAGAAGCACTATGGCTAGCAACAGAGCTAACGGGACTTCCTACCTGTTTCATGGAAATGATGTCACATTATCATCTATTCCATGACCAATTGTATTACTTTTCCACAGAAGGAAGGGTCTAGTGTTAAAAAATATCAAAAAGTTTGCCACAAAATTATTCCAAGTTATGTATTCTTCCAGTAGAGTCCTTATGAATGTCTGTATGCAAACTCCTTCTTCATATATAAAATCTAATTTGCGGTCTGATAGTCATTTGACCTTTCTGTGAATGCAGTGTTGTTGGGTATGTTTGTGTTCCTCACCTTTCTGGCCAAAAAAAAAAAAAAAAGAACACTTTTATATAGCATTTTCATCCCAGGACACCTGGAGCTACACAAGTGCTCCCAACTTCACAAGCCAAAACATGTGCGTTCCTCCCATGATGATAGGCTGTCATTCATGTCAATCACAAGTGTAGCCAGTCACTGGGCAGTAATGCAAACGCTTCCTGGGGATTCTTCTTTGTTGGTGTTTGGCGGCTTTGTCTTCCAGTCAGCAGACCGGGGACCAAAATTAGGAATCGAAAAATTATAAATTTGAACGATTCTGGAAGAATTGGAAAGTAAGTCCCGGTTCCAAACAATGCTCGATGCCCAACCCTACTGCTACTGCATGTGCTGATTCATTAATGAGCACCGTCTCATTCAGACACAAGGGGGACATATTGGTCACTATCAAATCAATGGAAAGGAATTTGTGTCTGAAACTGTTTTTTCATGGATTTAATGAGGAGAACAAATGCATGTGTAAATATATAAAAGGCTACTCCCATTTTCAGCCCTACTACCAGACCTTAGTGTCAATTGTGAAATAGTGAAATAATGTCAGTTTGGTCTGGAATATGTAACAGAAAGCTGTCGGAGTGACACTCAAATCAATCCTGGGTCAGAGAAATCATGCCAAGATAAATAGAGTCACAAATTGACTATCTCATGATGTTGTTGATATAAGATATAAGGCTCCACTAATTCTTACATTTGTGTTGGAAGGAAAGATAAAATGAATCATAACGTGGATTGAGTCTTAGCCTCATGTTGAGTATGCACCAGAGTGGGAGATGGGCAATGGCTGCAGGATATAAGTTAAATATTGACATTAGTTTGGTACACAATGTTAATTTATGAAATAGTTTTAGAATATTTGGGTAATTTGACTGAAACTGATTACATACTGACATCCATCCGTATAAGTGTTGAACAAAAACTAAGCTAAAATGCCAAATCAATGCTTTAAAATCTAAATGAACACTTTCTGCTTTCTTAGGTTTTATCTCCTCTATATAATTTGACATTTTTCGAAGTTTCCAGCTCTGGAACATCCAGGTGTGAGTTAGCACAGTGCAAAGGAAGGAATGTTTTCAGACCTAATGATGTTAAAGAAGCAGTTGCTGCCGTCAGTCTTTCTTACAACATTTATCCTCCGGACCTCTTACGCCAGTGTCCTGCAGACTATAAATGTTACCCTGCTGCAATGCACCTGACTCTAATTATTGGGTCATAAATAAGCTGGTGCAGAACCTTTTCATTTACATAGAAACAAATTCTACTCGCCACAACTTTTTCTTCATAAAGATGCAATTGCAGTGGACAAAACGAATCAGCATTGTAAACATCTGCATGGCTCCACCATATTTACACAGATGAGGGCACAAGCAGGTAATAAAGTCTGTGCAGGGTGGAGGTGAAAATATTGCAGAGAAGAGTAAATAACTCCTCATACGGTAGACTTCCGATGAAGGCCGGCACTGAGGTGACGCATTGCTATGCACGGAGCACCCTTTGGTTTTTAATTAACTGAAGCTGCATTGGAACGCGTTGTGCATTCAAACCTCAGCCGAACTCTATCCTTTCGCCTTCTCCCTCTTAACAGGGCAAGACTGATGCAATTCGTGTAATTTTATGATTCACTGAATGCAATTACTGAACCTGTCAGTGTTTTTGGGCGTCTTTTGTCTATGATGTATGCGCTGTGCAGACTCAGCCCTCGATAGACTGGTAGTCTGCTCCATCTCTGCCACACACAAAAACACTCACTAGCATAAGTTGAATATTAGCCATGTATAGAAATGCAGTCCATGGACCATGCAAGCTAGTAATTTATGTCAGTGCACCTTTTCTGTTCTGATTTTAAGTTGCTGATGGTGTTTTTGTGTTAGATGTGATGTTTGTAGGAGTATGGAGCTGTTTTTTTAAGAGCACGTGGAAGCGTTTTCATTTTAAAAAGGTTTTCGTGAAAACAAAATTGTTTCAAATGTGTGTCCACACAAAACCACTGATAATCCATTTATGCCAAGGCCTGTGAGTAGTGAAACTGGCATTATAGCAGCCCAAAAAAAATTAGTTTCAAAGTCAGTGAATCTAAAAAAGCTACCATTCAACAACAGCATAGCCCCACCTCTACTATTTAACCTGCATGTGCAAACTCTGTCAACAGCTACAACAATGGTGAATTACAGAGTTGCATTCATGCTACAGAAGCTACTGAGCACAATACAGCCATTACAACAAAATCTTCTCTCATGGGTTTATGTGCATGGTCCATGTCTTATTCTCTGTTTTCAGTGTATTTCTTTGGCAACTTTACAGCACCACTTAAAGGTCTTTCATAACGTTTGAATACTACTGCGTTTTCAGTGGTTTTTGGTTTCAGTGGTTCAGCACTCTCGATTTTGTGTTTTTAATTAGAAATACCCAGTTCCTTTTTCTGATGCTTGCAGTCTGCTTCTACTCCTCCAACCATGGCTTTAATAGCCATCAAGAGGGTCTAAACTAAGTATAACTTACAAACCTCAACCAGATATTAGTTTTCAAACACCTCAATAAATATATTGAATGGACATCGGATCATGTAAGAATTATTTTTGCAACACTGGATAAGTTTGTGAACCCTAACAGTATGTGCTTCTGACTCATTCTGAATTACATAAAACTTTCTGCACAGTGTGGTTTCCAGCCCTGGAGCACCTGGAGGATGAAGTTCACATTTTTGGTTTCCACCTTTGTTTTTTTTTCTGCTTTATTGTAGCCATCAGTGATAAATACCTTATCTCTCTTCTTTGTCAAATTTCCTTTATTTGACTCTGTGAGTAAAGTTGCTGATGCACAGGTTTATACTAAAAATAATAATTTATTATAATTAAACGCAAATGATCGTGATTATTTCTTCCTCTGCTCTGCATAGGTTATAAATTAGAGCAAACTAAAGCCATGGTTCATTCCTATATTAGAACTATTGAAACATGTTTATTTACTCAACAAATTTACTTTAGATCTTTGTATCATGGTTAGTAATAACATTACAACAGTGTGAGAGATTTAAACACAAGATATAATCTTATTATTGTCTCTGCCTCATAGATGAAGCCTCAGTTGGCCACCTCACTCACTTTTCAGATTAATTCACAAGTAATGTAAAAAAGTTTGGTCTGTTTTGCAGCTTTCACAGTTGGAAGTCTTGAAAGTTTGCAGGCTTTCCAAAAGTTTGTTTTTACAGTAAATGACTGTCATGTATGTGAATTAAGTTGCACCTATTGATTTTACATATTTGCCACCTGGAAATTCTTCAAAATGTAAACAAGACAAAGGAAACTGTACCAAAATATAAAAAATTCATTATCTTGTTTTTGGTAATTGCTGATATATCATGAAATATACAGACTTAGCATTGCTGGGTCCTGTAACAAAGGATCTGAATTATAACCAGCCAACCTGCCAAATGTTGATTAAAATCCCTTTTTGAGGGTATAAGAGACCAAGAAAAAGATATTTATTACAAAATGATGTAAGTAGCTGGTGTTTGACCAAGAAAAAATGTAATGTACTGCAAGGACTACAGCACAGCATCTACACAAATGAAAAATTAATCATTTCAATTTTAGTAGCAATAAAATTAAAGTAAAGACTGTGAAAGACCATGAAACTGTCTAAAGTTACCTGGGCAAAGTTATCCTTCCATTATTATTCTTATTGTTGTTTTATTTTGTTGGCCTGCCAAGAGACTGGGGATGGAAATTAGCTTTAATATAAAATTATATTTACATTATGTTTGTATATTAATATGCACCTCCAAGATAGGTGGCAAAGGGAACATTGATAGAAAGGTTTTGTTTGGCATTTTCATGAAAGAAACAACATAAATTAAAAAAATTATTTAAAGAAACATTAAAGATTAAAACATTCAGTTGCATTTATAATCTAGCTTATCATCCCACCAAAATAAATAAAATTAATAATAATTCTCTAGAGGAAACTATGACTGGCTAATAACTTTAGGAAACTGGTGGTCAATATAAGTTCATTTAGAGGTTGTAACATTACTAATGTCTATTAGATGTTTGCTTTCAGGGTTTTTGCTGACCTCTTGACCATGTCAGCAGATTGTTATATAAGACTGTCTGTGGTCCATATCTTTTTTTAATATTAATGATTGTGCTGTTCCACCTTCCAGCTGTAGGGGTACCAAAGGCAGAGCATGGCATATGTATTTGTATAGCGCATTTCATGTACAAAACAATTCGAAGTGCTTTATATAAAACATTAAAAGCATTAGAGTGGGGTTCAGGAAGCAAACAAGTGCATTAAAAACAAACTTTAAAAGAAATTCAAGGTATTAAATAAAAACAGAAAGAAAAAAAGCTCAAATAAAATAGATAAAATTCAAGGAAAAAAAGTTCCAGAGTAAGAATTTAAAAGCTGTTTTGATAAAAGGCAGCAAATAAAAAATAGTTTTTACCCTGATTTAAAACTACTGAGTTTCAGCAGACCTGCAGTTTTCTGGAAGTTTGTTCCACATGTGAGGAGCATAAAAGCTGAACGCTGCCTTCATGTAAAGTTCTGACTCTGGGAATGCAAAGTAGATTTGACCCTGATGACCTGAGGGATCTGGTTGGCTCATAACAAACCAGAATGTGTTTTGGTCCTAAACCATTCAGTACTTTGTAAACTAAAAGCAGGATTTTGAAGTCAGTTCTCTGACAAACAGGAAGCCAGTGTAAAGATCTGAGGATTGGAGATATATCATCTACTTTCTTGGTCTTAGTGAGGATTCGAGCAGCAGCGTTCTGGACTAATTGCAGCTGTCTGATGGACTGAAAGAGCAAAAAACTTCCCATACTTTTTTTTAGTGGTGCTTTAACTCATCCAAAATCATGTGTCAACCTTTCCTTCAAATTGCTCGGTTAACACACCATGACAAACTCCACCTGTCACTCAGCGTGGTACGGTTCACTTAGAGGCCAGAGTCCAGGTGACAAATCCTTTAAGCTTCACCGTCCTTGTATCTACTAAACTTTCCTTAGATGTTGCTATGGAAACTGTATGATAAGCCGGGAGAACTGGAGGCGCTTCTACTTCACACACCCACACTCGCACACACCCACAGACTCACACTTACAAGGCACGTCGCTCAATCCCAGGGGGGGAGCACCAGGATCAAATGTGAGAGCAAACTTTCCAAGTTGAATCCAATATTTGCAGGCAGAGAGGGTGGAGGAAGAGAAGGGTGGGAGGGCGTGGGTGTATTTTCCATCTTTTTTTTCTCACTTTTTAGCACAATCTGAGGTGTGAACACACTTGGAAACATTGAGGGCCACAGCATCTGCCAAGGACTCCCTCCTTTTTTTTTATCAGCACTTCTCTCTCTCTTTAGGAGAGTGGAAATAAGCCAATGTGACAGAAAAAAATGGGATAATGCCACTGTCTATTTGGGAAATGGTGAAAAAGAGACAGCCAGAGGGAGGAAGGCCTCGTTTATATCTGACATCAAAGTAAAAGTTTCCAATCTGGGCTCCATTTTTGGCTCTATTTTGGTGGTGAATATTGATAGGCATAAAATCTTTACTGTCTGGCCCACACTTGAGTGAGAACACAATCACATTCACGTTGCTTAAATTAGCATCTGACAGGTTCAAGTGTTCATTTTAAAAAAAAAGACACTTTAGACACAATCTTTAGATACTTAATTGATATCTACTTTGCTCTGTTTTCACCATCATCCTGACCGCATTCGGTCTCTGTCAGCTAAGCGACTATCAGAGCTGTCTCCTTGAAATGTTTCCTTGTTTATTATGCAGCCCTGTGCCCTGCAAGTGGAAACCTGACAGATTACTCTGACAACTACAATGGTTCGTAACCAGCAATGTTTTCATGCATTTCTACCTTAAACCTTTATTAACTGTGGGACTGACATTTTTAAGGCAGTCTAGATTTGTCATTTTAACACTGAAACTGGGATTTTTACTTTGAAACCTGCAAAGAATATTTGAAGGGGTATTATTGCTGTGCAAGTGTCTCAGCCTTCTTAATGGTTTCCCACCAGTATTGTGTCTCAATCCCCAGCATTGTGTAGGGGGAAGGGGTATTAAGTAACAAGATAATGGAGTAGGTGGTTGGTACAGAAAGGCAGGTGACTTTAACTGCATCTGAAAGTATTACTCTCTGCCATTGTGTGTATGGCAATCAGACAGCTTTCTGGAGCACTTTGTAGATTTGTCCATTGGAATTTAAGTTGGGTAAAATTAAAGTAATCTAAGTTCATGTTTCCAATCATAGTAGTCATTATGAGAACCACTCCACTGTAGATTAAACACTGTACATGGGACTAAATACCTTACAAATATATTTTGAGTTTAAAAAATAAACGTAAATGCCAGCAGAAGGATGAATGGATGTCATCTGAACAGAATGTGTAAATATTTAAAATTATTGAGGCTATGTCACAGTAATGAATGTTTTTGTTTGTTTTTTCTTTTTGAAGAGTTATAGATTAGGGGTCAATCAGGGTACAGAAATGCAAGCAGGAATTCAAGATAATGGTATGCAGCTGTCAGCTTTCTGTTTCCCCCACAGGTACGCTCGTCTGTGACGGTGCAGACATGGGCAGGGCATCTGGAACGGTGAGAGTGGAGAGGTCATTGTTCATGTTAAAAGATCCCCGTTTACAACGGAAATTTAATACTGTCTGCTGCTTTTATGGAACTTGCTCTCTTTATCACCACCCTCCTTCACTTTCTGCCTTATACTTTCACCTGACAGCAGAAGATGAACGCCTTTTTGCATACGTAGTTGTCTTTGGTGCTAGCTCATTTATGGTATGTAGGCCAGCATGCTGGTGTAAAAAAAAATCAATGCATCTTCTTT
Source organism: Melanotaenia boesemani (assembly GCF_017639745.1). NCBI lineage: Eukaryota > Metazoa > Chordata > Actinopteri > Atheriniformes > Melanotaeniidae > Melanotaenia > Melanotaenia boesemani. The sequence continues at coordinate 12,200,946 of NC_055704.1, read as the reverse complement.
AGAATATTTGTTAAGAAAAATAATAATAATAATAAAAAAAACAAACTGTGATTCCTGAGTTTTGTTGTACCAAGAAGATATAGAAGTATAGTAGCCTTTGTTTAACCATGAATGAATTCTATTAAGCAATCCACAAAAGCAGTTGTTAAGTATAACAACTGCTAATTAAAAAAAAAAAGCAAAAAAAAAAAAAAAAAAAAAAAAAAATCAAATAAACTTGTATTTAGAGGCAATGTGTCCATACAAATATATAAAAATAAAAATATACACAATTCCATTACAGCTTACTCCTAAGCTAGAGTGTGTCCTTATGCAACATTTATTTTTGGGGAATCTATGTAATCTCTGAAAAATGTGCAAAAATATATCCATCTTTTCTGGAATTTGACTTAAATATATTGTTAAAGTTCTAACTTGTCAACAAGGTTTTGGAGAAAGATTGTCCAGTGTGGTAAGAAGTTGATTAATGAAAAGAACATCCGTATCATGTACCATCTTAAGTGTTAATTTGGTCAAATGAAAGCTTCAGTGATATGATCAATAATCAAGGAATGAAGCATCTGCTTTGAATCTGCAGAGCACCACCTGCAGTCTCAGAAACAATCCAAGAACGGGGATGTCAGACAACACATTTTTATGAACTTTGGTGGTGGGTGCTTTAGCAAATAGAATCAGTTGATAGACTGATACATAAGAAAGTAGTGGCAGAAAAAGTTTGCACAAGATATTAGAAGAAAGTAAAAGGAAGATGGAGAAGCTACATCTTGTTTTGCTGTTCTTTCTGTGATCTGACAAATTCCATGTGTGACTTTGATGGCATGAAATCCGATTTCAGAAGCTGAGAGCTGCCTGCTTTTAGCCAGCTGAGCAAGAAGCTGCCAAGCTGGGAGCTGCAGGCTATCCCGGCTGATGAAACCAGTGGCTCCCTGCCGAGACAGCCAGTGGCCTCGAGCAGAAAGAGCCAAGAGGAAAAAGCAATGCCTTTCTAGTACTGTGGTATGATAGAAAGCAAACACATCATCCTTCATATGTGTCCACTTGCATGCATCCTTATATAATTTAACTTCCCCCTTTGAAAATCTCTAAATTATCCCAATATTATTCTTCATCATTGCATGGTGTAGCAAAGACAAGTCATTTTAGCGCAATTAAGAACTATTCTTTTTAAAAACGGATAACTTAAAAGTGATTAAGATTTTTTGGTCTGCGTGTACTTGACAAGATGACAGTGACAGAAAGACATGATGTCAGCTAAGTCTTCACAGAATATTTTGCATGTGTTTCTCTTGTGCATTAAGCAGAGAACAGAGCGGTTTTTGAGTCTAACTATAAAGAAATCTTTAGGTGCTGGGAGCTCAGCTAGTTGAGCAGATACCCTGTGTAGAACAGCTGATGCTCCTCTTTGCTGCTGGCCTATATTTGGGTCCCGACCTGTATCCCCTGCTGCATGTCAACTCCCTTTAACTCTGTTTCTTCAATTTCCTGAGAAAATCTGATTAAAGGAGATAATATGCATTTATATCAGACATGTAAGAGTAGTGTAAACATCTTAAATGTGCAGGACAGTGGCCCCTGAATACTGGGTTTAGACAACCCTGCTTTAAGGGACACCCTGAAACTTGTTAGGAGACATGACTTGAACATAAAACTGAAAAACAACCAAGGAAAACGATTTATCACAAATCTGCAATGTTAAATTGACATGTGTTAAAATATCTTAAAAATTAGAAACAATATATATAGAGAGATGAGGCAGTGTATTTAAAAACGTGTGCAAATGACTGCACTTCAACAGCTGAACACGAAGTACATGCTTGCTAGCCAACAGCTACAGCCTGTCAGCTTTGTTAGGCTTGTTTTTTTGTTTTTTTTTACTTGCTTGATCATTATGAAACAGGGAACGGGCAAAGATGGTCCATCCTACCTTATAAAATGTGTGTCCAGTAGTGCCTTCTCAAGAGCAGCCATCACTCAGTCTGAATTAACTTTGACCCACCCTGAAAGGACATACACACAGTTGTGTTTGCATAACTTCCAATCACACAAAACTGATTTAAAATTATATTATTCAAACTTACTCTAATCCTAATGCTTGTATAACCAGAGCTCTTACCAAAACCTAACCCTAAAACCAGGTCTTCAACATAAAATCTAAAAATTTTGCATTAAGCGGACAGTACTTGTCCCCAAAAGGCAAATGAGTCCCCACAATGTGGCAGTTTTAACACATTCATGTTCCTGCAACATGAGTAATACAAGTACACACACATAGCATTGAATATAATGCCTATGGTAAGGGCACCACAACAAACACCATCAAACACTGAAGTGAGGTCTGTGTCAGTTCAGACAGGGAAATCTAATATGTTTTGATAGAGGCTAGGGGGCACACAGGAAAGTATGTGTAAAATTCAAGAGCCGCACTCAGATACTTGGCTAGTATTCATAGTCAGTCTGGCTTTACATCAAATGAGAGGATTTTAGGAAACCAAAACAAACCATAACTGAGTGTTTATTGACCTGAGACTGACCCTGATACATACAGGATTAATAATTCATACTTTACCATCAGGAGGTAGATATTGAATACATTCTGATGGGTAATGTCAAAGTCAAAATATCTGAGGCAAACAAATCCATATTTTTTTTTTTTTTCAAAAAACAAACACAAACGATATATTAACTTTATAGTGTCAAACTGAAATTACAACTTTATACTGACTGTGAAATGAGGCTTTGAGCAGGTAAAGAGAAAAGCTTTTTTGTTTTCATTGTTAGTGTTATAAAGCCTGTTAACCTAAAAGAGATTAGCATTTGCCAGATTAGCAATGTCATTGCTTGCAAGATGAAATCTTCCCTGTTTCAAAAAGCTCAAGGAAATTCTACATAGATCTAATGCAGATACCTGTTTAAGCTTTACTTCTCAACAACTTTGCATACCTTGCTATTATTTTCCTGTCATGCCTGTAATTGACGTAGACTGGGACACTCAAGTCTGGGCTTAAGTTTTAGCTGAATTCATTCGGCTCCTTCAGACTTTTTGGTGGACTTTCCAGAGCACTGCTTTCGATTTTGCTTCGCCTTTGTTTAATTTTGTGTCAAGATTATCCCAAACTGCTGCAGTAATGTTAGCTCTGGGGAGGATTCATCAGTCCATAAGGTCTGTGGTCACTGATTTTCAGTTTAGTTCATGTATCATTTGTCATACCTTAATCTTTTTTGTGCTGTTTCTCTTCTCTAAGCCTTTTTTTTATGTTGATTCAGTGTTAGAATCTTATTTAAATGAGAGCTCACTTGTGGTAGATAAGCATGTTGACTTATATTAATCATTAAATAGGACAATCATCAATAATATTACATTAAAAGTAATCTATGGCTGTATCATAAATATTATTGAACAGGTTATCAGTGTGATTTATGTTTGTTTGTTCAAAAAGTAAGTTGAAACAAATCAATACTCAGAAAACCCACTAATAAAAAATAATGTCTTATCCCATATTTTACCAGTTTTATTATCAATAATATAGATAAATTGATCCATACAGGAACCAGGTGTTTTATAAATTAAACTGAGGATTAATCTTCTAAATGTAACTGAATGTCAGTTGTCAGAGTCCATAAAGCATTACCAACTGTTTTATTTATTACATGCATCCATCCATCCATTGTCTGCCGCTTTTCTGGAGTCAGGTCGCAGGGGCAGCCACCTAAGCAGGGAAACCCAGACTTCCCTCTCCCTGGCCACATTCACCAGCTCATCCGGGGGGATCCCGAGGTGTTCCCAGGCCAGCCGAGAGATGTAGTCCGTCCAGCATGTCCTGGGTCCTCGGGGCCTCTTTCCGGTGGGACATGCCCAGAACACTTCACCAGAGAGTCCAGGAGGCAACCTGACCAGATGCCTGAACCACCTCATCTGGCTCCTCTCCATGCAGAGGAGCAGCGCCTCAACTCTGAGCCCCTCACAGATCACCAAGCTTCTCACCCTATCCCTAAGGGAGAGCCCAGCCACCCTGCGGAGAAAACTCATTTTGGCCACTTGTATTCGCAATCTTATTCTTTCGGTCACTACCAATGGTTTGTGCCCATAAGTGAGGGTAGGAATGTAAATCGGCCGGTAAATCAAGAGCTTTGCATTTGGCTCAGCTGACCGATGCAGAGTCCGCAGATGCCACACCGATCTGCTTGTTGATCTCCCACTCCATCCTTCCCTCAGTCAAGAACAAGACCCCGAGATTACTGAACTCCTCCACTTAGGGCAGGACCCCATTGCCGACCCGGAAAAAGCACTCCACCCTTTCCTGGCTGAGGACCATGGTCTCGGATTTGCAGGTGCTGATTCCCATCCCTGCCACTTCACACTCGGCTGTGAATTGCTCCAGTGAGAGTTGAAGATCACAGCCCAATGAAGCCAACAGAACCACATCATCCGCAAAGAGCAGAGACCCCATCCTGAGGCCACCAAACCAGATCCCCTCAACAACTCGGCTGCACCTAGAAATTCTCTCCAAAAACGTTATGAACAGAATTTGTGACAAACTCCTCCACCATGGTAAGGTGGCGGCACAGGGAGGAGTTATTAATTACATTGCATTTAAAATCATGATAAAAAAAAATGCAGCACCACTTTCATTCTTGTTTTAAGTTTACACTGATAATGTTGTTACCTTCCATCTTATAATCAGCATTCTTTTTACTGTTAAACAAAGCTAACTTATAGCTAACTTATAGCTGTAACTGGAAATGTATGTTTTAATAGTTATAAATAATTATTAATTTCTTTAAGATTTGTATAGAAGTTTCTATTATTAAAATGAATAGTTTAAAAACCTTTTGCACCGAGATGATTAAACTGATCTCAGAATAGTATTCAGATGGTGTCTTAGACTATGATCAACAGCAAGGTTATACTTGATAATCCCCAGAATATTACTTTATTGAGTAATATTGCTCTGTTGTGTTAGCTAACAATCATGCTAACGTAAGGGACGCGTGAAAGTAAGAGAGCAGTGACGTGTGAAACAGCCGTGCTTAATTATATACATAAAGGGAACATAAATGAACCATAAGGCTTCACTTTGCTGTGTATGACCTGACAATATTTACAAAACCTTAGTATCCTGAAGATCTGGCCACACACTTCACAGACAAATGGCTTCTCTCCACTGTGGATGGACTTTCAAGTCACATGACTGGTAGAAACTCCTACCACATTCTAAACAGGTGTACAACTTCTCTCCCATGTGGACAAGCTGATGCCATTCCAAATTTCCCAACACAGTGAAACTCTTTCCACACTGGTCACAGCAGTGTTTTTTTTTCTCCAGATTGGAGGTGTGAGGTGATTTATTTTTTATTATTTATTATAATTTTTTTTAATCCCAGAAGTCCACATATATGTAGTAGTATTTATAGTACATGTATTGTAAAAGCTACATGTAATATCCATCTTATGGGTAAGGACAACAGATTACTTGAGAGAGGAATTAAAAAGAATCTATATATGCCAAAGTGGAAAAACAACTTTAAACAGAAGAGGTGGCCTCTGGTATCACTTACCCAGTACTTACAATGCAGCCTTTATTCTCCTCCCGTCAGTTTCACAATCATTCACACCTTGAATATTGTGACCAACATCTTTGTAAAGAACTCATAGCTGACAATGACCTGAACGACCTACAGGACAGGTGGATGGGTTAATGACCCTCCTAATGTCCCAGCTGAATTTCTCCAACTAGCTGGTTTGGTCTAAAGAAGCCTTTAGAATGAGAGGTAAACATCTGGAAAAAAACAGTGAAAGAAGTCCAGTTACCTTTATTTAGATTCTTAGGCTTGCTAAGACCCGAATAACTGAGAATCTACACCAGTATCTACAAAATTCTTAAGGAGTTGGGTGGGGACGGTTGGTGGAGTTCATCAATTGACAGACCTCAGTTTGAGTCCCATCAAATGTGGAATATTATTATTACAGTTTCTTTAGTTTTCTACTGAGCTGTTTAAAGTTTGAGTAATTTTTCATCATCCCTAATGGGAAACTTAGTGTATAGACAGGTCCTCACAATATCAAAAACATCAAATAATAAAATCCAGTCACACACATCAAACATACCATACGTTTTATTATTTGCAGTTCTTTTTTCTGACGTAAGCAATACATTAATTTATTTAGACATTTGGACACCAATTGTGCTCCAAACATTTATAAAGGTGTTTTGCAATTGTAGACAAAGCTGGAATATTTGAAAATATGTGGCATTACCAAAATGTGTGTATCAGCACACAGACTAAGAGTTTCCTGTAGACTTCATAGTTTCTATTCCTTGTGTTTTTATTTAAAAATTAGGAGGGATTTCATGATTTGTGGTCCTTTTTTCACAACTACATTCCCCTTTAAATCCAGAAAACCCTGATTAAGTCAAACCAATTACTGCATGCTTTCCTGATGTCAAACGTTGGATGGCAAACAATTATCTTCAGGTAAATTAGGAAAAAAACAGATGCTATTATTTTTTGGTTCACCTGTTTTCACAAAGCAAATGGCCAGTCACTTGGATTTTCTGTCAGTTAGTATCCACCAACAGGCCAGAAATCTTGGAGTTATTTTTTTGTCTTTAATTTAACATTGGATAAACACATAAAGAACACCTGGAGAACACCTAGCACACAGTGGAGGGAGTTTGTATTTCAGCTAGCCTGGAAACATCTCAACATCCTTCTAGACAAGTTGGAAGGAGTGGCCGGGGAGAGGGAAGAGTGGGCTTTTCTGCTCATACTGTTGCCCTCATGATCCGGCTCTGGGTAAGTGGCACAGGATGGATGGATGGATGGATGGATGGAGAACACAGAAATCTATGTGAAGTTGGTAAGCACCCAAGTGGGTTTTAACTCCTGGAGATAACCTTTCATTACAGAAATGCTTCCATGGTAACGGGTTAATGCTGTCAACCAAATAGATTTATCTCCTACTATTTTCCTTTCTGTCGATCAATCTCTTCCTCTCACACTAACTCCCAGGAGTGATGAAAAAATTTCCTCCTGGCTTCCAGCAGCATCCCTACTGCTGTGATGTGGGTAATTAGATGAACATTTCAAGGTCAGAGTCGTTACAGCGGCACGTGACAAAACGCTGGCAGAGAAACATTGCACTAAGAATCAGTCAGCGAATCTTACAACAGTCCAGGAGTTTCCAGCAATTAGTCTGGGACTATTGCGTTCACGTTTTCCGTTCCATATCCATCATTGCTTTACTGTGGACAGCTGTGAGAGAATCAGGAGGGCTTCTCAATGGGAGCAGAGGAAGCCCAAGTAAGCAACTACACTTAAGAAAACAAGCCCAAAAACACGCAACTTACGACATTTGTTACGACTTTATTAAAAAGTAATGCATTAGAGTATTAGTTACTGGCAAAAGTAACGGTGTTGACCCAACTCTGGTCATGGACTTCAGTGCCCCAAAGCTGACAGCCTTCTTAGACCCAAAATTCTGATTGTAATGACCTAAATGAATGAAACCTTGATTCTTTTATTTTCAGATATTTTGTTTTAGATTTGCTGCTGAACTTGGGATCATTGCCCTCTTTTCCTAACCAATATCCTGCTGAATTTTAGCTGTCAGACAGATGACCTCTGGAATACCTTGGTGCTGAGACGCTCTTTACTACACAGTTTAACTTAAATATTATTGTCATGGTTTATGGGTTCTTGTTTCAGTTCTTTTATTTATGTTCTACTTTGTTCCTGTTATTGGTTGTCTTTGAGGATTAAATACGGTACTTCCTGTTGCACCTTCTCCTCATTTAGTTAGATATCCTCAGTGCATTTAAAGCAGAGGTCCCCAACCCTGGTCCTCAAGGCCCACTATCCTGCAGGTCTTAGATGTCTCCCTGCTGCAACACACCTGATTCAAATGAATGGCTCAGTTGCAGACTTGTGCAGAGCCTGTCAGAGAGCCGTTTAATTTGAATCAGGTGTGTTGCAGCAGGGAGACATCTAAGACCTGCAGGATAGTGGGCCTTGAGGACCAGGGTTGGGGACCTCTGATTTAAAGTATACCCCTTGGTTCTTTTGTTCACTACCAAATCCTTTTTTTTCCTGTTGTTATCCTTCATATTACTTAGACTGCCTTTTAATTTTGGTTTCTAGCCTTTTTTGAGTCTTATTTTACTCATTTATCCTGCCAGTGCAGTGGCTTGAATTGTTTTATTTCAATAAACCTTCAATTCTTACATCCTCTTGCCTCTTCACTTTGCATTTGGGTCCTTCGTCCTCCATGCACCCTGACAGTTATTCATTGTCATATACAAATAATACATGTTTAGGCTGATGGCTGCTAAAGTTGTCAGTATTTTTCAATTGCAGTACTTGTCATATTCTCACTGTCTGACAATTTGAAACCCTGAATCTGTCACCAAAATGACTGCCATTGCTGGGTTTCCATTACAGCTTTTCATGGACATTAGAAGATGTGAATAAGAAAATATAAATGAAAACTAAAAATAGAAAAAGAAAAAGAAATACTACCAATGTGCCAAATAACACACTTGCTTGAGTTATTTTTTTTTTTGTTCAAAATAAGTATTATTGAAATAAAAAACAACCTAATGAAGAGTCACATTTGACCTGAATCACCAGATTTTTCTTGTGAACAATGAACTCATATGACTAGACCAACATATATACTTTCTAAAATATTCCCACAGATTAAAATAATTCCTAAAGAAAACTCTAGTTCTAGCTTGCAGTTAGCATATGTATCCTAACTTGTTCAGTTTAAACAAGTTTTTTTTAATCATGTCTGACTTTACTTTTTTTTTTTTTTTTTTTTTTGCAGGTTTTCCAATGATTGTTTCAGATCTTTTTTATTTATTTATTTTATTATTTTTTTTTATTTTTTTTTATTTTTTGCAAGTGAGTAGAAACCTGGCTATTATGTATTTTTAGTTTATTAGAATTAGCTGTAACAAAAGGCATCTTCTTTATACTCTTTATAAAATATAATATTCATTGGTGTCTTCCACTCATTTTAACACAAATGAAGCAAATCAAATAAAGTTTGTATTTTTAACTGAACACAGTATTAGAGGATTGAGTCAAAACTCCCACAGAAAGAATATTAAAGTGTCATAGATACACTAGCTTACAACACTGGCTTAGCATACAGTATAGCGATTAAGAAGCCAAAAATTTTGACTTTTGCTCCTCACCAAAAAACTTTAAATATCTGTCAAAGTAAAACAATTTCCCTCATTTTTTGCTGAAGTATACTTAACCATAGAAACTGACTAAATCAATGTGTGAATAGAAGCACTCTCACTCTGAATTTAGTTTACCTGATGACTGACTCATCTACCCTAGAGAGGAAAGCTCAGAGTCGCCAGCAGGAGGATAACCTAATACTTGTTGACAGATTGGAGCAATTGCAGGTCATTTTCATACAGCCTAAAGGAGCAAGGCGCAGCTGTTGGGAGCCTGTATTAAAATTCTGTGCTGCTCCAAGTGCTTACTGACATGATTATTCCACATAAAAAGGAAATGGCCTCATAAACTAACTTTATTTCAGGGTCCATAAAACTGCTGGCCTGTGGGACCGTCTCTGATGAGTAGCATAGTTAACTTAAGAAGCAGCCAGGTGCACCTTGAACTGTCGCGGTCGTCTCTAAAGGAGCTCCTAACTGCACAGACAGGCTGATAAATTAACTCAACCTAACTGAACCTGTCAGCTGCATCAATCCCTGCGTTTTTTACTTATTAAAACTCCATGAAATAACATACAAAATATAATTGTGTTAATTAGGAAATTGAGAGAATAAACTGGTGCACTATTATTGTACATATGATTCAACAAACTTGTCTTGAAATACAATTACTGTTTTGCTCACTAAATCTTGGCTCCAAAAACAATAACTTCCTGCAATAATCTATGGGTATATTACTGACTTCATCCTGCCCAGGTAAGCTTGGGGTTCGGCCAAACTTCCCATTTGCTCCAGACCCCCAGAGGCCCCAAAATCCAACCTGTGTTTAATTATATACCTTCCTGCATACAGTCCATTTTAAAAATTATTGACACTCCAAAGTTTTATATTAAGAATTCAGGATATGAAGAAAAATAAATGCAAAATAATTAATGTTAGTGTCTTTGCTCAAAACACTAAAATGGCTTTTTCCCCCTTAACTTGCACTCTAAATTACACTCTTGCATGTAATTGTGTTGTGCATTCATTTCAAACTTTCTTCTTCTCAATTTTAGTGTTGTTTGTGAAAATCTCCCGCGCTCATGCTTGAACTCTTTGTCTATCACTGTTGAATTTTTTTGCATGCTTTGAAGGGGGTTTTGAGAAAAGTTTAAAATTCATCCAGCCTAGTTGTGCTGCTAATTTAATCCTCAATGCCTCCTTGTATGTGTAAGCAGAATTTTGAGAGAGCAGTAGCAGCAAAGCCTGCTGTCAGATAAATTAAACTCAGCTCTTGATTAAAACCACTAAAATAGCCCCATACCAAACTGCCTAGTTATTAAAATAACAGTTTCTGCTGTTCTTCCACTGCTCTGTACCCAACTTCTTTTGTCTTTGCAAGAGCCTCATTTGCAATAGCAGATCTTGAATTTCTCCAAATGTTTTCAGTAAAATTTCAGGTCAAAACTGATTTGCTGGTCAGTTTAAAACAGTCTTTGTATATTTTTATTTTATTTTTTCCTTTGGGTGGATGTGTGTTCAAGGGTATTTTTCTACTGAGAGACAGAAGACCTTGACCTCATATTTAGTTTTCTGAAACCATGCAGCATATTTGGTAAGAAACCATTTTGTAAGTTCATCATTTATTGATTCCTTCCTGTACAAGAGGTAGATAGGGAAAGAAGTTCAACAGCATGGCAGCATCTCCACCATATTCCCTTAAGTTATTTCTTCGTATATAAGCAAATGCACACACTACTTTTAGGAAACTTGTGGATTTTTATTGTTCTCTTTCAACCTTTAGCAGCAAGCATTTCATATTTGATACATATTACTGAGAACTACTGCTTCACTGTATGGTAAAAATGTTGCCAAAACCCTGTTGTGTCTAATCTCATACTTGTCCTCTGTCCCCTGGTGGATATGTTTTTGCACTAAAATAACTCTGGCACACATGGTTATAAACAACACCTTTCATATTCAAATTAGTTTTGCTTTTTTCAAAAATTTGTTAAGGCCCAAATAAAGACTTTAGAAAAATAGAAATGGTCTGGGAAAAATAGAATTTTCTACTTATTATTTCTTAGCTCACGCTTGAAGGATTCAGTTTAAACTAATCTGCATGAGTGTAGCAGCATATGGCACCGGCTAAAACCATCACTCCAGATTATTCCAGGTCAGCCTGGAAGTCCTCAGAGTTTTTCCTCACAATGCACACCAGTTTTGAAAAAATGATCCCACTGAGTTTCTTCTTAGTATCAGGACAAATGTTTTGATAACATGACAAAATATTGGAAATTTGATCTTAATATTTGTGACAATTACCATGAAAATAAGTGGATAATATAGCTTAGTTAAGCCATAGGTTCTCTAATACACTATCCTGAGTTTCAAAGTACAGGGCAGCACTACATCCATATTTAAGCCAATGTTTTTCTGTGCCTTTTGCTGTTAAATGAGACATAATCCACTGTTGTATTTACAGCTTATCATTCTTCCCACAAAAGTCCAAAAAATTAATTGGGGTTTAACCACTGAAAGAGCTGTGCAGCATCCAGTAGCAGCTGGTTGCCATAGCAACTATGATTCATGGACTGATAGAGGGGAAATTGAAATCAAAGAAAAGAAATTACCTGAGAAAGCAGGAATCAAACTAATGTTTTACACATGATTTGGCTGCTGAAATATCCCAGTGCTTGATTGAACATACTGCAGTTCTGATTTAAAGACTGATTTCCTTGACAGGTGTAGTGATGAAACTTTAATTTGTTTAACTTTGTTTGGCATATCTAATGTAGTATGATCCAGAGTGTCATAAGTAAAAATAAGCAACGTTGAAAGCTTTCTCTATCACAGGTTTTATTACAATCCATATGAACCAGACCAAAGCTTACAGAAGAAAAAAGGAAGATGGTTTTTACTACTAGGCACATTTAGGAAACAGCTGTTTCACTTCTTTCAAGCAGAGTCAAAGCTGCTTTGATGCTGCGATGTACAAGAAAACATCATGTTGCTATGATCTGTGTTTATGCTGTGCTTGGTTCAATAAACTGAAGACAACTTTCCAAATTTTTATTCTGCAGGCATTGCTTTGTCTTCCCACCCTTCAAACCTTCTCAGCACCTAATCCTCTGCTCAGAATTTCACTCTTTTGATTTATTAGCAAATTGCACTGCAGTTTGCCTTTTGAGTTTGCACTAAGGGGCTCTTGGGACAAGTCAGTTCAGCTGGAGAAGAGGGGGAAAAAAGCCTGTGCTGTTATTTTCCTATTACATGGTAAATCTCTAGAGACTGAGACAAAGGCCTGAGAGTCAGCAGAAACGTAGTTGTTCTAAAAGAAGCAATTTATATGCACATGCTTTCTGTATCATAGACTGAAAAAGGCTGATTAAATGACTTTTTCACTTTTAATTGCCATTTGAATGGGTTTATGCCTGGAGGACCTAATGTGCAAGTGCAACTGTTTTTTTAACCATATGGAGTGGCATAACTTTAATGGGGATATTTCAAGGATCCAGGATTCCATGTGGAATTAAAAAAGTGCAGTTAAACTTAAACTAATTATGTCCTGAGTGGTGAACTTGAAATAAATTATTCTAAAGTTTATCGCTTCTCTGAATAAGATTACAGGTTCAACTTCTGACTTCTACTCATTTTTGATTGTCAGGTTTTGTCATTTCTTTTTACCTGGTTCTTGGTTCACTGATAAGGAGGACCAAATACATTCTGCTAGGGATATTTAACAATGAAATTCCTCTGTTTTGGGTGGTGCTGAAATCTATACTCTGTCATTTTTTGTCAGGCCTAAAGTTAATATGACTGCGCTGAAGGTTCGTGGAAGAAATGCATTATTAAAAACAAGCAAAAAACAGTTTTTGAAACAATGGCTCATAATCTTTAACTTGAGCTGGTTGTACTGTATCAGTTGTTTCCACTTTTTAACGACCAAGTGACATAATGGCTCTAGTTAAAGTATGGCTCTGGTGACATGATAACAACACAAGAAAGATAAAAAAAGTGCTGCATTTCTACTGCTTTATCAAGGCTTTTTTATGAATTCACATAAATGAGAACAACTTTAATGTTCTGTCCAAACGTTAAGTTTAGATAATACATCAATATCATCAAAATTATGGCTGTAATTACATGCCAGTTTATGCAAACTACAAAAAACAAGTTAACTGATAGGTTTAATGTCCTTTAGAAAACAACAATGCAACAAATTCAACAAGGATACTTCGTTTGTGATCATTTTTCACTACTGTAATTGTAAAACACATTAGCATGTAGCTGTGCTGATTTTTGGAATGAATCACAGCTCATGAACAGCTGCTCAGTTAATCTGCTATATTTTCTATTTTTGCCAGTCATTCTACAATAAATAACTCAGACATCTTTTGTGGTTATGTTATGTAGTTTTGTGGTTTTACAGATGAATCATAATTATGTCATTAGTCAGGCTTTTATGGGCTTAGTAGAACCCCCTCTGAGAAAAATGATTACCACATAAAGTTTAAAAAGTGAAACAAATGAGTGAAAACTGAAAGAGAAACAGCATCTGGCTAAAATTCAATAATACTGGTGACTGCAAAGTGCAGAATTTATAAAATGAAACTATTTCCCAACAACAAACCTGTGCAAACATCTAAGAACTGTCCACACATCCATGCAGCTGGAGGAGAGAGGCCCCTCAGGTCACAATTTGTAATTGAAAGGAAGAATTCCAAGTCAGATGAAAAAAAAAAAAAATCCAATAAAATTAAATAAAGAAAAAAAAAATGAAGTCTAAATTTTAATGTGAAAAGAATTTCAAACTTAAAAAAAAAAAAAAAAAAAAAAAGGCCAGAACTCACAGCATGAAAGCTTTGTTTCCACTAAGACTCTGACTTGGTAGAGGACAGTTTGGTGCAACTGAGTTTAGTAAACACTAATTTCTTTTGTTTCTACACCTAACTGTACACTTACATAGTAAGGTGGGGTATAACATTGTGTTCCAGGTCTCTTTAGAGTTCATTTTCCAAAGGAATTTTTGCCAGAAATAAGAAAGTGACCTTGTTTTTCTGAACTGAGGACTCATAAGTTGCAGAGGACCTTGAGATTATAGATTTAAACACAGATACATAATGGACCACATGTAGTCCATTGTTGTTTTTATTAAATTTCTTTCTTGTATGTTTTGTGTCTACTAAGTTACTAGTGTAAATGGCACTTAGTTGTTGTTATGGATAATTACGTTGTTACGGTAGGACTCTTTGTGAAATGTCGCATCAATATGTGTGGTTAGATAATGCCATATTCGGATTTTTAATATTCCATAAATAATAACATTGCTGTTTATGTGTTAATGAATTAGAAAAAAATAACATTAATTTCACAGACTCATCTCTTTGCATTAACACATTCATTTTGACAGCCCTATTAAAAAGTATCACATCTGTATTGGTATTGACAATACTAGCCCTTTATGTACTTGATATCTAAAAGAAAACTACATCTTGTGACCTGGTAATGACAACAGCTACTCTTGGGCACTCGGAAATACGTGAGAACTGGAACACACCAAGCTTCATCAGATTCATCAGCTATGTAATAGGGTGACATAATAGCAAAATTTGAATTATAACTAAGAAAAACGTAACATAGAAAAAAAAGAGTGGTGGACATCCAGCAGTTTGTCTACTTTCTTCTTGGCTTGGGACTTTAAAAATCCCTGGTATATTTAAAAATGGACCTGTTCCTGCTTTGTTTTTCTTGCTAAGTTGCAAGGCAAGGGAAGTGATGATTATTTTCTACTAATCATTACATTTTGTTCTGTCAAACTCCACTTTAGGGTCGGAATGGTAAGTTTGGGACCCCAAAGGAAGGGTCCCAAAAATATGGATCAGATATTCTAGCACCTCTCCAGGTTTTATCAGATTTTCAATTCAACGCCCCGTCTTATGGTTAAAAAGGGACCAGACTAAATTATTGTTAGTCTTGTTGAGCTTTTTACATGGCACTCAGTGCAAATGTTATAAACATATTACAGTGTGTCAGTGATAAGTATAGGTCAGATGTTAAGTTGGAGGTTTCTTTCAAACGTACAAGTTTGTATTGTTTGCAAACTCACTGTTTAAGAAATAAAAACAAGACGACAGAATGTGAGAAAGTATGTAAATGAATGTATTTCTAACAATAACAATCCTCTTTATAATGATGAAAGTTAACCAATTTGTCAAAAGGCACCAGGAAATATTCCACATGTGGAAGAAGTGTTCAGATAAGACAAAAATGAATTTTTGTGGTGTAAACCTAATGCCTCCCAAGAATACCAACATTGCACTGAAGGATGGTGATGCCACAATCATGCTTTAGGGATGGTGTGATAAGATTAGCATCTCCTTATCCGCTAACCAGCCCCTGAATGTTAAACTCATTTATTAATATTACTGACTTGATTGAAAACATTGAGTATCAATATAAAAATACTCATTAAGGAATCTCATCCATTATCAACTTGTTGCAAACATCACAGCAGTTTCCACAGTTTATCTCTTACCTCCTTTACACTCAAGATGCCCCCTCACACCCCAACCCTTGCATTTTTAGCTGGAAGTAAGAAAAGCTGCAACTGTGAAGTCCATGTTGCTTCAGACAGACACACTCTAAGATTTGTAGCTGTAATGGTAGCACAAAAAAAAAAAAAAAAAAAGTTCAAAGTTTTGACATTGTGACAAGTTATATGGGTGTACATGTGCATGTTCTGTTTTTTTTTTTTCTTTTTTTCCCCAAATTTTTAATTTATCTACCCATCATCTCCATAACATATGTATACCCATGACAAACCAATTATATTTTGGTTTGTATTTGGTTATTATTATTATTATTGTTATTATTATTATTATTATTACTGATATTATTATTTTATTACAAACTGAATATTTGGGTTACAAAGTCTACAACTTAACAGGATGAGAATAAAGAAAATATATAATGGATCAACCACTAAAATACAATTTAAGAAATATCATTGTGGGTGCATTCAATGAAAAAAGTGGAACTGGAGTTGTGATGCCATAGTTCTGCCAAAGGCCTTGTGTTTTTGTCCTTTAAATTTAATCTTACAAATAAACAACAACAATCGTAATTTGATCAAGCCTCTCACATCTGCCCCTGAGCTTTCTACATTTGAGAAAAATCCGAACATTTATTTAGGTAGCCGAGAGTAGCTGGGAAAAAAAACAGGCTGGCAAAAACAAAGTGCTATAAGAAAAGAAACGATGTCATTGTACGTTTCTAAACCCTCTTCTGGCTGCAGGGTTGCACTGGTCCATTGTGGTGACAAGGACGCTGAGCCAAAGAATGAAGCTTTTGATTATCTGGTCCACATTAATTTTCAACCCTCAACTTCAGTCACAAGATTATTAAAAGAATAAGCAACTACCCTCCAAATGAAATAAGTTTTGTTTGAAAGGTGATTTGGTTCAGTTTTGAAGATAGGGGTTTAAGAGCTTGAACATCCTGGGGTGTCGCTGGGGTAGATCTGCTGTTCCTTTGCATCGTAAGGAGTCAGCTGAGGATGTTCAGGCCGCTTATAAAGAGGTTTCTTCTTGCCAAGGCAAGCAAGATTTCCAAGGCAGACCCAGAGCATGCTGGAATGACTTTACATCCCCTCTGGCCTGCGAATGCCTCAGGATACCCCAGGATTACTTTTACACTCCACCTTTTAGTGATGGTAGTAAGATGTATTAAAGAAAAGATCAATACCACTTGCATTTCTTCAATAAATCAATAAAGCATCTGCTTGGTAAAATAATTGTTAAATAAAAACAAAAAAAATAAATAGACCTAATAGCTAATTACCTTAGCTTAGCTGATTAGCTTAGCTTAGCTTAGCAGCTTAGAATCTATTCAAAAGAAATATGTGTTTTGTTAACCACTTATCTGTGGTAAATGCTGTGTGATGCTACATTGTACATCCACACAAGTTAATTAAAACCTAAACAAAACCAATTTAAGGAAAACAAAAGATTATTCAAACCACAAGCACCTAAACATACAGTATTGAAAATAAGCAAACAGGGCTTAAGAGGTTGGGTGTAAAAAAAAAAAAAAAGACCAAATACTTTAATGTATTGTACCTAACATAACTACATTTTGTTATTTAAGTGTTGGGATGGTTTAAATACAGTAGCTAGTGTTACTGCTACAACATGATAGATTTTATTACTTTCTAAGAGAGATTTGCTAGCTGTTTGCCCATTGAGTCTTTATGCTAAGCTAAGCTAACACACATTCTGTAACAGTAAGATATTTTGGTAATTTATGTATTTTCTAAACTCAACTGGCAAAAAGACAACTAAATTTCCCTTATAACTGAATGAGGTCTGTTTATTTGAGACAGATGGTGTTGACAGTTAACATTAGCCCCTCTCCACACTATGTCCAACTAGCTTGTATAGCTTACTTGGCACATAGAGCTGTCATTTGATTTTTAATTGCAGCCACAGTGTCTATAATCAGATCCTAGTGGAATGCATAGACACAAAGCCAGTAGTCATGTCTTCCAGATCAAGAGTGATAGGTTGACATAATTTCTATAACCTTTCCTAAATTATCCAGGCAACAGAGAGGACTGAGTCCCTTTTCTTTTTCTTTCTCGCTTCATCTCCCCTTTATCAGCTGTCACCGTAATAAGCAGCAGGGTTCAGAGGTGGGAAGAGGAGCTGTTTGGGAGCTTTATGAATCCAGGCGTAGGCGCAGAGCTGGGATGAACTACAATTGATTAGCTGTGCGGCCACTATAGACAGCTTAGTCGTGCTTTGATACTGGATGACAGCAAAGTAAATGTCTTCTGAGATAATGAGGTGGCCTAGACACACCCTACATGTCAGCGTTCTACCAATCGATGCTTGAAACTAAACAGCCACTAAAACTGGGAGGGTGTGTGCGCATGTGACATATATTAAACTGATGCCAAAAAAAAAAACAAAAACAGGACAACTCAGGCTGGTCTTTGTGGGAGGAGGGATAGATTCCTTTTTGACAGTTTTTTTCTGCATTTGTGTGTGTTTAAAGATTGTGCAAATAAGCCTCTTTGGTGCTTATAAGAAGAAAAACTGCAAGAAAATAGTTTGAAATTTCAGCAAGTTACAATTTTAGTTGCCGATAAAGGTTTGCCATCACAGACATTGATGCATAAGGAGGGGTGGCTAGTTGCAACATTAACACGTCACACTAATGGCCAACTATGTCCATAAATGACCGCAGGCTATACTGTAGGTGGGCTGTCCTTATATAATTTATAGCTTGTGACCTTAATTTTAGATAAATGAAAAAAAGAAAGAAAAAAAATGAATCATCCACAAACAGTAAGTGCATATTTGATTTAAAGGTCCCATATACATTTTTCAACAATTTCATATGGGTGTCAGAGGTCCAGCAACATTGTTTTCAAAGTGTATTTCCCAAATTCCGCCTTGGTCCTTAATTTCAGTCATTTCAAAAGTGGCTCTAGTGAGTGCTACTGAGAACGTGCTGTTTCTGTGTCTGAACCTTTAAATGTTCATGAGTGGTGCCCGTCCACACCCCTCTCTGAGAGAGGATCTTGCTGGTGCCCGCTCTTTGATTTTAGAGGGCAGGCTCTGGTGACTGGGGGTGGGGGGGGAGTCAATGGCAGTATCCACTACCCAGGCGAGTGGTTTTTCCCTTCGTGAGGTCATACAGGGACCGATCTCAGACTCACTCATTTGAGTACACATTCACTAAAAAGTGGAGCAAGCGAGAGAGGAGACAGAATTTTCTCGTTTTTGGGCCTCATACAAAGGCTAGGAGGATGCATATGAATATTAGAAAACCTTTAGAAAGTGAATTTTGCATAATATGGGACCTTTAATGGAATATAAAGGTGCCATTTAGCATGTTGCAAAGGAATAATTTGGTCAAGATGTCAGATTGAGACAGAAATGGAGACAACTAAATTGACATGCAAGGAATATTTTTTTATGTTCGAATGTGGATAAAATATTAAATTTGGAAATGATTCCATTCTGTCTTCATGTTTAATTTACAGAACAACCCAACTCCCTTGCAATCGTTGTTATACATGACTTTACTCATTTTCTGGTTTTAGAAACTGATTGGCATACTACCCCATAATGTCATGAAATGCTGTATTGTTGTTTTGTTTATGATTAAAGTTATCTTCCTTTGCCTAAAGCACTTTGTAAAACATATTTAAATGTATATAATTAAAGCTCCTTCTTCTCATCATCATCATTATCAATCATCTTCATTGTCATCTGGTAAAATAGTTCCTTGTTCGGTGTTTGTATCGTAGCATCTTTGAAATAGTAGCAACAGAGGAGGTGTGGGTAGAGCTTCAAAAGACTGAAGAGGGAACATGTGACCCTCAAGATTAAGTAGGTGTTTTTTTTTAACAAACATTCACATAACGTGTTTTTGGTGTTTTGCATTTGAAAATGCCAAGTCACTGCAGAATCAATGCAGCAGCAAGCTAGTTCAGGAAGACAACTTGAACTGCTGTGCCTTATCCAATGTGATCTGCCTCAAACATTCATGCCACATATCATACATTCCCATCCAGTCTTGGTGGTCTATTTAAGCTGCACACTTCGTCCCTTGCCTTTTGCCTCATGCTTGCAGCCACTGCTCCTGCTGCGTTGATCACTGCCCACTGTCTGCTTTTGTTATGTGCCCCTCCGCCACCCCAGCATCCACCTGTTGGCTCTGGGTTAAAAGAGAAAATATTGTTCAGCATTCACTCCATTATTTAATTGATTAAAAACATGTATGCACAAGGAGTGATGGGATCAGAGCCTAACCACTAATCTGCTATTCACAATAAAGCTTTTATTTATCAACTCGTGAGTTGTCTGATTGAACTTTGTGGTTTGGCGTCATTAATATTTATACCGTTATATTATTCCATTTGTAGTTGGTTGAAAAGTTTCATTGTGGAAACAGAGTGGTGGGCCGACTGTTTCACAGACAGATCCTTTGGATCCCTTGAGCCATGTTGCAAATCTAGCTAAAAATGACTGTCTTGCTGCTTTGCTTTCAGATGATATCAGCAGCCCTGTTTATGAGTTTCTGTATTTCCATTTGGTCAGAAAAAATATTCTCCTACATATGAAATGTGGTATATTGTTTAAAATAAAAGAAAAAGGGGGGAGGCAGAAAGAAAAGTATCAAGCAAAACCTCACCAGCCACTCAATGTAGTCTGGGCAAAACTAGGTGACATCCACATCATCTTTTCATGATGAGTAAAAATTACTGAGGAGATGTGAAGGACAGGACTGAAAGGTCTTGCTATCCTTTATCCTTCAAATACACTTTATGGAAAACACTTCAGCCTGAGGGCCCCAGAAAGGCCACCAGCAAAATAAAACAAACAAAAATATCTGTATTCCTCTTCTTAGAAAACAGAATTATGGCAACAATATTTGAATTCAGTGTCATGGATACTATTCAAAGGCTTAAAGTACTGCATTAATAACTACAGCTGCAAACATGAAAAGGAGCCTTTGTGCTAAAAAGACTTGCCATCTCCTTTCTTTGGGTTAACTGAGAATTTTCTAGTGTTGCATCACCTCTTTAATTTTTCTTTCTTTTGAATGTTGCTTGAAGGTTAACAGCATAAATAGCTCTTTGAAGACTGTAGAGTTTTGTACAGTTTAACCCTAGACCCCTCATCCCGGTTTAGTAATTAAATCGCTTTGAATTTATACCGTATGATATAAGCTGCCAGGAAGAAAAACTTTAGACCGTAACAAACTAAACTAAACTAAGTAATGACAAATCAATAGAAGATACAAGGAGGACGAAAAGAAATCTAACAGGAATAGAAAGACATAGTACTGACTTTTTCCCCCTGTATTATAAATGCTGCATTATGAAACTAATGGAATTAATGTTTTTATTCAGAAATTATACATTATTGACTAGATTAATTTTTTAAAAAGGTTCCTTTTATGTTTGCTCTCATGGAAGCCAAGAGGGGTCATGCTTGGAGTTTTTTTTTTTTTTTTTAGTATTGTTATCTCAAGTTAGTGGAATAATGGATCCCATTATCTCGAGTTAAAGGTGTCACTGTTTCCAAAAACTATGATAAAATGAATTTGTCTTCTTTGTTAAATGTCAGGAAACCCATTTTCAGGAAGCAAACACAATTTACTCTTTTAGCTCCTCGCAAATTTTTCATACAATATGTACAAGAACTAGCAAATTGGACATAATTTCATCAAATAAAATTTTTAAGGTGAAGCAGAGCTGATACAGGAAGTCACTTGATAACGTTTATAACAGCAACTTAAACCTAACTGTATCTGGAAAGCAGTAAACAGGAAACAGAACCTTTCCCGCCACAATAAAAATTATAACTACAGCTCCTACATAAATTAGATGTTGCTGAAGAGTGACAGAAATCTCTTGATAAAACAGTTGAAAATTGTTGTTTAAAATTCCTACTAGGCTATTTTTTCTCAATAGATGCATAATAAAATAAAAGCTGTAACTTCCCACTGTTAAATTTGACGGCAGATTTTGATGCCCCTCATTAGTAGATGCCCAGCTGGTCCCAGAAATCACATATATGGTCCCTGGTCCCCACTTGTGCATGTGATCGCACCGTCAGGTTCATGCCAAGCCACCCGCTTGTGTCAGAATATCGTGGCCAAACAGGAAGACGTTGCTCCCGGCAGAAAATTGTCTGATGAACTCTGGAGGCAGGGTCCCCCGTGTGGGCAAATGCACCCCAGTAGCACAGCATTCGATTAGACAGCAGCCTTTCTGGTAGGGACAGGGTGTAGTTGGCAACTGAGGCCGAGTCAAAAAGAAAGGGCAGCTCAGCACCATGGCAGACATGTTGGTAGCAGAAAGTGAGACCTGACCAGATGCGGTGATCCGAGGCCACATGGTCAAACACATACATCCATACTTGACTGCCTGCTGCTGCACCAGCACGTGCTGACGTCCTGGACGGACACAAGAAGACAAAGTCGGTAACAATCTGGGGAGAGAAATAAAAAATAGAGGGCACTGATTACACAACTTAAATTTCTTTTCCTTCTCTGTCTCTCTTTTCAATAAACTTACCTGAATAATTTACAGCACTAGTGGTTTGACAAAGAACAGCAACGCCCTACTGTAGACAAACATGAGCACCAGAGTTTCCCTTTAGCACCAACTCAAGGTTGATGTTCAGGATTTTCTATGAAAAGTCACAACTTCTAAATAGACTGATGTGAAACTTAGCGAAGATGTTGTCAGGAAAAATGGTGACATCTGATAATGTGGCTCTTCACTCACACCTCCAGAGCTTTTCTGGCCTTAATCAGGTCAAAGGAAGTTGTTGCATGGGCTCCTTTGTTTCTCATTTGCCAACTGCATCTACCATCTGAACCTCTTATCCTAATGCTAGCATTTATACCTCACATTAGCATGCATTTTTTCATTATTCAAATTAGTAATGCTGATACAAACGGCTCAATAATGGCAAATGTAACTGAGGTATATATAAGTAATCCCATGATTTTGCAGAGGCTCTGTAAGCAAATCAAAGATACACAGCTATCTATCTCAGCATTCAGTAGAAAGATGGGCACAAAAATAACAGGAAAAATTCCAATTAATCTGGTTTTGTGAAACTCTAACCTTTCCCATTCCACTAGCGCCACCAGGAGGTAGACATTTTGTCAAACGGACTTAAAGGGCTGGTTATCTTGTAATGACATTTGTACAGCATTTCATAATTTTATCTGACCAATAATTTAGTTTCTTGTGTAGAGTTTGTGTAAAACATTAATCAAATTAATAATGTCCCCAACTTGTGCTGCATATAATGCAGTAAATACCAAATTACAGCATTATGACTCACCATAGAAAGATAGCTTTTGTTGAGTATCAGCATTAGTGTTGCTAATATAGTCTAATTAGCATGTTAAGGATCATTTTTGTAGCTCATGGAGAATAAAAAGCAATATGGCTTTACATAATATTCCCAAACCTTTCATTGTTCCCCTAATTATTAAATATTCATTCTTCACCTGACCTCATATACTTCTAAGTCTTGAAAAAACTAAAAACTATGACAATTATCTTCTAAAAATGTGAAATATGTGCAAAGGCTACAAAACATTTGCTTTGTTCTTGATGAGCTGTACCATGCTGAAGGTTCTGTGCATTACAGCTTCTGCTCTGCTTTTGAGAAAAGAAAATGAGCAAAGCGAATTAGCATGACTTTTACAAAGAGATGAGCAAAGCAGCAAAATTGTTTTTCCCTCACAGTACAAGGAAATAGAAACAATAAGGTAAACCACTTTCTTCTGCCTGTTACCTGGAAACCAGTGAGTCTTTTCCAGCAGGACACAACCTGCACCCACACAGCTGCACATCTGACACCTGAACACAAACAGCCTGAGTAGAGGAAGTTAAGGCATATTGATACACAAACACACATCTTTTCCCTTCTCTAATCTTCAAACTCATGTCTGATTCAAACAGGCAAAACCTCAAATGTATTAAGCCATAGCAGGTACATACTGTATCTGAACACTGTCGTGTCAAGTGGGGATGTAATGTTACATAATACCTGCTCTGCACTGAAGTGGAAGTGGAGCTCTTGAAATATTTTTCCTCTCTTCCCCTGAATAAGTTCCATTTGGTCTGGTTTTATTTTTGCTTCTGTCAGTGTCAGATAATGTGGCATGTGCATCATCTTTCATGGAAAATCTTTAAATATGTTTCTTTAAATATGCAGGTGCAGCAAAAATCTACAAGTACATGCTAGCATAAACAGTACACAGTTATACTATATGTTATAGTAATGATAATGACTGAACTAAATTTTGAGCTGTAATAAAAAGTATCTGGCTAAAGTTTGTTTTTGTTTTTTGAAACTCATATTTTCCTGATACTGGGACCTTGTCTGTAGGATTGTTGCCATGGGGATGGCTCTTTTCTGGGTGGCTGAGGGCCCTGCACTGCAGCCCTAAGGGCTGTGGTGTGGGACCCGGCCTTCCCGAACCTGGGTTGTCCCACGTGGTGGCCTCTGTGGTCATGGTCGCTACTGGTGTGGATGAATCCCCAAGATATTATTTCCTCACCTCACAGTAATGTCAAGCCAGATTTCATTCTTGTTATGGTAAGGGACAGAATGGGGATTGCTTTGGGTTGGTGTGTGTGTGTGTGAGTGAGAGAGAAAAAGTAAGTGTCTATTTTAAATAGTTATTTTATATTCTTGTTTTTATATGCATTTTATTTTTAAAGCATTTTGTGCTACTCATGAAATGAATAAAAATAATTGATTTGATTAATGTTAGCTCACAGAGTTGGAAGCTATATGATAATATGAGGCAGCAGAGAATTTAAGCATTTTGGATTCTGTAATTTTCAGTGAAGGAGTTTGATGTGACTCTTAATACACTTGAATATATATATATATATATTATATATATTATATAGTCTAGTATTCCCTGTTGTTTTCTGCTGCAGGCAGTGCCTCCTCACTGTGGACATAATCAGCTATTTAATATTGCAATGCATGATGGAGAACCTATGGATGCTGGGGGTGTGAGGAGGAGGAAGAGGGCGGGTATATGTACGTATGCATATGTGTATATGCATGCATGTGTGTCTAGAGTCACTGTACTGTGTGAGTCTAGACACACAATATATTTTACACAAGGATTTAACATCTTTTCAAAGTGAGATTAACATCTGCCCTCTACAGAACTTTCCTCCATTCAACAGAGAAAATAGATCCATGCATAAATCTGTAGTCTGTTTATAAAAGTCCGCACTGGTGCATAATTTATGCACATGGCTATGTGGTCCAGACAGATGGGATATCTGTGGCTTTCATTTAACCGTCAGTTCTTGAAAATTAGTGCATAAATTCTTGGTTTAGTTCTCTTTACTGAAGATAGTAGTAATAAATGGAGCATTAATTACTGGTGAAGCCATTACACAATTCGTGTCTGGTGCATTTAGCCACAGAGAAAAGTGCTCAAACTTCATGAGCTCAAAGTGACAACTAATTTCACTTTGAGTCTTCAGAGTGAAATTAGCAAAGTGGTTTGAAGTAAAAAGACTTTTGATCCACCTGCCTGAGGTCCAACTTGTAAAAATCATAACAAAAACGAAACAAGCAACACTGGCACTCACAAGCCAGTGGTACCTAATAATTAAATAAAAGTTAATATCATTTAGCACCGAAGCTGTATGCGTCCATTTGAGCCTCTGTGCCAACAAGCAGTTTTTATTTTCATTAAGCAACTTTATAAAAACATTTTTTTATTTGTATTACAACTATTCAGTGAGTATGGTATAGCTAATTAAAGATTACAGCCCCATTGTTGATATAGTGTATGAGTGATATTATGTGTTCAGTAACAAAAAGAATAATATTGTTCTGGGTGGTTGCAGAAGTAGTTCGGCTTGTTTAAAGCAAGGAAAATGCACATGCTCCACAAACATAAATGTGATAAAAGAATTAAAACTGAGCTCTCAGCATTAGCTTCTTATACCAATGACTGGCTGTACTAAACACCCACCACCCCCTTTCCCCATGCTACTCTGGTGTCTTTTATTAAAAAAAAATATACAGGAAGGGGATGTGTAATGGGGCTGGCTTTGAGTGTGACTCCACAATGTCCCAACTGCACAGCAAACTGTGACTGAATACTAACAACGACCAGTACCACCAACTGACTCCCTGTGGCCACCATATTGTGCAACACTTGGGAAAAACTCTGCTCTGTCATCATCCTAAAGTCCACCTATGTATTTTTACAGTTTTAGGAACTCAAAACTAGGTCATGTAAACACTTTGGTAATGAATAAGAAGAGCAAAAAAGGAATGCAACTATGAAGCTGACATAATTTGTGTACAAAAATGATGATTAATTGATGTGCTCAATACCTCTGTAGAAATTCTACATGCAAGTTTAAGAAAGAAGTCTTGTCTTTTTCAATAACATAACAAAACCTTTTCCACTGGAAAGTGTGTGTTCAATTTGACCCTCTCTCAATGTTGCAGTTTATGACAGAGCATTAACAACCAACATGCAGACCGGTTTCATATTCCGTGATGAAGCATAGCAGATCCTCCCTATATTACTCACAAAATGAATGTAATAATGCAAACAAAGTTACTGTACCCTGGGAAATTTAATTAAAGTGTGACAGAGCTTGCAAAAACCAGATATCTGCTGGTGTTGATATATAAATTTATCACTGAACTCTAACGCAACCTCTACACCATAGCTACCAGAAAATGGTCTGATTCTTTTAACTATTAATCCAATCAAAAAGTAGTTTTATAGAAAGAAAACAGTAAATTCAGCTAATTTTGATGTGCCTAAAATTACTTATTATTAATTGTTCTGTGCTGTCACACATATTAACAGCAGAATAAAATTTATGCTGAAGTCTGGAAATATAGCTTAAAAAATCAAAAGACAACAAAAGCCAAAGTGTGTAAAAAGTGTCTAAAAAGTAAGCAAAAACATTGATAAATTGCTAATGATGAACTATGTTTGCCACATGTCAGTGAGATTTTGATGCATGATGTACTAATTGAGATCTGGTCCCTAGATTTATCTTTTAGTGCGCTTGTTGTTGTAATACTGAGGCTTGTAATGCAGCTTTTGCTTAGCATGCTTTAGGTTAGCATGTAGCATTCTAATGCTATTCATTCTATATTGACGGTAGAGCAAAAATGTATAGAATCGCTGATTTTATAGTTGGAAACCCAAACATCTGATCATTCCTCCAAGATTCTCTTTTATACAGAGCAGTGGGTTTCATCTATGAAACCCAATGGAAATATCATCCACTGTCAAGGCTGCAATTAGTCTTTGGTTAGTTAAAATGTTAAGTTTTAGATGATTTAAATTTATGGGTTTCTTGTTTACAAATCTTACTGGATACACACAGATCAGGGCAAGGAACACGCTTGCAGCAAGAGTTTCTGATGGAAATAAGCTATGAAATGCTAGTACATTCCCCACTTCATTGATGACTGTCTGTTGTTTAGTATTATGCATTGCTATATAGATGCTGCCTCCCTGAAAACAGCTCCAAGTAGTCAATAAAATTAGTCAAGAGCGATAAAAAAAATTCAAAACAAAAAAAAAAGTGGGATAAAAGATGCTGTGACACCCCGATTAGCTGAGGGGAACTGCAAAGTCAGGTGATAATTAGTTGGATTGTCACCTTTTATGATGAAACAAAAATACAGAGAAGTGCAACTTTACTCAATATTACCTAGATTAAGGTCCCAAATTTAACTGATTAAACCTGAACAGCAAACACATTATCAACATTTTTAAGAAATACTGACATACATATAGGATCAAAGTCACTTAAACCTTAGTTTAGAATGAATTTATAACTATTTGGAGGCTGTATACTTTATTGCATTGTACTTAATGTTTTAATATTTCATATGCCCTCATTAATATTCAAGTCACTCGGTCAGTGCTTCTTTCTCTGGCAATTCTTAGGTCTTTTACTTTTCTGTGATTCATTATTCCTTGTGTGGCTGCAAAAAATAAATAAATAAATAAAAAACAGGTTCTTCTTTTATGGAGTAGTCAGATTGCATTTCACACTAACAAACTCTTTGATTCTTGGTGGTCCACATGTTTCACCCATGCAAATAACAAGGGGGAAAAACACTTGTCAGTCAAATAACAAGATGCTGGGGTTGCAGCTCCCACTGCAGGCAAAAGACTTAATAGCATGCTTCAGGGTACAACATGCAGCTATGATGTCTGGGAATCCCATAATAATGCCAATTTTCAATATAAGGTAACATTTTTTCTCTCATCAGTCCAAGCTATAAGAAAAACAGCTTTTTTCTTTCTTTTTTTATCCAAATGATTGTGGTTATTCATCAGAGGCCGGAGACAGCACAATGCATTAATTAAATCTGTTGAGATTTCAAAAACATTTGGAATTTAATGAATTTATAACTATTAAAATGACTAACCAAGAGTAAAGTGATTTGCAGTAGTATGAAAACAGCTAGTAGAACAATGATAATCCACATCAAACAGAGGAATGTTAATCCCTGATTCATTTTTCATGTCTTGCATCCTTTTATCAAATGCTATTTTTGAATCAAAAGCATCTTGTATCAATAACTTTATATTGTTCAGTTGAATTAATGGTGTTTTAACCTATATAAGGATTTAGAAAACCTGATCCTCATGTCTTCAAATTAAGTAAATACAAGCTCAGATGAACAACTGCACATAAATATTACATTATTTCATCATTTAAGCAATAAAAAAAATAATAAAAATAAACACACCTTATTGCTTCCACTGAAATTAAAAGGGTAAGGAGCAGCCAGAGGCTGCTCATCAAGTTAATTTGATTTATTGATCATGAGCAAGTAAGAGCACATCAAATGCACCTCTGGAGCATTAACCTGTATGTTAACATAATGCCAAGGAGGAAAGACATCAGCAATGATCAATGATAAGGTGTTTCTGCTGCCCTGGGAAAGCTTATAAGATAATTTCCAAAACATTTGGAGTCCATCATGATTAATGATTATTCACAAATGGAAAACATTCAAAGCAGTTATTTAATTTCTTAAAATTAGAACAATTCAAACTCAGAATAACAACTTATGGCCATTTTCTGAGTAGTGTGCGCCCCTGCAAGTTTATCCCAAGGTTAGACCGCACAATATTCTGACATATCTAAAAAAGCCCTAAAACTACATGTTAGACTCTACAGGTCTCAGTTAGCATGTCAAATGTTAAAGTTCATGACAGTACAATTAGAAAAACAGCCAGGTTGTTTGAAAGTGTTGTCAGTTCTCTCTAAAAGGACATGACAGCACAGTTCTGATTTGCAAAAGTTGCATTTAAATAAACCACAAGACATTTGGAACAATGTTCTTTGGGCAAAGAAGACCAAAGTGGAGATCTACTGCACAGCACCTCGCTCGGTGAAAACCAAAATGACAAAAAGCAAACATTATGTACATTATGTTAAGTGTCAAACTAAGGTTTTTTCCACATGACAGCTTTTAGCCTTAAAAACTTCATCCTAAAATGGAAATAGTCAATTTTATTATATCAGGAACAAAGAGGTCATCACTTCATCGATATTTTGTAGCTTTATTTAGGACTCCGGGCAGTATTCATGCCTTCAGTCACAGACACGTAAAGCTGAAGAGTTTTGGATTATCTTGTACATCAGTGCTAATTTTAGGAGGATGTTGTACTAAGCTTATCTCACCTGAGCAAGCATGTTCCTGCGGTCAGCGTCTCTGTACAGGGGTAGATATTTGTGTAGGATCCGCAGAGCATGTTGTTTAAAGATGGCTGTGATATATACAGTGCACTCTACAGCAGACACTGGCTTGCTGAAGACCCCGTACACAAAAAGCACCCCTTCCTCTGAGGTTGTTCCTGAAGGAGCGAAAACAGTAAAAACAAAAGAAAACATTGGTATGTTGTTCGTTGTTTTACTTTGATTTAATTGTGTCTCTCGTGTGTAATTGGTTCTGGGTTTAGAAAGCCCTTCTAAACAGTAAAAACTGCCCTCAGCTTTCTTGTAATCTGGGAATTCTAACATCAAATTGTCTTATAATGAGGACCTGTAGGAGTACAACAGAAAGCAAAAATCCAGATCTAGAATGATAAAAATAAGGATAACAATCCCATCCTTTCTCATTGTCTATGTTTCTGATTTGGTGTGTTTCTTACCCATCAGAAGTGCCTTTTCTTTCTGCCAGTGTCCCTTCTGAAAGGCAGTGATAGCCTGCTCTTTAATCAGCTCTCCATCGATATATGGACCCCAAGTCTCAAAAACTTCCAGGAACCTGAACGGGTTCACTATTTTAGAACCTGGGATGGAAAGACAAATTACAATGAAAATGCAATCTGATTTTTGAATAGACGAGGGAGGTTGAGTGAGTAAAAACAAAAGGAAGAACTACTTCACTTTTCCCAGTAAATACAATAAAAGCTACAAGCTATGAGATTCCACTGTCATATCTAAGATGTGTTTAGCTTTTTCTCCCTGATTTCAGCACCAGAAAGTGAGCTCAGGCAACCAGAAAACTGCTGCTGAGGACAGAATCACAGAATTAGAAACACAGATCAATAACTCTGTCAGCCATAGATTTATTACATTAATATTTTGCTGTAAGGTAGTAAAATCCCTTTAATTGCACCTTTTGGGGTTCATTCTTCAGCTTTAATGATTTGTTTTCCTCTAGTATCTAGTGATAAATGTTTTCACTATTTTTTTCCCATTTTTTTTGCAGATGAACATACTATATCCTTCCTTCTTATATAAGTGTGTGGGCAGCCATGAGTGTTTGCTCTAAATTCAGGGATTGTGGCACCCTACTTGTTTTCATCTGTGCAGCCAGGACGGCCTGTGGAGAGAGAGACAGCAGGCAGACGAAGTCGCTCACAGAGCAGTTGGTCTGTTTAGCAAAGTTTTTTCCCAGCTTCAGGGCATCATGTCTGGAAAAGAGATGCAGAAAAATAAAATTACTGATCAGTTTGAAGTTATTTGGAATCTTGGCAAAGACATTCCTGTGAGGCTCAAACGCAGCATGGAAAACACATAGCCGTCTGATTAGTACAAGCTAGGTGTTTTATTTATAACTCCACCCAACCCAAGCTGTTGCTTTCTCACCTGGTCTTCAGTGGGATGGAGAAAGGCAGGCTCTGCAGGACAGCTTGTTTGAACAGAGGTTTACTGCTCTGGATCATCAGGTGAAGACTCACTGACTGAGCACCTGCACTCTCACCGAATATTGTCACCTGACAAAACGAATCAGAAAGTCTTTCAAGTCAGAGAGTAGCATAAAAAAAAGAAAAATACTGCACCAGATATCTTGAGATAATCAGTCTAGAGTCTTAGCTTGCCTTGCTAGGGTCACCTCCAAACACAGCAATGTTCTGCTGAACCCAAAGAAGAGCCGCCTGCTGGTCCAAAATCCCATAATTCCCTGCTGCTGAGGTGTGAGGATCTTTGCCCGACACAAGGAATCCAAATGCGCCTTCAACCATGCATCAGTTCACATGATCAGCAGGACATAATTAGCTCAGGCACGACATTCATTTCCTCTGCGTTCCAAATTACCATTCACATGTCACTGCCCTTGTTTTCAGTCTTGCAGCAAAGCCATTTAATATAATAGCACACACAAATCATCCAGATTACTGTCTCTCTTTCACACGCACATGCACTTATTCCTGCTTGTTGACGTTCCCTAAGCCAAATCCAGTGTTAATGTTCATTCTGGCTTCAACTTTGCAGGCACAACACAATTTATCACAACATAAATTAAAATGGTAAAATTAAATAAAGCAGCCCAGTTTTCCTGTGCTAACATGCTGGGGGTTTGCAGTAGAAAATGTTCATGTTTAAGAAAACACCACAAAACTTTCTTACCAAGTCGGTACTCCACATTTACAACAACAGTGTGGGTGAAGTTACTAATGAAGCGTCCATCATGCATGGGCTTGGAGGCTGAACCAGCTATGAAATCCCCACCATGGATCCATACCATGACGGGCATGGGGGTCCGCAAAGGAGAACTGAAGTTCACATCTCGAGGTACAAAGATGTTGAGGTAGAGACAGTCCTCACTGACCTTTTCAAGACATAAGAGGATGCAGATCAATCAGTTTTTGTTTCCTGAAAATCTGTTGTATTTTCTTTTTTTCCTGGTCAATCATAATCAAAGTATGTATGTTATACAGTCAAGGCATGTCATCACAAAAACATTTCCAACATTTTATACCACCAAAATAGTCTTGATTAGTGAAGTTAGGGGCTTACAGACACCACACTCACAAAACAAAATATAATTGGGTGAATTAGTGCAACAAATTTTCTTTAAAAATGTGAAAAAATAATATTTCATCATTACATCATTAATAATTTCTAAAAGCTTTCTTTTATTTTTCTTAATTTATAAATTGTACATCATTAAACCATGATCAAAGAAAACCAAACAATTCTTTGTAAAAATAATCTTAGTACTCATTACTAAATTTTTTGCACAATTAAACCTACTTGAGCAAATTTAAATATACTGGAAACTCTTCTCAATACTCACAAGAGCGTCTTCAAAAGTCTAATAAATTTAAAGAAATGAAATGAAAAGATGAGAAAAAGGGACAAAGGTTCAAAGCCAGAGACACACAGTATCACCGTTGCCATGGTATCTCAGATGTTATCTTCACTGAACCAGAGGATGAAGAAGAGATATGTTACTGAATGATGGGACTTCCACAGTATCCTCTATGAATTCACTTAATGAAAAACTCAATGTGTGGCCTGAGAGCATGAAAAATGTCTCAGTTTGTGACATGGAGTATATTATACATTACTCCAGTATTTCCACCACTACTGCCCTGCTTGTTATGCAACATAAATAATCTCAAAGAGCTTACTGTTAGGTTATTTTACATTTACATAAGCCTACATAGCCCAAGCCCTGTTCACAGGATGAGTCCAAATGAATGCCCTGTGGTACTGAGAGCAAAATTTTCTCAATGTTCCACATTTCCAAGTCCAAAAAAAAAAAACTTCTTTGATAATTTCATGATCCTGAAATACCAAATATCACTGCCTCCACACAGAACAGTGGCTTACATTTTAAAAACTCAAAGATTATTTCAAGATTACCATCAGTTAGCCAAAACTAGCTAACCTGAATTCTTTGTCACTGTGCTGTGGCAGTTTTTAGCAGGTAAAAGCAGGTAAACGTGTGCTCCAACATCTTTGTTATGTTGGAATTGGAAAGTAAAATATGGCCACAAAAAGTAAAAGCTAAAATTTCTAATGCAAAATTACCACAAGGCTCACTTCTAATTAGCTTATTGTTTAGATGCATTACAATATTTCTAGACCACGCGGAGCCCAATTTACATTAAATTATTAATCTTTTTTTATCTAAATAAATTCCATATTGACTAAAATTTCCATCACCATGAGACCAAACTGAACAGCCTCAAGCACTATGGAGACATACCAAGGTCTTGAAATCCAAAAACTCACATCTGCTCACAGCTGGCTTTGGAGTGTGGTGCTCATTTTGTGGTAGCAGGAATTGAACTGCTCTGGGTTCAGTCAGCAGTGATAGAAACCAATCTCTTTTTATACAATCAAATTTTTGATGATGGTGCTGATTTTGAGTTTGCAACACTTGACTCATCTGACTTGTTTTTTGTTTACAGAAGGAATCACAAGACAAACTATTTCCTATTTCTAATGCGTTCATCTATAAGGCCTGTAGTCTAAAACCTTTACTGATAACTCAAATTTCCTTAGAACAAATTTTTAATCTTCAAAGGAAGTGCATCCATGTACCCATGTTTTAGAAAATATTAACAATCCCTACTTTTAATGTAAAATGGTGACAGGATACTTATCCTTCCCATTAGCCATGTGCTTTCTGTAAAATCATTGTTTGACATATTTATTTAATCAAAACTATTAACAAGACAGTAAACAGTTAACGACTGATTTTGCTTTTAAAATTCTCAGCAACAACTCCTAAATGGATTGAAACAGAGACTAAATGCAACAGCACTCTCACCAGTCTCAGTAACAAGCAGCTATTTCAGTAAATGTGGTTGACATTTTTTGACAAATGCCAAACTTGCAATTTTTTTACCAGTTACAAACATTTCCCAGTCCAAGAAAATCCATGGTGGGGGATGAATTCAGCTGATCTGAGAGCAACACAGAATAAACAGAAGATTTGGTATATCCCTGTTAGTGTTTTATAACATTTTTTTAAGACTGGCCACAGTTCTATAGAGATTACACTCTCCAAACTGGGTGGGAAATATTTATTTTCACTTCCCTCACCTAATAATCCAGCAGTTTAAGCTGATTTACTATTACACTTAAATAAAGTTTTCATGTTCCTTACCATCTTAGGACACTCCTCAGTGATAGGTCCACTACAGGCCTGCATGCATGCCGCCTGGGGGAAGGAGGCATCGTAGACCCCTGGCCAAGGGCTCACTGGTCTGGGGGGCTTCCAGCGGTAAGCCCCAACAGGAGGTTCAGCATATGGTATTCCATAGAATATATTGGCCTTATCCACAGTAATCCCCTTGATCAGCCCATTTTTGGTTAACACCACTGGTCCAGCAGCTTCATTTTTACCCTGGTAAACTGCTTTGTCCTTCTTTTGTTGTTTAAACGTGAGGTCCTCTGGCCGTCTCAGCTCCTTGAGGGAGTTTAGCTCAAAATCTTTGGTGGTGATGAACGGCTCAGCTCTCACAAGCAATCCACGGTAGATATTTCTCAAAAAGCTGACAAGGTCGGTTTGATCATTTTTCGTCACCTCTCCAGAGGAAAGCACTAAAGTTATTGTGCTTAGAAGCAGCAAACACTGCCAGCTCTCCATATTGTGCCAGAGTTCTCTTATACTTTCCAATACCCTGCTGCTTAGATTCTGATTTGACTTGAATAATGGACCAGCTTAGGTAGAGGCGCTGCAGGAAACATAATCGTGCAGCCTGAAACTCTTCACAGACTGTGCATGACTTCAATTTGGCTGCTTGAGATTTATCAAACAAAAGATGCTCTGTTTGACTACTGATTGCTGTCCTGCAGACTCTGAACAGCTGGACAAAGACACTGTGATGCACTACCACTAATAGAAGACAAGTTGTCTGTCCTTTGCTTAATAAAGGCTAATCAAAGCCACACATACCAAGTAACTGGGGTTAGGCATTGCAGCAACCTCCATAAAAGAAGACGTTTTTGTTTCTTTTTTTTACACTTTTTCACCATTCGAGTGTATCAATTACTGATGTTTAATTTGAACAGATATCTTCAATTGATGGAGCTCTTTATTGCACATTTACACAAAAGTGTAAGTAGGTCTACAGTGCCATCTATAGGTCATCTGTGCCACTACAGTCAGGTCTGACAGGTAATGATGTTGAATCACACAATTATGCTTTTCTTGCTTTCAGCTGAAATGCTTCCTCTTCTTTTATAAAATGGGTAATTCATTAGTCTTTATTCAAGGAATTTGCAGGTTTTGAAGTCTACAGCATCATGTAATACAGTTTCATCACAAAGAGGGTCCAACATTTGATTAGAATTTTGAGTAAATTTCACACCTTCAAAATGATAGAATGAAAGGCAAGTTTTTATAATGTTATTGATTTGTCAATTATCACTAATTATAAAGGTATAAAAGACAGATACATGTGAAGATAAGCCACCGACACATCATGTTAATAAAGCTATAAATTCATAATAACTGCCCATTATGGAAATATTGTGCTACAAACAGAAAATAAACATAAACAGGGGTTTTCTAGCTAGCTTCTATCTGACATGTTATCTGTGGAGATAATTTGAAGCAGTACCCCAATGCAAAGTGTGGACATTTGGGTATTTGAAGTTAGTCCAAAACAAAGAATTTTATGTTTTGTTACATTTGTGGGAGGTAATGTTTTTGCCTATTGGTAGCTTCCGATTGGTGATATGTATAAAGGACAATTCCACTGCTTTTGGGGAGACCTTGATCACATCTGACCATTTCCTGTTAAATAAATAAATAAATCCTACAATGCTTTTTTAAATCTGGACTAAATTATTACGCAGCATGTAGATTTCCGTAACTCATAATCTCTGATTTCTACATTTCTGAAACCTTTATTCTGTGTATTATGCAAATTAGTATATATATATACATATATATATATATATATGTATATATATATGTGTGTGTGTGTGTGTGTGATCTTATGCGGACATGTCCCCCTAAAAAGCAGTGGAATTGTGCTTTACGCATGTGACGTATCAGAAGCTTGGGCGGTCGCAGGTGACGCATGACGTCGCACACCTGCCACTTATTAGCGGCATGTGGGTCCCTGCCCGACCTTCGCTTTGATAAAAAACACAACATACGTTTGGAAAATTAAATAAATAAATAAAATGTAAGAGGGAGTTATTTACAGAATGTTTTAATTGCTTGTCTCACTCCAGTTCAGCGGATTAATAATTTTTTCAACTATTTTCAGGAACTCTGTAGAATATTCGTTACTCTTGTTCATATTGGTGCCGCATTCGTTTGGTGAGTAAAGTATAAACTGCGACGTCCTGCTGCTGAAGTTGAAGCAGGACGTTTGCATTTGGTTTTATTTGTAATATGTCCCATGGTTTTATTTCAGGACGCTGCTTTGATATGTCCTTCTCAATATGTTGGGTGGGCACTGAGCAGTTTCTCGAAAGGTAAACACGAAAGAGTTTTTTTCCTTTCTGTCTTTTAATAAGGCCACTTTGGCTAATGCTTGAGTGAGGAGAAGCTAAATTCTGTGTTTCTGTAGTTGCAATATTATTAATATTTTTTTTCTTCTTCAATAAATCAGTTAGATTTGGTTTTCAGTGTTGGAGGACCAAACATCTTTTTAAAGACATTTAAATCTAATTATCTTCATGGGGAAAACCTAAGAACTCTAAATCATTAATGTAGATAAATGAATGCTCATTAAATTGTCTCTGCAAGACAGCCGCAGCTTTAGGTGACGTTAAGAGTAATTGTTCTTCTCTGGTTTTATATGTTTAGCAATTTGATTAAAGTGCATAATAATGGCAGCGGCCATAGACTTTTCTGGCTTGGAGGCAATATAGGGGCCACTTTATACAAAAATAATAATAATTAGTAATTAAAGGAAAAAAAAGGCCAAGTATGCACAGATACTGATACATGCACTGAACCCTCTTAAACAATTTTATTTTATTTTGTTTTTCTTTAAGTGGTCTTCAGGAGCAGTTCTCCAGGCTTCTTGAAGAACTTTCCAAAGCTCCTCTTTGGATGTTGACTGACTTTTGTTCAGTTTGTGATCCCACACTGCTTCAGTAATGTTAAGATTCATCACTCAAAACTTATTGCCACTGATTTTTCATTTGGCATACCCACTCATCCACTCTTCCATGAAGATCATTTCTGATGAGGTTTCAGTGAACAGTAGTTGGATCAAATGAAAGTGCTAAATGCATTTCTCATGTCCTGTGTCAAGGTTTTTATTGGCTTGGACCATGAGTGGACCAGTGAGTGGAAAAAGACCAGGGGTTATTGTTCAAGACCACTTGTGAAAAAGAATATTTACAAGAAAGTTGAATTCCAAGGAAAAATAACAAGGAAATTAACAAGGATTACTCACCATTTTTGCACAATACTGAAGTTTAACAAGACTTTCATTGTCGTTAATAGTAAATTTATGGTTTCTGTAAGTTTAGCATCTTAAACGTAATAACTACAACATTGTAACGTGTCCACACACGTTGAGAAAGTGAAAAACGCCCAAGTACTTTCATGAATATGTATAAAGCAGCTTAGCATTTACCAGTGGACGTTTTGAAATTCTGTTGCATGATTTGCGTGTACCAGGTCTTAATTATTTTCCATTTTCCAGGCAAAATGGAAACTTGTGGCTCAATGACACATCATTAAAAACTGTCATGAAGGCTGGAAGAATGACCTCCCTCACAGTGTCTCCTGTTGTGGAAAACAAGTTGGCCCTCCAAAATGGGGACTCCATTCTGAGGTGGACGTTCACAATCAGCCCACGTAAGGACATCTGTGTTACTAGAAGATCTTTCTACCCTCTGTGAACCCTCAAATGATGAAATATTCAATTAAAAGTGTTCATCCCCCTTAAGGTACAAAGGTTATTAAAATCACAGGCCGACAGGAACCTTTGGAGCATCCAACAAATGCCACTAAGGTACCAACATAAATGTTATTTTAACAAACTGCTAAAGACCTCTAGACAATTTTCCTGCTTAGCTTGACTGCTAACATGATCCAGCTGTTCTTCAGGGCTTCATGGCGGTGTTGAGTCCCAGTGAGGTGTTTGCATGTGAAAGTGGCACAACATTCCTCCTCCAGGATGAAAACTTCTTTCTTGCGGTTGGTGAGAATCGCTTCTCCAGTCACTGTTTTGAATACTCTCATTTGTTGTCATGTTGATGTTTGGATTAGAAGAACTGATAACTTTAAGGTCCCTATGTGAGAATATCAAACTGCAGCCAATTAGCTTAGCCTAGCATAAAGATTTAAAAATAGCTCTGCTCAAGACTGATTCATGGCATCTTTAAAACTCACTGCTTGCTTTTAAAGGTCGCGTTTCTTTTGTTTCATTACCATTAAGATGGGATTAAAGGTCAGTTCATCCAGTAGTTCACCAGAGCTGATATTAGCGTAGTAGTGGATGTTCTCATAAATTTGAGTTTGATCATCTATCATGTAGTGTAATGCTATTCAGGCAAATTATCAGTGCAGTGTACAACAAACCAAGTAAGTTTGAACATAAGTCAACTTTAAACTTTCCTCCTAGGACACACGTTGCTCTTCCCTGTCAAGCTGGAGTCGAGGAGTCCCTCCATGTTACTGGTGTCCTGGGTGGAGAAATATTCAGATGTCATCAACATCCACAACATGAGTCTGTACCACATAGAAATGGGATCTTACAACATATTCAGTGTGGACACAACCTCCCTCAACCACCACCGCTTCTCTGCTCTGGAGCCCTGCAGCCACTATGTGGTCTGTGTGGAGATTGCAGACACTCACTCCCTTACTTGTCTCTCTACCATAACTGGTATGGGCCTAATGAACATGTGGTTTTTGGTTTCATTTGCCCAAATTTTGATATCTAAAGAGCAGTGCATTAAATTTACATAACGTAGATTTGTGGTTCAGTTTTGGTCTGAAATACTGAGATTTTTAAGCCCAACCACTGGGTTTTAGCACAGTTTTTCTAACTAAGACACCTTTTGAAGATGGCTAGTGCTCATCTTGTATACTGTCTGCCTAAACTGTTTAGGAACTAAAAGTAAATCTGATATTAATTCTTGTCTTGTCTCTTGTTCTGTTCTTTCCTTTCTTTTACTTTTTCTTTCTGATAATGTCCTCTTGGGTTTCTTGATTGAATCAACCATGGTGCACACTCAAAAATTGCCAATGTGTTGCTATCCAGATGCTAGCGTTATTCTGTACAGTGAAGTGCAAAGAAGAAAAAAAATTTAGTTTTTCAGCAACTTGGCAACGATGGCTCCAGAAATGTATATGATAAATTGAACTGTTATCTAAATGAGTCACAAGGACAGAGGTTTATGCAACGATCCTTTACAACGAAACCGTAATTTCAGATTTCTTTCCCTTTGTAGTTTGGGCAAAAATAACCGTTAGCCTTTTTTTTTTTTTTTTTTTTTTTTTTTTTTTTTTTCCTCCCCAAGTTCTGCACATAGTTGTCAAATGTTTCAACACAATTAAATGCTGCTTTATTTCTGAGCTTTTATTATTTATCCTTTTTTTTTTTTTCTTCTACCAGATCCAGATGTTCCACAGGATTTTGTAGTTACATCTTGGAATAGCAGCAGCATATCGTTGGCCTGGAACTGCCCTTCGAATCTGAAGTATTCTCTTTTCCTCCTCACGGTCTTCTACCTCAACGGTACAGACCACGTCACAGAGGAGGTGGAGTTGTGGCTCACGGATGATAGCTTAGCATTCCGCTTGTCTGACCTGCAGCCCTGCACCAGGGTGAAGTTTGGCCTGCAGACTGTCTGCCAGGCAGGGCTGGAGTCCCGGCACAGCAAGATGATCCTGACTGATGGAAACTCTCGTAAGGGCTGTGCTTGTTGATCAAGTTAAAGATTAATGTGATCTTTTTAATGCCGTTATTAGAGTTTTAGCTCACACCGAACCTGAATGTTTTAATACAGAGTGCTAATGTTTAAAATTTTTTTAACTTTTTTTTAAATCTTCCTAGTGTACTCCAACATCCACTCCTTACAACAGACATTGTATGGTCCCAGTAACTACACCCTGAGCTGGGAGGTGGGGAACACCTCGTCTGTCTCCATGTTCAGAGTTTACCATGCGGGGGTGCTGCAGGGCTCCACACTGCTCACCAACTACACTGTGATAGGACTGCTGCCATGCCAAACGCACCAGGCCAAAGTGGAGGCGCTGTGTGGAGAAAATGTGCTCATGGATGCCAAGACGGTCACAGCGCACACAGGTGAAACAGAACCTGAGCAGCTAATGACACACAGAGGAAGGAGACGTATTTTGTTACAGTTGATGTCTTTCTTTCGTTCGTTCGTTCTTTGTTTGACAAAGAAATTGTTGACAGCAAGATATTTATTTATATCTATTTTGAATGCAGCTAGAAGAAAGAAGAGGTTTATTTGAGACAACTTATCCTTTGTGGATTTGTTTTCTGAAACCTGCAAGGGCCTGAATTAAATTAATTTTCTACTTTGTCACAAACTGATTTAATCAGACAAAAATGACGTAAAGCTGCAACAGCTGCCTTTCTGTGCAGAGTTTGCATGTTCTTTCGGAGTGTGCGTGGTGTCTCTCCGGGTACTCCGTCTTTCTCCCACCATCCAACGACAAGCATGCTAGGTTAATTGGTCACTCTAAATTCTCTCTAGGAGTGAGTACGAGTTGTTTGTCTCTCTGTGTTGGCCTGTGATGGACTGTTCAGTGTACCCTGTCCCTGCTTACCATCTACTGGGATATGTTCCAGCAGGGAATGAGCAGGTATAGAAAATGGAAAGATGGAAAAGACAAGCTTTACCTCCCTGGAAAAGATTTGGAGTCCATCTGGTCATCATGTCCTGATTAGACTACTGCAACTCCCTTAATCATGGCTTAGATCAGTCATCTCTTCATTGCCTGCAGCTCACGCCACTGCTTGTCTGCTGACTGGGAGCAGACATCATCCTTGTGCTTGCTGCTCTTCATTGGCTTCCCATTAGGTTTAGGACTCAGTTCAAGATTTATTACTTGTTTTTAAAGCTCTAAATGGTTTGCCTCCATCTTATTGTCAGAGTTGTTGCACTGACATGCTCTTAACTTGGCTCCTCCTG
This sequence comes from Melanotaenia boesemani, assembly GCF_017639745.1. NCBI lineage: Eukaryota > Metazoa > Chordata > Actinopteri > Atheriniformes > Melanotaeniidae > Melanotaenia > Melanotaenia boesemani. The sequence continues at coordinate 12,159,867 of NC_055704.1, read as the reverse complement.
GAAGTTTCATCTTTCAGGCTTAAATCAAGGGCGGCAGAGCTTTTTTGGTGGCTGCTCCTAAACTGTGGAACATTCTCCCCCTTCACATTAGAGCTGCTTACTTTCTGATTTTAAGTCCCTACCTAAGACTCACTTCTTTGCACTGACCTTTAAACACAGTTCTGCCTGACATTAATTTGAACTTTGTTTTAATGTTTAAGTTTTTAGTGAAGTTATTGTTTTTTTGTTCCACACTTTGGGCAGCTGGGGTTGTAGTAAATGTGCTGTGTAAATAAAACTGACATTGAAACTAGGGAAATAGTCTTTACTTTTAAAGGTGGTTAAAATAGTAACACTTCAAATGAATAAGATTATCTTGAACTACAGCTTCTGGTTCATTTCAGTAATTTATTATGAACCTCTAATAATTTTTTTTGCAACTTTCTTTTTGGTCTTTTATTTTTGTGCTTTATTTCGTTTGCTATTTTCCATGCTTGTTTCAGGACCTAATGGTGTGTCTAATTTGAGGTACCGCCCGGATGACTCCACCATCCTGTGGACACCCAGCATCCCACAGCAGCCAGCTGTGGCCTTTATATACGAGTTGTCCCTGGAAAACGGTTCAACCATCCAGAGCAGCCGTGTGTCCAACACACAGCTGCATCTTCCAGGGCTGGAGGAGGGGAAATCCTATTTGCTCGAAGTGTGGGAGGAATGCGATGGCAAATGGGAGTCTGAACCCTCACAGTTCAGTTTTGAAGGAGGCAATTCATCTTTTGAGTTCAGCGTGAGGGCGTTTGAATCTGACCTACGTGAGTCTGACTTTTTTTAAACCTGCAAAACCTGTCATTATCGTTTATAAAAGTCTTAGATCATTGTATTTTCATTTTGTGGCATCTTTAGAGCTAGAGGTTGACTTTGACAACATGGGTCTCACAATGGTTGTGCCGTGGTCGATGCCTAAAGATCTGCAGGACAGCTCATCAGAATCTCGTGCTAAAATGGAGCAGATTGTCAAAGATAAGGTGGGAGAAAGTTAATCACCTGCAGTCCATACAGAAACAATATAGACTCATCTGGAAATGTTTCAACACTTACTTACAATTTGACAATCATAAATGTGTCCAGAGGATGAATTGTAAAAAGATAAATTTCAGCCTAGCAATTATTTATCAATTTCTGCAGGTCGGTTGTTTTCTTATTAAAAGGAGACTTATTTTGTGTCCTTTAGCTGCAGGAGCTGCTGAAAGACTTCGATCAGCCAGCCCGTATCGAGGTGGATTCCTTTGAACCTGCAGAGGAGCCAGGCAAAACGGAGGTTCTGTTTCAGTCTTTTGATGCCTCCATAACTGGGGAAAAAGTACTGCTACCTGTGAATGATCAGCTGAATTACATAGACTCCCTGAATAGTCCAAACATCACTGTTAAGAAGGGAGTTATTTACTGGGATGGTGAGTGATGATGAGCAGCTTGCACAGGCCTTAAACATGCAGATAAAAAAAATATTCTAGTTGAATCCTTTGAATTCAAAATCTTCTCTCTGGTAGGATCTTTTTTATTATGGCCTCATCTTTTTCAGGTCCAGACCTGTGTACCTCTTCCAAGCAACCTTTGTGTCCTCATAATTCCCTGTGCATCAACACTCTGGGCTGGTACTCATGTGTGTGCCAGGTTGGATACTATGATGTGAGCTCTATAATGGATCCTCCTGCAGCTTCACGTCCACACTGCAAAGGTACAGAGACAACACTCAGTTGATCACCATCAGCCATCATGATTCAGGGAGCAGACTCAAAGAAGACCAGAAATCCACTGGACCAGCCAAGTTTGTGCACAATGCAGGAAACATTTCAGTTATTAGCTGAATGAGCAAATTTGGGTGTTTTTTTATTTATATATGTCTTATTTATAAATTGTTGCACCAGATTCATTTTTTTTTTTTACATTGCACTGCAATGAGGAGAATTTTACCAACTTAAATTTCTGGTCTAACACACAAGCTCTATAGCTATAAGTCATGTTAATGTTAACAAAGCAAACATCTGCATTTGTAATAAGGTGCACAACAGTGTATTCAGAATCTCTCACAACCACTTGATTAATGCTTGACCTGAATGCTGCTGTTGACTCACAGTGCAGACATAATATCTTTTTTTAAATTTAAATCATTTTTATTTTTGGATTAGAGATGTAACTTGAAAAAAGTTGTGATTAGAATTTAAACATTTTTTTTAAACATTTCGTTCACAAACAAGTACACATAATTAAAACTAGTTATTTCCTTCGGTTGTATTTACCATCCTCCAATCCCTTTTCTATTTTAGTGTTGTGTAATATTCAGTGGGGGTTTTTTTTTTTTTTAAGATTGCATGTTTGATGTTTAGGCTGCACGGTGGTGTGGTGGTTAGCACCGCAGCCTCACAGCAAGAAGGTCGCTGGTTTGAATCTCGGCTGGGGGGAGGTTCGAACCTTGGGGGCGGTGGCCTTTTTGTGTGGAGTTTGCATGTTCTCCCCGTGTATGCGTGGGTTCTCTCCGGGTTCTCCGGCTTCCTCCCAACGTCCAAAGACATGCATGTTAGGTTAATTAGACACTCTAAATTCTCCCTAGGAGTGAGTGTGTGTGTGTGCATGGTTGTTTGTCTCTATCTGTGTTGGCCCTGCGACAGACTGGTGACCTGTCCAGGGTGTACCCTGCCTCTCACCTGTTAAAATGCTGGGATAGGCTCCAGCTCACCCGCGACCCCAAATGGAATAAGCGGTCAAGATAATGGATGGATGTTTGATGTTTTTTAAAACATCAGAAAATGTGGCTGCTACTTAGTTTTAAAGCTTGTAAAAGATTTTAAGGAGATCTTAAAACAATAACATGTCTGCTTTTGTTGAAAATGATGGGAAGAATAAGAAGCAATAATAATCTCTGCTAAAGTATAACTGTACAAGTAAGCCTACTGTATTCTCCTCCTTGTTTTCAAACAGATAAAGGGCTTTTCAGTCAGTGTCTGGAGAAAGTCATGACTGGTGCAATAGCTAAAGCTTACCTGACTGCTCACTTCGAGGGAAAGGTTGAGGTGAAGCTGAACGATGGCCGGTGCAATGTAAATGAGAGTGAGGGACTGTACTACTTCCACACCTCACGGAAATCCTCAGAGTGTGGAACAGAGAAACAGGTGGGTGAGTTTTCTTCAAGGCAGTGAACAACAAAGGTATGTGTTCTTGTAGCACATAAGCAAAAACCCAGAAATGAGTTGTATTTTTTATTATCGCTGTAGCTTTCTCTGCAGCTCTTACTGATGTACAACGCAAGGTTTCTCATGATAAATCAGCTGACTGTAAACTTGAGTGAGAAAAATCTATACTACTTAGTCTTCAATCTCAAAAAGATTCTGTCCTACAAGCAGGAATTTAAAGTTTCAACAAGAATCTGCAACAATTTCATACCCAAACACCTTGAAACAGGATCACTTGCACGTTATCGTGTGATGCAGAAATCATCTTGAATTCTAAAACAGTAAACACCACTTTAGCATGTGATCTTCCCTCTCTGCTAGTAGGTTTTTCACTCTAATGGCATGTTCTACTAATTATTTTGGTAACCTCCTGCAGTTTATGGCATGTCTGATGTTTCTTTAGTCATTATGCTAAAAATGATCAACCGGTGCAGCAAAAAATATATAGAATTATTTATTTCTACACCTACTTAACTCAGTTCAGGGTTGCAGAGGTGTAGGAGCCCGACCTAGCAGGTGTTCAAGAACTAGTTGGTAGAATAATTTTATATCTTAGTACCGGTTCAAGAGCCACTACAAGGGGAGCAGTTGTTTTAGATTGTAAACTGGCAAGGTAAAAAACATCAAGGCGGTCTTTTCATTCGAAACTCCAGATACTGAATACTCTGAAAACATGAACAAAAGTAGTAAAACTTAAACTTTTGGCAATCAGGTTAAACCAGTGGCCAAGATAATAAAATAAATAATAATCTATTCTCAGAGATTACACAGGCCACAATAAAATGATAGTTACCTTTGTTTTCACTATGTCTCATTATGTCTCCATTTGCATTTGTTTCTGTATTTCCTAATGTGCTGTTTGTAAGGTGTTGTTTTTTATGTTCTTGTCTTTAGGAAGCAACATCTGCAGATGAGCCATAGCTACAATTTATGTATACAAAGCATTTTTTTCCAATGCAGCACTGATTTTGTTTACTGTTTATGTGCAATTTTAAGATGAAACAAATTAAAACTGAAGACATAAGTCTGCAGGCAGTTGAGTAAACACAATTTGTATAGATTCAGGCTGATCCTTGACTTTCAAGTGGGTAGTATGCTGCAGTAATGTTCTGGATAAAAATGGGGGGAAAAACATTCAAATGGTCCAGTCTACTGTTTTGTGTGTATTCCTCTGGTTTGATCTGCAGTTTTTGATCAAGCATAATTATATTCTTCCTTTTTTTTTTTTTTAAAGGTCAACAAAACCCACATCATGCTTCATAATATTCTAGCCGTCAGTTTAACAAAAGAGGAGACGATTAGTCGGCGGGACTTAAAAGTTGTCTGGAGGTGCATCTACCCACGACATTATGCCCGCAATGCTCAAGTCATTGCTGATATGAAGTGGTGAGATGCAACAGATTGGTGTTTTCTCAGTTTAGTTACGATTACACAACCTGACTTTAAGTTAGTTTATAGCATGTAAGAAACTGCTTCAGTTCTGTTTGCTCTGGCTGTAGGGTCTCTTCAATTTTCTTGGTGGAGTTCAACTCATCGCTGCTGCTGGGTCTGACCATGACGCTGTACAAGGATGAGTCTTACACCCACAGCTACAGCCAAAAAGTAGATCTGGGATTTGAGGACACCCTGTTCTTCCAAGTGGCCCTGCAGACCAACAGCTCTTTTGTCTCAGACGTGCTTCTACAGGTGGAGTCGTGCTGGGCCACTGAGAGCATTGACCCACACGATCCCATCAAGGCTCTTCTTCTTGAGGAGGGGTATTGTTTTGTTTTTTAATATTTGACCCTGGAGACCTGACTAGTGTGCTGTCAGCATGTCAGAATCTTGGTTGGATACAGATGCTTCCATCCAGCCATGCACCTGACCACCGTTTGCATACTATCAGGGTTGCATTCTTAAACAGGGTGTGCTGTGATATGGTTACTAAAAGTGAAACTTACAAGTTGCTTCAAGGTGTATCATATATCTTAGCCATTTCAGTTGCCTTCGATTGTGAATAATTCCTGTTATGCTCTTTCCCTCCAGCTGTCCTGCTGACAACACATTCCACTGGCTGTCTGTTAACGGCCTGGAACAAAGAAGCAGATTTTCCATACAGATGTTCATGATGCCCAAAGGTTTACCTCTCTTTTTCCACTGCCTGGCCAACATATGTGAACATGATGAAGACTGCACAAAGGTAAAATAAAAAGGCAGGCTGACATGGATGTGGCAAATCTGAGGGGATCACTAAAAGACATTAAAGGGTTTTGTTTTTGTTTGTTTGTTTTCCTCTCTAAGGATGTCAGACACTGAAATATTTACTGTCAAGCACAGATTTTATTAACATTCCTTTTGATCTGAATTGTCATCTTTACAATGGCCCCGTTATGGTCACAACCCGGCATGCTGCAGCTAAATGGCGTATTTACTAACATGCAATCACATTTACACACATTTAAATATGTCGGTTTTTACTGCACCACCACAGTGAAGTAATGCCTGGTATTTCTGAAGATGTAATGAATAATGCTGCCTCTGACCAAGATATCACACGGATTCCTTCCCAGATGAGTATTCATGATTTAGAATGTCCCATATTTTTACCAGGTTATACTTTTTTCTTTTTTATTTTTACTAACAGGATAAGTATGTTGTTGCTACATAATGTGTCTAATGTTGCTGCTTTTGTCTGGGTGGTTCCTTCTCACTTCCCCTACTTTTAATTTCTACTTTATAAATATCTTTTTTTTTTTTTAATGTTAAATGTCGATCCTTTATTTTGAACCAGAACTGCAGTAACCAGCAGCGCTCCAAAAGATCAGCGAACCAGATGGATGGACATGGCAAACGAGCAGCTGTTGTGTCTGCTGGACCTCTCGTAGTCAACATGAGGGTTAAGTCAGTCCAGCCGTCTTCCTGTGAGTTCATGTTAACACAACCTCTGCTCAGATTCAGCTAGTTTACATTAAAAATGGACTTTAAAGAAAGAAACAGCAGTAATGAATGACTGACTGATGAATGCTGAACATGTTTGCCATTTTAAACTATATCACATTTGCAATGTGCATGTTTTTATTCTGTTACTGATTTCTTATACAGGTCTAGCATATGTTGCAGCACCAGGTTATGTTCATCATGAATGCAGTACAATAACTGTCATCTCATTGCAGGGTCAGAACACATGACCATGGTCTTCATTGTGGCAGCATCAATAAGCTTTTTGGGAGTAACAGTGCTCTTGCTGAGCGCAACCAAAGCAATCATGATGTACTATGAGCAGTTACGGCTGCAATAAAGTGTTTAAACGCGCAGCTGCGAGTGCGTGATGCTTGTCTGCAGCCAGTAAGCTCTGCTACAAAACAAAATGGAAAACTTTTGAAGCGGAACAGTTTTAAACAAAATCAGCTGATTTTATTAGTCCTGGATTTACAACAGATGTACTGTGGAGATATGAGAACTCTTTGAGCCAATAGATAATTTTTGCTGCAGAAATCTTTGCTCAGGCTAAATAAGGGTTTGGCTTAATTCCATTTTTGTTGTATGCTGTTAACTGAATTGGCCATCACTGATGTAACTCATTACACCTGTGACTTCATAATGTGAAAAGTTAAGCCATTTTTGTATAGATTTTTAAATGAGTGATGGTGAATTGCAAACCCACAAAAGATTTAAACCTGATGGACCAACATAAACCGCATTGACTTCTGGTTCAACTCAGTCAACTTTTAAAATGATCTTTTTCCAGAAATGTACCCCAAAAAAGGATGATTTCAAAAGTGTTTATATTACGTAGCTGGACCAGAGGCAATTGAGCTCATCCAGTTTATTTACAAAGTGTATTTTGTACTGAAGTATGTACCAAAATCAGAAAAAGGAAATGGCAGTTACCATGGCAAAGCAAACAAACTGAAACCTAAACGTACACGTGGCCACACTGAAGTACAAAAGGCAACTCTTTAAATAGCTTAATAAAAAGCACAGAAATTAATTACTCATTCTGAATCTGAGAGTCATGACCACTAGCAAAACAGATGTTGATGGAAAAAGTTGGAGATTGGGCGCCACAACACTGGCTTAACTCCAAAAATGGTTGCTGTAGGGATGATACAGAAATTGCCACTACCTTTCACACCTGAGAGGATGGATTCCCCCACCTTCAAACAGCTAAGCTGCAAAAATTTCAGAGTTTGGGTTTTAAATGATGACATCAGCATTGTTGCATTAAAACACATCAAAAAGATTGTTACTAATGATCCTCACAAGCTGAAGACAACAGTGATGTGAGTGGAAATCATTTTAATTTTCTCATAGTTTCTCAGTATCTCAAATGTTACACCTACAAATGATTGAGTACAGCTAGTGTTTTGGCCATCACTGAGGTAACTCATTACACCTGTGACTTTCATGATGTGAAAAGTGATTTTTGTATAGATTTTTAAACTACTCATGGCGAGTTGCAAACCCACATAAGTGGTTTATAAAGATTTGATTTTATGTCCACATGGCTTCAATATTATAACTAAAATTATGTTTTTTTTTATACTTTTTTAGTAGCTCTTTTTGTGTTTGGTTAAATCTAAAGGGGTTTTTATTTCATATTATTTGAAGAGGGAAAAATATAGACTCTTTCACATTCCACCATACACTGAAGGAATTTAATTTAAAGCCATCTCAGGAATAATCCCTGCAAATGAATTTCTAAAAGAGTGGTTTGAATTTTACTCTTGAATGTTTTCCCTGTTATGAAGATATACAGTAGAGTATGATCATTTACACTAACACAAATATAGTAAAACATTTAGAGGTTTTTTTTCCTTAGCAACTCTTTTAGATATTTTAATAAAAGATATTGACTGGTGTTTAAATGACTGAGATTAACTTGTGTTACTTCATTTGATGTACTTTTTCCCTTTTTAAAATATATATATTTTTAAATATACTTTACAAGTAAATAGACCTATTGGCTCATAGTTTTGCCACTTTTTCATTCAAACTTAAATGATAGAACAATGTGTAAAAATAAAGTTATTTTTTCTTCTTATTGAGTCTTTATGTTCTGGATAATGTTAACCCTTATGGTTACATGAAAGTTCAAGATTATAAAGAGAAAGACGTTACACAGAACTGTAAGGAATAAAACTAATCAGGAAATGTTTCAATATCAACAAAAATGTAGGCTTCTTTATACAGTTCAAAACAAAGGTTACAGTAATTTAAACAGCTCAAGATAATGGGGACTTGTCCATCTGGTCCTTTATTTTTGTCAACAGAAATAGATTGTGTAATTTAAAAGTAAATGTGGGAGAAAGACAGGCATGATAACTTGGATGCTGAGAGAAAAAAAAAAAAAAAAAAAACTATATCTGGATGTCTTTGTAAAACCTGGTCTTTGGGACACCCTGGATGTAGTGAAACCCAGTAGGTGGCAGTAACGTATTTTTTGTTTTCCCCAAACCTTTATTAAGAATTTACACCCTTTTAACAAATAGTAGCGTAGCAAAAAAAAAAAAAAAAAAAAAAAAGAGGGTTCACAATTAAACAGAACAATTGGTAAGTAAATGTATACCTATAGATGAACACAACAATTTGCAAAGATAAGCAAATAAATCGATCATTGTCTGCAAGTTTACACGAAGAAGAAATAATTTGCGTCATTTCCGCTCACCCTCAAACATGGCGTCCTCCGCAAAATTAGACGGCGTGAGGGAAGCACAAACAAGGAAATTTTCCAAAAAGACTAAAAACCAAGGTAGGTTAAGTTTGCTGTAGAATCGGAGATTGTTAAGCGTCCACCAGCTGCCCGTTAAAGCTGAAAGAGCGGTTTTATTTCCATTAAGTTAGCATGTTGGCAGGAGTAATACGAGGCAGGCATGGGTTGTTAGCTGGCATGTGAGCTCTCGTGTTGTAAACAATCGATAGGTTTGATAATCAGATTTTTATTACGTTAGATGTTCATGGCAACTTTTAGTTACGTTTACTGTTAACATATCAAGCTTGTAAACACACGACGCCCGTTGTTCCAAAACTGACGTACAGAATAATAACAGTACATTGAATTATCATATATGAGCACTTCATACGTATAGGAGTGGATATGCTGTTTCGTTCTTTTTTCCCTCTTCTTCTTCTTCTTCTTCTTCTTCTTCTTCTTCTATAGAGCTAGCCATAACCAGGTTATATAAGAAGTGAAAACTGTTGGTGTCTATGATTCTGATGTACATGTCCAGCAGTGGATGAATCTGAACTCCTGACTGTTCCTGATGGATGGAAGGAGCCATCTTTCACTAAAGAAGATAATCCCCGTGGCCTGCTGGAAGAGAGCAGCTTTGCCACCCTTTTCCCCAAGTACAGAGAAGCGTACCTGAAGGAGTGCTGGCCATTGGTGGAAAAGGCTTTAGGAGAAACAGTATGTACACAGATATGGATTAAATCGTATGTTTGAACCAAAAACACAGTAGCTGATAAAAATGTAAGCCCTACTGGTTAAACGGTTTAATCTAAAATTTTTCATTGGTATGCTGCTTGTATTCAATCGACCCAAAATCACTTTTCAGCTGGAGCTGTCACTTAATGCTGGATGGCTTTTGTTGTTAAGTGTTTTGACAGTTTTATGAATCAGAAAAAAAATGCTCTTATAGTTTGTCCAACTGCATTTTGAGCCACTTTGGCAGCAGTGTGCCAGTATCTTCAGTCAAGCTGACAGTACAAATACTCTGCTGCGCAGTGCATGCTATCTCAAATAATTTTTGTTTCTCCTAGCATATCAAAGGCTCTCTGGATCTGATAGAAGGGAGCATGTCAGTCTGCACCACTAAAAAAACATTTGACCCATATGCTATTGTGAGAGCAAGAGATCTCATTAAACTGTTGGCAAGGAGCGTCCCATTTGAGCAGGTACAGATTCTACCTTGTTGATTACTGTTGATTATATTGCTTGTTAAACACTAAAGCACACAACACATGAAGGTGCACTCATCATCCTAATGAACCAGTGAAGCTGATTCTGTTTTACTCTCCCCTTCATGATGTTGCTTCTAGGCTGTACGGATACTACTGGATGACATGGCCTGTGACATCATCAAAATTGGGACCCTGGTGAGGAACAGAGAGCGATTTGTGAAAAGAAGACAGCGGTTGATTGGCCCCAAGGGCTCCACCTTAAAGGTAAGTCCCATATCAGACTAGCATATTTTACAATTTGTACTTTCTTGCTCAAAGGCCATGTGGGATATTTTTTATTTTGTCCAGTTACAGCCTAAGATTACCAGTACACATGCATCACAGTAACTTTAAAAAAGACACCGTTTAAGTTCATGTTCATACACAGACAATTAGAGTGGCTGTGTGGAGGAAAAAGACACATTTTGTGAATGAGGTCAAACTATTTTTTAAAACTACGTTCTGTGTCATGATGACTTTATGTTAATAGGTTACATTAAGCTGCTTCAGACTTGCAGCTTCTGAATATTTTTTGCTGCTGCTGTTGTTGTTGTTAGTGATAAATGTCATGAGATGGCAGCATTGCCTCTAATCAGCCTGGTGCACTTTTTTCCTCAGGCATTAGAGTTGCTGACCAACTGCTATGTGATGGTGCAGGGCAACACAGTATCGGCAATTGGGCCCTATAATGGCCTAAAAGAGGTAAGAGTTTTACAGTATTTAAAAAAAAAAAAACTCTTAGAAAGTATTAGTTCAAAAGGCAAAAACAGTTTGATAACAATTAAAAATTGGTCTGATTATACTCTGGCAAACTTGTATCATGGAAAGCTAAAAGTCTAATGAGCTCTGGGGACATCTGGGTTTTTCCAGAAGCAAATTATTAAAAAATATTTCATCAAATAAACACAGGTGCCGAATGATATATAAGTAAATAAGTAATATTAAATAAATATTGTGAAAAATGAAGAAAAATCCAACACTTGTCTTCTGGTTACTAAATTCATGAATTCATATTTTTTGTTTGTCTAAAAGAAAGGTCAGAATTACCAAGCTCAACAGGAGCTACAAGCTTTTATAAGTTAGTTTATGTTAACTATAGCAGCAAATTTCTTTATCTATTCTGAAAATAAAAATGGATAACATCTTTGGCTAAATTATTAAAATTAAAATTAAAAAATTAAATTTGTGCATTCGGTCTGTTTTAGTTGGCTAACAGGAGCTGTGAGACTGATTTATCACAGAAAAATCTGTCAAATTACTTAAAATTTTGCACTGTTAAAGCTTAAAGCACACAGAAGAGATGAAAATGTTAATAAGTCAAATGAAAAATTGACCAGATATCAAAGCAAGACTTCATCTGTTTACCATTTATTCAGAAAATAATCTTAGCTTCCCCACTAGTTAGCTAACCTGTTTCAGTGTTAGCTAAGTAAGCTAACTAATATTTGATAGCTAAGATAATCTTTTGACATTACTTTGTCATGCAGGTACGTAAAGTGGTGTTGGACACCATGAAGAACATCCATCCCATCTACAACATCAAGGTAAGTTCAAACTTTTGACATATGCCTGGCTTTAGTTTTGGGCCACAGCTCAATAACATTAGTGATGTGTGAGGTAAAATGTTTGTACACACTGCATTCATGCCCAATGAAGAGTTTCTCCATCCTTGTTCTTGATTTCCTGACTGAAATAAATCTCTCTGGGTTTGGATGCCAGGGCTGGCTCAGCCCAGAGCTGAGGGCATGATGCACATCATTGCAGTGTTTTTGCAACCGGACGTATGAAACAAAGGAGGTAGATTGTTTTCCTGTGTGAGACATCTTTAAATGTTTGCATCATTTTCAATGTGACAATATCCTGTGGCTGTTCCACAATCAGAGCCTAAAGCAATGTATTATTCTATGTTTTTTTCACTAGGTGCTGTTTTATTATCATTAGCAGCTTTGTCTTCATTAATGAATAATGCTTGACCAAATTTTAATTTCTCTGGGAATTAAAAAATGTCTCATTTCATGCATCAAATAAAATAATCTATATAATAGGGATGTGCAGGTTAGGCGATTTAGATTAGGTAAAGTCAACCAATCAGGTAATTTCAAAATCTATTAGTTCGTGGGTAGTGACCGAAAGAACAAGATTTCGAATACAAGCGCCCGAAATGAGTTTTCTTTGCAGGGTGGCTGGGCTCTCCCTTAGAGATAGGGTGAGAAGCTCTGTGATCCGGGAGGGGATCAGAGTAGAGCCGCTGCTCCTCCACATCGAATTGAGCCAGATGAGGTGGCTCGGGCATCTGGTCAGGATGCCTCCTGGACGCCTCCCTGGTGAGGCACGTCCCACCGGAAAGAGGTCCTGGGGAAGACCCCTGACACGCTGGACGGACTACATCCCTTGGCTGGCCGGGGAACGCCTCGGGATCCCTCCGGATGAGCTGGTGAATGTGGCTGGGGAGAGGGAAGTCTGGGTTTCCCTGCTTAGGCAGCTGCCCCCGCAACCCGACTCCGGATAAGCGGCAGAAAATGGATGGATGGAGAGGACTGTGAAACGAAACCCATTCAAAAATATGGACAAGATTGACAAAGAGTGGACTGCAGCTGGAGTCAGTGCTTCAGGAACTACCAGGCACAGACTTAGCAAGACATGGGTTTCAGCTGTCGCATTCCTTGTGTCAAGCCACTCTTAAACAAGAGACAGCGTCAGAAGCGTCTTGTCTGGGTTAAAGACCAAAAAGACTGGACTGCTGCTGAGTGGTCCAAAATTATGTTCCCTGATGAAAGGAAATGTTGCATGTCCTTTGCAAATCAAGGTCCCACAGTCTGGAGGAAGATAGGAGAGGCACAGAATCCACATTGCTTGAGGTGGAGCGTAAAGTTTCCACAGTCAGTAATGGTTTGTGCCATGACATCTGCTGGTGTTGGTCCACTGTGTTTTCTTAGGTCCACAGTCAATGCAGCTGTCTACCAAGAAGTACAGGACTTGGCACCTGCACACAGTGCCAAAGCTACCAGTACCTGGTTTAAGGACCATGGTATCCCTGCTCTTAATTGGCCAGCAAACTGGCCTGACCTTAACTCCGTAGAAAATCTATGGGGTGTTGTGAAGAGGAAAATGTGATATGCCAGACCCAACAATGCAGAGGAGCTGAAGGCCACTATTATTGTGTGTTATTATTATTGTATAGTGTATTATTGTGTGATGAAATCATGCACTTATGCCCAAGTTGATATTGTTCGATGAAATCGTGATCTTGTATTTAAACAAAATGACTTGCAAAAAACTAAAAAAAAAATTATTATGCACTGCCTCTAGCACTACATGACAACACCTGGTTCCAACTGGACTCACAGCAGTCTGACTACCATTTAATCATTTGTGTTGTTCTTACTCTCAAATGTAAGTCGCTTTGGATAAAAGCGTCTGCTAAATGACTGTAGAATCAGAGCAACCAGGCCTCTCATAACACCTGACCAGTGCCACAGACTGATGGACTCCATGTCATGCTGCATTGCTGCAGTAATTCAGCCATTTCACGGGGTTAGAGGGGGACATAGAACCCCCTGAAATGGCAACAATGCAAGTTTCAAATGTGTGATTTCTTTTGGTCCCTGTGGCCTAGGAAGTAAATAACAAAGCCAGATATTTGCTTAGACACTGGTAGCTGAAATGTGTATATTAGGTGGTATTTTCAGAGAACTGTGCCAGAACTGAGACGGCACACACAGTTTTTTCTTCAATGTTAAAAGATTCAGAGTTTCATCTTATTTCTGTTCTCGTTCCCCTGATTCCCTTTTCCCATTCTCTTTCACGGACGCAACTGTTAGACATTGATGATCAAACAGGAGCTTTCCAAAGACCCCGAACTGCGAGTGCAAAGCTGGGAGCGCTTCCTGCCCAAGTTCCGCCACAAGAACCTGTCCAAGCGCAAGGAGCCCAAGAAGAAGAGTGTGAAGAAGGAGTACACACCGTTCCCTCCTTCACAGCCAGACAGCAAGGTCAGAGGGAGCTTGCTTGAAAACGAATATCTGCCTAAATACTAACACACATACTCTAGTAAGACCAGTGGGCCTAGAAAAATAACCTGTAATAGGTGAAATCTGCAAAGTAGTCAGCTTTATTTTTACAGTTATTATAGATGTTTTAAGGCTGTAAAACCCCTCACTACACACTTTATGCACTTTTCTCAGATAGGCATGTTCACACTTTTCTCTCATGTTTAAAAAACCTCAAAGTTCAAACCTTTGTAGAAAAATAAGTCCAGTATTATAGAATGAAACGCGCTATAAAAATAAGAAATTGCTTAGGCCGCGAATGGTGAACCGTGTTATAGTGAGGGACCACTGTAAATCTGTAAGTCTCTTTAAATGTGTGCGCTTTATTTACAGGTTGACAAGGAACTAGCCACAGGAGAATTCTTCCTACGCGAAAGCGTGAAAAAGAGGAAGAAAATGGAGGAAATCAAGGTGAGCTCATTTTAGTTTATATCTCATGCTACTGTGGTATTTAATAATAGCTGCTTTAGCATGACTTAATTCCAATAATTGCAAATATTTCCTTCCTAATTTATCAGAAAATAACTCCAAAGTATTATGTGAAGAGTTTAGTCATTGACTAGTGGGTAATAGAAGAGACATTCTTCCTCTTTCTAGGCCAAGCAAGCAGAAGCATTAAGCAAGAAGCAGCAGGAGCGGAACAAAGCTTTCATTCCTCCTAAAGAGAAGCCTTTAACCAAGAAGAATGCTAAAGGTAGACATAAAGAAAACACTGATCTAAGAGTTGGTCTATTTTCTGGTCTATGTTATTTTCTGCTTGACTATTTTCACTGTTTGTCTCTCAGCTCCCTCTGAAGGAAAGTTGGACATCCAAGCTATCAAGGACAAAGTGAAAAAGGCCAAAACAAAGAAACTGGGGGCCCCACCAGTGATGCCAGTTCAGCCCACCAGCAGCACCACCAACAAAAAGAAAAAGAACAAAACAAAAAACAAAGGCTAACCACACTAAAACCTCTGCTGCTGTGTGGTTATTTTCTGGACAGAGCAAACAGAGTGTCACCAGAAACTCAATGTTGGTCTGGGTTGAGTTGGATACAAACTCTAATTTTAAATCGACTCTGGCTTTGGAGAATTTTCTGTCTGTTATGTTCTTTTAGTATATCAAGAGTGTAAAAGAAAATGTACAGAGATGTTTTTTTCTTCTATTTTCCCCATTTGCTCTCTTTTATTGTTAAGATGTCGTATGGACATTATTTATCAGATTGTTGTTTGATAAGATTTTGTCCACAAGGAGCCTTCCGAATGCAGGTAGAAATGTCAAAATAAAGTTTTTTAATAGCAACGGGTCTCACTTGCATAGGTTCTGCCATAAACATTAACATTCCTTGGTGATCAGACATGTTAAATAAAATCACCAACCCTCCACCTCCGTGCTTGACAATGGGTATGAGGTGTTTGGGTTTCGTTTAAAGTGCTGCTCTGCATTATGACCAGACATTTCAACTTTGTTCTTGTCTGTCAAAATGAAATAGATCTGGAAGTCTTAAATGATAATTATACATTTTATTTCTAGGTGCCTTTATCAAGGTCACTGTTCAAAACAAGATAAATACAGAATAAAAACCCAAAAAGATAAAATAGTACGAATTGCAACGTTGTAGCTGCAAGCATAAACAGTTGATTAGCTGTGTTGCTATATCTGCAAACAAAGTGGGAAATGATGCTAACAAAACTATTACATACATACATAATATAATCTGCCGCTTGCTCGTTGCTGTATGTAAGACCTCCAGCTTACTGGATAAAATTAATGGTCTTAAATAAATCCATGTTTGAGCTGAGATGGTCAAAACATTTCTACTCATAGCAGAAGATGTTAGGATAAAAGTAGCGCACTATATATGCTGCAGTGAAGGTGAAGATGAGGGCAATGGGTCGAGTGATAAGAACAGTTGCATAGTCTGAGCCACTTGTAGTTAAGGCAGGATCCCAATCTGGGGCCCAGTTGTACTCTGTAAATAAAAAAAAAAAAAAAGATTTTCAGAGCAGTAAGTAGTTCTGCATGAAGACAATTTACAGGAAGTGTGGGAGTAAATTTAACGGCTGTTTCTGGTTTCACAGCTCACACTTACTTTGCTGTGAATCTCGTTTTTCATCACCTGAAGAGATATTAGGGCATCAGACATGGTGGTTGTGGTGAAAATAGACAAACATTTTGTTGTAGACTAAAGACAAGAGACTAAATACTTACTGCAGAGACTGTTCTCACATGTGCCTTTACATCCAGAGCAAGCTACCCCTTGAGACTGATAAGGCCTTCTTCTATTGATATTACCACTGCCAAAGAAAGTACAATTTTAGTTAAACTATTTTTGTTTTGGAGCCTTTTTTTACCCTGAAACTCTGTTCTCTTACAATTTTTTTTTCTTTTTAATTGGAGTGTGTGAGACATTCAGGATACATCTGCATCTGATGTGTTTAAAAATAAATGCACTTGACATTTTGCATTCATTGCAACAGTTACTTCCTGTTTTTTTTTAAAGAGTTGCGAAGGCCTCTTTAAACATAGGAAGAAAAGTCTGAGCTGAAGGTTTTTAAATGTGTTCAACATACGCTGTGGCATAGTTGCATACAAAGATGGCACCCTCACGATCAGTAAAATGTGTGACACCCTTTGAACACAGCTGGACAGCGCAACCAACCTTGTAGCTACTTGCCCACACAACCTACAAGACAAAGATTAAGAGTGAGTCACTGGCCAAATTTAGCATGTTTTAAAAAGATTAACTTTTTTTTTAAATCAGGCCTTGTCTCATAGACTGTGACACAACTGAAAATCATTTTGACAGTAAAGGGTCCCCAATACACACCTGTGTGTAGTGGCCACAAACGTTTGTGCAGCTGTTTTTTTCATAGTCGTAGTATTGTGTTTCATTCACCCAACCTCGTATGGCCCTTGATACGTTAAAAGATGATGGCGGGTACCCTGTCCATATGTTTTCTCCGACGGAAGAGAAAGTAGGATGCACACGGCGGACGTCTTTGAGGTAGATGTTGTGCTTAAACGTGCAGTGTCTTGCCCATGCTCTTGCAGTAATAGCCAAGCCCTCATCCCATGTCTAGACAAGCAGAAGCAGAAGATATGAATCAACAGATTTCCTCTTATTTTTATTTACATTCTTTTCTAAGTGTTAGTTCTCCTGGATTCAACAGGTTTTACATAAGAACTTTGGGGAGACTTTGGGGACAACCTGGTGTTGAATTTTTAATGGTGTTGAACAAAGTGCATTTACCTCCACTGTGACTTAGTCACATCCAAGAGGAACAGTGGAAAACATTATCTGAACACAGCAAGAGCTTCATTTTAATCTCTGGTGCTTTTTTTTTTTTTTTTTTTTTGCTTCTAAAATACAGAATTTTAATATGTCTATCATAGGTCAAACTTAATTTGGCAACAATCTATGAGCTCCTTCACTCTAGCTAATAAATCTATTCATAAAGATGATTGCACTGAAACCATTTACAGCATAATTTTGCATTTTAGCCTCTGCTGTGACCTTCCCTTGGAGTAGCTGGCAGAAATTTTAAGACATAAAATGCAACTATATAGATATTATATGGACAGCGTGTAACATCAGAGGGGAAAGAGAGGTTGTGTAAAAAAAAAAAAAGAAACAAACAAACAAGGAATGTACAGTACCAGTCGGGTTTTGACACACTTTCCTATTAAATCTAAAGGGAAAGTCTGTCCAAACCTTTGATTGCTAGTGTATATTTTATGGTTTCAAGAAGGCCATTGCAAGTCGTGCTCTTGTAAAAACACACAAACAAGAAACTTAAGAAAGAAGGTCAAAATGATTGTATGGTTGTATTACAAAGGATTTATGCATAAAATGATGAGACATTAAATTTAAAATCAAGGCAGCACCTTTGCTTACCATGTACAGCATGTCGCTTGCAGGTGGATCGACAGATGTCCGTGCCATGTTGTGTTTCCTCACACACTCATCGATGAATGTCCTGTCGTTGATTTCTGGCAGTAAAACTGAGCACAAACCCGAATCCAGTACAATCCCAACCCACAGTAACATCTCCATCACGCACCCCATTGTTCAGTCGCTTCAGTAACTATAAGCTGCGGTTTTTGCTCACATCTGTCAAACTGATACAGGAAACTGCACCCTCAAGTGAAACCAGATACATGCCCTGTTTTTTTTTTCCATTTTTCTTTAAAGGTATGATACTACATGTAGATCACAGTTTTTAATTTAACAGAGGTACAGATCAAAACAGAAAAGGTATTTTTGTTACACCATCTTTTATTAAATGTATTAAACTTATTTCTGGAGTTGAGTTGCAGGTTGTCTCACAATTTCAATAATTTCAATAACAATATCACATATTTCATGACAATCCTGCAATACTGATCTTCATCTCATTTTATCTCAGTGGCCTCGATGGCTGCACCCTGTCTGTTTTGATTTTATTTTCCACTTCCTGAATTAAAGCTTAATCTTTCAGATCATTTTTTTAGGTCACATTAAAATATTTGTTTTATTCAAAGAAACAGCTTTATTCAGTTTAGCTGTGCTCCAAAAGCAGCACGTGTTATCTGATGCCATCTAGCTGTGGTAGCATCCCATTACAAGTGTACACAAGTCTGTACACTTCACTGATGGGTTTATATCTTCCTCCGAATTACTTTTAAACAGCAATGCTTTAATATACAGTATTATGATATCCACATTGTCTGCAGCATGTCTGTAAGAGCGCTTTCAAAATTCTTTTCTAAACTTATCTACTCTCAAACAGACAGTGGATGCAAACAGGTAGGCAAATAGTTTATTTCTTACCTGGATTTAGAAGAATTAGTATAACTCAACATTATTAAAGGTTATTGGCAAGTTTCTCTTGTGTTTTACTGTAACGTGTTAGTGAATGATTGATTCTAAATGTTTTTTTTTATTTAGTATATTTAGCATATTTATGATTTAGTCTGTGTTCTCAGTATTTTAGTGGGTTATTAAATAACTGAGCTTGTTCCTTTCTTCTCAGATTCCTGTGGCTGATTTTTAAGTTGCAAGAGTAAAAATCATTTAAGACATTAAAGAGACCCTTGTGGGTCTCTAAGGGAATTAAAACTGTAGGTGACTGTATTCTGAATGGCACAGTAATGTCTTTTCACCATTTTAGCTCTTTGTGCTGCCTACTAATAAAGTCTGGGAATTACAATTCAGGAGGATAAACTGGCTGTAACCTACTCCTGTGAGACGCAGTTAGTTCTACTCTTCTCTTTCCAAATTTTGTAGCAACTGTTAAATTCATAAACTGTCTTTTTTTTAATGTTTTTTTTTATCCTTTCACCTTATTGTTGATTTTTTGTACAGTGTGTGTAGGAAAACTGATCATATCTTTAAGAAATAATTGTCCCTAGATCCTGTTTTCTGCATTCTGTGTGTTCAGTCCTCAGCAGGAAACCTTATAACATCCTCGGTGAAGCTGCTGCAGGTTCTGCTCTTTTGTGCGAGATGTAATCCTTTTCATTGGACAGTGGACACAGTACCTACCACTTCACATCAGAGTGGAAGTATGATGGAACTCGTCCTCTTTGAAGCCATTTTGGTTGAAGGGCAAACCCCTAAATTTTTAAAAATATGAAACCTGATTTTTACATTGGAGAAGATGGAGCTTGGGTTTTCCAGAGAGGTCTCTGTGGTGCAGCATGGACTGAAATATCTGATCACATATATCTGATAGCATTTCTGGCATTCATTATGTATGTGTCTTTATATGTAATTTTTCCTTTATTTATTCTTTTTATTAATTACTTTTTGCTTATTTGTGTTTATGTTTTCCCTTGTTTCTTGTGGAAATAAAGTTTATGTTGGTATGTGGGGACAAAACAATGATGTGTGAATATTTTCTATATTTTTTGTTGTTACTAATAGGAAGATTCATGGTGATTGTGTGAAAAGAAAAGTTAACTTCTTAATGTTGCAAATATGATAATGAAATGTTGTGTTTAGCTGGATCGCAGAAATGAAATAGAATGAAAAGAAAGGTGGAAAGAAAATTTGATTAAAACATTTATTTAATAGTTAAACCTAAATATGAATATTTCTCCATACCCAGGTACTTTAGCCAAGTTTTAATCTCACATACACCATTTTCATAGCATCTTCTTTATTTCGTTTGACAGGGGTGTCGAGTTCTGGACCTTGAGGACCACAGAACTGCACCCTGTTTTAGATGTTTCCCCGCATCATTATACTTGATTCAAATTAACGGTCAAAAGCTGGTTCTCAAGTTCTGCCCAAACACGTTGATCTTGCAGGTGTGTTGCAGCAGGAGCCTGCAGGCCAGCAGCCCTTGACGACTGAGTTTGGTCACCCTGGTTGATTTGGATTTCCATCACAATTAATGGCCCCTTTAATATGGGTGAAGGTCCTTGTAGCAATGCAGCAGGTTGAAAGTCCTGTGATTTAATTTGTGTGCGTCACAAAACCAACACAACTATGGCAGACAATGATGTGATTGTATACCCGCTACTTGGTGTATGGCCAGAGAAAGATGGCTGTCATTACAAAATTACTGCTCAGAACTCAATGAAGAAATGTAATTTTAGAAAATTAGAAATGTAAAGACTAAAAATTCTCCTGAAAGACTTTTGAGTGTGAAGGTCCTTGTTTTTAAAGTTTTTTTTTTCAAAGTAGAGTGAAAACCTTCAATATGAAGATGTTACATGTCTGGGAGAATAGCTCAGCTTGTTAGGAGGATGCTCTGCACTGTGGAAGTGCTGTGATCAAACCTTATGAATGAACTGATTAATTTTTAACTCCAATATCCAAACTAAAAAGAAGAAGAAGAAAAAAAAAAAATGCCATGAAAACATGGAAAAGTGTGAAGGGTCCTCAGTGGGGCTGTCAGAGAACTTTAGGTGTGTAAAGATGTTGTCCAGATATAGAACTCTATTTTAAAGCCCAGCGATTATGCTGAAGATTGAAGAGCTCCAAGATGGACCAATCTAATGTCTGACAGTGTAGCTCAGGGATTCGAGAACTGAGACTGAACACCTGGAGTGTGTCTAAAGGTGAAATCAATTCTTCTGATGGAAAAGCTTTTGAACTTTGGCTGGCAAATGAAAGACTAAAAAATACTTCTATGTGAAGGTGACATGTGTCTGGGAGAATAGCTCAGGCTGTTAGGAGGATGCTCTGTAGTGTAGGAGGCCTGAGATCAAACCTTATGAATGAACGCTGAATTTTCAAGTCCAGTACCCAAGATGAAAAAACAAAAGTGCTACGAGAACATGGAAAAGTGAGAAGGGTGCTTGGTGGTGTGGTGGGGTTGGCAGAGAACCGTAAGTCGCCAGTGGTGCAGCATCTAGTTTGAATCCTGCCCGTTGCCAGTACCTGGATCATAAAACAATCCCACTGTGGTGGGTTGGGGAGGGGGCCGTGTCCCCTCCCTGTATTCTGGGAGGGTACATGTAGGGGGTTATAGATCAGGAAACTAAAACTGGCTGGAATTTTCAATGTGACTTTACTCTAGACAGTTGCTGAAGCAGAAACACATCAATCACATGTTTTATTCTCATGACAGACAAGCAAGAAGCACTAATAACCCTTAAACAACTTTGACATGACAGCAAACTAATTTACAGTTACTGAAAGGAAGAAGCACAACTTTGATGACACATTTGTGCATGGATAGTTTGTACAAAATAATGAACGAAACACAATAAATGCCAATACTACAAAAAGGTAAGATAGAAGAGCAAGGAAGTAGTCAAACTGTAATGGAAGGAAGGGAGGGAGGGAGGGAGGTGAGAGAGGAGAGTCAGAACTGCAGCTTATGGTTTAGGGAAATGGTTAAAAAAAGAAAAACTAATGGGATATATCAACTTAGGATGACACCTGTGTTACAACACATTACAAGGTACAGACATATAAATTTATACATCAGAGGAACAACCCCAAAGGCCTGTATGTGTATTTCCATTTTGAGCCATATACATGATTGCATTTCATTCTGTCACAGGTGTCATCTGTGTTGATAGATCCCTAATGCACAACGAACAATTTCAAGGGGGGAATTAACTCCGCCTTGTGTCCCGACGTCCTGGCTCCCCCTTGCCGTAGCATTTAGGGGCCCCCATAGTAGGTTTGAACTCTGGTCTCCTGTATGAGAGTTGGAAGCCTTGCCAGCTGAGCTGCTCAGCCACTGACTTATCATCTAGAAACAGGCATATGTGTTTGCAGATATAAATTTATAATCATAAGCTATATTCATGTATACCTATTGGGAAATCAGTAATAATGGTTCAGTAATGGACTTGAACCTAGGTCTTTCAGACCAAACTCCCACCACATAACCACTACACCACTGCTCTACACAGAACACACCAGCTCTTTATCGTTCTCTGTCAGCCACCAAGGATAATAAGGTTTGACTTCAGTTAGACTCTGAAGCATTAAAAACAAGTGCCCTACACACTAGGACGTTTCTAATCCTCACACCACCCTCAAAGCTAGTTGAACATGAAACTGTTTCTCCATCACCCTGAGCTATCCTCTCTCTCTCTCTCTCTCACACACACACACACACACGTTTCTTGATCCTGAAGTTCTGCGTCTCAGTAAATCCAGGCACACTCTTGAGCTCTATTACAGATGCATATTACAATTTCTTGTGAACAGTAGTTTCTAATGTTGTGGAGTAAATTGTGATCAATAGCTTTCCCTTTAGGTGGTCCAAAATTTCTCAAAAAGCATTTCTATCCCATCCACAAGGTTTACAGTTTTAGAATATGTAGTGTTTATTCTGATACTCTATATGGCAAACCCATTACTTATCACATTTTTATAATAGAAAAAATTGTCATCTCTAATATGTTGCTAAGAGACCTTCATCTATGATGAAGCCATTTCCTGATCGACAAGGAAGTTATTTGTCTGTCTGCTCAGTTGCTTACAGGGAGGAAACGATAGGTTAACTGGCACTGGCAGTTATTCCTAAACCTAACTTCTCTGGCATTATTTTTAAGACTTTGTACAAAATTTTATTACTTGTTTTTTAAGCCTTAAACGGTATGGCTCCCTATCACTTATAACTTTCAACATTTGATCTGTTTTCTATGTTCAATTGTGAATAAATTAGTCATTATTAAGATTTCCTAAATTATTACACACAGCACCCCAATCTTTTGGGAACAGTAACCAGCTTAAAAATATAAGTAGTTTCAAATTTAAGAACATCACATCATCTTAAATGCACATTGCACATCTATAACACTGTACAGTAGCTCAATATCCCAGACTCATCATACGCTGTCTCTGTGTCCTGGATGGGGGTCACCTGCTGCAGAAACTGGTCCCAGTCTGGCTTGCAAAGTGGTAGCTCTATCTGGAAGTGATTCCAGAACCTGGAATAAAAAACACCTCAGAACATGTACAAAACACAAAATTGAAAACAATGGATATTTTGTTCCATAAATGAATTGTGTGTGCATGTACTTGTGGTGGTAAATGTCCGGGTCTCGGCTGATGCGGTTCTGAAAGCCGATGTACAGATCATCCCAGAGGCGGCCATGCAGCACCACGGACCTCATCACGCCAACCCTGTTCTTAATCTTAAAAGAGGAGATAAAAACATTGGTTCTCTATTTGTTTTCATGATTTACTCAAACTGATGACCAGTTATGCACCCAGGAAATCTTAATAGGGATCTATTTTTTTTTTTTTTCCATTTTATTTTATATTATATCTAATGTACTCCTTGTGATGGCCGCCTAGGCAGCCACCTTTTTCTTAATTTCAGTTAATTCAATACACATTATATTTGTAATATTTACCATTTTTTTTATATTTCACATTTTTCTTAGCAGGTTTGGTGGGGTGGTTAATTAATTGGTGCACACTTTTAGTTGACTCATTCTTGTCACCTATTTATTTTGGTTTACTTTCAGTTAATATGCATTTTCTCTTGAGTTACCAGTTCCTGGGGAAGTTACTCTGTGGGAGGCCCAAGCCTGCTAAGAGAGTCCCAGCTGAGGTGGATCTCCTTTGAGAGGCTGCAGCCTAATTGGACTCATCCATCTCACAACAAGATAGTGGGAGAGGGGTTTAGATTTTCTATTGTTTTGTATTACTTTGTTTATTCTTTATGTAGAATTATTATATAGATTTCTGTTTCAAAATAAGTTCAGAGTCTACATTGTTGAAGTTCTGTTGTGAATTAGTTAAGTTTATGAAGTTAGTTGAAGAAAGTTATGTTATGTTTCCCTCTTGTGTCAAAATGGTCTGATCAGCCAGAGTATATAGTTTCCTTTGTGTGTCAGTTTGTTAGGTCAATTCGTTTTCAGTTGATGTTCTGTTTATTTGACCTCTTTTATGGGCCCAGAACTTTTACTTTGGAATTTGTATTTTTTTTTTTTTTGTGAAAATTAAATGTCAAATGACTTTTTCTTAAAATAAAACCTCCTGTGCTCTCTTCATCCTTGGCCTCGATCCCTCACACTCCTAAATGAAATATACTTCTGATTTAATTTTATTTCACATTTTTAATTAAATTTTCTAGAAGTCAAACGATTTTGCAATTATTTTTTATTTTACTCACTCCTATATGATTCATGAGATTGATTAGGCTATAGAAGTATTTTTTCCATTCCCCCTTTATCATTTGATTGTCATGGCCACCCCTTGGCTCCGCCCCTGTTCATGATTTCCATGTGCTATGTTCACATTGCTAGTTGTGACACCAGCAGTATATTTGTAGTTACGTCTGTTCAGCAGCCAGGACTGAAGTTATTCTCATATCTGATGTTAGTGAAATTAGCATTATTACTAATTATCTCACGGTTATTTACAAAGTTATATATATAAAAGCATTGTATGGACAAAGCTTTAAAAGCAGATTGGTTGAGTAATGTTCCTTCCTGGAGGTTCTTTCATCTCAACAGAGGATATTTGGAGATCTGCTGGGTAGTTTACATCTCTTGATTGCACAGAACCTTTTAATAAATCATTGGTTAATGAAGTGAAAATAATACCGTTGACTCACCTCTAGATAGGAGTGTTCTCTGTCAGGCCTACTGGATGGGAATGACAGGTCCAAAAAGTCCACCAGATAGTCGTAACCATCAGTGAGGGGCTCAAAGTCGTCATCAGTTTCAATCACCTAAATGAATAAATTGGCAATGAAAGACATTTACAATCAATAAAAGCGAGATATCCAAGAGAAAACATAGGGACTTTGTAGTTATATTAGCCATAGCTAGAGGAAATCAGAGCACAGTTGTCAGCTAATACCCAACCCCCATTGTAAGGGATTAACTCTGCAACAGGGGCTGAAGTACGACCAGCTGAAGGAGCTGTAATTCTGCTCATGGTTTAAAATCTGTGATTCAGTTTTTTTTAAAAAACATAAACTTCTTTCTTCCATTCAAATTTTGGATGACAGATGCATCAATCCAAGAAGTTGATGCATATAGACCAAACATTTAAATTTATTAACTGAACTGGCACTTAACATAATTATAAGAACATTACTTAATTGTCTCTCAACATCTGATATTTGAGTGCATTTTTTTTTATCTTTAACTGTTCATATAAGAAGAGCAGGGGGATCAGCAATGGTCCCATGAGATGCAGATATTAACATCAGGTCAGTGGAAACTGTTAATATTCCAGGTTTGTTCTTATACCGCAGTATAATGTTCTCTTTAACTGGAGTATTTTAATGCAGATAAATTAATTTAATTTATGTTTTCAATTTGAACACAGAGTGAAGATAGACAGGAACAGTTAGATGCAGGTTAAGAAAATATGACAAAGTAACAGTAAGGTCACATGATGTCAAAACTTGAGCTGGTTAGATCCAACATATCTTTTAAAATGCTCCCACCTCAAATAATTACTCTTTTTTATAGTAAAGGGATCAGTTGTTCTTCAGCAGGTGAATATTCCACACATTCCACATCTCCACCTCTATTTAAAGTTTTGTTCACTGAGATAAAATTAAATGATTATTATTATTTATTTATTAGATCATATTCTTCTAGTCTAACTCATGATTAAGTACTTTACTAAAATGACCCTTTCAGTCTTACAGAGCAAAAGAAACCTTGTTTGGGAATTTTATTTCTACAAAGAAGAAATAACAATAAACGAAGTATAAAATTAACAAGTGGTGGTTTGATATTTTCTAGTTCTTTGTAGATCATGTCATTGATTTAGATTGTAGGTATTTTGGTGGATTTATTAGACTTTACAGACAACATTCGTGTTGAGAAAGCAAACATTCATTTAAACCATTTTACATAGTCACAGAAACAAGCGGGGTTGGGGCTTAGTGCCACATATCCATTATGCCACAATGAAACTTTAAAAAGAAAAAGAAAAAAAGAGAAATAATCAAGCATGCACCACCAAAGCTCAGACATTATGCTGAAGCACTCAGGAAAGTTTATTCCAAGGAAGAACTAAAAGCTTCAACGACAGATGCTGAAGAAAACCAGAGGCAACTTTTTTTTTTATCAAGTATATTAACCCGCACCATAACATTGTACTTTTGAAAGCCTGCCCAAGTGTAATAAAACTGGATCCAACTATGATGTCTTGGTGGATTTATTAGACTTTACAGACAACATGTGTGTTGAGAAAGCAAACAATCATTTGAACCATTTTACATAGTCACAAGGACAAGTGGGGTTGGGGTTTAGTGCCACATATCCATTATGCCACAATGAAACTTTAACAAAGAAAAGAATAAAATGAAATAATCAAGCATGCACCACCAAAGTTGAAGCACTCAGGAAAGTTTATTCCAAGGAAGAGCCAAAAGCTTCAACGACAGATGCTGAAGAAAACCAGCGGCAACTTTTTTTTATGAAGTATATTTACCCGCACAACAAGGTTGTACTTTTGAAAGCCTGCCCAAGTGTAATAAAACTGGATCCAACTATGATATTTAAATATCTCACAGCCGATGGCGCTGTTCAGTTCATCCACATACAACTCAAACTCCCAGCTGTCCTTGTAGATTTTTGTATTGGCTGGGGGGTTAGTGATGGCCTCGCTGTGATTGGACATAGAAAAAGGAAAAAAGTATATGTTGAACTTACATGGTTAATGGCTAATTATATTTGTACAGGTCAAATACATTTCTTTCTATTTTCTGGATATTTCAAGTCTGTTTAGCTGGTTTAAATAATATTTTAGCTCCTTTTACACTGTCTGTACAAATTGTTGTTCTTCATGGTTTGTACTCCACTGTGAAATAGCATAATAAATTTCTAAGTCTCAGCTTAACTCAGTAGAAAAGAAAAACATCTATGTCTGTCATAATTTGAATGTCAGAAAATGTCAAAGTTAAATGAAATGAAATTTTCACATACTGGATTATCCATGTTTAATTTAATATACACATGGTGCCCCCTAGTGTTTAACTTGAGGAAAAGCACTTTCATTCACAGGTTGAAAACTACACTGCAGCAACTGGAAATGAGATTTTTGACAAGTCTTCTCATGCTGTGTGTTTTTTATTTTTTTATTTTTATTTTTTTTATATAGAATCTACATGAACTTTTAGTGAGTGAACAAGTACAAGGCGAGAAACTTATAAGCTTGTTTACTCCCAGTATTTCCTAGTGGTGGTAGCTATGAAAAGAAAAAAAAATCACTTTAATATGTGATGAAAATGTAAGAAGATCTTCAATCATTACAACATGTTCAAGTATTTGGTTTAACAAGCCACAAAGTCCTCGTAAAAAGGTCTATTGGAAGGGTGGATGGCACCCAGGGCTCGGCCCACTGCTTTCACTTTTATCCATTTCTTGGTTGGTTTAATGCTATGACATTACAAGGTTACGAGTAGAAAAACAATTATAATTGTAAAGGCCAAATTACAGGTTTTATACAACCCCAAGGAAGTTTACAGAGTCCTGTAAGAGAGAGCAACTACCTAAACTCCTTCCCCTACAGTATTTAAATTGCCTTCCATTCAGACTTATGCTGAGAGGAGAAAACAGAATATCTTGCTTCTTGTAATTAATTTAATATCTGCTGTGCAAGGACTACATCTGCCGTTAAAGTGACCTTTTTCCGGGGGCAAACTGATTGCGAGAGCTGGGGCTTGAGCTAAGCCAGATCTTGAGCATACACCCTAGTCATATCAGCTCAGAGTGAAACTTTTTGCTTCAACATGGGGTGTGTATCTCTTTTAAGGAGTTTTAAGGAGTCTGAAGAACAAGAAAGTTTAAAAGGCCAAACACTCTTACGCTGTACAGTATGTCTGTATTGTCTCTAGTTAGCCCCACTTCTGCTTTTGTTTGTCTGTTTCAGTAGTTTATGTGCATCATTAATTTTATCCTTACAGATCACTACTCGGCTGCTACGCATGTCTTCACTCTGGGTTTCTGTGATCCTTGCCTCTGAGTCTCTTCCTAATACCTCACATTAACACTGAAGATACTGCCTACTGTCTAACGCTCTCTACTAAGCAAGCGGGGAAATCAACGGCTTAACTCTATATCAAAACTTGACTTGTACAGAGTACAAAGTGTTTTTTCCTCTACCATTTTGGACAAAATGTAGAATACAGAAGCAGTTTTTGAGCTGTCATCAACCTGTTAGTTGGGTCTTTCAGAGCGAGGGCGAGGTCCAGCACAGCCCCTGGCTTAGGCGTCCATGTCTTGATGTCCAGTGCAAGCTTATTGATGAGTGCATTGAGGTCCTCTGCATGGTTTTTAACATTTGTGTCCTTTATGTACCTTTTACAGAGTAAAGACAAGGAAATATAGAAACTTTTAGAAAGAATCAGCCTTTTGATACCTCTTGACATATGACCTGTTTGTGCTAAGCTGGTAAAAACAGTGTAAATGTCATTTTACCTCTTTTATTTGGTTTTACTTTATCAGTCATTGATATTACACAGACCCTAGCCAACCCCTCTATACAAACTCAACAAACTAGTTGGCAAACTAACTTGTCTGACGGATGAGCCTCCACAAAATAACCAGCAAAAGGGCAGTAGATCCTCGGCTGGAGGGATTTCACCAGCATAGATTTGTAGTTCAGTAGCTTCTTTCTCTCGGTCTTAATGAACTCTGCCTTCCAGGAGTCTGCAAAAGAAACAGATACACACCATTTGTGGAGTTTCTAGATTCTTCTCACACTTGGCTCCAATCATATCTGACAATTCAAGCTTTTCTTGCACTATATACGTGAATAAGGAAACATTGCCTCCACTCTTAGTCCTATTGTTGTTTAGATTGTTGACATCAGCAAAGCATTGTAGAATCTGTGTTGATGATAAGACCTTAAACCCTGTTAAGTTTTAATACAGTGAATGACCCTGTCAAATATCCATGGGAGTTCCCTTAACAACACAAGATTTAAGGGGTAAATTGACTTGTATTTATATAGCACTTTTCCAGTCAGCTTGACCACTCAAAGCACATTCACTCATTCACACACACCCCTATAGGGACATCAGGAAGCAGTGTGGGGTTAAGTGTCTTCCCAAGGACACTTCAACATGTAATCAGGGGAAGCCTGGATACACCAACCTTTGTGTTTTTTCTCCTGAGCTAAAGCTGTCCAAGAATGAATAACAGGATGAATAACATATATGATAATATAATCAATATAATAATAATATTGCTAGTTATCCTTTTGTGGAGGAAAATGATGACGTGATTGCACCAACAGTAAATGGTAACAGGAAAAACACTGATCTGTAGTCTTGGGCTATCAGCAACTGGAACGGAGAAAGATGAGGCTTTTATTTGAAAAACTTGAAATGTTTCTCACTTTCTTTATTGCTTTCTTTTGTTTGCCTTTATCTTAATTTCCAAGTCTTTATTTTTTCATCCCTTTATTCTACAGTTGTAGTCTAGTTCTTCTCCAGGTATTCAAGTACTTAAGGATGCATATGCCTCTCTAAAATCCTGATTTCTGCCTCTCTATCAATACTAGATGCAATGCACCTACAGGTCATCACAAATGGTGTTGACAGTCTGGATTCATGTTTAAATGTCTGACATCTCAGTTAAGATGCCAAGACGTTGACTAGTTTCATCTAGAACTTCATGTCTTTCTGTCCATCAGTGACAAGCATGTATCTGGAGAAAACTACCACACAAATGTAACCAAATATGAACACATGACAATCCCGTAGGTCTAAAAGTTGCTAAAATGAAGCTTTGGCAAATGTTCAATGAGAAAGCTAAAAAAAAAAAAAAAAAAAAAAATCGTAAAATGTGAAGGTTTTCTGTGATCCTTGCCTCAGGTATTTCCTGATACCTCACATTACCACTGAAGTTATTTATCCTACTGCCTAACGCTCTGTACTAAGCAAGCGGAGAAATAAGAACTTCATATCTTTCTGTCTATCTGTGACGAGCATGTATCTGCAAATATTTAATGCATCCCTTCCTCCTTGTGTGATACAGTTTCAGGGTAAATTGATGGATACAGTGGCATACTTGTATTTAGATTTTGCCAGACCCCCTGATATATTTTTTGCGCTATAGATGTTGGTTATTGCACAAACTAGAGAACAATGCCACATCCTTCCTTGGAAAAAATATGGGTCTAATCAAATTGTATATGTAGCTGAGGAAAGTACTTAACCAAGAAAAATCATCTGGAATTAAATTATCTACATGGCAGCCATCATAGCACATAATCTAATTTTCTAAATCCTAAGGAAATGACTTTCAGTGGTTTCTTCCTTTATTATATAATTTGGCAGCAGGATCAATGGCCATGTATGTGTAGTCAAAAGTTTGGCCACATCCATTCATTTTAAATGACTGAGTATGCATGTAGAGCAGTGGTGCCCACGTCCAGTCCTCAAGAAATACTATCCTGCAACTTTCTGATGCATCCCTTCTCCAACACACTTGAATCAAATGAATGTCCCTCTGCAGAGCTGAATGGCATGCGGATGAGGGAATCAGGCCATTTGATTCAAGTGTGCTGGAGAAGGGTTGCATCCGGGACCCCTGATGTGGAATATATAATTTAGTCTTCATATAATATGCTTTGTACTTGGATAAAGTGTGTGTAGTTCTTGTTCACTGCTCACATGCCACAGTTTGCATAGTTCACATGCTTCAGATATGAAGCCTTCACCACTGGTGTTTGTGAGAAATGCCGCGTAAAATGACACGTGAAAAATGTCATCTTTTCATTTCTGTTCGCATGTCTTTTTTCTGTCCCCACCAGGCAGGTCCAGTAATATTATTTAAATTCTGTCATTCAAAATAAATGAATAAATAAATAAATACATAATAATTATCAAGAAGAGTCGTATATCCATTAAGCGCCCCTTGGGAAATTAAATTTGTTCAGCACAACACAGCAGCCAGATCATCATCATTCTATTTGCTATGATGCTGGACAGGACAAGTTAAAAGAAATAAAATGATAAGGGATTTCTAATCTCAGTGAGGTTTTATCTGATCAAATAAAGGAGAAAACAGAACTCTACAACCAGAGCTGTGAGGACAAAATGATGTCAAGAACAAAGTTCTCTGTTCTTGCAGGTTATGTAACAGCCTTTAGTCTTTTGGTGAACGCTCACCTGTCAATCTCCTGACTGTAAAATCTTTAAAAACATTTACCACTGTATCGCTGACTCTAATTCAGGATCACGGGGAAGTTGGAGCCTATTCCAGCAATTGGCAGGTGAGAGGCAGGGTACACTCTGGATAGTCAATTACCTTGCCAACGCAGAGCCCTAACATCAGTGTTGTACTGCTTTCACACAGTACTCTGTCCATGCTGTCCATGCAATATCTGGACTCTGCACACCCACACACCAGATTTTTATTTGTGGATTTCTCACCTGCTTTTAACACTGTTAATACAAACTGTGCTGCCTTTTAGAACCTGGGGTCCACCAAACACTGGTTTTATGGATTAAGAATTTTGTAAAGGACAGACTGCAACAAGTACTTTTAAATGGTTTTATATCCAGCTCAGTGGTATAACACATGGGGCTCCCCCAAGGTGGGGTTTTATCTCCCATTCTCTTCTCTGCATACACAAATAACATCTCCTTTTTATGTATACTCATGACATGACCCTGGTGGCCTACATGACCGGCACTAATGGTCTGGCTAAATAAAGTCTAAAGTCTAATCTAATCTAAATACCATTAAGATGTCAACAACTTGGTCAGAACATTTGATGACCACTCCCTAAAAGTCAATATCAGAAAGACCAAGGAGTTGTGCTGTGGAGGGAGAAGCAGAGCATCATCATTGCCTCTCTTCCAGCCACTCAGCATCCAGAGACAGATGGTGGAGCAGGTGGAGTACTTCAAACAACTTGGGACCGAGATAGACACCTTCTACTCATACATATTCACACAATATACAGACTCCATCTTCAAAAGCACAGCAACGCCTTCACCTGATGAGGAAACTGAGGACTTTTAATATGGTAAATGGTCTGTACTTATATAACGCTTTTATCCAAAGCGCTTTACATGTACGTCACATTCACCCATTCACACACTGATGGCGTAAGCTGCCATACAAGGCGCTAACCATGACCCATCAGGAGAAATTAGGGGTTTGGTGTCTTGCTCAGGGACACCTCGACATGAGCGCGACCGGGCCGGGATCGAACCGGCAACCCTTGGGCTACAGGATGACCACTCTACCCACTGAGCCATCAGCATAGACATCCCACGCCCCCCTCTCTGAACGGTACCACTTCTTCCAACTGTTGCCATCAGGCAGAAGGTATAATGTCCCACTGGCCTGGAAAAACATCTACAAAACATCTTTCATCCCATCTGCAATAACCATTTTGTACAAACTGAAACAGACATTGCACTTTTTTAAAACTCCACTTTGTCTGTTGCTGTTTTTAACATTTCCATTGTTTTTGTATAAGTCATGTGAGTCATGGGATTTTTAAAGTGGTTAATTGTACAACATGTGGATGTTTGTGTATGTTGGAACCCTGTTAAAGAAGATTTTGTGTCACTATCGGGGACAGACAACATTTTTCTATTCTGTTCTATTCTCACATCTCTTTTGCTTTTAGATCAGTTAAAATGTTTTCAATGCAATAAAACTGTTTAATAAAGACATTGAAAATATCTTATTTAGTTCTTGTATATGTTAAATGATGGTTCAAGTGAGTTAATAAATCACAGATTTGTCTTTTTTTGTATTTTTGAGAATTTCCCTGACTTTTTGGTGAATGTAAATTAAGCTGGCTCTGTCTGTGTTTGTTAGCATTTTTCCTATTTCATGACTAAAAGAAAACGTAATTGTCCACATCATACAAAGAAAATGTCCATCCATTGATCGTTGTAGTTGTTTTAGTGTAATCTGTGATATGTTTAAGATTCTCACCACTGTATTTCCCCCCGTAGAAGGTCATAGGAAATCCTGATGCCCCACCAGCAAAGTCGCTCATCATCAAATCCACATTTTGAGGTAGTCTGCCTCCATTTGGCCTGGTGCAGTCCACGGTGTTGAGGATCATGTGACCTGCAATGACAAGCAGGTCCATTTTTACTCCAATTCCAGGTATATTATTTTAAATGAAAAGGAAAACAATCTACCCTTATAGTCAACAATGATACACGTGTCCATTTCTGGATGCACACCATCCATCAGAATCATAAATCTCAGGTGTTCGTCAATCTGAAAGATTCAAAAAGAAATTCATTTCTTTACAATCTCATTGTAACAATTTATTTAAAGAAAAATATTAAGTGTGGCATAATTCCAATTGTTTTGTAATATTAATAAGCCCTTGAATCACCCTTCAGTACATGTGAAGCTTACGTTTTGCCAAACACCAAAAGGAACAACATTAATATTGGTCAGCTTGACTTGGCTTTGCTCCAAATACCTGTTGGCATAAAGAAGATGATGTGAATAAATGTAGCTTGAAACACATATAGATTGATATATGTTATGTCTTCAATAGAGTTTCATCATGCCACTAACCAAAACACTGGCCTGGATGTTTCCCCAACATATATAGGAGCATCTGGCCTCCTCTTTGACAAGATTCTCAGAGTGGGGTAACTGGAGGAGACACCGAATATTATTAGTTGTTTGATGCCAACAAGTTTTAAAGTTCATCTTGAGTTAAAACTTTAGGTAAATCCATTGTAAACTATCATTAGTGTGATATGGCTGAAGGTGCAAGATGATGAAAGAGGCATCAGCTTGTAATCAAAATGGCCATTGAATAGATAGTAAATAAAATTTTCTAGAAAACATCCCTGTAAACAGTGACATTAAACACTTGTGACTCAACTGAATGAATGAATGAATGACTAGTTTTTCCAGGTCCTGCTGAGACATCAGATCTTTTGCCCTTGATATGTTCTTTTGATGATAGTAAGCTGATTTTGTAATTGCCTTCATGTGTTTTTCAAAGTTAGGGTCTGAGTCCATCAATACACCCAGATTTCTGGCCTGGTTGGTGGTTTTTAGGTGTATAGACTGAAGCTCTGTTGTTACCTTTAATCATTTCTCTTTCGCGCCAAAGACAATCACTTCAATTTTATTTTTGCTTAACTGAAGAAAGTTCAGACACATGCAGTCATTAATCTCTTCAATGCATTTACCAAGAGCCTGTATGGGGCCTCGGTCTCCTGGTGACATTGTAATATATATCTGTGTGTCATCTACGTAGCTATGGTAACTAATTTTGTTTTTCCTCATGACATGTGCCAGTGGGAGCATGTAGATGTTAAACTGAAGAGGAACTCCACATGTAATTTTTGTCTGCTCAAATGTAAAGTTACCTATTGACACAAAATACTTACTAATCTCTAAATAAGATTTAAACCAGTGTTGCGCAGTGCCAACCCAGGCCCACCCAGTTCTCCAGTTGTTTAAGCAATATATTGTGGTCAACTGTATCAAATGCAGCACTGAGGTCCAGTAAGACTAAGACTGACATTTTTCCATCATCTGTATTCAAACATATGTCATTAATGACTTTGGTCAGTGCAGTCTCAGTGCTGTGGTGCTGTCTAAAACCTGACTGGAAGACGTCGTAGCAGTTGTTTTGTGTTAAAAAGTCAATTAACTGATGAAAAACAATCAATTATCTTACTTAGAAAAGGAAGATTTGAGAGCAGCCTGTAGTTGCTCATTTGTATCTTGTCTAGGCTGTCCCTTTTTAGCGTGGGTTTGATTACAGCTGTTTTTAAAAGTTCTGGGAAGACGCCTGAAATAAAAGACAAGTTCACAATCTGTAACAGATCTGGCTCCAGAGTCTTTGAGACCTTTATGAAGAAACCTGTGGGCAGGATGTCCAAGCAGCAAGAGGAGAAGTTCAGCTGACATAAGATGTCGCCCAGATCTTTGCTGTTAATGGGATTAAACTGTGCCATGGTGCTTAAACTGGTTTTCAATGGACACAGTATGTCTGTTGAACCTGCTGTTGATAAGCCAACTACTTGTCTGATATTTTGGATTTTTTCCATGAAAAATTTGGCAAACTTAACAAAGAAATTTGGCCTTGGTGGAATAAAGTTCAGGTGTTATTGACACAGAAGGGTTTGTAAACCTATCAACAATAGCAAATAAGACCCGAGCATTATGATAGTTTTTGCTAATAATGTCAGAGAAATGGGACTTTCTTGCATTCTTCAGTTGTAGATTTTAAGAGTGAGGTTTCTCTTTATACATGTCATAATGAACCTGTAGATTTGTTTTTCTCTATCTGCGCTCGGCTTTCCAACACTCACTTTTTCCATGCTTTACCAGTGTGGAATTTCTTCATGGAGACTTTTTCTTTCCAGAGACAACTTTCACCTTAATAGGAGCAATGATATCCATAATACTTAACATTTTAGCATTAAAACTAGCTACAAGTTCATTGGCTGAACCGCCTGACAGGGCAGATGTGTGGTTAAACATCCCAATCATGTTTTTAGTTATACAGCATTTTGTGATCACCTCCATTGAGACATTTGTGTGAACAGGAACTGTACACTCAAAGAAAACACAGTAATGATCAGACAGGCCCACATCACACACAGTAACCTTGGAAACATCCAAACCCTTCGAAATCACCAAGTCTAGAGTGCGTCCTTTAATGTGTGTGGGTTCTGTTATATGCTGAGTCAGCCCAAAGTTCTCCAGACTGTTACCCAGATCTTTAGTCGCTTTGTCCTGAGGATGGTCTACATTGATGTTAAAATCACCAACAATAATTACACAGTCAAAATCCAAACAGATTGTAGCCAGCAGTTCACTAAACTCTTTATAAAATTCTGCGCAGTGCCCTGGTGGTCTATAGAAATTTAGAGATATTATTTTAAAATAAGCTTTCAAGAGCCACATATTCAAAAGAAGTAAAATTTCCAAGAGATAACTACTTACACTGAATTGATTCATTAAATAAAACTGTTGGGAGGGGTTGACTATCAGAGCGGCTGCGTTGTTATCTTGGTTTAACAGACTCAGGGTAATTAGAGCTGGAAACTGTGGGCTTGAATGAAGCAACAAAAAGACCTGAACGCTGATAGTGAAGTGTTCTTGTAGGGTGACGGGGAAAAGAAAGATATTTTATACTGGTTATTGTCCATTAAGTGGTTTGAATGTAATAACACAAGGAGACATTAGAATGGAGAAAATGTAATCTCTCTTAGAAGAATCACTCGATACTCTGAATGCAACATTTGGATCAGCTGGAAGATTTTCAAGAATCATTTGTTCGTCCAGTTAAAATTGCATCAACGCAGTCCAACCAGGATGTAATAAATGCACGGAACCACCATTTTTTACATTCAAACTGGGAGTGTGTCAGACAGAAATTGGCCTACTGTGTTTGCAGGGAAACAGAGTAGTTCTGAACTGGGATGTATCAGTACCGCAACAAACGTGAGCTCAAGCAACATCCATCACTGACTGATCAATATGTCCGATTTTACTTCTATCGTGTGGATGAAATTGCAACGTATCTATCTGACTGTTAAGTTTTACCAATCAAACAATCAATCAATCAATCAATCAATCAATCAATCAATCAATCAATCAATCAGTCAGTCAGTCAGTCAGTCAGTCAGTCAGTCAGTCAGTCAGTCAGTCAATCAATCTGGTTTGATCATTGAAATCAGGTGTCACATACTTTCTTTTGAGCCCACCTTCATGTCATCGAGATCCCGTTATCACGGGAAAACACTCCTCTTTATCTCAAGATAACAATTAAAAAAAGAATATAGCCAAGCCGTTCTCAGCTTCAATAAACTTGATCAGCTGTTTATTTGTTCAACCTAGCATCAGCGGAAATACTTTCCACTTCACACATTTCCGCGGTAACCATGCCCACCTCAAATTATTTATGTTGACTGTTGAAAAAACAGATCAATGATCTTTTATCATTAATATTCTCCAGTCATTGATTTGTCAAAACAACTAAAAAAGCCCTGTATAGCACTCTTGTTACTGATGCTCCATATAGGCCTACAAATAAAATAATACCAGTGCCTGAGAAGACACCTGTGATATACCTTAATGACTATTGACTTCTGTTTTAATGAAAACCTTTGAGTGACTGGTGTTGGACTATATTAAAGATCAGGTTCCTGTGTCTGTAGATCCACTGTAGTTTGCTTACAGACAAAACAGGATCGTTGAAGATGTCATTTCTTTTGTTCTGAACTCTATATATGAACATTTGGATAAAGGAAAATCTTTTCAATTTGTGAGTGAGCGTCACAGGAACCAGAGTTGAAAGTATAAGTATAGTCTATAAAAAGCATCCTTGCATAAAATTTTCTTCCCCACAAGGTTGTATTTTAAGTCCTTTGCTTTTCACTCTGTACACATATGACTGTGCTGCTAAACATCCTAACAATCTGATTGTCAAGTATGCAGACGACACCACTGTTATCGGTCTGATCAGTTCAAAGAATGAATCACATTACAGAACAGAGGTGAAGAAAACAACCTTGTTGTGAACACTTCTAAAACCTGTGAACTGGTTATTGATTTAAGTTGGTGTAAGAACAACGTGCCTATTGTCATTTATGATTCTGAGGTACAAATGGTTGATAAATGTAAGTTCTTGGGTGTCACTTTCTCCAAAGATCTCTCACCAGTGTCTCTTCTTTTACGGAAATTAAGACAATTCACTCAAAAGAAAACTATTCTTTTAAATGCCCCTTACTGTTTTAGTTACCTCTTTTACTGCTATTTATTTATATAGTGTTTTTATTGTTTCTTAGTATTATGCATTTTTAGGATGTGCCTATGTGTTGTATTTTCTTAGGCTTGTGTTTCGTATGTTTTTTCTGTTAAATGTTGACAGTGCACTTTGAGCTCTTTGCAACTGTTTTCCAATGTGGTTTCTTATACTGCAAATGGCAAATAAACTGAACTGAACTGATGTATTCTCTTCTTTTTTTTAAATGTTTGTTATCAAGGTCATCCTGTTAACTTAGGCTTATTTCCAGATTATAAATGCTCAAGAAAATGCTCACAACACCAAAACAGAAAGAGAAAAATGCTCACTTAGTTATATACTGTAATCTACAGTAATTTACATAGAAAAAATGATTTAATTATGAAAATATGCACAAATATTTTCAAAACCCAATGCACTAGTATTGTTATGCTTAAGGCAAATGTTGTTTATTCAGTTCAGCATCATAGGTTTAGTTAAAGCAATCTGTGAGCAGTGCATGCTGGGAAACCACGAGAAGGAGTTTGCAGTCAGTTTCTAGCTCCTGTCCTGTAAGCACACATAGCTGTCAGCTCCTCAGTTTGGACAATTCTTTCTCCTTTTGCTCAGGCAACGTCTGTAAGTAGTGTTTATTTTGTATTACTGGGCTATCGAGAATTTTAACTTGTGTGAATGTTCAGACGGCCAAGATATTTATCGTGCTACCGCACCAGATTAGCTTTATACTTCAGTTGCTACTCGCTAATTTATTAGCTTGCATTATTATGATAATAGCTACGTAGCTTGCCTAGCTAACATACATTGTTGCTCCCACGCTGTGTTTATTTGTTGTTTATTTTATGTACTGTGTTGCAGTTTCACAAAGTCTCAGTAAAATCTATGGAAGTTAATCTACCGAGTCCTGGTGTTTAAACTGATTGGAACAAAGGCCAAGACAAGTATATATATGTATGTTCACACACTGGTGTGATGAAGTTAAAAGGGCTTGTCTAATTAAAAGCCATCTAGTTTTTTTTGTCCTCTTTTGTAGTAGAGTAATGGTTCTCCTGGAGAAATAGTAGTTTTTAAAAATTATAATAAGAGCATCAGAATTCACCTGAGGTGGTCTGAGTGCATATGGCTGATGTAGATTAGATCTGCTGCACACAGTCTGTCCATGCAATCAGCTGGAGGCTCATGGAGAAGCCACCAGCCTCTGGCAAAAGCAGGACCTGTCAGCCAGGGGTCGAACATGAACCGCTTCTGTCCGAGCTGAAGCTCCATGCAGGCATGGGTAATGTATGTTACCTGAAAAGCAAGTTTTCCTGTTAGAGATTAACAAACTGACAACATTCTTGCATACCAGTGTGTGAGAGTGTGTGTCTTATGTTGATGCCAAAAATCTTTTAACTATTTGGAGCATGACCAGTATGTACTCACTATCTCATAGCTCCACAGTGGAAAGCTGTATCTTTACAAGGCAGCATACTGATTTAATGTCATTACAAATAATTTCATTAGTTGTTTTATTTTGGTGGGTTTTTTTTTTTTTTTTTTTTTTTTTTTTTTGGCCAGACCATTTATAGCTGTGTTAAAAACATTTCACAGCCCAGTTTCAGATGCTGTCATGGTAGCTATAAGGACCAATTTTTTTTAATGGTGCATAAACAGAGAAAGCAGAAAGTGATGTCATTTGGTTGTTTACAGAGTAAATAAAAAAATGCAAAGATTTTTAAAGTTTTAAGCTTTTTGTTGTCGCCCTTAAATAATTCTACAAGACTAAAAACATCCAGTAAAATAACACATTTCCATTTTTTTTAAGTATTTTGGTTTGAATTCAAAGCGTAGGAAAATACAGACTTTTACTTCTCCTTCCTGGAGCTCCAGAGGCTCTCTTGGTTCAGCCAGCCAAGGATCAACTGGGCTCAGTTCCACCAGCTGAAGCCCACCATTATCCAAGACCTCCACCTCTGTATGTGTGAGAAAACGGTCCAATTTAACAAGTCAGCTGTTCCATTAAGGGGCAAAAAGGATCTTTATCAATATCAATGAAAAAGTATCATAGTAATAAGGAAAGTGCTCTTGATGTGAAGCAGGTGATACGGAGACAAAAATTAGTTCTGAGGTAAAAAGAGCTCCGGATGCCATCTTCATGTATAATAAAAATCCCTCTGGCTGTCTGTATCAGCCCTCCTTATAAATGTTGACAAACACAAAACACTATGTATCAAGGGTGTCAAACTCCAGTCCTCAAGGGCCACTATCCTATAGGTTTTAGTTATTAATTTGCTCCAACACACCTGAATAAACTCAAATGGATCCAACAGCTTCTAGTCAACTTCTTCACAATAACCAATTAATTTCAGTCAGGTGTTTTAGATCAGGGAAACAATGAAAACCTGCAGGATACCGGCCCTCGAGGACTGTAGTTTGACACCCCTGCTATATATGGACCCCTAGGAACCTATAACCCTGTCCATGGAGCCTAGAATTCACTGACTTTTAGCAAGTGGCAGACTGCTTATAGCTGCAACCAAATACAGTCAAAACCTATGCAATGTTAAGGAAATGAAATTATAAACCTATGCAATGTTAAGGAAATGAAATTATAAACCTATCCAATGTTAAGGAAATGAAATTATAAACCTATATAATGTTAAGGAAATGAAATTATAAACCTATATAATGTTAAGGAAATGAAATTATAAACCTATGCAATGCTGAGGAACAGACACTTCACTTTCATGTGACCGTGTAGTGAACTCTGAGTTAGCTTTTAGCAGAACAACTGCAGTCACTGTCACAAACCGCTAATAAAATTATATTTCACTTTTGTGGTTCCACAATATGGCATATCCTATTCTTCCAAGTTGGCAGTGTTTGTGTTGCAAATTTTGCTTCCACCATTTTGAATGAAGCATGTGAAGTAGCTGTAGAAAGCCTTTACACTGCAGGCAAAATTCTAAGGAAGAGCAACTCACCAAGCTCATCTTGTAAGAAACTGTCAGGCGGGTTCACGTATTTCATTGTTGACACATTTAACTTCCAGTTATGTTTGGTACATTTAACAGTCCTGTGAGATGAGATGAGATGAGATGAGATGAGATGAGATGAGATGAGATACTTTATATGTTAGGGTAGATATACAGAATAGCCTCACCTGCCATCCAGGTCCTCAATATCTTTGATGAATAACCCGCCTTGATGTTTGCACTGATTCTTGCATGCTTTAAAGCCATTTTTGCTCTTGTATATGATGTAACAATGACCATCCACTGGGTTTTTCTTGAAATTGACTCCTTCTTTGAGCAAGTCCACTGCATCAGCATCCAGTGACAGCACCACCTTTGTTTCCTGAGCATTCATTTTACCTAAAGAAGAAAAAGAATAAATAGTTCAGGCTTAAAAACAAGATAAAAGACAGATTTTATGATAATGTCCTGATATATCAAACCTAAATTATTGAAAGAGGGTGCACATTTTGCTCATATTTCCACATAAAAGTACAATTTGATATTTAATTGAACTAATTATGTAACTTTTGAAGGAAACTGTGCTAATTTTTTTCAGGACATAAATGAGGGCTTAACAAAAGGGAGTGATAACATATACATACAATGCTTTTCTTTTTCCTCTTACCTTGAATATAACTGCACGTTTGGGATATTATGTGTAGATTAAATATATAAATAATTAAATAAGAACATGTTCCTTTCATTCCAGATTATAAGGAAACTAAACAGTAAACATAAAAAAGGGGTGCACTTCATCTAGGCGCTCTGTTCATTTCTAGGATTTGCAAACCAATGTAGCACAAACTTTACCCAAAAGTTGGTCTAAATTTCACTTTATTGGTTGATTCTTTTATTGTAACCACCATGATGAAAACATGAGACCCATAATGTTCCAAAGATTTTGGATTCAAGAATCCTTCGGCTTAACTTCCCTTCCTCCCGTGTGTTTGCTAGTCTCCCTTTGTCATTGTGAACGTGGGTGTGGCTGTTTTCATTCAGCTTGTCATCCCTGCTGCGGCCACAAAGATATAACCAGCCATTTTCTGTAATATTAAAACAAACCAAACTATTAATAAATCACCTTTCATACAAAAGCAGTGCACAGAGCTTTGCATGTGTTATGTAATAACCCAAAGCTGTGTGGGACAAGGGGGAAGTTACCATAACGGCATGTGTAATGGAAAATTATACACATAACCCTTATACTTGTGTTACAAGTGGCCGAAATGAATTTTCTCCGCAGGGTGGC
The DNA here is from genome assembly GCF_017639745.1 of Melanotaenia boesemani. Classification (NCBI taxonomy): domain Eukaryota; kingdom Metazoa; phylum Chordata; class Actinopteri; order Atheriniformes; family Melanotaeniidae; genus Melanotaenia; species Melanotaenia boesemani. The sequence goes on along the minus strand of NC_055704.1, from coordinate 12,117,327 downwards.
CGGGCTCTCCCTTAGAGATAGGGTGAGAAGCTCGGTGATCCGGGAGGGGCTCAGAGTACAGTCGCTGCTCCTCCACATCGAGAGGAGCCAGATGAGGTGGCTCGGGCATCTGGTCAGGATGCCTCCTGGATGCCTCCCTGGTGAGGTGTTCCCGGCACGTCCCACAGGAAAGAGGTCCTGGGGAAGACCCAGGACACGCTGGATGGACTACATCTCTCGGCTGGCTAGGGAATGCCTCAGGATCCCTCCGGATGAGCTGGTGAATGTGGCCAGGGAGAGGGAAGTCTGGGTTTCCCTGCTTAGGCAGCTACCCCTGCGACCTGACTCCGCATCAGCGGCAGAAAATGGATGGATGGATGGATGTAATCTTGCACTTTGTATTAAATCCATGGCCTTATACTTTTACTGAGTAGAACGACTTGTACCCTGCAGATATTTGGCAGCGAGCTTCTCTTTCTTATCACATTACTGTTACGTTAGCATTTTTATCTGCGTTCTTCAGAAACTCTGTAACTCATCAAGGAGAAGAGAGAAGAAGTATGTTAAAAAACCAGTTTGAGCAGGTTGTGAAGGTTCTGTGTATCTCTGCGGACTCGCTCAGCCAAAGCTGTTTTGACTGTGTGACTCTCATTGCTGATGAGCTCTTAATAAAAAATAATTTGTTTGATTCTCACTTAGTGTGTGATCTTTGATAATAAAATTTCCACTACAATCTTGGCGTTGTCTGGCAGGATATGTTGAGTGACTGACCGGAGGACAAGAACCCGTGATTGGCCATCCTGAAAGACACTTCAGCCCCTGGGTCAGTCTTAACCATCAGGGGACGGCAGAGGGACTTCGTTCAGGCACCACTGATATCCAGAACGAAGTCTGTGTGTGGAGCAGCACCCAAATCACACACAGTGAGAAGTTTTCATATCAGACTCCCATTTACCACCCTTTTCTCACTATCCTATGAAAATAGGATAGGGTTTTCACTATTCTGTGAAAGCAGGATAGGTCACTATTCTACAGAGGTAGGGTAGGTTAGTCCGACATTGAAGTAAAACTTTCAGTGGAAACAAGAGGCTTTTTAGTCATTTTTGTGCCTGAGTGTGGGCTACTCGAAGTTAGAAAAAACCAACCGGTGACGTACTAGTTGAAATAATGGGTAACACAGCTGGTAAAGAGAAGAAGGGTGAATGGGACTCCCCAATTTTAAGAGACATGAAAAAGAAATATGGACCTGACTGCATGGACTGCATGACTTACTGGACAGAGAAATATGGTTTTCTGGAGAATGGGAATTTGAGTAGAAAAGAATTAGATAAGCTGGATGAGGCAGCACAGAAGGACTGGGATGAGAAGAAGAAAAAAAGAAAATTAAGGCAGCAGATGTAGAGAAGTGAGAACTGCATATCGCACTCCTATTTTCCCAGTTATGAAACCATGTGAACCTCCAACCAAACCTGACTGGTGTGTTTTACAAGATCTGCAAGCTGTAAATAAAGCAGTTGTCCCACATGCCTCTACAGCCCCCAACCCCCACACCATCTTATCACAGATTCCTCCAACTGCTACTCATTTCTCTGTGGTAGATATGGCTAATGCTTTTACATCTGACAGACAGTCAGTTTTGGTTTGCTTTTGAGATCAACAGGAAGCCCTACACTTGGACTCGGCTTCCCCAGGGGTATTGTGAGTCCCCCACAATCTACAATAAGGTTCTAAGACATTCTCTTTGTTCTCTGCGGCTTCCACAGGGCGTGGTTTTGTTAAGTTACATCGATGACCTTTTTCTCTGCTGTCTCTCTGCCTCCTCGTGTAAGAAGGCCACACTTGCCCTCCTCCTTCATCTTCATTCTGAAGGTCATAAAGCCAGTTTACACAAACTGCAGTTCTGCCAGCCTCAAGTTCTCTTCCTGGGACATCACATTTCTGCCACCACCAAGGCCCTGGCTCCTAAACGGATTGAGGCCATTCAGAAAGCACCAAAACCTGTCACCAAGAAACAGCTGATGTCCTTTCTCGGTATGGTAGGGTATTGTCGGGCCTTCATCCCTCATTTCTCTGAGCTTGAGGCCCCCCTGGCTGCCTGCATACATGGTAAGGGTCTGTCTGCTCATGACCATTTCCTGTGGACCCCACAGGCTGAGCAGGCTTTTCTTTCTGTGAAGCAAGCGCTGTGTTCTGCTCCTGCTCTGGCTCTGCCAGACCCGTTCAAACCTTTCTTCTAATTTGTTGATGAAAAACATGGTTTCATATTCTTTATCTTCTAATGATAATTAATTTCCTTATAGTTCATCAAATGTATTTATATAGCACATTTAAAAACCACCAAAGTGACCAAAGTGCTGTCAATATATTTACAGATGACAAGGTAATGTCATAAGAAATAATAAAAAATGTAAAGAGCAGAAGTATGTGTGATTAATATGTTTCATTTTAATCAAAGGGGTGGATTGTAATGGAACTTTATACACATAACCCTTATACTTGTGTGATATTTAGATGAGATATGTAATCTTGCACTTTATATTAAAACTATGGCCTTATACTTTTACTGAGGACTTGCACCTGCGACCTTGATGCTTTCACATCATGCGAGTCTATATTAACCAAGCCCATGTGTATCCTTAGGCAGCTACCCCTGCGACCTGACTCCGCATCAGCGGCAGAAAATGGATGGATGGATGGATGTAATCTTGCACTTTGTATTAAATCCATGGCCTTATACTTTTACTGAGTAGAACGACTTGTACCCTGCAGATATTTGGCAGCGAGCTTCTCTTTCTTATCACATTACTGTTACGTTAGCATTTTTATCTGCGTTCTTCAGAAACTCTGTAACTCATCAAGGAGAAGAGAGAAGAAGTATGTTAAAAAACCAGTTTGAGCAGGTTGTGAAGGTTCTGTGTATCCCTGCGAACTCACTCAGCCAAAGCTGTTTTGACTGTGTGACTCATTGCTGATCAGCTCTTAATAAATATACTTTGTTTGATTCTCACTTAGTGTGTGATTTCCACTACACATGCTCCTGCTAAGTTCTTCTGGACAGGACAATAACCACTTGAAAAGAAATGCTAAATGTTTGTATACAGCAGTGGAAAAAAGTTTTCCGACACCCTATGCTTTTGTGAAAGAAGAGATTTATAATAAAAATAATAATAATAATAATAATAATTTACCGGACGGCATTGCCACTGTGAACAGGGTCTTCAGGTGAATTTTAAAAGTAGTAACCACATTTCACTTACCTTAAAAAAGACGTTTTTTTCCTCTAGAGTCTGTCAGATGGTTCTTTCTTCAGATTTGCAAAGTAATCCTACAGGCACGTCAGGGTAATGATAATTAAAAGTCCCGACCTGTTTGAGTTTTCCTTCCTCCTTCTCACCACCACGCTGCACTTTCAGCAGTGTGCATTGTGGTATGGGAGGTACCAGATATAAGGCAGTTGCAATAGCAGCAGGTTTCCCCCTCACACCCAGTCAGTGATCACAGCTTCTGTGTCATCAAGAAATGTTTATTTTGCCTTAAGATTATTTACTTAAATAAAATAAATCTTCTCTCCAATTTTATAATTCTAACCTGCCAAAAAATCATTTATATATTCTTTATCTTCTAATGATAATTAATTTCCTTATACTTCATCAAATAGCACATTTAAAAACCACCAAAGTGCTATCAATATATTTACAGCTGACAAGGTAATGTCATAAGAAATAATAAAAAATGTAAACAGCAGAAGTACAAACTAAGGACATCTAAAGATAAAGGTACTATATCTTAAAGACCAAGTTGACTCAATTGGTACAATTGAATTCTCTGAAAGGGAATCAGGGAATCTTAAGGCAGAATTAATATTTCAGCTGTCGAAACTATTATGACTCTTTTCTGAAGGCAATAATCTGATACAACTGGCTGTAATGCTCCCTTAATGCTGAAAACTAATGGGTGGGCTTTAAAATGTATAGCTAGAAAACCCAGAGGCTTCCCAATTGGGATTTTGATGGACAAAGCCCAGAGAGGGGCCAAGTGACAGCACGGATTTCAGCCAACATTCTGTCTTAGGTGCGAATAGCTGCCTTTGTTTTGTAAAAGAGGCCATTACTGGTGAACCCCGGGGGGCACATAACACCTTTAGCAAGAAGCTGCCACATTATTAGCATACTGGTCAGACCACATTCCAATGCACATAGCAGTGTCAGTGTCATGCTTGGTACTCCCATGGTGTCTCCTTCTTGCATTTGCCACAGGTGTACTAGTAGCAGCGAAAACATCTCACAGAGGTAGAATTCTGTATGCATTGTTGCTTGACCTGACACTTGCCTCTTTTCCCAGGGCTAGGTGTGAGAGGTTGCTGCAGACGCACTTCCTCCTTGTGTGCCTTCTTCGCGCTCACATGAGATTTGGCCAACTCTTTCGCCAGCTCAATCAGGAAGTCCACCCGTCTCTCCTGCACTCCAGTGCATGCCTTATGCACAATATGAGCATTCAACGCTGCCATGTCGATCATATTGTAGAACACGGCGACTGGCCATCTCCGTGTTGGTGCGCGCACACTGTACTCACGCACCATCTGGTCCATCACATCCACTCTGCACTTTGTGGTGTTGTACTTTGTCACAGTGTTTGGCTTCTTTTTGGGGGTATCTTCATTCTCAATCACTGTGTGCATGCTACTGAGGACGTAGACCATCTTCTTTCGTTTTGGCGCATATACTGTCAGGGTTGTGGTGAATTCAGCCTGGTCCTTCTGTCTAGTTGACTGTGGAATTTCGCGGCGAATCTTGTTGACGGTGCCGAGGATGGAGGTTCTACGGCTACGCAGGCGTTGTGCAAGAGACAGAGATGTGAAGAAATTTTCTGTGGTTACAGTTCTGCCCTTATCCATGAATGGCTCCATCAGCTTCATGACAACACTCTCAGACAGTCTCTCTCCACTTGAACTACTGGGGTCCTTTCCAAGATATGGGAGGACGTTGCAAATGTACTTCGATTTCAAGTCACAGGCTACCCAAAACTTGATGCCAAACTTGTTGGGTTTACTTGCAATGTACTGCAGGAAAGTGCAGCGAGTCTTTGATGGGAAGAGTTGTTCATCGATGGTGATGTGTCGACTAGGGTTGTAGGATGAGATGCAGTTATTGACGAAAGATCCCCAAACATCCGAAATTGCCGCAAACCTATCAATCTCTGCTCTCTGGCTGCGTGTGAACATGTCATCAAAGCGTAGATGTTGCATGGTGTTTTGGAAGCGGTTTCGGGCCATAGTAGCAATGATGTGTGGGTTTCCCAGATTGGCGGACCAGCTGTCACGTAGGGAGGGAACATGGGTCACCCCCCGCAAGATTATGACTGCAAAAAATGCCTTCAGTTCTGGGAGGTCCATGAACCAATCCACTTGCTCCATTTACCGTGCATGCTGATTTGTCCATTGCTGAATCCTTCGAAGCATGTCGAGCGTAATGAAACACAGGAAGCTCTGAAGACGACTCCCGATACTTCTCCTGGCCTTAGCTGTTGGCTCTCCATCTACGTCGTATGCTTCTATTGGAGTGAAATGGAGATGTGTCCCCAGCTGTTCTTCACGCCACTCTGTACCATCTTTAGCGATTTCTGTCGGCTCACCCTTCAACCGAGCTCTCTTTTCTGGAGGAAGAGTGGAAGTCTCCTCATCTGCACGTAAACACATAGAAATTAGTTAATCTTTTTTTTGAATTACCAAATCAAATTATAGATCCTATACCCTATTCCTCAGTCGATTGATTGATTTTACAACTTAGGAGATTCACTCAAACAGGAAGAATTTGTTTTTAGTTCTAATTGTATACATGACAAAAAATTTCTTATTTGTCTATGAAAACACCATATACAATGAAGAGGCAGACAATTCAAGGCATCTTTACTTTATATCTCCCTTTACATTATGTTCATTTTTTATGTTTTAGTTTCTCTTTTCATTGGTTAACTCTAAAGTTTACAACAGTCTCATGGTTTGAGTACAAAGTAATCATGGGACGAAAATAGTATTTTTGGGAAAGCTTATGTGACAGGAGGGTTAATATCTCCTCGCCACTGGATGGCACTGTGCTGCCAGCACCACCACTTATTACATTGGTGGCGCTGGGGGAGTATAAAAGCACAGGGGATAGGAAGCTTAGGAATTCGCCTCCTCTTTGCCTGGTGGCTGCAGTGGCAGGTTGGCGTGGCTGGGTGCAGGAGGACATTCCTAAAAGGTAAGCCGCAACTAATATCCATCTTAGCAGAAGTGTAGGCTAACTTGCTAACTAGGCCTCCCACACTCGCAGCTGTGGGCAAGCGCGGTTGTGGACAGGAGTGATCGCGCTGCGGCTGGTACCTGGATGTGGTGAGTCTGCCCTGTCATAAGTTTTGCACCAGTGAAGAATTGTTTTGATCAATCCTGTGTGTGTGTGGGTGGGTGTGTGTGTGTGAGCAGGAGTATAGCCGCAGGGATTGCACCAGTGGCTGCCCCTCCTCCTCTACTCCGGATAGCACGGCGCGTTGCCGGCACGGATACAGGTGGCGACTCGGCGAAGTGATCATCGGCAGCCCTGCTGTTCTGGCGTGCCTGGACTGATTACGCTGGACGGATTACACTGGACTTGTGGCGCTGAAGTTTACCTTTTCTTTGTTGTCCTGCTTGATGGCGTATTTCTATTAGATTTTAGTATAACTGTCGGTGACGTACTTTTAATTCTGTGTTTTGTGTACAGGTACTGTGGGCTCCGAGCAACATTCCCCTTCCTGGTGGTGGTCGTTTGAGCACGGTTGATGTGTCTACACTGGTGGTTTGGTTTGAGTTTGTCTTGTTTTCCCCTATTTGGTTAATGTTGGGAATGGTTGCCCTCCCCACAACCTGTGTCTTTAGTTTTATTGTTAAATACCCGCCGACAGTTCATTTTACTTTGATTGTTTAAATAAAGATTATTGTGAATTGGAACGGACTCTGCTCATGATATCAACCTAGCTCTTACTTTTAAGAGCTAGAAGGTTCCCGCGGGTGAAATTCCCCTGGGTGGCGTTGTCACACCTTTTTATCAAGGAAGCTACTTATTAAGGCCCTACCCTCGTCATGCCACACTTACCTGAAGACTGCTCAGAGTCTGAATCCACCTGAAGGTGTATCTCTTCGTCTTCTGAGTCACATGGGCTTGTGTCCGTTCCGTTCCTTCAGTTTTGATGGAGAGGGTTTGTGCACAGAATTGAGCAGAGTCCTGCCCCCTGCTGAATCCTCAGGTAATGGCTACATTTGCAAATGAAAAGGTGCTAATTGTGGCGGCCAGAGTCGTTTGGTTTGGACTAAGGGCCTTTTGGGAAGGTTCTGGGTTTTCTGGGGGGTTATAGAAATTCCTGGGTTGTGAAAACTACTGGGTGGGATTTAAAATGTATACATCTTTTAAATAAAATTAAAGGAATTCAGTGCAGAATATTAAATCTGAAAGTATTAAGCTTGGGACAACAGTCATCTTGTGAAAAGTGGAAAACGAATGTTTTATTATTATGATGCATTTCTGGCGATATTACACCATGAAAATAGCTTGATATATAATAATCAATGGCACAGAGGTGTTAAATGATCCAAAGTCATGAACAGAAATTCAATGGAGATTCAAAGATCACTTGCATAAGTCAGTTTCATGACCACAGAAACCAAGTTAAATCGAGAAACAGCATCAGGAAGTTGATGTAGAGGTTTGCGTGCTGGAAGAAAGGAAATCAGAAATCAAATTAATTGAGTTTAGAAATTTGTGTGGAAACCCGTTGTCATTCTAGTTTTTATAAATGCTGAAAACTAAACATCAACTTGAGCGACCATTAGACTCAAACCTACTTATCTAATTTTCTTTATACTCTGTTTGAACTAACAGTCTTTAATAAAATTTTTGCAAATTGTTTAGCTCTTTCACTGAATTTTGTCATGCACCTACTAATGATACTTTCTACACTACAGATTTGTGGTCCGGAATTGTATTTTACTTAACTGAAAGGAAAGGATGGACACGTCGTCCCTCTGCCTTTGACATACTTTGCGGGGGTAGGTGTAGAAAATGTGGTTGGTGATGAACTTGTTTACCTTTATAGTCCGTTTCACTCATGGGAACAACATCAAAATTCAAACAGTTCAGAACTATCTAACGTTGTCTTATTGTCTGTAGCAGATTCCAGCGTCTTCAAAATAAAGATTGGAACCTTTGTTTAATTGTGACTGAATTAAACAATCTCTGAGGATTTTCTCTCCTTACAGACTAACAGTCTCACTCCCAAAGTGGGGGTCTGACTCAAATTTATGACTTGGTTTCCAGCTCCACAGGTCAACAAAGGTCGACTCTCCCCAACATGGACTGGAAAGGACTTCATCAAGTTATTTACGAGACCTGGGAAATTTCTGAACTTTAATCTTCTGCAACATAAATTTGCTTTTTAGTTCACAACCGAAGGGTCCCAGATGCAACTCCACTTTGAAACTGTCTCTTACTAAATTTGTGTGTTGCTTCAACTGATAAGCGGAAACCCCCTTTAACAGAACACCTGGACACACCAAGAAACGTTTATCTTAACATTCCAGAGGGTAATAAAGTGTCTTAATGTTTCTCTATGTCCCAGCAAGAGGAGACAAAGACTTTGTGTGAAGAGTAAAAGATCATACTTTTACTAGTCAACAATGTTCATTTAAATAGATACATATATATGTGTGTTTTATCTTGATACCATGCGCATGCATATGATCATTATCATTTTGTACAAGGTTTAATCAACAAGCTTGATTAATTGGTGACCTGAAACTTTATTACTGTGTTTGTGTGAGATATAACCTTTTTACTATTTTTCTTGTCTTTTTGATGATTCACTGATGGAATTTAATGATGTCTCATTTAAGGCTTTAGTAACTTGGATATATAGATATATTCACAAAATGTTTAATTTGATAACTCTTTACAACATGATCAGACCAGCCCCTCTGGATCTGTTATCTGACCCAAAACCAGCCCACAAGACTGTTATTGGTCAAGATAATGGTCACACATCCCTCCACGGGGTGGGTCTCCAAACTAACACTTTTAAACTCAGAACAAAGAGTTTAGTGCCCTCTTCTCCCTTCCTTTTGGCTCCTCTCCTCCTCCGTGGCCCTCGCCGCTTCAAGTGGACTTCAAGTTCCCTTCTCTCCAGACATGGCTCTCTTCCAGAGTTAGGACTTCGTCTGAACGCAAGAGAGAGAGAGATGCTGCCAGAGAATTAAGTTTGCAGTGATGTGAAGAACATCACTACTGATACTAAAGTCTGTGCCTGCATACCAGATGCATGATTGACAATTTTTGGCTCTTTTTGGACTCTGTAGTTCATTCCTTTTTTTCCAGCTAATACTTTGCTTTTCTTGAGTTTTACCTTTTGGACTTTTAATATAGATCCTAAATAGATCCTACAGAGTTTCTTCTTTTTTGGACTGACCTAAAGCTGGACATTTTTCATCTTTCGCCATATCACCGCAAGTCATTCACTGTCCATCATCGATACCACCAGCCAAACCGCGGGAGAGTCCGCATCCGCAGAGCTGCCTGATCCAAACCTTCGGACCACCATGTGACGCATCTTCTGGCCTTCTGGAAGTCGCTCGGGATCCAAACCACCTGCGCCAACTTCCTCACTTGCCATCAGAGTCACCACAACGGTCGTAAGTCGGCTTGATCCAAACAGAACCGGACGAGTCCTGCTCGGATCAATTCTCTGCTTTTCTGCTCAAGAATGGTTGGTTGTCTGACAGTGACCTAGTAGTTCTACATCTTAGTTAAACCTCCAGTTTAACAGATGAGATTCAGTTTTCCCTTTTTTCTTTTAGGATTTAGAGATCTTTTTCAGTCCTGAACCTTAGTTTAATTAACACCCCAGGTTAATTAACTTTTGTTCATTTCTTGCATACATTTCATTCATTCTGACACATTGAAATAAGATTCTGGTTTGAACTCCATATTCTGCATTTTACAATGTTTGATTCATTTTCCCATGCGAAGTCCTTTGTAAATATTTCCTTTTCATTTATGCATGATTAGTTTAGTAATAAATATTTCATATTTATCCTAAACTGGTCTGGTTATTGTGAACTTCTCCTTTGAACCATGTTATGGGTCCCTTCGACGTAAGAATTCATGTTATTAGCGTCCCGAGACTGATTGATAACTGATTGATTTCTAGCTTGAATTAATTAATTTATTAAATTAATTAATTTAGTTCTCTAATGGTGTCCACACAGCCATTAGATTAGGAAAGCTATCTGTGTGGTGGTGCCCCACGAGGAAATTAAAAAGTAATCCCAAGAAATTATTAAAATTAAGAATTTTATTAAACATCTTTAATGTGTAATGACGCTTAACGCTACATGTCAAAGCAAAGGAATTAAAACATATAATTTAAATACAGCGATATAAAAAAGTTAAATATAAGCTGAATCTGCTTTTCCCATGAGCCTTTGTGGTCCAGATATGTTGAGTTTTGAAAGTAGCCCCGCCACCTTGACAGAAACGTAACATGTTCTGTTTTCTCTGCTAATCATTATTATTATTCTGCGTGATGTAGAAAATTAACTCGGTTTTAGTAATGGGGCCATTTTATACGAAACACAAAATGATAATTAATCAATACTAAAATGTTTATGTTCATATAAAATATGGACTGTGTAGAGATTGGAAGGCAACTAAACAGCAAATATAATAAAGGGGGTTCATTTCCGTGACTTGCAAACCAGAGCAGCACAAAACTGAGACAAAAGTTGGCCACATTTTAATGTATGGTTGATTCTTTTATTGTAACATCCATGATGAAAACAGGTGACCCATAATGTCACAAGATTTTGGATTTAGGTGTGTATCCCGTTTAACTTCCCTTTCTCTCCTATGTTTGACGTTAATATCCTTTCTCAATGAGTGGACGAGTCTGTTTTCCATCAGTTCCTCATCCCTGCTGTTTAACACTGCTGTTTAAACTGATACAAGTAACAATTTTCCTGTAAGTTCAAATCAAATCAAACTTTATTTGAAAAGCACTATTAATACAAAAGAAACGCAAAGAGCTTTATGTTATAAATGCAATTTTTGAATATAAATAAAAACACAAACCTTGACACACTCAGGTATTAGACATCTAAGTAGAAGAACACTCACCTAAGCATACTTTCTTTTTTAAACACATCATCACACTAATGTCCAGCACACACACACCCCTCCTTGTACAAATATAAGCCCTGACTTCTTGGTTCAGACGCATTAACTGAAACATCAAAATAAAATATATAACCTGAGATAAACATTAAGCTTATCTTGTTCCATGTTTCACCTGCTGCAAATCCAGACACTGAACAGCCCTTTGCCTCTCTCATGGCCCTATCTACCACTTTCTGAGCCACGACTGCACCCGTGGAGTTTCTTTGTGGATTCAAGGAGCTCTCACCTTGTGTCCATCACCTGTGCAGATCTGGAAACTCTAGCAGTCCTCGACCACTCACCTGTCAGTTGGACAATTTTTTATTCATCTCTTTGTTCCCATTTATAGCTACAGCTATTTGTTTTTATTGAATAGTTGTTCTGCTTCATTAGTAATAGATATAAAACTTAAAGATAAAATTATCACTATGATGAATTATTATTGATCAAATGAATATCAAACAAGTATAATTGCATGTGTTTTGCAATGCATTATGGGTACAAAACATTACAGTAGTTCATAGCGTTTTTCCACAATTAATAAAATGTAATTTTATCAACTTGTGAAGGAGCAGTGAATACATGCTAAAGATGGTTTTAAGGTAAAAACTTGTTACTTTAGTAATTGTGTCCAACTATGTGTAAATTAATTTATTGGGATACTCATCAAGGAATTATTTAAATGTGGTACTTATTTTCATTTCTATTCTTACTCTGTTAATCAAATTAAATATCTTTTATCTTTAAGCTCATATACTTACTAACAGTGTGCTTAAGCAACAATGAGACTCTTCATATGGGGTGAGTGAAAAGAACATGTAGGGGCTGATAAATTGTGTCTGCTGGTAAAACAACATGTGGAATGTTAGACTTAAAGGAAATGTCTAAGTTAACCGGAGTCCAGATGAAATCCCCTGCTTGCCTGTGTAGTGTCTTCATCTTCCTGTTTTTTAGGGCACAAGCAGATGGAGGTCACAAGAAAGGCTGTAGATATCTGCATGTGGTCAACCTGTGACTGCAGCCAACCCAACTTCTGCAACTACAGCAATACTCAGCAAAACTGTGAGCTGGTTGCTAGACAACCGCGAATTAAAGAGTGGCGAAAGAGAGGAAGAAGATGATGCAGCAGCAGCAGCAGCAGCAGAAAAAGGGTCTTGTGGAGTGAGAGTCAGGTAGCGGAATTTTAAAAAAGACATCTTTGGTTAGAGTGGAGAAACAGAAAGTTAGGTAAATGTTGGACATTTAAAGCTGGTAGAAACTATTTAAATGTACAGAGTTAACGCTATATTAGCATGTTATAGTTAAATAAAAATGAAGACAATTCATAGTCATCTTAAATGTCTGTTAAGTAGGACACCTTGTACACCATCAAATAAATAACTTAATGTGTGTTATGTGTAGATGTCTCATTATTCAAGCTATTCCAAGAGTGGAATGTTTGCCTCTATATTTTTTCATGAATTTATATTTATTGAAAATGGATTTGTCTTGTTCTGTCAGTGGCTGTTCAGTGGTTAATTAAAGTGCAGCTGCTAATCATTTCACATCAAACCTTATTTATAAAGCGTTTTTCTTGCCAAAGGCAACACAAAGTGCTTTACATGATGAAAAAAATGTATGCATATTAAAGTAAAACAAGTTTTCACACACTATATGACATAGCAATTTAAAAACACACCCATCATGGTCTCTCTCATGAATACAAATACTGTTTAATATTTATCTGCAAATAAATGTATAATGAAAAAAAAAATGTGACAAACATTACCATTGTGGGGGTTAAGCCATCACAGATCACAGAAGTACTGGGGGGGAACAAAAGGGACACGATCCCCCACCCTTCAATAAAGTTGCCCCCCCCCCCCCCCCCCCCCCACCACACCATGTGTAAACACAAAATATAAATATATACATAATTTATGTATATATTGTGTAAACACACATACATACACACACACACACACAGACACATATATGTATATATATATATATATATATATATATATATATATTAACAATAATATAGTAATGTTAACTGTGGTTTTACTGGGTCTGTTTGTTAGATATGTATGTAGACATGTCATGTAAGGAATAGTTGTTGGGCCTGCAAGTTTAAATTAGTTTAAAAATTAATATTTTATTTAGTCATCTCAAGCCCTTTAAAAAAATGTATTTGTATCCTAATTTATTTGGCAAAGTATTTGTATATGTCCAAGTGCTTTACATAAAAACATTAAAGTATTAAATAGTAGTAAAAGGCAGCAAAAAATAGAAAAAAAATCACAATAAATTATCAAAAGCAGATTAGGCTTAAAGTGACCATGGAGATTTCATGCATAGGCGCATAAGAAAAAAGTGTTTTTACATGGATTTAAAAGTGTTTACACTAGTGCAGGCATCACCAAAATGTGAACCTGTTGAACCACTGTCCTGCAGACTTTTCATGTTTACCTGCTGCAATACACTTGAGTCAAATTATTAAAGGGTCATTAAAGAGACAGGAAAATGTCTAAAACCTGCAGGACAGGTGGTGATCCTGCACTAAAGGCCAGCATTGGCCTTCCTCTCTACATTCAGGGGAAAAAAATGTTATGAACTGTAGTATTAGTTTTTAATTTTATCTGTGAGTCAAGATTGATTTGTGTTCACATTAAAAACTCTTGGATACATCATACAACATACATTTTTATATTCTGAATAAATTTCCATGCTCATCTACAGGTTTTCCAAATTTAATAAAGCGATGAAATTGTCCAGAGGAGAGGGGGAGAGCATTTGTCAGTTTAAGCTATAAATCAGAGCTGTTACTAAATGCTGGTAGATAAAGGGTGAGTATGGCTTTTAAATTCCTTGGATTTTATGATACAGTCATCTAAGCAGACAAGACAGCAGGCATCCCCTGGTAATTACTCATTACAGCTAAAGGTGATGTTGGCTGATGTACAATATATAAGTGGTGCCTACCATAATGTGTCATATATCAGTGCAAAGCTGTGTTTCTTAGCTTTCAGAATCTGTTGGAAGTACATGGATAAAAATGTTACTGTTTATTGTCCATCCAAAAAATGAAATGGGATTTTCACCACTGGGAATGACAGAATCATAACTTATTTACAGCAAGTCATTAAAAATGACATTTATCAAAAATTAAATATTAAGTCAAGTGTAGGAGGCTCGCAGCATACAGGTTAACAAAATGAAGGTATTTCTGGAATGATACTAGGTTAATATGCTTACTGATATGGGTTGCATTTTTTCCTTTGCATAAACATAATTACTTCTATCAGAAGGAAAGCTTTGACTGGGTTGTTAGCTTGCAATTACGAGCATTAGAATTAACACTATGATGTTGTTACTAAAGACACAGTAAAAACAAAAATTTTTCCCCCTGCAATGTGCTGATATTTTAAACCTTTTGTCAAACATGACTGAATACACACACCTGTCCATGTTATATGTTTCTTGCCTAATAGCAGCTGGGATAGGCTCCAGGCTTTCTGCTGTCCTACAGTGGAATATGCCACGGTGCCGGACAAATAGACTAAAAAATTCATTTATTCCGGCTTCCATTGGCTTAATGAATAGTGGGTGTTTAAATTAACCTGTGTGATGTTGTTGTTTTGTTTTGTTTTGTTTGCTTGTTTTATTTTTAAATTGAATGTGGCGTCATTTTCATTGTCATTGCTGGCTGCACAACAAATTGCCCCTCAAGGAGATAATAAAGTTTTCTAATTCTAATTCTAATTCTAATGCTGATATAGCCAATGGATGAATGGACAGATAAATACACACTTTTATTAAGTATGTGATTTGTTCAATCCAGTGTCTTACCATTAAATATAACAGAAAGTCCTTTGAGGAAAAATGTTCTGAAGGTTTTAAGATGAACTCCCTTATCTTTTGGAGGACATGAAATATTTAAATAAACTGTGAAATCTAATTGGTTAACTTTAGTGAAAACACATTTAGCTTTAAAATTAAAATTAGAATGGAAATTGTGTGATCTGCATTTTTTTATTCTAGTACACAAAGAATGATTTCTAGTCTGCACAAAGAACAGTATCACTTATATGCATTTGTTGTTTACTTTGGGACAACCATTTAATTTATGAAGGACATTCTAAATAGAAATAATTACACATAAATTATGTCAAAACCAAACTTTTTGATAACTTATTTATTGTTCCAAATTTAACAACTTGTGTGGGGATTTGGCAAAACACCTCCTATACAAATATAAATCCAGTCTTTTTATTCCAAAAGAAGTCCACAAGACACACACACACACACACTTCTTGATCCTGAAGTTCTGCGTCTCAGTAAATCCAGGCACTCTTGAGTGCTATTACAGATGCATATTATAATTTCTTGTGAACAGTAGTTTCTAATGTTGTGGAGTAAATTGTGGTCAATAGCTTTCCCTTTAGGTGGTCTAAAAATTTCCAAGCATTTCTATCCCATCCACAAGGTTTACAGTTTTAGAATATGTAGTGTTTATTCTGATACTCTATATGGAAAACCCATTACTTATCACATTTTATAATAGAAAAAATTGTCATCTCTAAGATGTTGCTAAGAGACCTTCATCTATGATGAAGCCATTTCCTGATCAACAAGGAAGTTATTTGTCTGTCTGCTCGGTTGCTTACAGGGAGGAAACGATAGGTTAACTGGCACTGGCAGTTATTCCTAAACCTAACTGCTCTGGCATCATTTTTAAGACTTAGTACAAAATTGTATTACTTGTTTTTAAAGCCTTAAACGGTATGGCTCCCTATCACTTATAACTTTCAACATTTGATCTGTTTTCTATGTTCAATTGTGAATAAATTAGTCATTATTAAGATTTCCTAAATTATTACACACAGCCCCCCCACCTTTTGGGAACAGTAACCAGCTTAAAAATATAAGTAGTTTCAAATTTAAGGACATCACATCATCGCAAATACACATTGCACATCTATAACACGGTACAGTAGCTTAATATCCCAGACTCATCATACGCTGTCTCTGTGTCCTGGATGGGGGTCACCTGCTGCAGAAACTGGTCCCAGTCTGGCTTGCAAAGTGGTAGCTCTATCTGGAAGTGATTCCAGAACCTGGAATAAAAAACACCTCAGAACATTTACAAAACACAAAATTGAAAAGAAGGAAGTCTGTGTTATCCATATTTTGTTCCATAAATAAATTGTGTGTGCATGTACTTGTGGTGGTAAATGTCCGGGTCTCGGCTGATGTGGTTCTGAAAGCCGATGTACAGATCATCCCAGAGGCGGCCATGCAGCACCACGGACCTCATCACGCCAACCCTGTTCTTAATCTTAAAAGAGGAGATAAAAACATTGGTTCTCTATTTGTTTTCATAATTTACTCAAAATGGGGGTCTTCTTAAGAAAGAAGCACTGATGACCAGTTATACACCCAGGAAATCTTCATAGGGAGCTTCTTTTCTTTTTATTTTTTTATTTTTTTTTTTATTTTATATCTAATGTACTCCTCCGCCTAGGCAGCCACACACATTGAGCCTGGTCTGGTAACCTTTTTCTTCATTTCAGTTAATTCAATATACATTATATTTGTAATATTTACCATTTTTTTTATATTTCACATTTTTCTTAGCAGGTTTGGTGGGGTGGTTAATTAATTGGTGCACACTTTTAGTTGACTCATTCTTGTCACCTATTTATTTTGGTTTACTTTCAGTTAATATGCATTTTCTCTTGAGTTACCAGTTCCTGGGGAAGTTGCTCTGTGGGAGACAAGCCTGCTAAGAGAGTCCCAGCTGAGGTGGATCTCCTTTGAGAGGCTGCAGCCTAATTGGACTCATCCATCTCACAACAAGATAGTGGGAGAGGGGTTTAGATTTTCTGTTGTTTTGTATTACTTTGTTTATTCTTTATGTAGAATTATTATATAGATTTTCGTTTCAAAATAAGTTAAGCGTCTATATTGTTTAAGTTCTGTTGTGAATTAGTTAAGTTTATTAAGTTAGTTGAAGAAAGTTATGTTTCCCTCTTGTGTCAAAATGGTCTGATCAGCCAGAGTATATAGTTTCGTTTGTGTGTCAGTTTGTGAGGTCAGTTAGTTTTCAGTTGATGTTCTGTTTATTTGACCTCTTTTATGGGCCCAGAACTTTTACTTTGGAATTTGTATTTTTTTTTTGTAAAATTAAATGTCAAATGACTTTTTCTTAAAATAAAACCTCCTGTGCTCTCTTCATCCTTGGCCTCAATCCCTCACACTCCTAAATGAAATATACTTCTGATTTAATTTTATTTCACATTTTTAATTAAATTTTCTAGAAGTCAAATGATTTTGCAATTATTTTTTATTTTACTCACTCCTATATGATTCATGAGATTGATTAGGCTATCGAAGTATTTTTTCCATTCCCCTTTATCATTTGATTGCCATGGCCACCCCTTGGCTCCGCCCCTGTTCATGATTTCCATGTGCTATGTTCACTTTGCTAGTTGTGACACCAGCAGTATATTTGTAGTTACAGAAGACGTCTGTTCAGCTGCCAGGACTGAAGTTATTCTCATATTTGATGTTAGTGAAATTAGCATTTTTACTAATTATCTTATGGTTATTTACAAAGTTATATATATAAAAGCATTGTATGGACAAAGCTTTAAAAGCAGATTGGTTGAGTAATGTTCCTTCCTGGAGGTTTTTTCATCTCAACAGAGGATATTTGGAGATCTGCTGGGTAGTTTACATCTCTTGATTGCACAGAACCTATTAATAAATCATTGGTTAATGAAGTGAAAATAATACCGTTGACTCACCTCTAGATAGGAGTGTTCTCTGTCAGGCCTACTGGATGGGAATGACAGGTCCAAAAAGTCCACCAGATAGTCGTAACCATCAGTGAGGGGTTCAAAGTCGTCATCAGTTTCAATCACCTAAATGAACAAATTGGCAATGAAAGACATTTACAATCAATAAAAGCGAGATATCCAAGAGAAAAGATAATGACTTTGTAGTTATATTAGCCATAGCTAGAGGAAATCAGAGCACAGTTGTCAGCTAATACCCAACCCCCATTGTAAGGGATTAACTCTGCAACAGGGGCTGAAGTACGACCAGCTGAAGGAGCTGTAATTCTGCTCATGATTTATAATCTGAGACCCTTTTTTTTTAAAAACATAAACTTCTTTCTTCCATTCAAATTTTAGATGACAGATGCATCAATCCAAGAAGTTGATGCACATAGACCAAACATTTAAATTTATTAACTGAACTGACACTTAACATAATTATAAGAACATTACTTAATTGTCTCTCAACATCTGATATTTGAGTGCATTTTTTTATTTTTATCTTTAACTGTTCATATAAGAAGAGCAGGGGGATCAGCAATGGGCCCATGAGATGCAGATATTAACATCAGGTCAGTGGAAACCGTTAATATTCCAGGTTTGTTCTTATACCGCAGTATAATGTTCTCTTTAACTGGAGTATTTTAATGCAGATAAATTAAAAAATGTCATAATAACTTTATGTTATTGTATTTGATCACAATACAATGTTATATCCATTCAAGAGATAATTAAATATTTGCCAATATCACAATATATTGATACAAAATGCAGTTTAGAATTCATTTGATTCAACAGCCAGCAATCGATATGAGAAGATATCTAATGCAATCATATCAAATCACAAAAGCAACTAAAATATCAAATTCATTCAGCGCATCTTGCAAATGATTACTATATCCATGTTTAATTTATGTTTTCAATTTGAACACAGAGTGAAGATAGACAGGAACAGTTAGATGCAGGTTAAGAAAATATGACAAAGTAACAGTAAGGTCACATGATGTCAAAACTTGAGCTGGTTAGATCCAACATATCTTTTAAAATGCTCCCACCTCAAATAATTACTCTTTTTTATAGTAAAGGGATCAGTTGTTCTTCAGCAGGTAAATTCCACACATTCCACATCTCCACCTCTATTTAAAGTTTTGTTCACTGAGATAAAATTAAATGATCATTATTATAATTTATTTATTAGATCATATTCTTCTAGTCGAACTCATGATTAAGTACTTTACTAAAATGACCCTTTCAGTCTTACAGAGCAAAAGAAACCTTGTTTGGGAATTCAAATATCCATTTTATTTCTACAAAGAAGAAATAACAATAAACGAAGTATAAAATTAACAAGTGGTGGTTTGATATTTTCTAGTTCTTTGTAGATCATGTCATTGATTTAGATTGTAGGTATTTTGGTGGATTTATTCGACTTTACAGACAACATGCGTGTTGAGAAAGCAAACATTCATTTAAACCATTTTACATAGTCACAGAAACAAGTGGGGTTGGGGTTTAGTGCCACATATCCATTATGCCACAATGAAACTTTAAAAAAGAAAAAAAAGAGAAATAATCAAGCATGCACCACCAAAGCTCAGACATTATGCTGAAGCACTCAGGAAAGTTTATTCCAAGGAAGAGCCAAAAGCTTCTGCGACAGGTGCTGAAGAAAACCAGAGGCAACTTTTTTTTATGAAGTATATTTACCCGCACAACAAGGTTGTACTTTTGAAAGCCTGCCCAAGTGTAATAAAACTGGATCCAACTATGATATTTAAATATCTCACAGCCGATGGCGCTGTTCAGTTCATCCACATACAACTCAAACTCCCAGCTGTCCTTGTAGATTTTTGTATTGGCTGGGGGGTTAGTGATGGCCTCGCTGTGATCGGACATAGAAAAAGGAAAAAAGTATATGTTGAACTTACATGGTTAATAAATACATTTTTTTTCTATTTTCTGGATATTTCAAGTCAGTTTAGCTGGTTTAAATAATATTTTAGTTCCATTTACACTGTCTGTACAAATTGTTGTTCTTCATGGTTTGTACTCCACTGTGAAATAGCATAATAAAATTCTAAGTCTCAGCTTAACTCAGTAGAAAAGAAAAACATCTATGTCTGTCATAATTTGAATGTCAGAAAATGTCAAAGTTAAATGAAATGGAATTTTCACATACTGGATTATCCATGTTTAATTTAATATACACATGGTGCCACCTCGTGTTTAACTTGAGGAAAAGCACTTTCATTCACAGGTTGAAAACTACACTGCAGCAACTGGAAATGAGATTTTTGACAAGTCTTCTCATGCTGTGTGTTTTTTATTTTTTTAATTTTTATTTTTTTTATATAGAATCTACATGAACTTTTAGTGAGTGAACAAGTACAAGGCGAGAAACTTATAAGCTGGTTTACTCCCAGTATTACCTAGTGGTGGTAGCTATGAAAAGAAAAAAAAATCACTTTAATATGTGATGAAAATGTAAGAAGATCTTCAATCATTACAACATGTTCAAGTATTTGGTTTAACAAGCCACAAAGTCCCCGTAAAAAGGTAAACTGGAAGGGTGGATGGCACCCAGGCCTCAGCCCACTGCTTTCACTTTTATCCATTTCTTGGTTGGTTTAATGCTATGACATTACAAGGTTACGAGTAGAAAAACAATTATAATTGTAAAGGCCAAATTACAGTTTTTATACAACATCATTTTCACCTCTATGGATACCATTTGGCTGGTTGCCATGGTTACACTTACACACAGCATTTTACAATGACAATGTCAGTTCCTGGTTGGCTGAGATCAGAAATACAAACTTACTGGCGAGGGTTTAAAATGCCTTAGTTAAGCCTAAAAAAGGCCACATACTTTGTGCTGTTATACATTTTTTAGCCTCTTTAGGTTAACTCATTGATCAGTTTGACTGTGCTTTGTTAGCCACTTATCTTCTTTTTGTATCTAGCTTCCTGATGGTCTCTCTCCAAATCCACTACAAAAGTTAGAATTCCTGTACTCCAGACCTATTTTAGAGTGGAAAGCCTTGTTGTGGAAATTTCATATTATTCCCTTTTACTATATTGTGTCTACTGATCACTCTCAGGGTAAACAGATTGTTTAAGTTCTAGGTAATTGAGTTTAATGCTGAGTAGCCTGTTGCTATCGTAAGTTGATGCATTCCTTATAGCAGTTCACACTGACCTGTGTGACTTATCTGGATACTAGCCAGATATCTTCAGGATGACCCAGCAGGGCATCCTGCCTTAATGTCACTGGGGTTGTTTATGTGCTCAATAAGTGTCTAATCCTGTGTGAGGAACAGACAGTCTCTTTGTTTTTATCTTACAAGATATATGATGTGCTGTGACGTGATCATTCTGCTTAAAAGATGCTGCCTGTGTGTTTCTTATCATATTCTCTTCAGATCTCTGTGCCGTCAGACCTCTGAACAGTCTCTCGGATTGCAATTCTATTCTTTCTATTCTTTGTATTTTAATTCTGTGTTCAATAAACTTGTAATCATTCTTCACTTCAGAACCAGACTCCTCAATCCTTGACAGAGTAACTTTTTGCCTCAACAGCCTGAAATAGGAAGACAGGCTGCACACCTACTGTCCAACGTAAGAGGTTTATGCACCTGGCAGTACATTAAATATGATGAGCATCCCCCAAGGAAGTTCATAGAGACTTGTAAGAGCGAGCAACTCCTTAAACTCCTTCCCCTACAGTATTTAAATTGCCTTCCATTCAGACTTATGCTGAGAGGAGAAAACAGAATATCTTGCTTCTTGTAATTAATTTAATATCTGCTGTGCAAGGACTACATCTGCCGTTAAAGTGACCTTTTTCCGGGGGCAAACTGATCGCGAGAGCTGGGGCTTCAGCTAAGCCAGAACTTGAGCATACACCCTAGTCATATCAGCTCAGAGTGAAACTTTTTGCTTCAACATGGGGTGTGTATCTCTTTTAAGGAGTTTTAAGGAGTCTGAAGAACAAGAAAGTTTAAAAGTCCAAACACTCTTACTCTTCCTTGGTCCTTTTAACTTGCTTTTACCCTCTGTGATGTGTGTGTGTTTGATGGGAAGGGGTGGGGGGTGGGCTTGCTGCTATTGGGTTGGGGTTCTGGGGGATTTTACTCTCTGTAAAGCACCTTGAGTTGCTATTTTTATGTATATGCTATATAAATAAAGTTTGATTTGATTTGATTTGATTTACGCTGTACAGTATGTCTGTATTGTCTCTAGTTAGCCCCACTTCTGCTTTTGTTTGTTTGTCTGTTTCAGTAGTTTATGTGCATCATTAATTTCTCCTTACAGATCACTACTCAGCTGCTGCGCATGTCTTCACTCTGGGTTTCTGTGATCCTTGCCTCTGAGTCTCTTCCTAATACCTCACATTACCACTGAAGTTATTTATCCTACTGCCTAACGCTCTGTACTAAGCAAGCAGAGAAATCAACGGCTTAACTCTATATCAAAACTTGACTTGTACAAAGTGTTTTTCCTCTGCCATTTTGGACTAAATGTAGAATACAGAAGCAGTTTTTGAGCTGTCATCAACCTGTTAGTTGGGTCTTTCAGAGCGAGGGTGAGGTCCAGCACAGCCCCTGGCTTAGGCGTCCACGTCTTGATGTCCAGTGCAAGCTTATTGATGAGTGCATTGAGGTCCTCTGCATGGTTTTTAACATTTGTGTCCTTTATGTACCTTTTACAGAGTAAAGACAAGGAAATATAGAAAATTTTAGAAAGAATCAGCCTTTTGATACCTCTTGACATATGACCTGTTTGTGCTAAGCTGGTAAAAACAGTGTAAATGTCATTTTACCTCTTTTATTTGGTTTTACTTTATCAGTGATTGATATTACACAGACCCTAGCCAACCTCTCTATACAAACTCTACAAACTAGTTGGCAAACTAACTTGTCTGACGGATGAGCCTCCACAAAACAACCAGCAAAAGGGCAGTAGATCCTCGGCTGGAGGGATTTCACCAGCATAGATTTGTAGTTCAGTAGCTTCTTTCTCTCGGTCTTAATAAACTCTGCCTTCCAGGAATCTGCAAAAGAAACAGATGCACACCATTTGTGTCATTTTAAGGGTGCAGCACACAAGTGACTTATCAGGAGTTTCTAGATTCTTCTCACACTTGGCTCCAATCATATCTGACAATTCAAGCTTTTCTTGCACTATATACGTAAATAAGGAAACATTGCCTCCACTCTTAGTCCTATTGTTGTTTAGATTGTTGACATCAGCAAAGCATTGTAGAATCTGTGTTGATGATAAGACCTTAAACCCTGTTTAGGTTTAATACAGTGGATGGCCCTGTCAAATATCCATGGGAGTTCCCTTAAAAACACAAGATTTAAGGGGTAAATTGACTTGTACTTATATAGCACTTTTCCAGTCAGCTTGACCATTCAAAGCACATTCACGCATTCATACACACCCCTATAGGGACATCAGGAAGCCATGTGGGGTTAAGTGTCTTGCCCAAGGACACTTCGACATGTAGGCAGGGGAAGCCTGGTTACACCAACCTTCCTGTCTTTTCTCCTGAGCCAAAGCCGCCCAACAATGAATAAAAGGATGAATAACAGGATCTCTAAGTAGAGATGCAGAGAATCACAAATCACAATAATTTGGAAGGCTCACATTTCCATGCAGGCTTTTACAGGAACTGACAACTTATTCCTAACTCATCACATATTGCAGCTCAGTTAAAATCCCCTGACAACAACATGAGGTTCCCCTTTAGCATCAATTTATAAGGGACAGATATAACTGCTCTATAATTGCATATTGCTAGTTATCCTTTTGTGGAGGAAAATGATGACGTGATTGCACCAACAGTAAATGGTAACAGGAAAAACACTGATCTGTAGTGTTGGGCTATCAGCAACTGGAACAGAGAAAGATGAGGCTCATATTTAAAAAAATTTGAAATGTTTCTCACTTTCTTTATTGCTTCCTTTTATTTGTCTTTATCTTAATTTCCAAGTCTTTATTTTTTCATCCCTTTATTCTACAGTTGTAGTCTAGTTCTTCTCCAGGTATTTAAGTACTTAAGGATGCATATGCCTCTCTAAAATCCTGATTTCTGCCTCTCTATCAATACTAGATGCAATGCACCTACAGGTCATCACAAATGGTGTTGACAGTCTGGATTCATGTTTAAATGTCTGACATTTCAGTTAAGATGCCAAGACGTTGACTAGTTTCATCTAGAACTTCATGTCTTTCTGTCCATCTGTGACAAGCATGTATCTGGAGAAAACTACCACACAAATGTAACCAAATATGAACACATGACAATCCTGTAGGTCTAAAAGTTGCTAAAATGAAGCTTTGGCAAATGTTCAATGAGAAAGCTAAAAAAAAAAAAAAAAAAAAAAAATCGTAAAATGTGAAGGTTTTCTGTGATCCTTGCCTCAGTTATTTCCTGATACCTCACATTACCACTGAAGTTATTTATCCTACTGCCTAACGCTCTGTACTAAGCAAGCGGAGAAATAAGAACTTCATATCTTTCTGTCTATCTGTGACGAGCATGTATCTGCAAATATTTAATGCATCCCTTCCTCCTTGTGTGATACAGTTTCAGGGTAAATTGATGGATACAGTGGCATACTTGTATTTAGATTTTGCCAGACCCCCTGATATATTTTTTGCGCTATAGATGTTGGTTATTGCACAAACTAGAGAACAATGCCACATCCTTCCTTGGAAAAAATATGGGTCTAATCAAATTGTATATGTAGCTGAGGAAAGTACTTAACCAAGAAAAATCATCTGGAATTAAATCTACATGGCAGCAATCATAGCACCTAATCTAATTTTCTAAATCCTAAGGAAATGACTTTCAGTGGTTTCTTCCTTTATTATATAATTTGGCCGCAGGATCATTGGCCATGTATGTGTAGTCAAAAGTTTGGACACAGCCATTCATTTTAAATGACTGAGTATGCATGTAGAGCAGTGGTGCCCACGTCCAGTCCTCAAGAGCTACTGTCCTGCAACTTTTTGATGCATCCCTTCTCCAACACACTTCACACATCAAATGAATGTCCCTCTGCAGAGCTGAATGGCATGCGGATGAGGGAATCAGGCCATTTGATTCAAGTGTGCTGGAGAAGGGCTGCATCAGGGACCCCTGATGTGGAGTATATAATTTAGTCTTCATATAATATGCTTTGTACTTGGATAAAGGGGGTGTAGTTCTTGTTCACTGCTCACATGCCACAGTTTGCATGGTTCACATGCTTCAGATATGAAGCCTTCACCACTGGTGTTTGTGAGAAATGCACAGACATAATATCCTTGTGTGTATAAATGACGTGTGAAAACGTCATCTTTTCATTTCTGTTCGCATGTCTTTTTTCTGTCCCCACCAGGCAGGTCCAGTAATATTATTTAAATTCTATCATTCAAAATAAATAAATACATAATAATTTTAATACAAAATATGATTATCAAGAAGAGTCTTATATCCATTAAGCTCCCCTTGGGAAATTAAATTTGTTCAGCACAACACAGCAGCCAGATCATCATCATTCTGCTTGCTATGATGCTGGACAGGACAAGTTAAAAGAAATAATGATAAGGGATTTCTAATCATAGTGAGGTTTTATCTGATCAAATAAAGGAGAAAACAGAACTCTACAACCAGAGCTGTGAGGACAAAATTATGTCAAGAACAAAGTTTCTCTGCTCTTGCAGGGTATGTAACAGCCTTTAGTCTTTTGGTGAACGCTCCTTTTATACAGTCCTAACACCCTCACCTGTCAATCTCCTGATTGTAAAATCTTTTAAAACATTTACCACTATATCGCTGAGTTCAATTCAGGATCCCGGGGAAGTTGGAGCCTATTCCAGCCATTGGCAGGTGAGAGGCAGGGTACACGTTGGATAGTCAATTACCTTGCCAACACAGAGCCCTAACATCAGTGTTGTGCAAATCCATGGACAGAGTACTTTGTGACAGCAGGTAAGTCATGTGAGTCATTGGATTTTTAAAGTGGTTGATTGTACGACATGGGGATGTTTGTGTATGTTGGAACCCTGTTAAAGAAGATTTTGCATCATCCATCAGAATCATAAATCTCAGGTGTTCATCAATCTGAAAGATTCAAAAATAAATTAATTTCTTTACAATCTCATTGTAATAATTTATTTAAAGAAAAATATTAAGTGTGGCATACTTCCAATTGTTTTGTAATATCAATAAGCCCTTGAATCACCCTTCAGTACATGGGAAGCTTACATTTTGCCAAACACCAAAAGGAACGACATTAATATTGGTCAGCTTGACCTGGCTTTGCTCCAAATACCTGTTGGCATAAAGAAGATGATGTGAATAAATGTAGGTTGAAACACATATAGATTGATAAATGTTATGTGTTCAATAGAGTTTCATCATGCCACTAACCAAAACACTGGCCTGGATGTTTCCCCAACATATATAGGAGCATCTGGCCTCCTTTTTGACAAGATTCTCAGAGTGGGGTAACTGGAGGAGACACCGAATATTATTAGTTGTTTGATGCCAACAAGTTTTAAAGTTCATCTTGAGTTAAAACTTTAGGTAAATCCATTGTAAACCATCATTAGTGTGATATGGCTGAAGGTGCAAGATGATGAAAGAGGCATTAGCTTGTAATCAAAATGGCCATTGAATAGATAGTAAATAAAATTTTCTAGAAAACATCCCTGTTAACAGTGACATTAAACACATGTGACTCAACTGAATGAATGAATGAATGAATGACTAGTTTTTCCAGGTCTTGCATCTATGTGTCATCTGCATAGCTATGGTAACTAATTTTGTTTTTCCTCATGACCTGTGCCAGTGGGAGCATGTAGATGTTAAACAGAAGAGGCCCCAGGATGGAACCTTGGGGAATTCCACATGTAATTCTTGTCTGCTCAGATGTAAAGTTACCTATTGACACAAAGTACTTTCTATTCTCTAAATAAGATTTAAACCAGTGTAGCGCAGTGCCAGAAAGGCCCACCCAGTTCTCCAGTCGTTTAAGTAATATATTGTGGTCGACTGTATCAAATGCAGCACTGAGGTCCAGTAAGACTAAGACTGACATTTTTCCATCATCTGTATTCCAACATATGTCATTAATGACTTTGGTCAGAGCAGTCTCAGTGATGTGGTGCTATCTAAAACCTGACTGGAAGACATTGTAGCAGTTGTTTTGTGTTAAAAAGTCATTTAGCTGATGAGAAACAACTTTTTCAATTATCTTACTTAGAAAAGGAAGATTTGAGATCAGCCTGTAGTTGCTCATTTGTGTCTTGTCTAGGTTGTCCCTTTTTAGCAGGGGTTTGATTACAGCTGTTTTTGAAAGTTTTGGGAAGACGCCCGAAATTAAAGACAAGTTCACAATCTGTAACAGATCTGGCTCCAGAGTCTTTGAGACCTTTTTGAATAAACCTGTGGGCAGGATGTCCAAGCAGCATGAGGAGAAGTTCAGCTGAAATAAGATGTCGCCCAGATCTTTGCTGTTGATGGGATTAAACTGTGCCATGGTGCTTAAAATGGTTTCAATGGACACAGTATGTCTGTTGAACCTGCTGTTGATAAGCCAACTACTTGTCTGATATTTTGGATTTTTTCCATGAAAAATTTGGCAAACTCATTGCAGGCCTTGGTGGAATAAAGTTCAAGTGCTATTGACACAGGAGGGTTTGTTAACCTATCAACAATAGCGAATAAGATTTTTGCTAATAATGTCAGAGAAATAGGACTTTCTTGCATTCTTCCGTTGTAGATTATAAGAGTGAGGTTTCTCTTTATACATGTCATAATGAACCTGTAGATTTGTTTTTCTCCATCTGCGCTTTCCAACACTCTCTTTTTCCATGCTTTACCAGTGTGGAATTTCTCCATGGAGACTTTTTCTTTCCAGAGACAACTTTTACCTTAATAGGAGCAATGATATCCATAATACTTTACATTTTAGCATTAAAACTAGCTACAAGTTAATTGGCTGAACCGCCTGACAGGGCAGGTGTTGAAGAGAAGACCTGGTTAAACATCCCAGTCGTGTTTTTAGTTATACAGCGTTTTGTGATCACCTCCATTGAGACATTTGTGTGCACAGGAACTGTACACTCAAAGAAAACACAGTAATGATCAGACAGGCCCACATCACACACAGTAACCTTGGAAACATCCAAACCCTTCGAAATCACCAAGTCTAGAGTGTGTCCTTTAATGTGTGTGGGCTCTGTTATATGCTGAGTCAGCCTAAAGTTCTCCAGACTGTTACCCATATGTTAAGTCACTTTGTCCTAGGGATTATCTACACTGATGTTAAAATCGCCAACAATAATTACACAGTTAAAATCCAAACAGATTGCAGCCAGCAGTTTACTAAACTCTTCATAAAATTTTGCACAGTGCCCTAGTGGTCTATAGAAGTTTAGAGATATATTTTATTATAAGCTTTCAACTGAAGAGCCACATATTCAGAAGAAGTAAAACTTCCAAGAGATAACTGCTTACACTGAAATGATTCATTAAATAAAACTGCAACCCCCTCTCCTCTCCTGATCAGTCAGTAAGAACAACTTGCCTATTGTCATTTATGATTCTGAGGTACAAATGGTTGATAAATGTAAGTTCTTGGGTGTCACTCTCTCCAAAGATCTCTCACCAGCGTCTCTTCTTTTACGAAAATTAAGACAATTCACTCAAAGCAAAACTATTCTTTTAAACTTTTATCTGGGTGGTATCAACATTCTTTTACCAGCTCTGTCACTGTGTGGTTTGGTAATCTCACTGTGGAAGAAAAGAAAACTTTAAACAGTTTGTCTGCTCACAGGACAATAGGCTGTGACCTACCAGTCCTGGAGGACATTTACAAATTTAAACTTTTAACAATAGCTTTACATATCATCAATGATCTCTCTGGCCACACTGCTATAGAGATGTTCGACCGCCTGCCCTCAGGAAAACAATATTGCGCTATTAAATGCACTAAATCTCTTTATATTAAGTCATGACCTTGAACAATGCATTTTGAAATACCTCAGAAATGCACCTTACTGTTTTAGTTACCTCTTTTACTGCTATTTATTTATATGGTGTTTTTTATTGTTTCTTAGTATTATGCATTTTTAGGATGTGCCTATGTGTTGTATTTTCTTAGGCTTGTGTTTCGTATGTTTTATCTGTTAAATGTTGACAGTGCACTTTTTAATGTTTGTTATCAAGGTCATCCGGTTTATGTAGGCCTATTTCCCGATTACAAATGCTCAAGAAAATGCTCACAACTCCAAAACAGAAAGAGACAAATGCTCACTTAGTTATATACTGTAATCTACAGTTATTTACATCGAAAAAATGATTATGAAAATATGCACAAACTTTTTCAAAATCCAATGCACTAGTATATATATATGTATATTCACACACTGGTGTGATGAAGTTAAAAGGTCTTAGACCTATTTATAGATCCTACTTGTATACTTCTTTAGTTAGTCTTACCTCTGCATCGTTTCATACTTTATTCATCAGATTTCACATATATAGATTTGGGTGTTGGCATGATGTCATCACAAAGCTTTGCTACATTTACAGATGAGTTGCTCAAAACAAACAACACTTGATGATTATCTTTAAGATCCCCATTTCATTTGTCAGGGAGATGTGATTCCTCTCACATAGTTAAGCAAATGTGTGATATGCTTATGTGACATATAACAAGGATCAACTGGGCTCAGTTCCACCAGCTGAAGCCCACCATTATCCAAGACCTCCACCTCTGTATGTGTGAGAAAATGGTCCAATTTAACAAGTCAGCTGTTCCATTTAGGGGCAAAAAGGATCTTTATCAATATCAATGAAAAAGTATAGAATAGAATAGAATAGAATAGAAATACTTTATTAATCCCTTCAGAGAGCCCTCAGGGAAATTTGGGTACCAGTAGCAATACAACACCAACAGTAAAGCAGGACAAGCACAAGACACAATATATACAAGCACAAAGCAAAACAGAAGCAAATAGAATGCAATAAATATAACAATAATAATAATAAGATAAGTTAAATAAAACAATATAAACAAGCATTGCTCACAGTAGAGGTGGTATAGATTCCCAGTTCACTATTGCACATATAAGTTATTGCAACTGTTTGTATGGGTAAAAATTAATAAAGAACATATTGTGCATGTGTTCTATCAGGCGGACTGCACACCTCCCTCTCCCCCCTCCTTCTCCCCCCCCTGCCTAATACAGAGTTGTACAGTTTGATGGCTCGGGGGACAAAGGAGTCTCTGAGCCGGTTGGTCCTACTCTTGGGGAGGAGCAGCCTGTTACTGGTCAGGCTTCTCTGTGCACTGATGACAGTGTGCAGAGGGTGACTGGCATCATTCACAATAGCCAGTAGTTTTTTTTAGTGTTCTCCTCTCTGCCACTGTCACTCAGGGAGTCCAGCTTCATGCCAACCACAGAGCCCGCCTGCCTGATGAGTTTTTCTAGCCTGTTAGCACACCTTTTTGTCATGTTACCCCCCCAGCAGACAACAGCATAAAAAAGCGTACTAGCTACCACAGACTGATAGAACATCCACAGGAGTTTCCTGCAGATGTTAAAAGATCTCAGTCTTCACAGGAAGTACAGACGGCTTTGGCCCTTCTTGTACAGGTGATCTGTACAGCATGTCCAGTCCAGCTCGTTATCCAGCCACAACCCGAGGTACCTGTAGTTGTCTACAGTCTCCACCTTATCGTCCCTGATGGTCACTGGACGTGGTTGTGGGCTGGACTTCCTGAAGTCAATAACCAGCTCCTTAGTCTTTGAGGTGTTAAGCTGGAGATGGTTCATCTGACTCCAGGTGACAAAGTCACTGACCAGATTCCTGTACTCATCCTCTCCATCATCCCTGATACACCCCACAATGGCTGTGTCATCTGCAAACTTCTGGATGTGACACAGCTCTGAGTTGTAACAGAAGTCTGAGGTGTAGTGTGAAGAGGAGGGGGGCCAGCACCGTCCCCTGGGGTGCTCCAGTGCTGCTAATAACAGTGTCAGATGTGATGTCCTTTAGCCTGACGTACTGCGGTCTCTCTGTGAGGTAGTTACCAATCCAGGACACCAAGCAGGGGTCCACCTGCATCTCCCTCAGTTTGTCCAGAAGCATCAGGGGCTGGATTGTGTTGAAGGCACTTGAAAAATCCAAGAAGAGGATCCTCACTGTGCCTCTTCCCTTATCCAGATGAACTTGGACACGGTGTAGGAGGTAGAGAATAGCATCCTCCACACCTGCGCGATAGGCAAACTGAAGGGGGTCCTGGGCCTGCTGCACTTGGGGCTTGAGGAGATTGAGGATGAGCGGCTCCATCGTCTTCATCAGCTGGGATGTAAGTGCCACCGGTCTGTAATCGTTTAGCTCACCAGGACGTTTTTTCTTTGGAAATGGAACAATACAGGATGTTTTCCACAAGGTAGGCACTTTCCCTAGCTGTAGACTGTGGTTGAAGACATGCTGGAGTGGTTCCCCCAGTTCATCAGCACAGGTCCTAAGCAGATGAGGAGGCACTCCGTCAGGGCCAGCTGCTTTCCATGGGTGGAGCTTCCTCAGTTCTCCCCTCACCTGTTCAGCTGTTATGTGTGGATGGTGTTGAGATGGGGGGAGGGGTAAAGGTTGGCAGGGGGGCTGCACAGGGGATGAAGTCAGGGAGGATGTGTACTGCAGTGGGGGAGGGAGGACAGTGGGCTGGTCAAAGCAGTTAAAGAAGATGTTCAGCCTGTTTGCTTCTTCCACTGCCCCCCCCCCCCCCCACTGTTATGGCCTTTGCTCTGAAGCCTGTGATGGTGTTGACACCATCCCAGACCTCCTTCATACGGCTCTCACTCAGTTTATCCTCCACCTTCCTTCTGTAGGTGTCCCTCGCCACCTTCAGGCATTGTTTCACCTCCCTCTGTGCTAATTGCATTGCCTCCCTGTCATGGTTCATGAAAGCCACCTTCTTCCTGTTGAGGGCAGCTTTGACATCTTGTGTTATCCAAGGTTTGTTATTTGGATAACAACGGACAGTCTTATTGGGGGAGACTACGTCCAGCGAGAAGTTGATGTAGTCCGTCAGACAGTGAGTCTGCTCCTCTGTCTCCTCATCATGTTGTCTCAGCAGTACATCCCAATCAGTGATGTCAAAGCAGTCTCTCAGAGCATCCTCTGCTTCAGGTGACCACTTCCTGATCGAGCGTGTGGTTTTAGACATCCTTTTGACCAGGGGGGTGTACTGTGGCTGTAGGTATACCAGGTTGTGGTCAGACTTTCCAAGTGGGGGGAGGGGGGTGGCTCTGTAGGCATCCTTCACATTGGAGTAAAGCAGGTCTACTGTTCTGTTGTTCCTTGTGGGACAGTCTACAGCCTGGTAGAAGGAGGCCAAGGTAGAGTCCAGGGAAGCATGATTAAAATCCCCAGATATGACCATAAACGCCTCAGGGTGCTTTGTCTGCAGCCTTGCTGTTACTGTGTGTATCTTCTCACAGGCAGCTGATGCATCCGCGCTAGGCGGGATGTAAACACAGAGCACGATCACGTGACTAAGCTCCCTCGGCAAGTAATATGGCCGCAGACTAACGGCTAACAGTTCCAAGTCATGGCAACACAGTTCTTTTTCACTGAGACATGTCCTGGGCAACACCAACGTTTGTTCACATATATGATGAGCCCCCCACCTCTGCTCTTACCGCAGGCATTAATGTCTCTGTCAGCTCTCACAGCAGTGAAACCGGGTAGATCCACGTTACCATCCGGTATCGCTTCAGTGAGCCATGTCTCTGTGAAGATGTATAAGCTGCACGCGCGATAATTCTGTTGATTGTTCAGTGTCATATATTGTTCAGTATCATAGTAATAAAGAAATTGCTCTTGATGTGAAGCAGGTGATACGGAGACAAAAATGAGTTCTGAGGTAAAAAGAGCTCCGGATGCCAGCTTCATGTATAATAAAAATCCCTCTGGCTGTCTGTCTCTGCCCTCCTTATAAATGTTGACAAATAGAAACACAAAACACTATGTATCAGGGGTGTCAAACTCCAGTCCTCAAGGGCCACTATCCTTAGGTTTTAGTTATTACTTTGCTCCAACACACCTGAATAAACTCAAATGGATCCAACCGCTTCTAGTCAACTTCTTCACAATAACCAATTAATTTCAGTCAGGTGTTTTAGATCAGGGAAACAATGAAAACCTGCAGGATACCAGCCCTCGAGGACTGTAGTTTGACACCCCTGCTATATATGGACCCCTAGGAACCTATAACCCTGTCCATGAAGTCTAGAATTCACTGACTGAATTCACTGACGTATCTCTGGGTCTTGTTCAAGAGTGAGGGAAGGATGTAGCGGGAGATCGTCAGGCAGATCGGTGCGGCGTCTGCGAACTCTGCATCGGTCTGTCATGGTGAAGAAGGAGCTGAGCAAAAAGGCAAAGGTCTCGATTTTACCAGTCGATCTACGTTCCTACCCTCACCTATGGTCATGAGCTGTGGGTAGTGACCAAAAGAACAAGATCGCGAGTACAAGTGGCCGAAATGAGTTTTCTCCGCAGGGTGGCCAGCCTCTTCCTTAGAGATAGGGTGAGAAGCTCGGTGATCCGGGATGGGCTCAGAGTAGAGCCCCTGCTCCTCCACATCGAGAGGAGCCAGATGAGGTGGCTCGGGCATCTGGTCAGGATGCCTCCTTGACGCCTCCCTGGTGAAGTGTTCCGGGCACGTCCCACCAGAAAGAGGTCCCGGGGAAGCCCCAGGACACGCTGGACGGACTACATCTCTCAGCTGGCTGGGGAATGCCTCGGGATCCCTCCGGATGAGCTGGTGAATGTGGCCAGGGAGAGGGAAGTCTGGGTTTCCCTGCTTAGGCAGCTACTCCCGCGGCCCGACTCCGGATAAGCGGCAGAAAATGGATGGATATAATCTTGCACTCAGGTCAACTAGTGCGATGGTCGGTGTGTGTAACTGAGGGTGTGCCTGTGACTCACGTACCTTCCCCGTATTGCTTGGCCTGGCTGAAGTTTCACTTTCTGGGTAGGGGGACTACGTTGTCCAGGTACTCCTGGTAAGCCTTCTTGTGCAGCTTTTCAAATGGACTTTCAAATTCGTGGGTTTTCCCCCCTCCACATATTGTACCACCTGCTTCTTCAACAAGTAGTGATGTTAGTCTGACACAAAAGCCCCAAAGCCCGCATCAAGTGAAGGGGGCATGTCCAAATGAAGCTTGAAATGAAGTCCTGTTAGCTTCTTGAACATCATGTGACCAAAGACAAACGAGGCCCCGTTTTTCCTGTTTCATGCTAGTATCTCATGTGATTCGGGCTTGTGAAAAAGCTGCGGAAAATGCAAGAAATGCTCTGCGTAATTTCAGGTGACAGTGAGGTGACATAACACATGCAGCACTGAAGAAAGCAATGGACATCAGCAGTTTGGGAAATTGATAGATAGTGTTGTAAATATTTTATTTCATATGCTTTCTTAATGCTGGGCACAAAGTTCAAGTTAAGGTTGTTAGTAAGCTCAAAATAGCTTAATTATTAGAATTGCTAAAGAGTGTCAAATAGATACTAGACTAAGAAAGAAGCTCACATAAAAGAGGAATCTAGGTTGAAAAAAGGGAACCTTGAAACTTCTGCTAAGACGCAGTGAAAAACTTTTTGGCTGAACCTGAAGACTGTGCATTTCCAGTGTTAGAGCTCAGCAGCTATGGCTAAGACAGACCTCCTCTTAAGAGATATGTATTGCTTTCTTTTTGCTGGCTAAACAAAGAATTGTCAATTCTACTCAATATCTGGTGTTTTCTGCCTTTCTTTAAAAGTGGATTTTTGAACAAACTCTTTCTGATATAATTTTAACAGGTTGTGGAAAAATCTCACACTTCGATAGATAGATAGATAGATAGATAGATAGATAGATAGATAGATAGATAGATAGATATTACTTTATTAATATATTTTTATATATTTATTGATTTACAATACAGTTGCATCATTGTGTTTACATTTCCACCAATATGTAGTTTACAGGACTGCTGGACATCAAAGTGAGCTGTTAAATGGGGCCTCGAGTAATGACACTTTTGGCAATGCAATTGACCAGAAAGACTCAACACATTCACAGGGCTTCATTAAAACATCACTATCCACAAGGCACTCTTATCTTTGGCATGGTCATAGTGAAAAAAATCCCAAATAGGACTCTCCTCACTTTCTCCCAATTTTCTCCGTAGCAATCACGCTAGCCGGCACAGGCAGACACGCTGTTGACACATAACATCACAGACCTTCAGGTGGCATACGATGCAAACAACTGGCGTAAATCCGGCAGAGCAAAGTAAATAAATTTCATATCAACCCTGAGTGCTTATGTATGAAATTAATTTACAAAAAACGAAAACAAAGGACATTTTTGCTTTCATTTTAGTTAGTTTTAGTTTGTATTGTAAACACACAATACAGCTTCGTTAGTTTTCTTTTTTTTAAACTCTCGTTTTTATTTTTATTTTATATAGCAGCTCTATCATTGGATGCCCATAAGGCATTTGATAGGGTGGAGTGGAGTTTCCTTCAAACTTCAAAAGCTTGACTAAATGGGTGAGTATCATTTACTCAAACCGTAGAGCGGTGGTTCTAACCAATGGAGTGATCTCACCTTTTTTTTTCATCTGGAAAGAGGAACAGAACAAAACATAACAAAAAAACAGGGGGACCCACTCAGCCCTCTTCTATTCACATTATTCTTAGAGCCTTTAGCTGCGGCAGTCAGGTCACAGAGAGATATACGGGGAGTTATGCAGGGAAGTGATGAACATAAGATGTTTCTGTATGCAGACGATATATTGCTGCTGGTCAGGGATCCCTCCCACTCACCTCCAAAAATTCTTTCCACAATAGAGAGTTTTTCAAATATTTCAGGCTATAAAATAAACTGGCAGAAATCAGAGGCTATGCCTGTGTCAAAGGGGTGTTCTCAGACCCTTATTTCCCCATTTCAATTCAGATGGATCCCTGCTGGGATGAAATATTTGGGTATTAGGGTATGCTCTGATTTAACAAACATTATTTCTATAAACTTAGACCCATTGTTACAAAAACACAAGGTAAAACTAGACCAGTGGAAGGTGCTCAATCTCACATTGTGATGCTTGCTGTTCCGCAATTTAATTATATATCTATGATGATACCAATAACTATCAGTTATATTTTTTAAACAATATAATGGGCTAATTAAAACTTTTCTGTGGAATGGCAAGAAACCAAGAATTGGACTAAGAAAATTATGCGCTTTAAAAGACAGTGGAGGTCTGGCACTTCCAGATTTAGAGCTATACAACATTGCATTCGAAATGAGTAAATTGAGTAGACATTGGAAAACACCAGATTCAAGTCTAGGGTGGGTTAAGGTTGAGAAAGTTTTATCAGCTCCTTTTAATGTCATTCAGCTCCTCTCTCAAAAATCTATTGGCACAATGACGCAGGACCCAATTTTGCTGCATTCAAAATGGGCCTGGACCAGAGCACATAAGATACTTATCTGCCCTTATAAACAATTCTATTCCTCAATCTGGAATAATCTGGCAATTCGTGTTGGAAAATCTCCCTTCTTGTGGCGTAAATGGCTTGAGAAAGGTGTACAAAAAATAGAGGTTAAAACAAGCCAAATATGGTGTCGTTTTATGTCATTTATCAGATCTCATGACAGACTTTCCACTACCAATTGATTATATGCTATTTTATTTTGTTGGGTACAACCGTGTTGTTTATGTATGTTTATGTGTTATGTGTGTTTGTTCTTTGTATAAAATGAAAAGTTAATAAAAAACTTCAATTTAAAAAAAAAAAAAAACTTTAATAACGTTGTTGCAAACAAAACGCGGTTCAATAGACTTCTATTGATGGGTATTTTTCTATCATAAAATAAGACACAAAGAAATCACAAAGAGTGAAGTCAGCAACATCGCGATGGGGAGAGACAGTCGTTCAGCACTCAGAGAGTGTCTGGTGTCAACTCCAAAGACTCAACCCCTGTGCAGCCTCTTTATTGAGCAGATTACGTAGATCACATGAATCAGTAGTACAAGCAAGTCAGAAAGGTAAAAACGCAGCATTCATCACACATGGCCCTTATCGTGAAGAGCAGTGATAACCACATCCTGTTTTCTGCAGAGCAGACAAGACTGCAAGTCATTATTCAAGTTTAAAAAAGGAACTTTAAGAACACCTCTGCTTACTTTTACATCTATGATGAGAAAAAAAGATGGATCCAGGTTTCCCTTGTGCAGACATGTGTCACTCGGGCCCCCCTCTGAGGCCAGGCCTGGAAGTGGGACATTAAGGCGAGTGCCTGGTGCCCCATGACCTTAGCCCATGTGGCCCGGTCATACTCAGCTTGAAAGGGTGACATGTCCCCCTGTGGGCTCACCTGCAGGAGGGGCCATAGGGTGCAGTGTGAGCTGGGTGGCGGTGAAAGGTGGGAACCCTGGCGGTCTGATCCTCGGCTGCAAATGCTAGCTCCAGGGACGTGGAACATCACCTTCCTGGCGGGGAAGGAACCTGAGCTGGTGCACGAGAGCATTTCCGGATAGATATAGTTAGACTCACCTAAATGCACAGCTTGGACTTTGGAACCACTGTTCTCGAGAAGGGCTGGACTAGGGTTGGGCATCGAGCATCGATTGGAACCGGGACTTACTTTCCAATTCTGCTGGAATTGTTCAAATTTTTCAATTTCGATTCTTAATTTCCATCCATGGTCTGCCGTGGACCAATGACGGAGTCACAGAACATAGCCCAATTTGGCTTAGCAGTTCATATTAACATATTAATTTATCTCTCAAGTTAACAATGGACCCTTCGACCTGATGTTTGCTGAGAGTTTGAACCCGACCACAAAAACCAAGCAGTTGGATGTCCACGTTTGTTTCTGGGATGAGGGGCAGGTTCATTCAAGGCACCTGGGGTCTCATGGAATATTCAACAACACAGGACTTGCTTGCCAAAATCAAAGTAACTAATCTATTTTTTATATTATATTATATTTTATACTTTTTTATTATTATTATTATTATTTACTATTTTATTATTATTATTATTATTATTATTATTATTATTATTATTATTATTAATATTATTATTATTATTATTATTATTGGTGATGCTTAATAACTCAGGCTTAACAACCTGAATATCAATATCAACAACCTTAAAATCAGTGCTGCTGAATTATTTATTCATGAACTCTGGAACAGGTAACCTACCCATTACAGTATTACTGTGTTAACATGACACATGTGATAATGACTAAATCATTTAAAAATCATGACAGCTTGCTGTGAAGTCACAATGCAAATTCCAGACTTCACCGCTGACAACTTTTCCATAAATGACTCAAATGCAGTGGCAAAAAACTTCAGACAGAAAAAAAGTTACTTTTTAAATGTCCTGATTTAACCTTTTTATTCAGTCGCCACATATAAAGTTTAGATCTCAGAAAACGTGTTGACGTTAACAAAACCTATGAATAGTAAATCCATTTTAAGCCATAATACAACTTACAAATGAAAACAATAACAGTAGATTCAGCCTGTTCAGCTGTGCGCGTTCCTGTGATGTGCATGGCTTTATTGACATAACACTGAAGTGAGAGAAATACATGATGAAATATATACGCTATCCATCCATCCATTGTCTGCCGCTTATCCGGATTGAGGTTGCGGGGGCAGCCGCCTAAGCAGCGAAACCCAGACTTCTCTCTCCCCGGCCACATTCACTAGATCATGAACGTCGATCGACCGGTAAATCAAGAGCTTTGCCTTTTAGCTCAGCTCCCTCTTCACCACGACAGACCGATGCAGAATCTGCATCACTGCAGACAACGCACCGATCCACTTGTAGATCTCCCGCGCCATTCTTCCCTCACTTGTGAACAAGACACAGAGATATGTGAACTCCTCCACTTTGGGCAGGGCCTCATTGTTGACCCGAAGAAGGCACTCCACCCTTTTCCGGCTGAGACCATGGTCTCGGATTTGGAGGTGCTGATTTTTATCCCCGCCGCTTGACACTTGGCTGCAAATCACTCCAGTGAGAGCTGAAGATCACGGCCCAATGAAGCCAACAGAACCACATCATCCGCAAAGAGCAAACCTGAAGCCACCAAACTGGATCCCCTCAACACCTCGGCTGCGCCTAGAAATTCAATTCAATTAACATAAACGTTATGAAAAGAATCGGTGACAAAGGGCAGCCTTGGCAGAGTCCAACCCTCTCCAGAAACAATTCTGATTTACTGCTGGCAGTGCGGACCAAGCTCTGACATCAGTCGTACAGGGACCGGACAGCTCGTACAAGGCGGTCTGGCACTCTAAACTCCCAGAGTACCCCCACAGGAGTCCTCTGGGGATATGGTTGAAAGCCTTCTCCAAGTCCACGAAGGACATGTGGACTAGTTGAGTGAACTTCCATGTCCCCTCCAAGACCCTGAAGAGAGCATAGAGCTGGTCCACTGTTCCACGACCGGCACGAATACCACACTGCTCCTCCTCAATCCAAGGTTCAACTATCCGACAGACCCTTCTCTCCAGCACCCCTGAATAGACCTTACCAGGGAGGCTGAGGAGTGTGATCCCCCGTAGTTGGAGCACACCTTTTGAAGAGGGGGACCACCACCCCAGTCTGCCAGTCCAGGGGAACTGTCCCCAATGTCCACGTGATGATGCAGAGGTGTGTCAGCCAAGACAGCCTTATAGCATCCAGACAGAGCCTTAAAGAACTCTGGGAGGACCTGATCCACCCCTGGGGCCCTGCCACAGGGGGAGCTTTTTAATCACCTCAGCGACATTAGTCCCAGAGATGGGAGAGCCAACACCAGGGTCCCCAGACTCTGCCTCCTCATCAGAAGACGTGTTGGTGGGATTGAGAAGGTCTTCAAAGTATTCCCTCCACCGCCTCACAATGTCCAGCGTCAGCAGCCCCCCATCCCCACTGTACACAGTGCTGATGGAGCACTGCTTTCCCCTCCTATGCCGCTGGATGGTGGACCAGAATCTCCTCAAAGCCATCCAGAAGTCATTCTCCATGGCCTCTCCAAACTCCTCCCATACCCGAGTTGTTGCCTTAGCGACAGCCGAAGCTGCGTCCCGCTAAACCTGACAATACCCAACAGCTGCCTCTGGAATCCCACAGGCCAAAAAGGCCCAATAGGACGCCTTCTTCAGCTTGACGACATCTCTTACTGCTGTTGACCACCAACGATTTTGGGGATGATCGCCACAACAGGCTCTGATGACCTTGCGGCCACAGCTGCGGCTGGCTGCCTCAACAATAGAGACATGGATCACAGCCCACTCGGACTCAATGTCCCCCAACTCACCAAGGACATGGTTGAAGTTCTGCCAGAGATGGGAGTTGAAACTCTTTCTGACAGGGGACCCCACCAGACATTCCCAGCAGACCCTCACAACATGTTGGTTTGCCAGGCCTGACCGGCATCCTTCCCCACCATCTGCACCAACTCACCACCAGGTGGTGATCAGTTGACAGCTCTGCCCCTCTCATCACCCGAGTGTTCAAGACATGCGGCCGCAAGTCCGACGATACGACTACAAAGTCTCTCTCTGCGTGCGTGTTTCGAGAGGGTGGTGAGTCATGACAGTCACGTTGACGGACGTGGCGTCTTCTTTGTTGGTGGTGGACTATTGTTACGCCGATGGTGTCCGGTCGGGATAGCGGAAGAAGATTGGAATGTGGAGAGACAGATTGTGGTACCTGCTCCTTATCGGCAGCAGATTCTATGTCTGGCACATGACGATCAATGGTCAGGACATATGGGAGTGAATAAAACGTATCAACGGATACTGAAACATTTCTTTTGGCCTGGTTTGAAAGCTGAAGTGGTAAAGTACATTCGCAGTTGTCATACGTGTCAACTGATGGGGAAACCAAACCAGACGATTCCTAGAGCACCATTACATCCCATACCTGTCGTGTCTGAACCTTTCGAACACTTAATTCTGGACTGTGTAGGTCCGTTACCGCGGACCAAATCGGGAAATGTGTATCTTTTAACGTTTATGTGCCCAACCACTCGTTATCCGGACGCAGTTCCGTTGCGCCGGATTACCGCTCGGTTAGTAGTGCGAGCTTTACTGAAATTTTTCTCTACCTTCGGACTTCCTAAAATCGTGCAAACAGATCAAGGAAGTAACTTCATGTCCAGGATCTTTAAGAAGACTCTGGCGGAGTTACACATTAAACATGTGACGTCCAGTGCTTACCATCCGGAAAGCCAGGGGGCATTAGAACGGTGGCACCAGACGTTAAAGAGCATGTTGCGTAAGTACTGTCACCAGGAAGTGAAAGATTGGGATGAAGGACTCCCCTTCATTCTATTCGCCGCTCGT
Source organism: Melanotaenia boesemani (assembly GCF_017639745.1). Classification (NCBI taxonomy): domain Eukaryota; kingdom Metazoa; phylum Chordata; class Actinopteri; order Atheriniformes; family Melanotaeniidae; genus Melanotaenia; species Melanotaenia boesemani. The sequence continues at coordinate 12,075,893 of NC_055704.1, read as the reverse complement.
GAAGCACCTCAAGAATCATTAGGATTTAGTCCGTCCGGGCTCGTATTCGGACATAAACTCCGGGGACCGTTGAAAATTCTGAAAGAGAAACTTATGGATAGTGCAACCCCAGCACATCAGAACGTACTAGATTACGTGTCTGCTTTTCGCGAACGTTTGCATCGTTCAAGAAATTTCGCTGCGTCGGCATTGCAAAAAACTCAGACCGAGATGAAACGTCGGTATGATCGGAAAACGATTGTTCGTGAGTTTAAGGAAGGTGACAAAGTCTTAGTGTTGCTACCCGTGCCCGGTGCATCACTAAGCGCTAAATTTTCAGGACCGTACATAGTTAAGCATCGCCTTGGTGAAACCGACTATGTTATCTGTACACCAGATCGAAAACGGAAAACTCGCGTTTGTCATATAAACATGCTTAAGTCTTATGTCAGCCGTGAACCTCAGCTAGCGACAGAGCAATCCGCAGTCGTAGCTACCGGAAGTGCTACAACCCCTCACATCGCTCTTACTTTGGTGGATCCGTTTGAACCAGACGTACCGCTGTTGGATCGCGTGGAGTCGCGCTTGACGCCGCGATTAACGAATGCGGAAGCACTAAAAGAGTTCCCATCTACTCTAGAGTATTTGCCGGCTGCTCAGAAAGCTGAGCTAGTTTCGTTAGTAGATCGATTCAATTCGATATTCCAGGATGTTCCGTCACAAACACACGTCATTGAACATGACATTGATGTAGGGTCCGCGCGTCCGATTAAGCAACATCCGTACAGGTGTAATCCTGGTAAGAGAGAACAAATGAAGCAGGAAACTGAGTATCTGTTGCGCAATGGTTTTGCAGTTCCGAGTTCCAGCCCATGGAGCTCACCATGCCTAGTTGAATCCAAGCCAGATGGTTCGCCGCGGTTTATCACCGATTACCGCAAGGTAAACTCCGTTACCGTTACAGATGCTTATCCCTTGCCGCGAATTGATGACTGCGTGGATACGATTGGTACTGCTAAATTCGTTAGTAAACTTGATTTGTTGAAAGGATATTGGCAAGTTCCACTCACCTCTCGGGCTTCGTTAATATCTGCTTTTGTTACGCCCGACAATTTCTTGCAATATACCGTGATGGCTTTTGGTATGTGTAATGCCCCTGCCACTTTCCAACGGTTAGTTAACACATTGTTTTCTGATCTCCCGTTTTGTTCTGCTTATTTAGATGACGTCGTGGTGTTTACTGAGACCTGGGAAGATCATTTAACCGCGTTGGAAACAATATTTACACGTTTGGCAAATGCTAAACTCACACTCAACCTCGCAAAGTGTGAATTTGGTCGCGCGACTGTCACATACCTGGGGAGACAGGTAGGACAGGGGGTGGTGCGCCCCGTTGAGGCCAAAATTAGTGCCATCACTGAATACCCCGTTCCGGAAGACAGGAAAGCTCTGCGCCGATTTCTGGGAATGGCCGGGTATTACCGTAATTTCTGTAAGAACTACTCTACAGTAGTTGAACCTTTAACGTGCTTAACTAGTCCTAAGCAAGAGTATAAGTGGACGTCCAAGTGCCAACATGCCTTTGAAAGTGTCAAAACTCTCCTGAAAAGTGTACCTGTGTTAGCCGCTCCTAACTTAAGAAAACCATTTAAGTTAGACATAGATGCGAGTGCTGTCGGAGCAGGCGCCGTGCTCCTCCAAGCTGGTGCAGATGGACTTGATCACCCTATCTGTTACTTCTCCCGTAAGTTCGGCCGGCACCAATTACACTACTCCACCATCGAGAAGGAGACGCTCTCGTTGTTACTGGCACTCCAGCACTTTGGAGCGTACGTGGGATCCTCCCCTGTACCCATCCAGGTGTTCACAGACCACAATCCACTGACCTTCCTGCACCGTATGTATAACCACAATCAGAGATTAATGAGATGGGCACTCATTCTGCAGGAATTCAATTTAGAGATACGGCATAAGAAAGGAGTGGACAACTTGTTTGCAGATGCCTTGTCCCGTGTGTAGGACAAACTTGTGTATGCTTATGCAACTGTGTATTAACCCTTTTGTTTCTGGAACATTTGTATGGATGGGGCCTTGGAGAAGCTGGAGCCAGCTTTTAAGGGAGGGGGTGTTACGGCCCCTGGCCTTCTGGGATTGGCCGTCCGGCCCGTCCATCACTCTGCTACGAGAAAGTGGAGCTGCCTAGGCCTTGGCCGCCTAGGGTTGGTCGTCGGACCTGCCAATCAAGCGGAGCCGAGATGACGACGGTCCTCCCTCCCCTTTCTGCTCGCTGATTCGTTGCTGCTGCTCCCGCTCTCCACAGCTGACCCTCATCAGGCTGATTGCCCCTGAATAAAAACTGGACTGCACCATTCATCGGGGGCTGTGTCATTAGGGCACAGTTCGCGTCGTGTGAGAGTTCTCTGAGTAGCGTTAATTCGATTGTTAGTGATTAAACCTTGTGATTGGACTTTTGTTGGATCAGTGGATCCTTTTGTGCTATTCTGAATTCGTTGGTTTAACTCCTGACAGTGCAACAGAGGTTGTGTTTTTGGTTTAGTTTGGTATTCGTGTCAGGTATTTACGTTTGGTTTTGCTTAGTATCATAGTTTTCAGGGGGATTCTCACTAGGAGAATCCCCGCTCTTTTTGTTGTAGAATTAAGATTAGGAGCCATTTTGTTTTGTTGTGTATATATGGTTAAGCTTCCTTTGTGTTGTTATTATTATTATCATTATTGTATAGACTGGCTTTATATTCTTTATTTCTTTAACATCATCTAAGTATGTAAATAGTTTTATAACAATTAAAACATATTACACCTTAACCCACGTTTTCTCGTGGTGTTTATGTTATCGGTCCTGTTGCGCCCCTAGTGACAAGACTGGGCCATAACAGTCGATCATCAAACTGCGGCCTAAAGTGTCCAATAACAAAACACCACTCGGATTCAGATCAGGGGGGACATTTCTCCCAGTCATGCCGACGTGGGCATTGAAGTCCCCCAGCAGAACAAGGGAGTCTCAAGGAGTGCTCTCGAACACCCCCTCCAAGGACTCCAAACTGCTGTTAGGTGCATAGAAATAAACAACAGTCAGGAGTAGGACTGGGCGATATGGCCTAAAAATAAAATCTCAGATTTTTTTATAACCAAATCCGATTTCCGATTTTAATCGATTTTTTTTCTTTTCTTTTACAAAACATAAATAAACTTATTAAAAACATTTATTTGTTTATATAAATGAATGCCAGCAAAAATAAAGCATATAATGTCATAGCTTTTCCACCATATAAACGACTTTATATCTTACATAGAAATATGCGACTAAAACTGCATCCGTGATCTCTTTCCATCTGGATCCTTATCATACAGGATCCACTGCAGAAATAATTCTCCTGATGAAGGTTGTCTCTTAACTAGGGTTTGTTGGCTAAAGTTGACTTCAGCAGCTCATAGATAGCAGCATTTCTCACTGCAGTTATACACACAGCTAAATCCCAGGCGTGCGTGAAGGGTCACTTCTGTCAGACAAACACCGTTCTGGTGTGGACAGAGGGCTAAGTCTGCTGCTAACTAACTATGGAAAAAAATCCCGATTTTCATAAAAATAAATCTCCAGAAATGGAAAATTCGATTTATCGATTTTATCGATTAATCGCCCAGCCCTAGTCAGGAGTAGGAATGGGCATTAAATTCTGTTCTAAGTTGTCTAAAAAGGGTCTCAAAAAGTCTTAAATTTAACTTGTAAAAACCTGTAGGAAGTTATGTTACCAACAAAAACTGTTGCTACAGTAAGTGTTAACTAAGAACTGTTGTGAAACCCAGGAAAAGCTTGGATGTACCAACTAAAAGATACTTGGAGTAACATAAAAATAAAACCGCAAACACGACCTAAGTCTTCCGTGATTTTTGAGCAAGAAAAGGTAATATAATTACGAGTCAAGCCTATCCAACCTCACCTCCTGTCAAGTAAAAGAGTGGCTTTAAAGTGCTACCAGTTGTTGCCACTACATTAAGTCAAAAAACCTTTGTCTGACATCGACATGAGTCACGTCGCGGATAAGGGAATTCAGGAATTAGACGGAGCCCATAAGGACTATTTTGCTACGGCAGATTTTACTGCATTAAGTAAGGGCGCTGACTTGTCAGCGGTGTGAAGATAACCTGGATAAGCTTGATAATCATCCCCTGGTGAAGCTGACTGGTTACCTAAATGTTTCTTTCTTTGACCATCGTTACTACGGAAACAGTGTAATAAACGGACGGTAATGGCGGACCCGCAAAGTGGTAACGAGGAGGAGTGTGCAGTTACCGAAGACGACCACAAGAGGGCGGTTGTATCTACAGAAAAGGGTGTTGAGGAGAAACTTTGTCATCAATATCAAACAATATCATCTTGGGCATAAGTGCACACAGCTTCTTCAGTACTTGGTTGAGCCAAAGAGCTGGACAAATCTTTCTAACTCATTCTGTTGAGTAAAAGAGTTAAACTTAGTGCAGAAATGCTCCTTAAACAACTGAGTCTTTAGCTTGCGTGTGGATAAGGACTCTGCGGATCAGACAGAGTTTGGTAGATCGTTCTACCACCGGGGGACAACAGCGAAGAAGAGTCTAGCTACTGATTGTGTGCTATATTGTGGTGGGAGCACTAAGCGTTTTCGCTGGCAGGGCGTAACTGTCAAGAGGAAGTGTAGCTCTGGATTAAGGAGTGGAGGTAGACCGGAGACGTTTGGATTATTGTTTTGTGAGCCAGAAGCAGAGCTTTGAATTTGATGCTTGCTGCAACTGGAAGCCAGTGGAGAGCGATTAGCAGCGGAGTGATATGAGCTCTTTTGGGCTGGTTGAAGACCAGACGTGCTGCTGCGTTCTGGATCATCTGCAGAGGTTTAACTGAGCATGCAGGCAGGCCAGCCAGTAAGGAGTTGCAGTAGTCAATGAATGAAATGACAAGAGCCTGGATCAGGAGCTGTGCGGTGTGTTAAGTCAGGTAAGGTCTGATCCTCCTGATGTTGTATAGAGCAAATTGGCAAGATTGAGCAACCAAGGCAACATGGTCCTTAAAGGTCAGCTGGTTGTCTACCATGACACCAAAATTCCTGATAGAAGATGTAGGCACAAGCGTGATAGAGTCATACTGCACGCTTATCTGTGGCAGTAAGGAAGAAATGGCTGGAAAGACAATAAGCTTAGCTCAGTCTTGGACAGATTTAGCTGAACCACTCTTCATCACTGATTACTCCTTGTTTCTCATGCTCTGCATGCTGACACAGTCACTGAGTTGTCTAGTGGGTTTTAATACTAAGCGATAATTATTATTATTATTTTTTTTTTTTGTATTTTTCCTGTAAGTTAGTATCTGGTCGCTGTTATGTCTTTTTGATTTGGTTATTATTTAAAAACTCTTAATGACTGGCAGCCCTGTTTTTTCTGTGTGTGTGTTTCTGCTTTTGTAAAAGTTGTAGGAAATTTCTTAGTGTGTTCATGTACAGGTGTAACAGTTTGTTGTCTGGTGATGGTGTGGATTGAAGGGTCGTTTCCTTCTGTCTGTGATCTTTTTGTCTCCTTTCTTCTTTTCCTTTTGCTCTTTTCGCTATTTTCCATCTTTTTCTGTCCCCTCCTGTCAGGTCCGGCAAGAATACATAGATTCCGTGATTCAAAGTAAATAAATTAATAAATGAATCAGATTATCAAGAGGAGCCTTACCCATAGGCCTCCCCTTGGCAGAGCAAATTTGTTCAGCACGATACAGCAAACAGATTATCATTTTGCTTGCTATGATGCTGGACAGGACAAGTTAAAAAAAAAAAAAAAAGATTTAGCTGAAGGTGGCAATCCTTCATCCATGTGGAGATATCAGTAATGATATCATGCTGATATTCGCATTGAGACAGTTGTGTCATCAGGTGGTAAAGAAAGGAAAAGCTGAGTGTCATCTGCATAGCAGTGGTAGGAGAAACCATGAGAGTTAATGACTGCACCGAGTGAGGAGATGTATAGTGAAAAGAGAAGAGGGCCAAGCACCGAGCCCTGAGGCACCCCTGTTGTCAGCTTATGTGATCTGGACATTCCCCCTTGCCAAGATACTTTGAAGGATCTTTCTGTGAGGTAGGACATAAAACACGAGACAGATCCTGAGATGCCAAGGTCCGAGAGTATGGAGAACAGTATATGATGGTTGACCGTGTCAAAGGCAGCAGACAGGTCCAGCAGTCCAGCAACCCTTCCAATGTAAACAATAACCCAAAACCAAGACAGAAACTCAAGCAGTAAACTTACTTAACTGACTGTACCAACCCTGATTGAAATCAGTGCTTGTTCTTATTGGCAATCAACTTTAATAGTTGTAACATGTTCCTGCATAAGATTATTTGTAATACAAGTGACTTTTATAACTTTTTAAAAAATATGTATATATATATTTTTAATGGAAAAAATATGTCAATAAAAACAGTTTTATGTAACAGAGAGTCAATTTGTAGGCAAAAATTTCTCCAAGCTAATTTTTTTAAAGGGAAGCTAGTATCTATTATTAAACATATTAAGGGGTTGAACTTTTTTGCTTATTTAAATTTTTTAAAGATCTCTTAATTTGTGTGTTTTTATTCTGTGAGTTGTCCTGTCAGACGAATTTCTACTGCTCTGCATTGGACAATAACGTTTTTTCTAAGTCTATGTCTAATTGAGACAACTTTGCCCTCAGAAGTAATCAATTGTGTTGTTCTTATTGTGAAAATTCAACAGCTGCCACATATTTATTAAACAATAATGTTGGACTCTAAATAAATCTGGTGTACAGGTACAGTGTCTAAGTATTAATGATATCTGGTGGTAAATTTGGGCATAGAGATAACTTAAATGCCAAGCACAGTGATGTATGCCATGTTTGTTGACCGACGGCAAGTAGATATAAATGGTTCATTCTAAGACAATAAGAACATAATTATTTTCGTAAAGTGATCAGATACCAGTAGAAACACAGTTTTAACTATATAATAAATTGTTTTTTAATTGACTTTTGGTTTTGTTACACACTGCACCTTAAAGTAGATGACTATTGTTATCAAGGCCGGAATGGGCATAATGGGCATGGGCCCACATGAGCAGTCTGAGAGACAGAGATGGGACAAGAGAAGAGAGACAGTCAGGTGAGTGTATGTGAAGACAGTCCTCAGGAAACAGTGTCATCATTAAAATTAAAAGAGAAAGGAACCTCTTCTTTTTAAACTGTGCTTTATTTTTCATTTAATATAAGATCATTTAAAAGTTTTAGTCTAGTTGATCTGAATTGTTTCCATATTGTTTTATCACAAGAAGAGGGACGTAAAGCGTTTGAGACACAACAAGGCAGGGATGGAGAGCTGAGGAGTAAGGACCAAAGGAGTGCTGCGAGGCAGAAAGAAAGAGACAGAGGCCATGACAAAAAGATGGGACAGAAGCAAGAGACAGTCAGGTGAGGAGGACAGACACAGGAATGAAACACTAGTAGGTGTGACTGTGCTGCTGTAATGCTTTTAATGTCTTATGTGAAGCACTGTGACTTGTCTTGTTTTTGACATTTGCATTACAAATAAACTTGCCTTGCCTTAGTGAGAAAAAACCAAAGTCACAGCTAGCCGATTATCTGACAGTCGATAGTTCCTTATAAATGTGCCAGCAACAATCAGCTCTTGAGTCTTATCCATTCTTACACAATTATGACGTCTCTCAGTGTAAAAGTTTCAAACCAATCAGATGTGGAGTTGGAGTCAATAGGGCTGGGCAGATTAAATTAAATTAAATTAAATTAAATTAAAGTAACCCCTGGATGGTAATTTTAAGGTTGTAGTAGTAGTTTTATTTTTCTATAAATGTATCAAAACACATCATCTTTATTGTTAGTCTAGCATTCTGCTTCATACAAAATCTGTGTTTTCATCATAGATTTTCATCTATATATTACTGATGATGTAATTCCTGTATTCACTGGTTATCTGTATTAAAATCTTAGCTATATTTAAAAAATTATGCTGCTTTGCAAATTCTGTGTAAAATGTTGTATTGCTTTTTCTTTTAAATGTCCAGCATCAATAAAGCATAAGGAGTTTATTTACCACAGAATATGATATATTCTGTTACCCTCAATTTTGTAGATTATCTTTTAAAGCCTGAAGTTTAGCATGTGTATCTGTTATTTATTTTAAACTGTACACGGTCAGGAAGGACGGTCTGTCCCATAACCCGTGGGCACAATATAAGCAAATAAAAACAGCTTTTGTGCATAAACTTGCTCGACTAAACCAAATTAATTTAAATTTGCTTAAGCAGAATATCAATTCCCATGGGGAAATTATGCTGTTGTAGAGTTAAATAAATCAATAAAAACAAGGTTATTATATATAAAGAGTCATGGGGATGTGGGCCTTTTGTGCTTGTCCATGCCTGCAGCACACTTACCTCAAGGACAATCATTGCTGTTTAACGTAAAACAAAATATTTTCCTTTCGTAATTATTTTTAATACCTAAACCAGGGCTGCCCAAGTCCTGTCCTCGAGATCTACTATCCTGAAAATTTTAGATGCAACCTTTCTCTAACACACCTGAATCAAACAGTATGATAACGCAATATGCACTTGGTGCTACTGCAACTGCAAACCTCTGCAGCATAACTGAAAGAAACTTCATGTTCTATATGTTTATTGGTGTGTATACAAAATGGTATTAACAAGTACCACAATCAGTTTGAAACCAGCACAGTGCATGCTTTTAACTTTCCTTTACACACAATGAATTTTTTTTTCTTACATATTTATATAAAACATAAAAGAAACAAGGACTTGGCACAATTCCTAACCTGGAAGTATCTAAAAAGATGTGAGAGTGGGAGATTAAATTCACGAGCCAAATCTGCAAAGGAGCGAAAAACCCCATCCCTATAGAGGTCTCTAAAACATTTCAGTCCCCTATCATGCCACAGGATAAAAGTGGCATCTGTAAATGTAGGTTTGAACATATGATTCCTCAGCAATGGGGTTAATGATGAAGCAGGGATAAATTTAAACTGCTTTCTAAATTGAAACCATATTCTGAGAGTGGCGATAACCACTGGGTTGGAGGTAAGGCCAGAGGGGTTAGTCGAGACCGGGCCAGTCAGTATTGCAAGAAGAGAGGACGAAGGACATGATCGTGCCTCTAGTTGACACCAAGGTATGTCAACCGTCTTTGACCAAAACGCAATTCTAGTTATATTAACTGCCTGTTACGTCCCGTTTTCAAGGGGTATGAGCGGGGCGCAACATAAACAACAGTCGTGGACAGATGTACAAATGAAACACGGTATTTTATTGTGATAAGTATAAATATAGGATAAAACAGGAAGTAAAACAAATAAAACAGGAAGTCAAACATGAATAGAGTTGGACAAATCAAGACAAATCTATATAAACAAAAGTGTGCCCCTAACTCAGCGTCATAACTAAACAACAAAAGTGAAGCAGTTCCAATAAACTAATGTGACCGTCATCACAAATAAAAAACACACTAACCTAGCCCAACACAACCTAAACAAAACTAAACACCAAAGTTAATAAAACTGGCAGAACACATAATAACCCAAAGCACAACTCAAACCAAAACTGTGTGTATACAAAGGCAAGCCCAAACCAACAAGACTATTATCAAAATCCCCAAAGGAAACATGAACAGCCAGGTTAACCCTGCTGTGAATACTAAATACAAAATAGTCTAACAAAAGGCCACCTGTTAGCACAGCGAACACACAGAACAGTAGTGCTACCACTACTGCAACTTTAAAACACTGTGATTTTATTTTAATATTGTGCTCCTTTTTGCCGCAGGGTCTGGTCTGAGCGTGGCTGCCCGGGAAGGTGGAGGGTTTTGGTGATAGAGTCTCTCACTTCAGCCCCATCACTCCTTGCGTGACGTGGTATTTTTGCACACCTCTCACTTATTTTGCATGCTTTTGTTGTCCTTTTGTTTGCTGTGGATGTGTGTGTGTCTTACACGGAGCGTAGTGAGTACTCTGTTCCATAGACAACTGCGGCCTCTCACCGCGTGCACCCGCGGCCGGTCAGCCCCCCTGGCATTTGCTAATTTGGTGAGCACATTGTCCTAATAGTTTCTTTTTTTTTTTTTTTTTTTTTTCCATAAATTTTAGAATTAAACTCAATCATTCTTTTAGTGATTTTAATAGTGTTGCCTGTCTATACAATTGTTTGTTGTAAATAAATTTGGTTTAACTTAGTTCTTTTAGTCTCTGTCTCTCTTTGACCACCATCTGCAGTTATACATTCACATGGGTCCTAAGTTATTGGGCTCGGTTACACTTGGTTAATTATTTCGGATCCCTTACAATGGTTATGCCAACACAGATGTGCGACAAGAGGACATTAATCATATTCTTGATAATGGGAGCTTGTGGATGCAGGCTGTGCGGCAGTTGGTGTGCCAAGCTCATCTCCCAGGCATCCACCAGGTGAACTTCAACTCCTTTGAACATGGCCCTGAGCACCTTGTCGCGCTGCATTGAGTACCAATCACTGTTGGTCAGCGTCTCGTAGACTGTCAGAGCTTTAGGGTTTGCAGTCCGGATGATGACTCGTGTACCTGGAGCCCTGGACAGTAGCCTTACCACCACCTTACGGATGCTTTGCAGACGCCGGATGTAGACCTCAATAGGATAAGAGCTGAAGTGTGACCAGATACCAATGACTACAACAGTGTTGGTGCCTCCATCTACACTGTCTAGTTCATTTGCAACATAATGGAGCTGGCTGACTGGCACTGTGGAAAAACGGATGGGTGGTCCATGGCAGCGGTACGTCACTAAAATGTTGTTTGCATAATCCAGGGCCATAAAAGGTCCATTTTTTTTCGAGCTGTGCAGGTCAAATTCCTTGAGATCTAAAAGTATGCCATAAAAACAAATTAGCAGTGTAAACAGAATGAAGTTGCTGCCAGAAATCCCTTCTGAGACGCTACCTGGTAAGGCGTTGTTGAGGTATTCAAACCACTGCCTGATTGTGGAGTCTCCGTACAGGTGGACAGTCTTGCCCTTTAGACACTGACTGACTGCTGTGGAGGTGTTGAACTCTCGAATTATGGTGCCATCTAATGCTTGCCACAGACCCATGTAGTAAAAACCAGAGGGTCTATTCGTCACTAGGCTGCTTTTCATCTTTGGTTTATCTAAGAAAAAGTAAAAGAAAAAAATGTCTCTTTTTGTTTTTATTGACTTTCAAACTAATTCAACAAAAAGATCCAAAAGAATGTTTCTTCAAAGCCCTAAACATGATCTGTGTTAACCAGATGAATGGTGTTACACTCGTGAAATTCTCCACTGCTCTTATTCAAAATGTTGCATTAGGCTTGTTTAGATTTTGCAGAGAGAAGCAGGAAAGTTTCCTTCTTATGACTTCTACATGAATATTTGTGCAGGCATTGTTGCACACTAAAACAGAGCATGAATAAAATAAAATCTTTTACACTTCCCCGAAGGTATTCTTCATTAAACCTTTGCTCTGTTAATACATGTACTTCAAGCCTGAAATGTTCTTGAGATATTCTGGAGGGATGGCTAAATACCTGCAGCATTAGTTCAAGACTACTTGTGGAGATTTTCCATCAGCAGGAGTTACTGCTTCATATACTTTAACTGCAGCATTTACATTTTTCTTTTATTTACTTTTGTCAAATGGGTTTACTATTAACAGTCTGTTGGGAACTATTTTGATCAGTATAATGCAATAAAGTTGATGCATGATATTTATCATTAAGTTTAAAAATCACGGCTCAATGAAAATTATTAGGTAAATAAACAGTATAAAGAATAAAAAGGCTTTACCTTTCAATGTCGGCAACACAGTGATGTTTGCAGGTCCTGATGCTGGAATCACAACTTTCATGTTGACATCACTGAAGCAAAGCATAAAACATAAAAAAAACTTGACTGGACAGAACTGTTTTTAAATAAACAAAATGTTAAATGAGTGTGGTGAAGGGTGAATGTGATGTAGTGTAAAAGCCCTTTGAGTGGTCAACATATGACTAGCAAAGAGCTATACAAGTACAGTCCATTTACTACAACTATATTAAATCAAATTCATTTTATGTAAGCAGTGTTGTAAATCCCCCATTAGTGTAGCCAATACTTATATCTTTGGCGCCCTCTACAGTTTAGGACTGGAACACCACTGTCATGAAATTACAGCTCATGGACAACAATACATATCAATTTGTTGGCATGATGAGGAGGCTGGCTAAAACATTGACAGCAACTGCAGAAATTGTGGAGTGATGGACAAACACACCAAGAAAAAAACAAAATGTTCTAAATTTCCTTTGTGCTTTTTGCTTGGAACATGTCGTTGTGATGTTGTGTTATTTTTAGCCATGATACAGAGAACTGAGGTAAAATGCCATCACACAGAACAAGAAAGCTAACCAGTTATTACTCACTGATAGCAATTCTGCACCTGTTTCTCATCCTGTTTTTTCTTTTAGCTCTGGCAGTAAAATCTAATCTGATACTTATTCTTATCTTGTGGCCTGCTGATGTACTTTGTCCTCATTTTGCCTGTTTTTTGGTCTGTACTTCAGTTTCTTTTTTTTTTTTACTTTATTTCTGATGGTGAAAGTGTGTTTTTTATCTAGTTGCTGGTGTGTGATGTGTTGTGAAGGGCAGCATCTCACCCCCCAAGTGCTCCAGAACAGTTTAAGGCCTAGGAAGGTAAATTGCAAAGATAGGTATAGTTTTAATTTTGTATGAAGCTCATTCATTTACATTTCACAAACGTCTGTGCTTTACTGCAAAAAGTTTGGAACAAGAGGGCTTTGAGTAGCTCGCTAAACATTTCCTGTGTGCTCGCAGTTTTTCAACACCCACCCACACCACTCGTTTCCTGGCACTACTTTTCCGTTTCAGTGAATCTAGAGTGATTCAGGCATTTTTACATTCAGTCTGTCCTGCCTGAAAATTGCCACAAAGGATTGTTGCATAGATAATACTTGCCTTTGAAAGAGTTTCTCCTCTTTGGGACTGAGTTTCTTTCTGAATCCTGCGTAGGTGTGGGTGACCCTAGCATCACACGCTAACTTCTTTGGCTTGTAGCAGAACCAGGGATCTCCTGTGTGAAGGTCTGTGTAGTTGCACAGCTGCTGCTGGGTCCCATTAAGGCACACATTACAAGTGGTAGTTTCAGTGACTGAGCCTGAGCGGAAAAGGCTTTGGAAATAAATCCTGTCAGGTTGTTCTTGGGTAAGACTCTGCAGCACTGTCACTGCTTCGCTGGAGTGAACCAGGGTCACCTGTTAGGGCAGGGAACAAGAGTACTCACCAAAAACCTCATCAATCCTAATTAGCCTCTGCTGTACAGAATCAAATTAAGTAATATTACTAATAGAAATACATCCCTTTGGAGAACTGATCCCCAAACAGCAAAATAATTTGTATTTATATAGTGGATCAAGGCACTTAACCCTTCTATTATCCTCAAATATTACTAACACATTTCACCCTTCAGGTAAATCTGACAACAGGGATATTTGCCTCCAGAAAATGATTTACAGAAAATTGTTAAGTTTTTGTGTCAGGCATTGTTTTTTTTGTTGAATACATAAATAACCTCTTCTGAAACCTTAATCTGTCTTCTAGTGCCACCATCAGATCAAACTTTTAAATTAGAATAAATTTTTCTTGAAAAGTTTTCATCCAAATTTTCTCAAATTTACAGGAACAATTAATTATCACAAGAGTCTGAACCATGTTGGTTTTGGTAATAATATGGCCTTTCCTGCAGCACCACCATCAGGTCAAACTTCTTGTTTTCAACGTGGGGCCTGCAACTATTTTGATAATATTAGAAGCGCTAAGTCTATCCGGCTGTTAAAGTGGGGAAAGGAACCATATCATCTTTCCATTTTTTGAAAGGGATCCTGTCTGCTGGTGGTTGAGTGACAACAGGAGGGTCAACACTCTCACTCTTATCAGATGAGATTGCCACAAAATCTGGGTTCTCCTCAACACAATCCTCTGTCTCGGACATATTCTCCTCTACGCTGTCAATGAGTTGTTCCAAAACGTCATTACAGTAAATCTTTTCCCAGAGGACATTTTCAAGAGAGAGAGAGAGAGAGCGAGAGAGAGAGAGAGAGAGCAGATCATGTGTTTACAAAGCACAATGAGGAAATATTTAGATAGATTGTTGTTGTGCAAACTGTTATATGTTTGCTCTTCCCTACCTAAGCTACCAATGTCCTTGCAGGAATAAGTCCAATGATAACAGGAGGGTTAAGCTAAGCCTGGTTTTACAAGACTGACAGAAACATTGGTAGCTGATGTTTCAAAGTAGAAAATACAACTGCAATATCTGACACTTTAAGTAGTCTAAACTGAATATGATGTATGCTATGCAACAAAAGAATGGTGATGAGCAGAGGTTTTAACTAATAATTGAGGGAGATTACATCTACAGCAGAATAGCTAAGTTTTAATATTACCTCAACAAGAGCGCTTCCTTCCCAAGGTAAAAAGAAAACAGCAGAGTAGGAGCCATTGTTATGATCCACCACTTGCCCAGCCACACCTGCAAGAAGACTAGGACTGTGCAGCCGGGCAAGTAAGACATCCCCCCCATTTGTCTTGGGACGGCCATAAAAGTCACAAATCTTGATGAAAACCTCCAGCTCATCCCCTATGTGCCACTGACCACCTCCTCTCCGTGGAAGAATAGTGACAGAGCTGTGGGCTGGATCACTTGTCTCATTCAGGGAAAACCAAGACAGTAATGGTAGAGTTTCAGGCCAAGCAATGGAGTCTAATAGGGAGTCTATCTCAACAGCCTCCTCTGTGGACAGCGGCTGGAAAGTGCAGGTGGCATTGTTCTTGTGAGGTTCAGTAGTTGAAGTGATGCTGGTGCTAACTTTATTCTGACACTGGAAAAAAAGAGATGAGAAATCAAACAATTGAAGAGTCATGCTTTTACTGTTCAAAATGACTAAATACTGACGGCTGTAATAAGCTGAAAAGTCCTGCCCACGATGAAAGATGCAGTGAAAATTGAAGCAGAAACACGGTTTAAGACTCACTAAATGGATCTTTTCCTGTTTTTGGTTCAGGTTGTTGTGTATTGCAGTTGATATTATAGGATGTGTAGTGGCTAAAGTTATCTTACTGTGGCAGTCAATTTCTTCGTAACATATTCACACATTTAACCACTCTAAGACGGAAAGAACGAGTCTACTCGTGTTGAAAGTTTGAACGACGGTAGAAAACAGTGTGTTCGCCCCGTCTTTAATAAACAGATCACAAAAAACAAAAAAAACACACCCTTTCCTGCCTCAATAGGCTCCAGCCAAACCCGTCATCACTTAGCGCCTGCTCTTATCTCCTCTACTTTTCTAATACATTCTAAGCAATGCAAACATACATATAGTACACTAACCTGCACTAAACAACGAGGGAAATCATAAATATGACAATGCAATTATATTCATAATGCATAAAAATAATCCTGCTATAGTAAACAAAGGAATCTAAATAATATTAATACATAAATACATAAATCTGAAACAGAATTCACAATATAGAAAATGGCACTAACAGGATGTTTTATGTCAGTGATTCAGAAGCACGGGAAGCTGCTTCGTGCCTAATAATTTGGCATAAAATAGGAAGATTTTTGTGGTTAAAATACATGTTGAACCTGATGTTTACATTTTAGATACAACAACACTGATGTAATAGCATCACATGGTCTATTTACAAATCTTGATTAAAGGCCATTATTCTTCACTGATTTCCTATTTAATATATAGAATTTACAGAAGAAAGAACAGGTAGGAGATGAGTAAGCATGAACTGTAAGGAAGGTTAATCCGTGTAAATAAGAAGAATATGTCTGCCTTTTTACTCTTAGGAAGGGTGTGGGGGGGTGTCATGGGTAAGGAACACAGTAGAGTTTAGCTGATGAGGCCAAATCAGCCATTTGAACTTAATTTATGATGCAGCTCGTCAGTTAGAGAAATTTTTAGGACAAATTCACAATTAAAGCCAATCAAGAAAGCCCACATTTATGAGTCACGCTACCAATAATGATGTTACAATAACTGAATACTATGACTGTGTTTATACTTTACTACCTGGCTGACAGTCCATCCTATGTTGGGGGAATGTTGCACCTTGATGCTGGTTACCACCTGTCAAAACACAGGAGGAATAAAAAAGAAGAGACAGTTTATAACTACCAGCCACGTTTGGTGGCTTCTACCATGATGAGGATTACATTGCATAAAATCATTACATAAACATTTTCAAGTAAAATAAATGAACAAATAATTGATTAAGTAAACAAAAAATAAATAAACTACTGCTTCAAATTGCTGCTGCTGAAAAAGTCCTCACCTCCATGATTTCTATACGATATAGTAGAAAGAAAAAGATACACAGAGCCAGGAACAGGAAGATGGAGACATTCTTTCGAAAGCAAACGCTGAGATAAGCTCTGGCCCTCATAATCAGCAATGATATCATCTGGTACTGGATTTAAAGACAAACACAAACAAACAAAGGGTGAATATTGAAGCCCTTACTGGAAAATAAGAAAAATAATCAAATGTATTTTGATCTAAATTGTTATTATTCCTCCTTCATTCCTGACTTGAGAACATGTGGAAATTAAAAACAGGCCCTATAACACTGTGTGTATCATACTTAATACATACAGTTTCTGAGACCTTTTGCATCACTTTTGCTAAAAACATTGTACAAAAACCTGTTGTACATGATGTGATACTTGTGTTATGGCCCCTGGTGGATACCAGGAGCCAGAAGACTATACTACAATAATTTGACATATAACACAGAAAAAAGTGGTATTATAAATATACATATATATATATATATATATATATGTATATTTATGTTTATTTATGTATATATATTAAGTTGTTTTAAAGGGAAAAAACAAAAGATGACTTTTTCCTCCCCATTTTTTTGGGTTGGGCTTTAAAGAGCTGTACTTCCATTTAAAAAAAAAAAACAAAACAAAACAAAACAAAAAAATAAACCGCTAAGCTGGATATTTCTTTCAGTTTGAGTAAGTGGATAAAATTTGGAAACTTTTTGGGACAGCAGTGGCTCAGACATTAAAGCGGGTCGTCCAATGACTGGAAGGTTGGTGGTTCGATTCTCACTCCCCCACTCATCTGTTGTTATGTTCTTGGGCAAGACACTTAACCCTCCTTGCCTCCAGTGTTGGCATCACTGGTGAATGAATGTCGGCAAGGCCGTAGACGTGGATGAGGAGCCATGTTTCCGTCAGCCTGCCCCAGGGCAGCTGTGGCTACACATGTAGCTTACCTTCGCCAGGTATGAGTGGGGAATGAATGAATAATGGATAGACAATGTGAAAGCGGTTTGGGTGCCTTGAAAAGCGCTATATAAATCTAATCCATCATTATTATTATTTTTCATTTAAGATGCTAATTTAGTGATACTTTGTCATGTTAGGTAGAGATAGAATAGATAGTATGTGGGGATGAGATACGAGACCAGATTGGCTGAGCTCCAACGCACAAGATGTTGTGGATGGAAACAAGAAAAAAGCTAAAACCAAGAAAGACTCTGTTCACCTCCCAGATTCAACCACAATCCAACAGAGGTGGGATGGGCAGAGGGAGGGGCAGAGGAAGACGGGGGAGAGGCAGCAGCAAACAATGGGATGGGGCGTGTCATCGGTGTGGCCAATATGGACACTGGAGGAATGAGTGTCCACGTGGTCATGGGCCCACCAACCAACAGGGAAACCAGCAGGCTGACTGAGGGACGGACCTGGGAGGCAGGACTCCAGAGGAGCTTTTTCCTCCACCCACTACAGCGTTTGCTACAGCATCTGTTGAGGGGAGTAAAACACACACACACACACACACACACACACACACACACACACACACACACACACACACACACACACACACACACACACACACACACACACACATATGCTCATTTAACTGCTACAGCTTTTAAGCGTTTTCCTTTGTTTATATTGTCTGTGAATAATCAACCAGTTTCCTTTTTGGTTGGCAGTGGTGCAACTCAATTCAGTTCTCAAGGCAGACACCCTAAATCCCACTCCACCATTCAGTGGTAATACTGTCATCTCCGTTTCTGCCGGGGGCCATCATGATAAAGAAAAAAACGGTGCCCTTAACCTGCTCAGTACAAGGTGGGCATTCATTTACACATTCATTTCTTTTATCCAAAGTTTGTTCAGTGAATCTACTGGGCCGTGATTTGATGTGCAAACTGGGCATTCAGATTTACTGTGGGCCTCAGGATCTTACCATATCATGTTCATCTTCTGACTCTGAGGATAACAGATTTTATGATGGTTAAATATAGCCCAAGAGCTTCCTGCTATTATTATCAGTGGAAAATGGGAAACCCCTGTTTCTTCACTTTGGCTGCCCCTCTGTAGAGCCAGGGGCTTCTCTCCAGGGGCGGATGTGATGGGGGAAAGAGATTTACATTGCACATCCTATTTTTGTCCTGATGGTCCTGACCAGCAGTATGAAAAAATCTTTTTTTGGGACAGATCTGATAGACTGACTGTGACGAGTATGTTTTGGAATGAATGTATGTGTGCTTTGTCTGTTTCACTAACCTCTAACCAACTTAGGTTATTTAAACTTCACACATCCCCACACGTGTCTCTTTCCAAGTCGCCCTCAGCTGAGTGAAGGATTTGGGCCCCTTTGTAGCTTCTGCTCTCAGAGAGTCTCATTGACTGTAAATAAAGCAGTTGTCCCACGTGCCCCTACGGTCCCCAACCCCCACACCATATTATCTTATCACAGATTCCTCCAACTGCAACTCATTTCTCTGTGGTAGATCTGGCTAATGCTTTTACATCTGTTCCTGTTCATCCAGACAGTCAGTTTTGGTTTGCTTTTGAGATCAACGGGAAGCCCTACACTTGGACTCGGCTTCCCCAGGGGTATTGTGAGTCCCCCACAACCTACAATAAGGTTCTAAGACATTCTCTTTCTTCTCTGCAGCTTCCACAGGGCGTGGTTTTGTTAAGTTACATCGATGACCTTTTTCTCTGCTGTCTCTCTGCCTCCTCGTGTAAGAAGGCCACATTTGCCCTCCTCCTTCATCTTCATTCTGAGGGTCATAAAGCCAGTTTACACAAACTGCAGTTCTGCCAGCCTCAAGTTTTCTTCCTGGGACATGACATTTCTGCCACCACCAAGGCCCTGGCTCCTAAACGGATTGAGGCCATTCAGAAATCACCTAGAAACAGCTGATGTCCTTTCTCAGTATGGTAGGGTATTGTCGGGCCTTCATCCCTCATTTCTCTGAGCTTGAGCCCCCCCCTGGCTGCCTGCATACATGGTAAGGGTCTGTCTGCTCATGACCATTTCCTGTGGACCCCACAGGCTGAGCAGGCTTTTCTTTCTGTGAAGCAAGCGCTGTGTTCTGCTCCTGCTCTGGCTCTGCCAGACCCGTTCAAACCTTTCTTCTAGTTTGTTGATGAAAAACATGGTTTCATGTCTTCCGTTCTCCTCCAACAGCACGGCTACTCTTCCAAGCTCGACTCTGTTGCTGCAGGTCTTCCTGGCTGTCAGCGAGCTGTGGCTGCATGTGAGAAGGCTGTACTTGCATCGCGTGACATTGTGGGTTACAGTGAGCTAACTGTTTTTGTTCCTCATTCTGTATCCTTTATTTTACTCGATGGCTGAGATACACCACAGTTCTTCTTGACATGCCTAACATCACTGTGAAATGTTGTACTTCACTTAACCCTGCCACTCCTCTTCCTACAGTGTAGGATGGTGTTCCTCATTGCTGTGAGACTGTTCTGTCTTAGGCCTGCACTCCAAGACCAGATTTATCTAATGAGACACTTCCTAACTCTGACTTTGTTCTTTTTTGTGATGGCTCCTCCTCCAGAGAATCTTCTGGTCAGAACAGGGTGGGTTTTGCTGCCTGTGATGAGCATCAGATTCTCCTCTCTTGTTCTCTTCCTCCACATGTCTCTGCTCAGATGGCTTAACTTGTCGTTCTTACTGAGGCCTGAAAACTCGCACAGGGAAGGTCCCTGACTGTGTATACTGACTGACGTTATGCCTTTGGTGGGGTTCATGATTTTGGTGTGCTGTGGCGTCACCGTAACTTCCTCAAATCTGATGGTAAGCCTATTATGAACTCTACACAGGTTGCTCTCCTTGATGCTATTCTTCTTCCTTCAGTGGTCGCTGTAGTGAAGTGTCAGGCTCACACTAAAGACAGGACAAAAACCACTTTAAAAGAAATGCTAAATGTTTGTATACAGCAGTGGAAAAAAGTTTTCTGACACCCTATGCTTTTGTGAAATATTACATTAAGAATCACTCTTTGGTCTTCAAGTACAATTTCTTTTTGTACAGCCACAGCCAAAATACTAAACAAATTACCAGTCCACTGCAGACTAAACAAAACCTTAAAAAAAAAAAAAAACAACAAAAAAAAAAACATTAAAACTAAAATATTTAATGATAATATTTGAGATTGTGTAATAATCTTAATGGTGTCAGAAAACCTTAATGAGCCTTAGTCTCATAATTCCACTTCCTAATAACTTGCAGGTCTGTTAATGCATTTTCTATACCTGCTTTATGGTCACTCACATTCACATTTACAGTCAATATAGAATCACTAATATAGATTTTTATTTTTATTTTATTTTTTTACAATGGTAGTACATCCTACAGGCACGTCAGGGTATCTGCAGGGTATATGATAATTAAAGTGTGAGTCTGTCAGATGGTTCTTTCTTCAGATTTGCAAAGTAATCCTACAGGCACGTCAGGGTATATGATAATTAAAGGTCATGACCTGTTTGAGCTTCCCTTCCTCCTCCTTCTCACCACCACATTGCACTTTCAACCACCAGTCTGCATTGTGCTATGGAAGGTACCAGATATGAGGCAGTTGCAATAGCAGCAGGTTTCCCCCTCACACCCAGTCAGTGATCACAGCTTCTGTGTCATCAAGAAATGTTTATTTTGCCTTAAGATTATTTACTTAAATAAAATAAATCTTCTCTCCAATTTTATGATTCTAACCTGCCAAAAAATTATTTATATATTCTTTATCTTCTAATGATAATTAATTTCCTTATAGTTCATCAAATGTATTTATATAGCACATTTAAAAACCAC
This sequence comes from Melanotaenia boesemani, assembly GCF_017639745.1. Classification (NCBI taxonomy): domain Eukaryota; kingdom Metazoa; phylum Chordata; class Actinopteri; order Atheriniformes; family Melanotaeniidae; genus Melanotaenia; species Melanotaenia boesemani. The sequence continues at coordinate 12,054,715 of NC_055704.1, read as the reverse complement.
CAAAGTGACCAAAGTGCTGTTAATATATTTACAGCTGACAAGGTAATGTCATAAGAAATAATAAAAAATGTAAACAGCAGAAGTACAAGTAAGTACATCTAAAGATAAAGGTACTATATCTTAAACACTAAGTTGACCTAATTTGTACAATTGAATTCTCTGAAAATGAATCAGGGAATCTTAAGGCAGAATTAATATTTCAGCTGTGGAACTTATTATGGCCCTTTTCTGAAGGCAATAATCTGATACAACTGGCTGTAATGCTCCCTTAAAGGTGAAAACTACTGGGTGGGATTTAAAATGTATACATCTTTTGAATAAAAGCAGATCAATGCAGAATATTAAATCTGAAAGCATTAAACTTGGGACAAAAGTCACCTTGTGGAATGTGGAAAACGAATGTTTTATTATTATGATGCATTTCTGGCAATATTACAACATGAAAATAGCTTGATATATAATAATCAATGGCACAGAGGTGTTAAATGATCCAAAGTCATGAATAGAAATTCAATGGAGATTCAACGATCATATGTCAGTTTCATGACGACAGAAACCAAGTGAAATCGAGGAACAGCATCAGGAAGTTGAAGTAGAGGTTTGAAGACTGTGGGAAAGGAAATCAGAGGGTGTGTCAGGGTCACACTAAAGACACTTCCTTTGTTGCTTGTGGTAACGCGCAGCCTTGTAAGGCTGCAAAGCAGGCAACAGTGTCAGCCTCTCCACACACTCTTAGTTCATTTCCTGTCACAGAGGAGGATAATTCTCCTCCTTGCTCTCTACAGCAGTGTTTCTCAGTCCTGGTCCTCGGGGACCACTGCCCTGCATGTTTTAGTTCTGTCCAACTCCAGCACACCTGATTCAAATTAAATGAACTGCTTGTGAAGTTCTTTGCAAGCCTGCCAACGAGCCGTTCATTTGAGTCAGGTGTGTTAAAGATGGTTACCTCTAAAACATGCAGGGCAGTGGTACCTGAGGACCAGGATTGAGAAACACTGCTCTACAGGACATCCAGTCTTTTTCTACTCCAGGGGTGGCCAACGTCGGTCCTCAAGAGCCACAATCCTGCAGGTTTTCCATGCATCCCTGCAACAACACACCTGACTCAAATCAAATGGATCCAACAGCCTATAAGGATTTGCACAAGACTCATTAGTTTGAGTCAGGTTTGTCGGGGGATGGTATCTTCTATAACACCTCTTTGGTTCACATAAGGCTTCACTGTGGTGGCTGAAAATTAGTGCAAAAAATGTTTGATCTGTGCAGGCTACAATACAGCCCGCCCTCTTGCCTGCCCTCCAGCTGCTCATGAACTGCCTGATCAGCCTTTTGATCACGTGATGATGGATTTCATTGAGTTGACCCCTGCAGAAGGTAAGAAATATTGTCTAGTGTAATGGAAAAATTATACATATACCCTTATAGTTTGTAGCCTAAACTTTGTATGTCTGTGTACTTAGATAAGAATGTAGTGAGCTTCTCCCTACCCCCTTTTACTCCTTAACATTAGATAAGAATTTAGTGAGCTTCTCCCTTCCCCTTCCCCCTTTCACTCCTTACATTTCCCTACAATGTTATCAGCTATGTAGAAGAATTTACTACAATGACCTTCGACCTCGATGTTATCAGCTCATGTTCTGGCTCTATATTAACCAAAGCTCACATGTACCTGGCAGACTCACGCAGCCAAACCTTTGACTGTGTGATTCTCATTGCTGATCAGCTCTTAATAAAATACTTTGTTTGATTCTCACTTAGTGTGTGATCTTTGATAACTAAAATTCCACAACAATTCTTGGCGTCACGAACAGGATATCTTGAGTGACTGACCGGAGGACCAGAACCCGTGATTGATCATCCTGAAGGATACTTCAGCCCCTGGGTCAGCCTTAACCATCAGGGGACGGCGGAGGGACTCCGTTCAGACACCACTGATATCCAGAACGAAGTCTGCGTGTGGAGCAGCACCCGAATCACACACGGTGAGAAGTTTTCATATCGGACTCCCATTTACCACCCTTCTCTCACTATCTTATGTAAAATAGGGTAGGGTCCCACTATCTTGTGAAAGCAAGGTAGATCACTATTCTACTGCGGTAGGGTAGGGTCAGTCCGGCACTGAGGTGAAAACTTCGGTGGTAATAATAGGCGTTTTAGTCAATTTTTGTGCCTGAGTTTGGGCGACTCGAAGAAGAAAAATCCAGCAAGGAGACGTCCTAGCTGCATAATGGGAAACACAGCTGTGACGGGGAAGGAGAGTAAATGGGACTCCCCAATTTTGAGAGATATGAAAAAGAAATATGGACCTGACTGTACGGACTGCATGACTTACTGGACAGAGAAATATGGTTTTCCAGAGAACGGGAGTTTGAGTAGAAAGGAATTAGATAAGTTGAATGAGGAAGCACAGAAGGATTGGGATGAGAAAAAGAGAAAAAAAAAAAATCAAGGCAACGGATGTAGAGAAGTGGGAACGGCATAATAAATGCATTGAAAAGTGGAAGAATGAGAGTGAATGTAGGGTTAGGAAAGCTAATACGAAAGAAATGGGTGGGGGATTAGATATGACTGGAGATATAGGAAACAGGAGGGATAATGCATCCCTGCCTAGTGCACCTCCACCATATAATAATAATTTAGAGCATTCACAACCCTCTCCATATTGTTCACTGCAGGAACGATTACAGGCGCTGAAGGTGGATCCAGATCTGGACTCCTGTCCCCCGGTGTTACAGCAGCAGCAGCCCCAGCAGCCTCAGCAGCGTCGTCCAGTAGAGGACCGACGGAGAGATGAGACATCGGGTCCCGCTGACTCCACCCACAGCCAAGCTACAGGGGGAACCGAAAGACCATCAGCAGAGATGGCCAGCCCTTCACACACCAAGTCCGGGAAAATCTACGGACCGGAGGTGTCATCAACCTCCCCTTTTTACAGATTTGGGCAGGCTGCAAAGGACCTGTTTTTGGGACAAAATACTGCTGAAGATGAAGACACTGAGATTTTTAGTGCCCCCATGGTGGAAGTATCAGGACCCACCAGCCCCATACTGGTTTATCGCCCTTGGTCCCCCTCTGAAATCATGGAACATGCTAAAAATCTTCCTGACCCCACTGAAGATGGTGAGAAAGCTAGCGAGGAATGGAGAGCTTTCTGCCGTGAACACCGCCCCACTGGACTTGAACTGAGAAAAATTCTTGCTAAAGTGCTCACTGCTAGTGATCTGGCTAAGATCCGTCCCCACCTTCCTCCTGATAACACCTGCCTGAAAAATCCAGACTGGGACGATGATCCGAACCGACCCTACAGAGAAGCCATCACCGCACTCTGTGATGGCATAAAGACTGTGTTCCCTAATCGAGGAAGTCTGGCTGCCCTGAGAAATCTGATACAGGGCCCAGATGAGCGCATGGAGGCCTTTCTGCACCTCTGTGAAACTGTTTTCACCAGACATTCTGGCCTGGAGCGCCCTGCAGGAGACCTGAGAGGTGCTCCAGGGCCATGGGAACGCCTCCTCTGCCAGACGATCGTTGAGGGGATGAACAGAGATGTGTTGGAAGTGGTGAAGAGACAGTGAGTGTGTCTCAAACCGCGCACTTACATGAGTGCACTGGAAGGTAGTGCGTAGTGCGCACTAAGCACTACCTTCTGTAGTGCACACTATCGTGGGTAAGTCCTGATCCAAATTGAGCACTAACGTTTTGCACTTACCGGTAGTGACGTACCAGCTTAGCAGCGCCGCTCGGTTAATATACCTTTTTTTTTCTTCCAAAATCCAAAATCACGTCAACATACGTGTTTGCATGTCATACTTTTATGCTAAAACAGTTTTTAAATAAGCAAAGATATCTTAACTGAATTAAAGTACGTTACATTATACATTTGTTTTTATTGGTGTTTACACTGATACCGTTCACGTCTGCAACAGGAAACCGATTATACTAGAAATCATCAATTAAAATATGAAATGCAGTAATGAAGACGCTAAAACAGGGATGCAGAAAACATTTTATTTAAAATTTTAATTAAATCATTTCTCTCTTGCCGCCTCCTCTTCTCCACAGCAGCATCCAAGCCCGCAGGTGGTAAATGCCTCAGTGCCACTGCTGGCTCAGTAGTTTGATGCCACAGTGACCTACGGTGAACACAGAATGGAAGTTTATATAAAAGCAAACATTATTATGTACTTTATGGGTACTTTGTACATCACTTTAGATAAGAGTCTGCAATCAGCTACGGCTTCGTCAGTGTTACCATGGAAACGGGCCGGTTCTCTAAACCAGCGGTGTTTCCTAATCAGTTTTCAGATCAAGGACCATTTCGTTTACGCCAGAGACCCCGCAGTGCTTAATTTGGAGGTTCAGCAATCATGAATAAACATACGGAACCTATAGCATTAATCATTTTTAACACTTATAGCCCATCTAGATCCGCGAAATCGGCTATAAAACTGCTAACATTTACGTTGCTAACTCTACTGCAGCCTCCAACAAATGATCAGATCCATAACTGTCATCAGGGATAGAAGAGATAAGAAGCATGCTGCAGTTTATATTAGAATTATGATCAAATATCTTCATACTTACAACAGTTGAAAATACCCTCCGCCTGCATCGGTACCGCTGAGTCGGTGGCTGCCAGCTCTGAAAAACTGGTTGAAAGTCCCTCCCCTTCCGCTACGTCAGCAAGATGGCGTCCGTTTAGTGCGTGTAGTGTCCATCGTTTCGCACTAGATTTTTGGCCGAGTTTAGGGCAGCATCCGGGTACTTTCAGTGCACTGAGTTTTTACTGAAATTTCTGTGTCAGCGCACTAAGCACTTAAATGTAGTGTTCGAAGTATAGAAGTGCGCGATTTGGGACACACCCAGTATGTGGGGATGAGACATGAGACCAGACTGGCTGAGCTCCAACGTCAAGCTAAACATGCACAAGATGTCATGGATGAAAACAAGAAAAAAGCTGAATCCAAGAAAGACAAACAGATGTCAACAGCTCTGACCCTGTTCACCTCCCAGAATCAGCCACAATCCAACAGAGATGGGAGGGGCAGAGGAAGGGGCAGAGGAAGACGAGGGAGAGGCGGCAACCAACAACAGCGTGGGCCGTGTTATCGCTGTGGCCAATACGGACACTGGAAGGATGACTGCCCTCGTGTTCATGGGCCCACCCACAAACAGAGAAACCAGCAGGCTGACTGAGGGGCGGACCCGGAAGGCAGGACTCCAGAGGAGCTTTTTTCTCCACCCACCACAGTTTTTGCTGCAGCAACTGTTGAGGGAAGTGAAATACACACACACACACATACACACACACACATACACCCATTTAGCTGCTGTAGCTTATAAGTGTTTTCCTTTGTTTACATTGTCTGTAAATAATCAACCAGTTTCTTTTATGGTTGACAGTGGTGCAACTCACTCAGTTCTTAAGGCAGGCATCCTAAATCCCACACCACCACTCAGTGGTAAGATTGTCATCTCTGTTTCTGCTGGAGGCCATCATGACAAAGAAAAATTCACGGTACCTTTAACCTGCTCAGTACAAGGTGAGCATCCATTTACACATTCCTTTCTTCTGTCCAAAGTTTGTCCTGTAAATTTACTGGGCTGTGATCTGATGTGCAAACTGGGAATCCAGATTTCCTCTGGGTCTCAGGGGCTGACCATATCATGTTGATCTTCTGACACTGAGGAAAACGATTTAATGATGGTTAAATATATCCCAAGAGCTCCCTGCTATGCTTATCAGTGGAAAATGGGAAGCTCCCCTCTTTCTTCACATTGGCTGTCCCTCTGCAGAGACAGAGTCTCCCCAGGGGCGGAAGTGATGGAGGAGAGGGATTTACACTGCACATCCTACATCTGTCCTGATGGGCCGGATCAACAGTATGAAAAAATCTTTTTTAGGGACTGCTCTGACAAACTGACTGTGACGTGTATGTTTTGGAATGAAAGTATGTGTATTTTGTCTGTCTCACTAACCTCTGACCAACAGAAGTTGTTTAAACTTCACACACACCCACAAGTGTCTCTTTCCAAGTCCCACTCGACTGAGTGGAAGGATTTGGGCCCCTTTGTTGCTACTGCTCTCAGAGAGTCTCAGTGGCAATCCACTCATGACTCAGCAGTTTTGTTTTCTCCAAAGCTGGGTGTGTTTAAGCAGAGCATGCTCTCTGTGATTCACTGCCAGAAAAGTGTTCAGTTGGTAGATGATGATTTTCTGACATGTTTATCTGCTGACTCACCCTTGCCACCTGTTCCCCCAGCTCTCTCTCAGGTTCCCTCTGATTTATGGGCCACTTCTCCCCATGATGTGGGCCTGGTTAAGAACTGCCCCCCAGTAGTCATCACTCCGAAATCTGACTACCGCCCCTGCCAGAAGCAATATCCTCTCAAACCTGAGGCTTTGGAGGGTATTACACCTGTCTTTGATTCACATCTTAGGAGTGGTATTGTTGTTTCTTGTCCAAATTCACCTGTTCGCACTCCTATTTTCCCAATCATAAAACCACGTAAACCGCCAGCCAAACCTGACTGGCGTTTTGTCCAAGATCTCCAAGCTGTCAATAAAGCAGTTATTTCACGGGCTCCTATAATGCCCAACCCCCGCACCATCTTGTCGCAGATTCCTCCTACTGCTACACACTTCTCCGTGGTAGATCTAGCTAATGCTTTTACATCTGTTCCTGTTCATCCAGACAGCCAGTTCTGGTTCGCTTTTGAGTTCAATGGGAAGCCATACACCTGGACCCGGCTTCCCCAGGGGTACTGTGAGTCCCCCACAATCTACAATGAGGTTCTAAGAGATTCTCTTTCTTCTTTACAGCTTCCACAGGGTGTGGTTTTGTTAACTTACGTTGATGACCTTCTCCTCTGCTGTCCTTCTGCCTCCTTGTGTAAGGAAGCCACACTGGCCCTCCTCCTCCATCTTCATTCTGAGGGTCATAAAGCCAGTCTGCATAAACTGCAGTTCTGCCAGCCTCAAGTCCTCTTTCTGGGGCATCACATTTCTGCCACCACCAAGGCCCTGACCTCTAAACGGATTGAGGCCATTCAGAAAGCACCAAAACCTGTTACCAAGAAACAGCTGATGTCATTTCTTGGCATGGTAGGGTTTTGTCGGACCTTTATTCCACATTTTTCTGAACTTGAGGCCCCCCTGACTTCCTGTATACATGGTAAGAATCTATCTGCTCATGACCATTTCTTCTGGACCCCGGAGGCTGAGCAGGCTTTCCTGTCTGTGAAACAAGCGTTGTGTTCTGCTCCAGCCCTGGCTCTGCCAGACCCATCCAAACCTTTCTTTCAGTTTGTTGATGAAAAACATGGGTTCATGTCTTCTGTTCTCCTTCAACAGCACGGCTCTCACAAGCGCCCAGTGGCCTATTACTCTTCCAAGCTCGACTCTGTTGCTGCGGGTCTTCCTGGCTGTCTGCGAGCTGTGGCTGCGTGTGAGAAGGCTGTACTTGCATCACGTGACATTGTGGGATACAGTGAGCTAACTGTTTTTGTTCCTCATTCTGTATCCATCATTTTGCTTGAACAAAAGACTTCTCATCTGTCTGCAGCTAGATGGCTGAGATACACCACAGTTCTTCTTGATATGCCTAACATCACTGTGAAGCGGTGTACATCACTTAACCCTGCCACTCTTCTTCCTACCGCAGACGATGGTGTTCATCACTGTTGTGAGACTGTTCTGTCTGAAATCTGCACTCCGAGACCAGATTTATCTGATGAGCCTCTTCTTAACTCTGATCTTGTTCTTTTTTGTGATGGCTCCTCCTTCAGAGACCCTTCTGGTAAGAACAGAGTGGGTTTTGCTGTCTGTGATGAGCATCAGGTTCTCCTCTCTGGTTCTCTCCCTCCACATTTCTCTGCTCAGACAGCTGAACTTGTTGCTCTCACTGAGGCCTGTAAATTCGCACAAGGTAAGTCCCTGACTGTATATACCGATTCACGTTACGCTTTTGGTGTGGTTCATGACTTTGGTGCACTGTGGCGGCACCGCAATTTTTTTAAATCTGATGGTAAGCCTATTTTGAACTCCACACAGGTTGCGGCTCTCCTTGACGCTATTCTTCTTCCTTCAGATGTCGCTGTAGTGAAGTGTCAAGCTCACACTAAAGACACTTCCTCTGTTGCCCGTGGCAACGCCTTGGCTGATCAGGCTGCTAAACAGGCAGCTGTGTCAGCCTCTCCGCACATTCTCACCTCTTCTCCTCTCACGGAAGAGGATCACTCTCCTCCCTGTTCTCTGCAGGACATCCAGTCTTTTTCTACTCCAGAGGAACGCTCTGTCTGGAAGGCTAACTCCTGCACCCCTGATTCTGCAGGTGTATGGCGCTCTGTTGATGGAAAACCTTGCCTTCCTCGCCATTTCTTCCCCTGGTTTGCTAAGTTGTCACATGGGTTGGACCATGTGTCAAAAGGGGGGATGGTATCTTCCACAACATCTCTTTGGTTCACAAAAGGCTTCACTGTGGTGGCTGAAAATTACTGTAAAAAATGTTTGATCTGTGCAGGCTATAACACCGCCCGCCCTCTTGCCTGCCCTCCAGCTGGTCATACACCACCTAATCAGCCTTTTGATCATTTGATGATGGATTTCATTGAGTTAACACCTGCAGAAGGTAAGAAATATTGTCTAGTTATGGTAGACATGTGGTCAAAATGGGTTGAAGCCTTTCCAGCAAAGCATGCCACAAGTTCAGTCGTGGCTAAGGCTCTGGTGACTGAAATCATTCCAAGATGGGGGATTCCAGTTAAGGTCTCGTCTGACAATGGTTCACACTTTGTCAATGCAGCCCTGAAAGAGGTAAGTGGACTGTTGGGGTTCCAGCTTAAGACTCATTGTTCTTATCACCCGCAATCAGGCGGAGCAATTGAAAGAGAGAACGCCACTTTAAAGGGTAAGTTGGCTAAATGTTGTGAAGAAACAGGACTGTCTTGGCCTAAAGCCCTCCCACTCATTCTTATGCACATGAGAATGAGGAAACGTACCCGGACGAATCTTAGCCCATTTGAGATTCTGTTTGGCAGACCTCCCTACACTAGTCTGGATCCTCCAGGACTCTCCGTGTCTACCACATACTGTGAAAGTAACATGCTTGCTTATTGTCAAAATCTATCCAAAGCTCTCTCACAGGAGTGTGGTGAAGGAGGCCCTGCCACACCCAGCATCAGCTCTGCTCCACTCCTTGGTTCCCTGAGACGAAGAGAAAGCACTGGCGGTCTAAAAGGTGGCTGGGTCCCTTCCAGGTCCTGTTGGTCACCCACACAGCGGTGAAGGTCGCTGAAAGGTCTACGTGGATCCATGCATCCCACTGCAGGAGGTTTCAAGGTACACCAGCCTCAGCTCCATCAGCTGACCTCTCAGCCAAATGGCAAAATAATCCCTGAGGTCAGCCCTGTGTGAGGTAGTCTACCCTCCACGTGGCAACATGAAGTGCACTCAGGCTGCGGTGGTGGGATGGGCGTGCACCACCATCCTCCTCATTCTCATGACATTCCTCTTCTGGTACCTGGATCCAACCGGACCTCGCCCAACAAAACGCACCCCAGCTCCATCCCAACCCGCCAGACGACTGCAGGGGATCATCATGACCACAATGATAATCTTTGGTGGCAGGTTGCAAACATGTCAGCTCATAAATTGACAAATGACAGCTGCTATGTTTGTGGACTGGTGCCACATGCCACCCCCTCTCAGACAGTTTTCATTAATAGAAAGTTCAATTTCCATGTTTATTATGTTCAAATGCTGAAAGCGCATGTTGAGGATACATCTCCATATGATGACACTGGTGATTTGGAGTTATTTGAGTAAATTTTCTTTTTATGTGTGATTAATATGTTTCATTTTAATCAAAGGGGTGGATTGTAATGGAAAATTATACACATAACCCTTGTACTTGTGTGATATTGAGATGAAATATGTAATCTTGCACTTTATATTAAAACTATGGCTTTATACTTTTACTGAGGACTTGCATCTGCGACCTTGATGCTTGTTGCGGCAAAATGATAACTTTGTTTGAGGGCCGCTGTGGGTTAAACTTGGGGTTTTCTGCCAGACGCGAGTTCCGAAATATTCTCAACCACTTCTGTGTCAGCAGCGATATGTTTATTCCTTCCATTCATTGTTCCAAAACACATCCAGACACTGAGTAAACGTTATTCTGACTGAAACAGGCTTATGCTATATATTATGTGATAACACGGTCAACAGAAATGTGATCACCACCGAGCTCGCCCCACTTCCTCATCCATTCATCTAAAACACCTGTGAGTTGGTACCTTTCAAACTTCGTGACACACACACACACACGCCCACAGCACCACACCCACCACCCAGATGCCGATGCTGCATGTCACCTATGCCACCTCATAAATATGCAAATACTAACATGGCTCCTACAATGCTTTCACATCATGCGCGTCTATATTAACCAAGCCCATGTGTATCCCTGCGAACTTGCTCAGCCAAAGCTATTTTGACTGTGTGACTCCTTGCTGATCAGCTCTTAATAAAAATACTTTGTTTGATTATCACTTAGTGTGTGATCTTTAAAAAATAAAATTTCGACTTTAAACCACTTTAAAAGAAATGCTAAATGTTTGTATACAGCAGGGGAAAAAAAGTTTTCCAACACCCTATGCTTTTGTGAAATATTACATTAAGAATCACTCTTTGGTCTTCAAGTACAATTTCTTTTTGTACAGTCACAGCCAAAATACTAAACAAATCCATCCATCCATTGTCTGTACCACATTGTCCAATTCAGGGTCACAGGGAAGCTGGGTCCACTGCAGACCCAAACAAAACCTTAAAAAAACATTAAAACTAAAATATTTAATGATAATATTTGAGATTGTGTAATAATCTTAATGGTGTCAGAAAACCTTTATGAGCCTTAGTCTCATAATTCCACTTCCTAATAGATAACTTGCAGGTCTGTTAATGCATTTTCTATACCTGCTTTATGGTCACTCACATTCACTTTTACAGTCAATATAGAATCACTAATATAGATTTTTATTTTTAGGAGTACATGCAAAGTCATGTCTCTGGTCATTATCTCTGCCCTGCAGACTGATTCAACCAGGACATTATTTTACTCTGTTGTTTTCACTTTTATGTAGAATAAAATAGACACACACGGCGGCGTGCCCAGTATGAACCAAACTATTGGCCTGGTGTAGCGGCCGTAACCCGGCGCACACGCACCTGATGGAAATTGAGGGCCGCATAGGGTGGTTGCATTTAATTTATTGTCGCGTTTCTCACTCTACTGGGCGCGTGTTAAATCATTTATCTTGAACTTTGAATGTTTAATGGAGGAAGAAGCGAATAATTCATCTTAAACTAACGCAAGGCAAGGCAGTTTATTTGTATAGCACATTTCATATACAGGACAATTCAAAGTGCTTTACATAAAACAAAGGCATTATAAGACATTAACGCAAAATATTTCCCACCGTCAACGTGCTCCAAAAACACGCACATTTGTTTTAAGCTAAACATAATGGTGGATTTGTATCCAGTGGATGATTTTAAAATAAATAAATAAATAAAACACGCCTACAAACTGATAACTTCCCAGCACAGGACTGAACGCAGAATTTATCCCAACCAGCAACTTATCGGACTTTTTATGAAGCTGTATTAATTATTTTATTGCTTTTTCTCTCCTTTATTGAATGTTTCTTGGTGTAGTAGAGTAATTTACCAGTTAGAGTAAATAAAGTAGCTACATTTATAATCTTATAAGGGAACAAAACGTTATAAAAATAAATAAAAACTTTTTTTGCTAAATAAATACCTCGTACGTAAGTTAAAGAGATTTATAATAATAATAATTAATAATAATAATAATAATTTACCGGACGGCATTGCCACTGTGAACAGGGTCTTCCGGTGAATTTTAAAAATAGTAACCACATTTCACTTACCTTAAAAAAGACGTTTTTTTCTCTAGAGTCTGTCAGATGGTTCTTTCTTAAGATTTGCAAAGTAATCCTACAGGCACGTCAGGGTGATGATAATTAAAAGTTATGACCTGTTTGAGCTTTCCTTCCTCCTTCTCACCACCACGCCGCACTTTCAACCAGCAGTGTGCATTGTGGTATGGGAGGTACCAGATATGAGGCAGTTGCAATAGCAGCACGTTTTTCCCCCTCACACCCAGCCAGTGATCAAAGCTTCTGTATCATCAAGAAATGTTTGTTTTGCCTTAAGATTATTTACTTAAATAAAATAAATCTTCTCTCCAATTTTATAATTCTAACCTGCCAAAGAAATCATTTATATATTCTTTATCTTCTAATGATAATTAATTTCCTTATAGTTCATCACATAGCACATTTAAAAAACACCAAAGTGACCAAAGTGCTGTCAATATATTTACAGCTGACAAGGTAATGTCATAAGAAATAATAAAAAATGTAAACAGCAGAAGTACAAAGTAAGGAGATCTACAGATAAAGGTACTATATTTTAAAGACTAAGTTGACCTAATTTGTACAATTGAATTCTCTGAAAGTGAATCAGGGAATCTTAAGGCAGAATTAATATTTCAGCTGTGGAAACTATTATGGCCCTTTTCTGAAGGCAATAATCTGATACAACTGGCTGTAATGCTCCCTTAATGCTGAAAACTACTGGGTGGGATTTAAAATGTATACATCTTTTAAATAAAATTAAAGCAATTCAATGCAGAATATTAAATCTGAAAGTATTAAACTTGGGACAACAGTCACCTTGTGGAAAGTGGAAAACGAATGGTTTATTAGTATGATGCATTTCTGGAGATATTACACCATGAAAATAGCTTGATATAATAATCAATGGCACAGAGGTGTTAAATGATCCAAAGTCATGGACAGAAATTCAATGGAGATTCAACGATCATAAGTCAGTTTCATGACCACAGAAACCAAGTGAAATCGAGAAACAGCATCAGGAAGTTGAAGTAGAGGTTTGCGTGCTGGAAAAAAGGAAATCAGAAATCAAATTAGTTGAGTTTAGAAATTTGTGTGGAAACCCGTTGTCATTCTAGTTGCTAAAATGTTATAAATGCTGAAACTAAACATCAACATGAGCGACCATTAGACTCTACTCAAACCTACTTATCTAATTTTCTTTATACTATATACTGTTTGAACTAACAGTCTTTAATAAAATTTATGCAAATTGTTTAGCTCTTTCACTGAATTTTGTCATGCACCTACTAATGATACTTTCTACTCAACAGTTTTGTGGTCCGGAATTGTTTTCTATTTTACTGAAAGGAACGGATGGACACGTCGTACCTCTGCCTATGACGCACTTTGTGGAGTGGAAGTGTAGGAAATGTGGTTGGTGATGAACTTGTTTACCTTTATTGTCCGTTTCACTCATGGGAACAACTTCAAAATTCAAACAGTTCAGAACTTTCTAACATTGTCTAATTGTTAACACAGCAAAGGAATTAAAACACATAATTTAAATACAGCGATAAAAAAAAAAGTTAAATATAAGCTGAATCTGCATTTCCCATGAGCCTTTGTGGTCCAGATATGTTGAGTTTTGAAAGTAGCCCCGCCACCTTGACAGAAACGTAACATGTTCTGTTTTCTCTGCTAATTATTATTATTATTCGGCGCGATGTGGAAAATTAACTAGGTTTTAGTAATGGGACCATTTTATACGAAACACAAAATGATAATTAATCAATACTAAAATGTTTATGTTCATATAAAATATGAACTGTGTAGAGACTGGAAGGCTTAACTTAACTTAAAGATAAAATTATCACTATGATCAATTATTATTGATTAATTGAATATCAAACAAGTATAATTCGGTCTCTTTTAAAGCTAAATTAAGACTGAAAGGGGTTGCAGCACTACAAATGAGTATCCCTTGAAAGTTGGTCCCTGTTTTTGCACTTTTTTATTTGCTCAACGTATACACTGTAAAAAATAGTTGGTTTCAACAGTCAAATTTTACATTTACTTGGTCTGACATTTTACTGAGTTTGACTGTATTTTGCAATGCATTATGGGTACAAAACATTACAGTAGTTCATAGCGTTTTTCCACAATTAATAAAATGTAATTTTATCAACTTGTGAAGGAGCAGTGAATATATGCTAAAGATGGTTTTAAGGTAAAAACTTGTTACTTTAGTAATTGTGTCCAACTATGTGTAAATTAATTTATTGGGATACTCATCAAGGAATTATTTAAATGTGCTACTTATTTTCATTTCTATTCTTACTCTGTTAATCAAATTAAATATCTTTTATCTTTAAGCTCATATACTTACTAACAGCGTGCTAGTGTGCTTAAGCAACAACGAGACTCTTCATATGGGGTGAGTGAGAAGAACATGTAGGGGCTGATAAATTGTGTCTGCTGGTAAAACAACATGTGGAATGTTAGACTTAAAGGAAATGTCTAAGTTAACCGGAGTCCAGATGAAATCCCCTGCTTGCCTGTGTAGTGTCTTCATCTTCCTGTTTTTTAGGGCACAAGCAGATGGGGGTCACAAGAAAGGCTGTAGATATCTGCATGTGGTCAACCTGTGACTGCAGCCAACCCAACTTCTGCAACTACAGCAATACTCAGCAAAACTGTGAGCTGGTTGCTAGACAACCGCAAATTAAAGAGTGGTGAAAGAGAGGAAGAAGATGATGCAGCAAAAGCAGCAGAAAAAGGGTCTTGTGGAGTGAGAGTCAGGTAGCGGAATTTAAAAAGAGGCATCTTTGGTTAGAGTGGAGAAACGGAAAGTTAGGTAAATGTTGGACATTTAAAGCTTGTAGAAACTATTTAAATGTACAGAGTTAACGTTATATTTGCACGTTATTATAGTTAAATAAAAATGAAGACAATTCATAGTCATCTTAAATGTCTGTTAAGTAGGACACCTTGTACACCATCAAATAAATAACTTAATGTGTGTTATGTGTAGATGTCTCATTATTCAAGCTATTCCAAGAGTGGAATGTTTGCCTCTATATTTTTTCATGAATTTATATTTATTGAAAATAGATTTGTCTTGTTCTGTCAGTGGCTGTTCAGTGGTTAATTAAAGTGCAGCTGCTAATCATTTCACATCAAACCTTATTTATAAAGCGTTTTTCTTGCCAAAGGCAACTCAAAGTGCTTTACATGATGAAAAAAATGTATGCATATTAAAGTAAAACAGGTCTTCACACACTATATAACATAGCAATTTAAAAACACACCCATCATGGTCTCTCTCATGAATACAAATACTGTTTAATATTTATCTGCAAATAAATGTATAATGAAAAAAAAATGTAAAACATTACCATTGTGGGGGTTAAGCCATCACAGATCACAGAAGTACTGGGGGGAACACAAGGGACATGATCCCCCACCCTTCAATAAAGTTGCCCCCCCACCACACCATGTGTAAACACAAAATATAAATATATACATAATTTATGTATATATTGTGTAAACACACATACATACACACACACACACACACACACTATATATATATATATATATATATATATATATATATATATATATATTTTTTTTTTTTTTTTTTTTTTTTAAACAAAAATATAGTAATGTTCAATGTGGTTTTACTGGGTCTGTTTGTTAGATATGTATGTAGACATGTCATGTAAGGAATAGTTGTTGGGCCTGCAAGTATAAATTAGTTTAAAAATTAATATTTTCTTTACTCATCTCAAGCCCTTTTAAAAAAAGATTTTCCTAATTTATTTGGCAAGGTATTTGTATAGCACATTTCATGTACAGGTACAAGACAATTCTAAGTGCTTTACATAAAAACATTAAAAGCATTACAAGTGATGCAATAAAGTATTAAAGAGTAGTAAAATGCAGCAACCAATAGAAAAAAAATCACAATAAAATCCTAAATTAAAATTATTAAGAGCAGATTAGGCTTAAAGTTACCATGGAGATTTCATGCATAGGCGCATAAGAAAAAAGTGTTTTTACATGGATTTAAAAGTGTTTACACTAGTGCAGGCATCACCAAAATGTGAACCTGTTGAACCACTGTCCTGCAGACTTTTCATGTTTACCTGCTGCAATACACTTGAGTCAAATTATTAAAGGGTCATTAAAGAAACAGGGAAATGTCTAAAACCTGCAGGACAGGTGGTGATCCTGCACTAAAGGCCAGCATTGGCCTTCCTCTCTACATTCAGGGGAAAAAAATGCTATGAACTGTAGTATTAGTTTTTAATTTTATCTGTGAGTCAAGATGGATTTGTGTTCACATTAAAAACTCTTGGATACATCATGCAACTTACATATTTATATTCTGAATAAATTTCCATGCTCTTCTACAGGTTTTCCAAATTTAATAAAGCGATGAAATTGTCCAGAGGAGAGGGGGAGAGCATTTGTCAGTTTAAGCTATAGATCAGAGCTGTTACTAAATGCTGGTAGATAAAGGGTGAGTATGGCTTTTAAATTCCTTGGATTTTATGATACAGTCATCTAAGCAGACAAGACAGCAGGCATCACCTGGCAATTACACATTACAGCTACAGGTGGTGTTTGCTGATGTACAATATATAAGCGGTGCCTACCATAATGTGTCATATATCAGTGCAAAGCTGTGCTTCTCAGCTTTCAGAATCTGTTGGAAGTACATGGATAAAAATGTTACTGTTTATTGTCCACCCCAAAAATGAAATGGGATTTTCACCACTGGACATGACAGAATCATAACTTTTTTTTACAGCATGTCATTAAAAATTACATTTATCAAAAATTAAATATTAAGTCAAGTGTATGAAGCTCGCAGCATACAGGTTAACAAATTGAAGGTATTTTTGGAATGATACTAGGTTAAGATGCTTACTGATATGGGTTGCATCTTGTCCTTTGCAAAAACACAATTACTTCTATCAGAAGGAAAGCTTGGACTGGGTTGTTAGCTTGCAATTGTCATGGCCCATGCTCATTACCGCTTCCTGCTGACCATATTTGTATTGCCAATCATCATCGCTGTTTGGAAGGCGCAGCTGGAGAACATCAAGTCATCATTCTCATCCCCATATAAACCTCACCCGGACCTCCAGTCATCGCTGGATTATACTACTCATCGTGGTAACCAGTCGCGCACATTATCCTGGTCTTATTGTGTTTGAGTTAACCTAACCTGTACCATCTCTCTCCAAAGAAACGTACCTGAACCTCATCCGTGCCACGAGGAAATCCTGTCTGCCCGCTCCAGCCCGCCGTCCAGCGAACCCTGCACATTTCACTGTTCACTCCGAATAAAGTATTCTTTAATCATTCTCCAAGCGCTCATCTCCTTGGATCCATACCACCAACCCTGACAGAATAATCCAGCCACCAAACATGGATCCTTTGGAGCAAGCCGCATCAGCCGCCAAGAAAGCCTAACCCGGAAGCGACCTACATCATGCTGTGTCCGCACACGGAAATCTCTTGGGTCAACACTCGCAGGTACTCCGGTCTCTAGGAGAAGGACAACTCGCCTTGCAGAAACAATTGGACGACATTTCCAGATCTTTGTCAGCCTTGTTTAATCAGCTTTCTCAGTCTTCAATCCCCACAGCATCTCAGCCTGTTCCCGTGCCGACTCCGCCCACTCCGGTGCGGGAAGTACACATTCCGGATCCCAGACCGTTTTCTGGCGAGTTGGGGACATGCAGAGGATTCCTTCTCCAATGTACTCTAATCTTCGACCAGAAACCACTCACATACTCTTCCGACCGCTCAAAGGTATCATATATCATTGGTCTGTTTACTTCCAGGGCACTTACATGGGCAGAAGCGTATCTAGAGACCACGCCCCTCCAAACTCTCTCCCTGCAGGCTTTTACAGCCGACTTATTAAAGGTGTTTGATGGTCCAGTTCGGGGCCGTGAGACGGCCAAGCGCCTCATGTCAATGCGTCAAGGAAGCCAGAGCGTGGCTGAATTCTCGGTGGAGTTCAGGACGCTGGCTGCCGACTCTGGGTAGAACTCTGCTGCATTAATGGATCATTTTTTACACTGTCTGACAGATACCTTGAAGGACGAACTGGGGACTCTGGACCTCTCGGCGACTCTGGATTCCCTGATAGACCTAGCCACCCGTCTGGATAATCGCCTCCGGGAAAGGTCCCGGGAACGCCGTAGTCCTCGCCCAGGTCTGACTCCACGGTGGTTTCCTTCTTCCTCACCTGAACCATCTCCGGACTTCCTCCCTGTCTCGGCCGCCAAACCCATGCAGGTGGGTCGCACACACCTGACCCCGACGGAGAGGCAGAGACGGCTACAAGCAGGAGCGTGCCTGTATTGTGGGAAAGAAGGGCATTTTCAAGCCGCCAGTCCCGTTTGGCCAAAAGACCAGGCCCGTCAGTTCAGGTCGGGTTTCTGACGGGCCAGACCCAGACAAAGACCCAGATCCCGGCAACACTGACCTTTTCAGATCAATCCCTCACCGTACAGGCCTTAATCGACTCAGGAGCAGAGGACAGTTTTCTGGACATCCGCCTGGCTGAGGAAGCCCAGATCCCTCAGGTACCGCTAGTACAACCCATAACAGCCAAGGCCTTGGATGGTCGCACCCTCGCCCAGGTAACGCACACCACTGCACCCATAAAATTAAAACTCTCTGAAAACCACACTGAAGTAATCGAGTTCAAGTTGATTTTAGCCCCCGAATCCCCGCTGGTGCTCGGTCATCCCTGGTTGTCTCTCCACAACCCTCACATCAACTGGACCTCCCGAACCATCATGGATTGGAGTGAGGAATGTCACCAGTCCTGCCTTCGATCAGCCGTACTCCCAGCCGACATAAACTCCAGCAGAGCAGAAGCCCCTGATCTGACCTCAGTCCCGACCGATTACCATGACCTGGCCGAGGTATTCAGTAAACTCAAAGCGTCCTCTCTGCCTTCCCACAGATCCTATGACTGCGCCATAGAGCTCCTGCCCGGTTCCCCACTTGGGCCTAACCAACGCCCCGGCGGTATTCCAAGCCCTAGTCAATGACGTGCTCCGGGACTTCCTCAACCGTTTTGTTTTCGTCTATCTCGACGACATTCTGATCTACTCACAGACCCAGTCCGAACACAAGAAGCACGTCCGTTTGATTCTCCAGAGACTCCTCGAAAATAAACTGTATGTGAAGGCGGAGAAGTGTCAGTTCCACTCAGACACCGTCGGCTTCTTGGGCTACGTCTTCGCGAGCGGGCAGATGAAGGCAGACCAGGCAAAGGTTCAGGCTGTATTGGACTGGCCCACACCGGACTCTGTTAAATCTCTGCAGAGCTGCTTGGGTTTTGCAAATTTCTACCGCCGCTTCATTAAAAACTTCAGCCTGGTGGCAGCCCCCCTTACGAAACTGACTTCTCCCAAGACTCCGTTCCATTGGTCAGACAGTGCGGCGTCCGCTTTTCAGAACCTTAAGGCGCGTTTCGCCTCGGCTCCGGTCCTCACTCAGCCAGACCCTTCCCGACAGTTCGTGGTCGAGGTGGACACCTCTGATTCCGGGGTGGGGGCGGTACTATCCCAGCGCTCGGAACAGATGGGCGAATTACACCCATGTGCCTTCTTTTCCCGGCGCCTCACCCCAGTCGAACGCAACTACGACGTGGGGGAACGCGAGCTGCTGGCCGTTAAGTTTGCGCTGGAGGAGTGGCGCCACTGGCTGGAGGGAGCAGCTCAACCCTTCATCGTGTGGACGGATCACCGCAACCTTGAGTACATCCAGTCGGCCAAGCGGCTGAATTCCCGTCAGGCCAGGTGGGCTTTATTCTTCGGCCGATTTAACTTCTCTTTGACCTACAGGCCTGGGTCCAAGAACGTCAAACCCGATGCCCTGTCACGCCAGTTCAGCTCCGGTGGCCGGTCCTCAGATCCAGACACCATCCTGCCTGCGTCCTGTGTTGTGGCTGCCGTAACATGGGAGGTGGAACAAAACGTCCGGGAAGCCCAGCGAGCGCATCCAGACCCAGGTACCGGTCCGCCTAACAGACTCTTTGTTCCTGACCAAGTCCGCTCTCAGGTTCTTGAATGGGGACATTCATCCCGGGTTGCCTGCCACTCTGGCCGCGCACGCACAGCGGTCCTCATCAGGCCGCGGTTCTGGTGGCCAACCCTGGAAAAAGACGTCCGGGAGTTTGTGGCCGCTTGTCCTGTCTGTGCCCTGGGAAAGACGTCCTCCCAGGCTCCCGCTGGTCTACTCCGGCCTCTCCCCATTCCCGGACGACCCTGGTCCCACATAGCATTGGATTTCGTTACCGGCCTCCCTCCGTCCGGAGGTAACACTACCATCTTGACCATCATTGACCGCTTTTCCAAAGCAGCTCATTTCGTGGCGCTCCCCAAATTGCCCACTGCTTTGGAAACCGTGGACATCATGTCTGTTCATGTCTTCCGTCTCCATGGCATCCCTGTGGACATCGTTTCTGACCGAGGGCCCCAGTTCGTGTCACGGGTCTGGAAGGCGTTCTGCTTCGAGCTTGGGGCAACCGTCAGCCTGAGTTCGGGGTTCCACCCTCAGACCAACGGTCAAGCAGAACGCCTTAACCAAGAGTTGGAGTCCGCCCTGCGCTGCGTGGCTGCCGACAACCCCTCGGCCTGGAGCAGCCACCTGTGCTGGGTGGAGTACGCCCACATTTCACATGTCTCCTCCGCCACAGGTCTCTCCCCCTTCGAGGCCTCCCTGGGGTATCAACCGCCTCTCTTCCCGGACCAGGAGGCTGAGCTCGCTGTTCCCTCCGTCCAACATCACCTGGGTCTATGTCGCCGGCTGTGGCGGGCCACCAAGGCAGCCCTGGTGCGGACCTCGGTCAGGAACCGCCGGGGTGCGGATAGGCGCAGGGTCCCCGCGCCTCCGTACCGTGTTGGGCAGCAGGTCTGGCTGTCCTCCAGGTACGTGCCCCTGCACACGGACTCACGCAAGCTGTCTCCCCGGTTCCTAGGCCCTTTTGAAGTCCTGGAGGTTCGGAGCCCGGCAGTCGTGAAGCTGTGGCTGCCACGCTCCATGAGCCTCCACCCTGTTTTCCATGTCTCCCAGCTCAAGCCGGTCTCCGTCAGTCCACACACCTGTCCATATTGTATGTTTCTTGCCTAATAGCAGCTGGGATAGGCTCCAGGCTTTCTGCTGTCCTACAGTGGAATGTGCTGATATAGCCAATGGATGAATGGACAGATAAATACACACTTTTATTAAGTATGTGATTTGTTCAAGCCAGTGTCTTACCATTAAATATAACAGAAAGTCCTTTGAGGAAAAATGTTCTGAAGGTTTTAAGATGAACTCCCTTATCTTTTGGAGGACATGAAATATTTAAATAAACTGTGAAATCTAATTGGTTAATGTTAAAAGTCTGTGGACTAACAGGGACTACGTTACCCAGAATTCCCCTGTCCTATTGTAGTTCAGCTCAATTATAGCGAATTAAGTTTAGTTTTACTGTCCGACAGTCTTTACAGTATACGTGCAACATTAACCGAGTACAGATCGCCATTCGGGCCCACCCTAAGTTACTCCTGTGTGTTTTTGAGTTCTGTGTGCGTTCCTACTCATGTGAGTACAGGTTTACAGGAGAAAAAAATGTATTTATTCTTTAGTCCTAATGATTTGCATAGCCACTCGTTCTTGCTACAATCTGCGGCTGCACTACATGTGCACTTATAAATCATTATTTAATGTGGTGTCAAGCATTGCCGTATGTTTGTAAAGGTATTTCAACTGTTACCTTTATTCGTTTGGTGTATTTAACCTGTGGGGGTTTTCCACGGCATTTCATTTGTGGCGTTAGAGCTCCCTCTAGGGTATTCAGTGTTACTGCAGGTCAAATCCTTTGTATTGATGTGGTACTGCTTTTTATTGAGGTGCCTACTTGTTTCTCTGTTCCAGATAACCACACGCACACCCACACACACACACCCCCACCTACTGAATCTTCTGCATTAAATGCAACTGAACCATTCTACTGGAGTCCGTCTATCCTTCTGACCGAGGAAGAGTCAGCTGACGCACGATCCACAAATCAGCCAATATATATATAATAAATAACAGTTAACTTTACTGAAAACATGTTTAGCTTTAAAATTAAAATTAGAATGGAAATTGTGTGATCTGCATTTTCTTATTCTAGTACACAAAGAATGATTTCTAGTCTGCACAAAGAACAGTATCACTTATATGCATTTGTTGTTTACTTTGGGACAACCATTTAATTTATGAAGGACATTCTAAGTAGAAATAATTACACATAAATTATGTCAAAACCAAACTTTTTGATAACTTATTTATTGTTCCAAATTTAACAACTTGCGTGGGGATTTGGCAAAACACCTCCTATGCAAATATAAATCCAGTCTTTTTATTCCAAAAGAAGTCCACAAGACACACACACACACACTTCTTGATCCTAAAGTTCTGTGTCTCAGTAAATCCAGGCACTCTTGAGTGCTATTACAGATGCATATTACAATTTCTCGTGAACAGTAGTTTCTAATGTTGTGGAGTAAATTGTGGTCAATAGCTTTCCCTTTAGGTGGTCTAAAAATTTCCAAGCATTTCTATCCCATCCACAAGGTTTACAGTTTTAGAATATGTAGTGTTTATTCTGATACTCTATATGGCAAACCCATTACTTATCACATTTTTATAATAGAAAAAATTGTCATCTCTAATATGTTGCTAAGAGACCTTCATCTATGATGAAGCCATTTCCTGATCGACAAGGAAGTTATTTGTCTGTCTGCTCGGTTGCTTACAGGGAGGAAATGATAGGTTAACTGGCACTGGCAGTTATTCCTAAACCTAACTGCTCTGGCATCATTTTTAAGACTTAGTACAAAATTTTATTACTTGTTTTTAAAGCCTTAAACGGTATGGCTCCCTATCACTTATAACTTTCAACATTTGATCTGTTTTCTATGTTCAATTGTGAATAAATTAGTCATTATTAAGATTTCCTAAATTATTACACACAGCACCCCCCACCTTTTGGGAACAGTAACCAGCTTAAAAATATAAGTAGTTTCAAATTTAAGGACATCACATCATCTTAAATGCACATTGCACATCTATAACACGGTACAGTAGCTCAATATCCCAGACTCATCATACGCTGTCTCTGTGTCCTGGATGGGGGTCACCTGCTGCAGAAACTGGTCCCAGTCTGGCTTGCAAAGTGGTAGCTCTATCTGGAAGTGATTCCAGAACCTGGAATAAAAAACACCTCAGAACATGTACAAAACACAAAATTGAAAACAATGGATATTTTGTTCCATAAATGAATTGTGTGTGCATGTACTTGTGGTGGTAAATGTCCGGGTCTCGGCTGATGCGGTTCTGAAAGCCGATGTACAGATCATCCCAGAGGCGGCCATGCAGCACCACGGACCTCATCACCCCAACCCTGTTCTTAATCTTAAAAGAGGAGATAAAAACATTGGTTCTCTATTTGTTTTCATGATTTACTCAAACTGATGACCAGTTATGCACCCAGGAAATCTTAATAGGGATCTATTGTTTTTTTTTTTTTTTTCCATTTTATTTTATTTTATATCTAATGTACACCTTGTGATGGCCGCCTAGGCAGCCACCTTTTTCTTAATTTCAGTTAATTCAATACACATTATATTTGTAATATTTACCATTTTTTTATATTTCACATTTTTCTTAGCAGGTTTGGTGGGGTGGTTAATTAATTGGTGCACACTTTTAGTTGACTCATTCTTGTCACCTATTTATTTTGGTTTACTTTCAGTTAATATGCATTTTCTCTTGAGTTACTAGTTCCTGGGGAAGTTACTCTGTGGGAGGCCCAAGCCTGCTAAGAGAGTCCCAGCTGAGGTGGATCTCCTTTGAGAGGCTGCAGCCTAATTGGACTCATCCATCTCACAACAAGATAGTGGGAGAGGGGTTTAGATTTTCTATTGTTTTGTATTACTTTGTTTATTCTTTATGTAGAATTATTATATAGATTTCTGTTTCAAAATAAGTTCAGAGTCTACATTGTTGAAGTTCTGTTGTGAATTAGTTAAGTTTATGAAGTTAGTTGAAGAAAGTTATGTTTCCCTCTTGTGTCAAAATGGTCTGATCAGCCAGAGTATATAGTTTCCTTTGTGTGTCAGTTTGTTAGGTCAATTCGTTTTCAGTTGATGTTCTGTTTATTTGACCTCTTTTATGGGCCCAGAACTTTTACTTTGGAATTTGTATTTTTTTTTTTGTTAAATGTCAAATGACTTTTTCTTAAAATAAAACCTCCTGTGCTCTCTTCATCCTTGGCCTCAATCCCTCACACTCCTAAATGAAATATACTTCTGATTTAATTTTATTTCACATTTTTAATTAAATTTTCTAGGAGTCAAACAATTTTGCAATTATTTACTATTTTACTCACTCCTATATGATTCATGAGATTGATTAGGCTATAGAAGTATTTTTTCCATTCCCCCTTTATCATTTGATTGTCATGGCCACCCCTTGGCTCCGCCCCTGTTCATGATTTCCATGTGCTATGTTCACATTGCTAGTTGTGACACCAGCAGTATATTTGTAGTTACGTCTGTTCAGCAGCCAGGACTGAAGTTATTCTCATATCTGATGTTAGTGAAATTAGCATTATTACTAATTATCTCACGGTTATTTACAAAGTTATATATATAAAAGCATTGTATGGACAAAGCTTTAAAAGCAGATTGGTTGAGTAATGTTCCTTCCTGGAGGTTCTTTCATCTCAACAGAGGATATTTGGAGATCTGCTGGGTAGTTTACATCTCTTGATTGCACAGAACCTTTTAATAAATCATTGGTTAATGAAGTGAAAATAATACAGTTGACTCACCTCTAGATAGGAGTGTTCTCTGTCAGGCCTACTGGATGGGAATGACAGGTCCAAAAAGTCCACCAGATAGTCGTAACCATCAGTGAGGGGTTCAAAGTCGTCATCAGTTTCAATCACCTAAATGAATAAATTGGCAATGAAAGACATTTACAATCAATAAAAGCGAGATATCCAAGAGAAAAGATAAGGACTTTGTAGTTATATTAGCCATAGCTAGAGGAAATCAGAGCACAGTTGTCAGCTAATACCCAACCCCCATTGTAAGGGATTAACTCTGCAACAGGGGCTGAAGTACGACCAGCTGAAGGAGCTGTAATTCTGCTCATGGTTTAAAATCTGTGATTCAGTTTTTTTTTAAAAACATAAACTTCTTTCTTCCATTCAAATTTTGGAAGACTGATGCATCAATCCAAGAAGTTGATGCATATAGACCAAACATTTAAATTTATTACCTGAACTGGCACTTAACATAATTATAAGAACATTACTTAATTGTCTCTCAACATCTGATATTTGAGTGCATTTTTTTTATCTTTAACTGTTCATATAAGAAGAGCAGGGGGATCAGCAATGGTCCCATGAGATGCAGATATTAACTTCAGGTCAGTGGAAACTGTTAATATTCCAGGTTTGTTCTTATACCACAGTATAATGTTCTCTTTAACTGGAGTATTTTAATGCAGATAAATTAATTTAATTTATGTTTTCAATTTGAACACAGAGTGAAGATAGACAGGAACAGTTAGATGAAGGTTAAGAAAATATGACAAAGTAACAGTAAGGTCACATGATGTCAAAACTTGAGCTGGTTAGATCCAACATATCTTTTAAAATGCTCCCACCTCAAATAATTACTCTTTTTTATAGTAAAGGGATCAGTTGTTCTTCAGCAGGTAAATTCCACACATTCCACATCTCCACCTCTATTTAAAGTTTTGTTCACTGAGATAAAATTAAATGATAATTATTATTATTTATTAGATCATATTCTTCTAGTCTAAGTCATGATTAATTACATTACTAAAATGACCCTTTCAGTCTTACAGAGCAAAAGAAACCTTGTTTGGGAATTTTATTTCTACAAAGAAGAAATAACAATAAACGAAGTATAAAATTAACAAGTGGTGGTTTGATATTTTCTAGTTCTTTGTAGATCATGTCATTGATTTAGATTGTAGGTATTTTGGTGGATTTATTAGACTTTACAGACAACATGCGTGTTGAGAAAGCAAACATTGATTTAAACCATTTTACATAGTCAGAGAAACAAGTGGGGTTGGGGTTTAGTGCCACATATCCATTATGCCACAATGAAACTTTAAAAAAGAAAAGAAAAAAAGAGAAATAATCAAGCATGCACCACCAAAGCTCAGACATTATGCTGAAGCACTCAGGAAAGTTTATTCCAAGGAAGAGCCAAAAGCTTCTGCGACAGATGCTGAAGAAAACCAGTGGCAACTTTTTTTATGAAGTATATTTACCCGCACAACAAGGTTGTAATTTTGAAAGCCTGCCCAAGTGTAATAAAACTGGATCCAACTATGATATTTAAATATCTCACAGCCGATGGCGCTGTTCAGTTCATCCACATACAACTCAAACTCCCAGCTGTCCTTGTAGATTTTTGTATTGGCTGGGGGGTTAGTGATGGCCTCGCTGTGATCGGACATAGAAAAAGGAAAAAAGTATATGTTGAACTTACATGGTTAATGGCTAATTATATTTGTACAGGTCAAATACATTTCTTTTTTATTTTCTGGATGTTTCAAGTCAGTTTAGCTGGTTTAAATAATATTTTAGCTCCTTTTACACTGTCTGTACAAATTGTTGTTCTTCATGGTTTGTATTCCACTGTGAAATAGCATAATGAAATTCTAAGTCTCAGCTTAACTCAGTAGAAAAGAAAAACATCTATGCCTGTCATAATTTGAATGTCAGAAAATGTCAAAGTTAAATGAAATGGAATTTTCACATACTGGATTATCCATGTTTAATTTAATATACACATGGTGCCCCCTAGTGTTTAACTTGAGGAAAAGCACTTTCATTCACAGGTTGAAAACTACACTGCAGCAACTGGAAATGAGATTTTTGACAAGTCTTCTCATGTTTTTTATTTTTAATTTTTTTGTTTTAATTTTTTTTTATAGAATCAACGTGAACTTTTAGTGAGTGAACAAGTACAAGGCGGGAAACTTATAAGCTGGTTTACTCCCAGTATTTCCTAGAGGTGGTAGCTATGAAAAGAAAAAAATCACTTTAATATGTGATGAAAATGTAAGAAGCTCTTCAATCATTACGACATGTTCAAGTATTTGGTTTAACAAGCCACAAAGTCCCCGTAAAAAGGTAAACTGGAAGGGTGGATGGCACCCAGGGCTCGGCCCACTGCTTTCACTTTTATCCATTTCTTGGTTGGTTTAATGCTATGACATTACAAGGTTACGAGTAGAAAAACAATTATAATCGTAAAGGCCAAATTACAGTTTTTATACAACATCCTTTTCACCTCTATGGATACCATTTGGCTGGTTGCCATGGTTACACTTACACACAGCATTTTACAATGACAATGTTAGTTCCTGGTTGGCTGAGATCAGAAATACAAACTTACTGGCTAGGGTTTAAAATGCCTTAGTTAAGCCTAAAAAAAGGCCACATACTTTGTGCTGTTATACATTTTTTAGCCTCTTTAGGTTGACTCATTGATCAGTTTGACTGTGCTTTGTTAGCCACTTAGCTTCTTTTTGTATCTAGCTTCCTGATGATCTCTCTCCAAATCCACTACAAAAGTTAGAATTCCTGTACTCCAGACCTATTTTAGAGTGGAAAGCCTGAAATAGGAAGGCAGGCTGCACACCTACTGTCCAACATAAGAGGTTGCACCTGGCAGTACCTTGCCTCTGAGTTATTTCCTAATACCTCACATTACCACTGAAGTTATTTATCCTACTGCCTAACGCTCTCTACTAAGCAAGCAGGGAAATCAGTGGCTTAACTCTATATCAAAACCTGACTTGTACAGAGTACAAAGTGTTTTTTCCTCTACCATTTTGGACAAAATGTAGAATACAGAAGCAGTTTTTGAGCTGTCATCAACCTGTTAGTTGGGTCTTTCAGAGCGAGGGCGAGGTCCAGCACAGCCCCTGGCTTAGGCGTCCACGTCTTGATGTCCAGTGCAAGCTTATTGATGAGTGCATTGAGGTTCTCTGCATGGTTTTTAACATTTGTGTCCTTAATGTACCTTTTACAGAGTAAAGACAAGGAAATATAGAAACTTTTAGAAAGAATCAGCCTTTTGATACCTCTTGACATATGACCTGTTTGTGCTAAGCTGGTAAAAACAGTGTAAATGTCATTTTGCCTCTTTTATTTGGTTTTACTTTATCAGTCATTGATATTACACAGACCCTAGCCAACCCCTCTATACAAACTCTACAAACTAGTTGGCAAACTAACTTGTCTGACGGATGAGCCTCCACAAAATAACCAGCAAAAGGGCAGTAGATCCTCGGCTGCAGGGATTTCACCAGCATAGATTTGTAGTTCAGTAGCTTCTTTCTCTCAGTCTTAATGAACTCTGCCTTCCAGGAGTCTGCAAAAGAAACAGATGCACACCATTTGTGTCATTTTAAGGGTGCAGCACACAAGTGACTTATCAGGAGTTTCTAGATTCTTCTTACACTTGGCTCCAATCATATCTGACAATTCAAGCTTTTCTTGCACTATATAGGTGAATAAGGAAAAAATAAGGAAACATTGCCTCCACTCTTAGTCCTATTGTTGTTTAGATTGTTGACATCAGCAAAGCATTGTAGAATCTGTGTTGATGATAAGACCTTAAACCCTGTTTAGGTTTAATACAGTGGATGGCCCTGTCAAATATCTATGGGAGTTCCCTTAACAACACAAGATTTAAGGGGTAAATTGACTTGAACTTATATAGCACTTTTCCAGTCAGCTTGACCACTCAAAGCACATTCACTCATTCACACACACCCCTATCGGGACATCAGGAAGCAGTGTGGGGTTAAGTGTCTTGCCCAAGGACACTTCGACATGTAGACAGGGTCTTTTCTCCTGAGCCAAAGCCACCCAAGAATGAATAACAGGATGAATAACAGGATCTCTAAGCAGAGATGCAGATAATCACAAATCACAATAATTTGGAAGGCTCACATTTCCATGCAGGCTTTTACAGGAACTGACAACTTATTCCTAACTCATCACATATTGCAGCTCAGTTAAAATCCCCTCACAACAACATGAGGTTCCCCTTTAGCATCAATTTATAAGTAACAGAAATAACTGCTCTATAATTACATATTGCTAGTTATCCTTTTGTGGAGGAAAATGATGACGTGATTGCACCAACAGTAAATGGTAACAGGAAAAACACTGAGCTGTAGTGTTGGGCTATCAGCAACTGGAACGGAGAAAGATGGGGCTCATATTTGAAAAACTTGAAATGTTTCTCACTTTCTTTATTGCTTCCTTTTGTTTGTCTTTATCTTAATTTCCAAGTCTTTATTTTTTCATCTCTTTATTCTACAGTTGTAGTCTAGTTCTTCTCCAGGTATTTAAGTACTTAAGGATGCATATGCCTCTCTAAAATCCTGATTTCTGCCTCTCTATCAATACTAGATGCAATGCGCCTACAGGTCATCACAAATGGTGGCTTTTGCGCCTTCATCTGTTAACAGTCTGGATTCATGTTTAAATGTCTGACATCTCAGTTAAGATGCTAAGATGTTGACTAGTTTCATCTAGAACTTCATGTCTTTCTGTCCATCTGTGACGAGCATGCATCTGGAGAAAATTACCACACAAATGTAACCAAATATGAACACATGACAATCCCTTATGTCTAAAAGTTGCTAAAATGAAGCTTTGGCAAATGTTCAATGAGAAAGCTAAAACAAAAATCGTAAAATGTGAAGGTTTTCTGTGATCCTTGCCTCAGTTATTTCCTGATGCCTCACATTACCACTGAAGTTATTTATCCTACTGCCTAACGCTCTCGACTAAGCAAGCCGAGAAATAAGAACTTCATATCTTTCTGTCTATCTGCGACGAGCATGTATCTGCAAATATTTAATGCATCCCTTCCTCCTTGTGTGATACAGTTTAAGGGGAAAATTGATGGATACAGTGACATACTTGTATTTAGATTTTGCCAGACCCCCTGATATATTTTTTGCGCTATAGATGTTGGTTATTGCACAAACTAGAGAACAATGCCACATCCTTCCTTGGAAAAACTATGGGTCTAATCAAATTGTATCTGTAGCTGAGGAAAGTACTTAACCAAGAAAAATCATCTGGAATTAAATTATCTACATGGCAGCAATCATAGCACATAATCTAATTTTCTAAATCCTAAGGAAATGACTTTCAGTGGTTTCTTCCTTTATTATATAATTTGGCAGCAGGATCAATGGCCATGTATGTGTAGTCAAAAGTTTGGCCACACCCATTTATTTTAAATGACTGAGTATGCATGTAGAGCAGGGGTGCCCACGTCCAGTCCTCAAGAAATACTATCCTGCAACTTTTTGATGCATCCCTTCTCCAACACACTTGAATCAAATGAATGTCCCTCTGCAGAGCTGAATGGCATGCGGATGAGGGAATCAGGCCATTTGATTCAAGTGTGCTGGAGAAGGGTTGCATCAGGGACCCCTGATGTGGAATATATAATTTAGTCTTCATATAATATGCTTTGTACTTGGATAAAGTGTGTGTAGTTCTTGTTCACTGCTCACATGCCACAGTTTGCATAGTTCACATGCTTCAGATATGAAGCCTTCACCACTGGTGTTTGTGAGAAATGCACAGACATAATATCCTGTGTGTATAAATGATGCGTGAAAACGTCATCTTTTCATTTCTGTTCCCACGTCCTTTTTCTGTCCCCACCAGGCAGGTCCAGTAATAATATTTAAATTCTGTCATTCAAAATAAATAAATACAT
The DNA here is from genome assembly GCF_017639745.1 of Melanotaenia boesemani. Lineage (NCBI taxonomy): Eukaryota > Metazoa > Chordata > Actinopteri > Atheriniformes > Melanotaeniidae > Melanotaenia > Melanotaenia boesemani. The sequence goes on along the minus strand of NC_055704.1, from coordinate 12,023,918 downwards.
AATAATAATTTTAATACAAAATATGATTATCAAGAAGAGTCTTATATCCATTAAGCGCCCCTTGGGAAATTAAATTTGTTCAGCACAACACAGCAGCCAGATCATCATCATTCTATTTGCTATTATGCTGGACAGGACAAGTTAAAAGAAATAAAGGATAAGGGATTTCTAATCTCAGTGAGGTTTTATCTGATCAAATAAAGGAGAAAACAGAACTCTACAACCAGAGCTGTGAGGACAAAATGATGTCAAGAACAAAGTTCTCTGTTCTTGCAGGGTATGTAACAGCCTTTAGTCTTTTTGTGAACGCTCACCTGTCAATCTCCTGATTGTAAAATCTTTAAAAACATTCACCACTATATCGCTGAGTCCAATTCAGGATCACGGGGAAGTTGGAGCCTATTCCAGCAATTGGCAGGCGAGAGGCAGGGTACACTCTGGATAGCCAATTACCTTGCCAACACAAAGCCCTAACATCAGTGTTGTACTGCTTTCACACAGTACTCTGTCCATGCATATCATGCAATATCTGGACTCTGCACACCCACACACCAGATTTTTATTTGTGGATTTCTCGCCTGCTTTTAACACTGTTAATACAAACACCCTACTGTGCTGCCTTTTAGAACCTGGGGTCCACCAAACACTGGTTTTATGGATTAAGAATTTTTTAGAGGACAGACTGCAACAGGTACTTTTAAATGGATTTATATCCAGCTCATTGGTATAACACATGGGGCTCCCCCAAGGTGGTGTTTTATCTCCCATCCTCTTCTCTGCATACACAAATAACATCTCCTTATTATGTATGCTCATAACATGACCCTGGTGCCCCACATGACGGGCACTAATGCTCTGGCTAAATACCATTAAGATTTGGTCAGAACATTTGATGACCACTCACTAGAAGTCAATATCAGAAAGACCAAGGAGTTGTGCTGTGGAGGGGGAAGCAGAGCATCATCATTGCCTCTCTTCCAGCCACTCAGCATCCAGAGACAGATGGTGGAGCAGGTGGAGTACTTCAAACAACTTGGGACCGAGATAAACACCTTCTACTTATACACATTCACACAATATACAGACTCCATCTTCAAAAGCACAGCAACGCCTTCACCTGATGAGGAAACTGAGGACTTTTTATATGGTAAATGGTCTGTACTTATATAGCACTTTTATCCAAAGCGCTTTACATTTACGTCACATTCACCCATTCACACACACATTCACACACTGATGGCGTAAGCTGCCATACAAGGTGCTAACCACGACCCATCAGGAGCAATTAGGGGTTTGGTGTCTTGCTCAGGGACACCTCGACATGAGCTCAACCGGGCCAGGATCGAACCGGCAACCCTTGGGCTACAGGATGACCACTCTACCCACTAAGCCATCAGCATAGACATCCCACGCCCCCCTCTCTGAACGGTACCACTTCTTCCAACTGTTGCCATCAGGCAGAAGGTATAATGTCCCACTGGCCTGGAAAAACATCTACAAAAAATCTTTCATCCCATCTGCAATAACCATTTTGTACAAACTGAAATAGACATTGCACTTTTTTAATACTCCCCTTTGTCGGTTGCTGTTTTTAACATTTCCATTGATTTTGTATAAGTCATGCGAGTCATGGGATTTTTAAAGTGGTTAATTGTACGACATGGGGATGTTTGTGTATGTTGGAACCCTGTTAAAGAAGATTTTGTGTCACTATCGGGGACAGACAACATTTTTCTATTCTGTTCTATTCTCACATCTCTTTTGCTTTTAGATCAGTTAAAATGTTTTCAGTGCAATGAAACTGTTTAATAAAGACATTGAAAATATCTTATTTAGTTCTTGTATATGTTAAATGATGGTTCAAGTGAGATAATAAATCACAGATTTGTCTTTATTGTATTTTTGAGACTTTCCCTAACTTTTCTGGGAATGTAAATTAAGCTGGCTCTGTCTGTGTTTGTTAATCTTTTGTAGAATTGCCCAATCTCATTATCATTTTCCTATTTCATGACTAAAACAAAACAAAAAGAAACGTAAGTTTCCACATCACACAAAGAAAATGTCCATCCATAGATCGTTGTAGCTGTTTTAGTGTAATTTGTGATATGTTTAAGATTCTCACCACTGTATTTCCCCCGGTAGAAGGTCATAGGAAATCCTGATGCCCCGCCAGCAAAGTCGCTCATCATCAAATCCACATTTTGAGGTAGTCTGCCTCCATTTGGCCTAGTGCAGTCCACGGTGTTGAGGATCATGTGACCTGCAATGAAAAGCACTGTAAACTTTTTCACTTTATTTATTTATTTTTTTTATCTCCAATTCCAGGTATATTATTTTAAATGAAAAGGAAAACAATCTACCCTTATAGTCAACAATGATACACGTGTCCATTTCTGGATGCACACCATCCATCAGAATCATAAATCTCAGGTGTTCATCAACCTGAAAGATTAAAAAAGAAATTAATTTCTTTACAATCTCATTATAACAATTTATTTAAAGAAAAATATTAAGTGTGGCATAATTCCAATTGTTTTGTAATATCAAGAAGCCCTTGAATCACCCTTCAGTACATGTGAATCTTACGTTTTGCCAAACACCAAAAGGAACGACATTAATATTGGTCAGCTTGACTTGGCTTTGCTCCAAATACCTGTTGGCATAAAGAAGATGATGTGAATAAATGTAGCTTGAAACACATATAGATTAATATATGTTATGTGTTCAATAGAGTGTCATCGTGCCACTAACCAAAACACTGGCCTGGATGTTTCCCCAACATATATAGGAGCATCTGGCCTCCTCTTTGACAAGATTCTCAGAGTGGGGTAACTGGAGGAGACACCGAATATTATTAGTTGTTTGATGCCAACAAGTTTTAAAGTTCATCTTGAGTTAAAACTAACTTTAGCTTGTAATCAAAATGGCCATTGAATAGATAGTAAATAAAATTTTCTAGAAAACATCCCTGTAAACAGTGACATTAAAAACACCTGTGACTCAACTGAATGAATGAATGAATGACTAGTTTTTCCAGGTCCTGCTGAGACATCAGATCTTTTGCCCTTGATATGTTCTTAAGGTGATAGTACGTTAATTTTGTAATTCCCTTCATGTGTTTTTCAAAGTTAAGGTCTGAGTCCATCAATACACCCAGATTTCTGGCCTGGTTGGTGGTTTTTAGGTGTTTAGACTGAAGCTCTGTGTTGACCTTTAATCGTTTCTCTTTCGCTCCAAAGACAATCACCTCAGTTTTGTTTTTGTTTAACTGAAGAAAGTTCAGACACATCCAGTCATTAATCTCTTCAATGCATTTACCAAGAGCCTGTATGGGGCCTCGGTCTCCTGGTGACATTGTAATCTATATCTGTGTGTCATCTGCGTAGCTATGGTAACTAATTTTGTTTTTCCTCATGACCTGTGCCAGTGGGAGCATGTAGATGTTAAACAGAAAAGGCCCCAGGATGAAACCCTGGGGAACTCCACATGTAATTTTTGTCTGCTCAGATGTAAAGTTACCTATTGACACAAAGTATTTTCTATTCTCTAAATAAGATTTAAACCAGTGTAGCGCAGTGCCAGAGAGGCCAGCCCAGTTCTCCAGTCGTTTAAGTAATATATTGTGGTCGACTGTATCAAATGCAGCACTGAGGTCCAGTAAGACTAAGACTGACATTTTTCCATCATCTGCATTCAAACATATGTCATTAATGACTTTGGTCAGAGCAGTCTCAGTGCTGTGGTGCTGTCTAAAACCTGACTGGAAGACATCGTAGCAGTTGTTTTGTGTTAAAAAGTCATTTAGCTGATGAAAAACAACTTTTTCAATTATCTTACTTAGGAAAGGAAGATTTGAGATCAGCCTGTAGTTGCTCATTTGTGTCTTGTCTAGGTTGTCCTTTTTTAGCATTGGTTTGATTACAGCTGTTTTTAAAAGTTCTGGGAAGACGCCTGAAATAAAAGACAAGTTCACAATCTGTAACAGATCTGGCTCCAGAGTCTTTGAGACCTTTATGAAGAAACCTGTGGGCAGGATGTCCAAGCAGCAAGAGGAGAAGTTCAGCTGACATAAGATGTTGCCCAGATCTTTGCTGTTAATGGGATTAAACTGTGTCATGGTGCTTAAACTGGTTTTCAATGGACACAGTATGTCTGTTGAACCTGCTGTTGATAAGCCAACTACTTGTCTGATATTTTGGATTTCTTCCATGAAAAATTTGGCAAACTCATTGCAGGCCTTGGTGGAATAAAGTTCAGGTGCTATTGACACAGAAGGGTTTGTTAACCTGTCAACAATAGCGAATAAGACCCTGAGCATTATGATAGTTTTTGCTAATAATGTCAGAGAAATAGGACTTTCTTGCGTTCTTTAGTTGTAGATTTTAAGAGTGAGGTTTCTCTTTATACATGTCATAATGAACCTGTAGATTTGTTTTTCTCCATCTGCGCTCGGCTTTCCGACACTCTCTTTTTCCATGCTTCACCAGTGTGGAATTTCTCCGTGGAGACTTTTTCATTCCAGAGACAATTTTCACCTTAATAGAAGCAATGCCATCTATAATACTTAACATTTTAGCATTAAAACTAGCAACAAGTTCATTGGCTGAACCGCTTGACAGGGCAGGTGTTGAAGAGAAGACCTGGTTAAACATCCCAGTCTTGTTTTTAGTTATACAGAGTTTTGTGATCACCTCCATTGAGACATTTGTGTGAACAGGAACTGTACACCCAAAGAAAACACAGTAATGATCAGACAGGCCCACATCACACACAGTAACCTTGGAAACATCCAAACCCTTCAAAATCACCAAGTCTAGAATGTGTCCTTTATTGTGTGTGGGCTCTGTTATATGCTGAGTCAGCACGAAGTTAGGCAAGGCAAGGCAAATTTATTTGTATAGCACATTTCATGTACAAGACGATTCAAAGTGCTTTACATAAAACAGCTGTTACCCAGATCTTTAGTCGCTTTGTCCTGAGGATTGTCTACATTGATGTCAAAATCGCCAACAATAATTACAGTCAAAATCCAAACAGATTGTAGCCAGCAGTTCACTAAACTCTTTATAAAATTCTGCGCAGTGCCCTGGTGGTCTATAGAAATTTAGATATATTATTTTTCAAAAGAAGGAAAACTTCCAAAAGATAACTGCTTACGCTGAAATGATTCATTAAATAAAACTGCAACCCCCTCTCCTCTCCTGATCAGTCTGACCTCACTGATAAAACTAAAGTTGGGAGGGGTTGACTATCTTGGTTATCTTGGTTTAACAGACTCAGGGTAATTAGAGCTGGAAACTGTGGGCTTGAAGGAAGCAACAAAAAGACCTGGATGCTGATAGTGAAATGTTTTTGTAGGGTGACGGGGAACAGAAAGATATTTTATACTGGTTATTGTCCATTAAGTGGTTTGTAATAACACAGGGAGACAATGTACAGAGATTAGAATGGAGAAAATGTAATCTCTCTTAGAAGAATCACTCAATACTCTGGATGCGACATTTGGATCAGCTGGAAGATTGTCAAGAATCATTTGTTCGTCCAGTTAAAATTGCATCAACGCAGTCCAACCAGGATGTAATAAATGCAAGGAACCACCATTTTTTACATTCTAACTGGGAGCGTGTCAGACAGAAATTGGCCTACTGTGTTTGCAAGGAAACGAACGTGAGCTAGAGCAACATCCATCACTGATCAATATGTCCGATTTTACTTCTATCATGTCTAACAAAGGATGAAATTGCAACGTATCTGACTGTTAAGTTTTACCAATCAATCAATCAATCAATCAATCAATCAATCAATCAATCACACATATACCATGACTGTAGCCCCTTCCATCAACTGTCATGGGGTCTGGTTTGATCATTGAAATCAGGTGTCACATACTTTTTTTTGAGCCCACCTTTATCATCATGTTATCGAGATCCTGTTATCACGAGAAAACAGTCCTCTTTATCTTGAGATAACGATTAACAAAAGAATATAGCTAAGCCGTTCTCGACTTCCATAACCTTGATCAGCTGTTTATCTGTTCAACCTAGCATCAGTGGAAATACTTTCCACTTCACGTGTTTCCGCGGTAACCATGCCCACCTCAAATGATTTATGTTGACTGTTGAAAAAACAGATCAATGATCTTTTATCATTAATATTCTCCAGTCTTGTTACTGATGCTCCATATAGGCCTACAAATAAAATAATACCAGTGCCTGAGAAGACACCTGTGACATACCGTAATGACTATTGACTTCTGCTTTAATGAAAACCTTTGAGCGACTGGTGTTGGACTATATTAAAGATCAGGTTCCTGTGTCTGTGGATCCACTGTAGTTTGCTTATAGACAAAACAGGATCGCTGAAGACGTCATATCTTTTGTTCTTAACTCTGTATATGAACATTTGGATAAAGGAAAATCTTATGCAAGGATGCTTTTTATAGACTATACTTCTACTTTTAACTCTGGTTCCTGTGAAGCTCACTCACAACTTGAAAACTCTTGGACTTGGTGATGCCATTTGCAAATGGATTTTAAACTTTTTAACTTGCAGACAACAGAGGGTCAAAATTAATGGTTGTGTCTCTGATAAACTCTGTGTAAGCACTGGCTCCCCACAAAGTTGTATTTTAAGTCCTTTGCTTTTCAATCTGTACATATATGACTGTGCTGCTAAAAGTCCTAACAATCTGATTGTCAAGTATGCAGATGACACCACTGTTATCGGTCTGATCAGTTCAAAGAATGAATCACATTACAGAACAGAGGTGAAGAAAACAACCTTGTTCTGAACACTTCTAAAACCTGTGAACTGGTTATTGATTTAAGTTGGTGTAAGAACAACATGCCTATTGTCATTTATGATTCTGAGGTACAAATGGTTGATAAATGTAAGTTCTTGGGTGTCACTCTCTCCAAAGATCTCTCGCCAGCGTCTCTTCTTTTACGGAAATTAAGACATTTCACTCAAAACAAAACTATTCTTTTAAACTTTTATCTGGGTGGTATCAAAAATCTTCTACCAGCTCTGTCACTGTGTGGTTTGGTAATCTCACTGTGAAAGAAAAGAAAGCTTTAGACAGAGCCATTCGCTCTGCTCACAGGACACACAATGTAAATAGGACATTTACAAATTTAGACTTTTAACAATAGCTTTACAGATCATCAATGATCTCTCTGGCCACACTGCTACAGAGATGTTCGACTGCCTGCCCTCAGGAAAACAATATTGCGCTATTAAATGCACTACATCTCTTCATATTAAGTGTTTTTTTCCACAAGCTGTCATGACCTTGAACAATGCATTTTGAAATACCTCAGACACGCCCCTTACTGTTTTAGTTACCTCTTTTACTGCTATTTATTTATATAGTGTTTTTATTGTTTCTTAGTATTATGCATTTTTAGGATGTGCCTATGTGTTGTATTTTCTTAGGCTTGTGTTTCGTATGTTTTATCTGTTAAATGTTGACAGTGCACTTTGAGCTCTTTGCAGCTGTTTTCCAATGTGGTTTCTTATACTGCAAATGGCAAATAAACTGAACTGATGTATCCTCTTCTTTTTTTTAATGTTTGTTATCAAGGTCATCCTGTTAACTTAGGCCTATTTCCAGATTATAAATGCACAAGAAAATGCTCACAACACCAAAACAGAAAGAGAAAAAATGCTCACTTAGTTATATACTGTAATCTACAGTAATTTACATAGAAAAATTTATTTAATTATGAAAATATGCACAAATATTTTCAAAACCCACTGCACTAGTATATATATGTATGTTCACACACTGGTGTTATTAGGTTCAAAGGGCTTGTCTACTTAAAAGCCATCTAGTTTGTATGTCCTCTTTTGTAGTAGAGTAATGGTTCTCCTGGAGAAATAGTAGTTTTTAAAAATTATAATAGGAGCATCAAAATTCACCTGAGGTGGTCTGAGTGCATATGGCTGATGTAGATAAGATCTGCTGCACACAGTCTGTCCATGCAATCAGCTGGAGGCTCATGGAGAAGCCACCAGCCTCTGGCAAAAGCAGGACCTGTCAGCCAGGGGTCGAACATGAACCGCTTCTGTCCGAGCTGAAGCTCCATGCAGGCATGGGTGATGTACGTTACCTGAAAAGCAAGTTTTCCTGTTAGAGATTAACAAACTGACAATATTCTTGCATACCGGTGTGTGGGAGTGTGTGTCTTATGTTGATGCCAAAAATTTTTTAACTGTTTGGAGCATGTCCAGTATATACTCACTATCTCATAGCTCCAGAGAGGAAAGCTGTATCTTTACAAGGCAGCATACTGATTTAATGTCATTACAAATAATTTTATTAGTTGTTTTATTTTGGTGTTTTTTGTTTTTTGTTTTTTTTTTTTTTTGTTTTTTTTTTTTGCCAGACCCTTTATAGCTGTGTTAAAAACATTTCACAGCCCAGTGCCAGATGCTGTCATGGTAGCTATAAGGACCCATTTTGTTAATAGTATATAAGCAGAGAAAGCAGAAAGTGATGTAATTTGGTTGTTTACAGAGTAAATAAAAAAAATGCAAAAATTTTCCAAGTTTTAAGCTTTTTGTTGTCGCCCTTAAATAATTCTACAAGACTAAAAACGTCCAGTGAAATAATACATTTCCATTTGTTTGAAGTATTTTTGGTTTGAATTCAAAGCGTAGGAAAATACAGACTTTTACTTCTCCTTCCTGGAGCTCCAGAGGCTCTCTTGGTTCAGCCAGCCAAGGATCAACTGGGCTCAGTTCCACCAGCTGAAGCCCACCATTATCCAAGACCTCCACCTCTGTATGTGTGAGAAAACGGTCCAATTTAACAAGTCAGCTGTTCCATTTAGGGGCAAAAAGGATCTTTATCAATATCAATGAAAAAGTATCATAGTAATAAAGAAAGTGCTCTTGATGTGAAGCAGGTGATATGGAGACAAAAATTAGTTCTGAGGTAAAAAGAGCTCCGGATGCCAGCTTCATGTATAATAAAAATCCCTCTGGCTGTCTGTATCAGCCCTCCTTATAAATGTTGACAAACACAAAACACTATGTATCAGGGGTGTCAAACTCCAGTCCTCAAGGGCCACTATCCTATAGGTTTTAGTTATTACTTTGCTCCAACACACCTAAATAAACTCAAATGGATCCAACCGCTTCTAGTCAACTTCTTCACAATAACCAATTAATTTCAGTCAGGTGTTTTAGATCAGGGAAACAATGAAAACCTGCAGGATACCGGCCCTCGAGGACTGTAGTTTGACACCCCTGCTATATATGGACCCCTAGGAACCTATAACCCTGTCCATGGAGCCTAGAATTCACTGACTCTTAGCAAGTGGCAGACTGCTTATAGCTGCAACTAAATACAGTCAAAACCTATGCAATGTTAAGGAAATGAAATTATAAACCAATGCAATGCTGAGGAACAGACACTTCACTTTCATGTGACCGTGTAGTGAACTCTGAGTTAGCTTTTAGCAGAACAACTGCAGTCACTGTCACAAACTGCTAATAAAATTATATTTCACTTTTGTGGTTCCACAACATGGCATATCCTATTCTTCCAAGTTGGCAGTGTTTGTGTTGCAAATTTTGCTGCCACCACTTTGAATGAAGCATGTGAAGTAGCTGTAGAAAGCCTTTACACTGCAGGCAAAATTCTAAGGAAGAGCAACTCACCAAGCTCATCTTGTAAGAAACTGTCAGGCGGGTTCACGTATTTCATTGTTGACACATTTAACTTCCAGTTATGTTTGGTACATTTAACAGTCCTGTGAGATGAGATGAGATGAGATGAGATGAGATGAGATGAGATGAGATACTTTATATGTTAGGGTAGATATACAGAATAGCCTCACCTGCCATCCAGGTCCTCAATATCTTTGATGAATAACCCGCCTTGATGTTTGCATTGATTCTTGCATGCTTTAAAGCCATTTTTGCTCTTGTATATGATGTAACAATGACCATCCACTGGGTTTGTCTTGAAATTGACTCCTTCTTTGAGCAAGTCCACTGCATCAGCATCCAGTGACAGCACCACCTTTGTTTCCTGAGCATTCATTTTACCTAAAGTAGAAAAAGAATAAATAGTTCAGGCTTAAAAATAAGATAAAAAACAGATTTTATTTTATTATTTTATTTTATTATTATATGTCCTGATATATAAAACCTAAATTATTGAAAGAGGGTGCACATTTTGCTCATATTTCCACATAAAAGTACAATTTGATATTTAATTGAACTAATTATGTAACTTTTGAAGGAAACTGCGCTAATTTTTTTCAGGACATAAATTAGGGCTTAACAAAAGGGAGTGATAACATATACACGTTACACTTTTAAGAATGCTCCATTGACAATTCTTGTGTAGCACAATTAAATTTTATTCCTGTTGGAACATAACAAAGAAAGGCACTTAGTGGCTGTGTCTCATGTGCTGCTGCGTTACACGTATCTGCCTGACAACTCACTCTACTGGTGACGTTGTGTCGACTTACAGCAACACCAGCCCACAGCTCCCTCTGTTGGCCAAAAGTTATACGTACTCTTCCAACATAAAAGTGGATCACACAGACAATAGTGGTAATTCATATGGTCCTCTACAAGTTAAAATTAGGGGGGGTGAGGTATTTAACAGAACACTCTGCTCAGTCTTTATTAACACATAGCACCACATACATACAATGCTTTTCTTTTTCCTCTTACCTTGAATATAACTGCACGTTTGGGATATTATGTGCAGATTAAATAAATAAATAATTAAATAAGAACACGTTCCTTTTTATTCCAGATTATAAGGAAACTAAACAGCAAACATAAAAAAGGGGTGCACTTCATCCAGGCGCTCTGTTCATTTCTAGGATTTGCAAACCAATGTAGCACAAACTTTACCCAAAAGTTGATCTAAATTTAACTTTATTGGTTGATTCTTTTATTGTAACCACCATGATGAAAACATGAGACCCATAATGTTCCAAAGATTTTGGATTCAAGAATCCTTCGGCTTAACTTCCCTTCCTCCCCTGTGTTTGCTAGTCTCCCTTTGTCATTGTGAACGTGGGTGTGGCTGTTTTCATTCAGCTTGTCATCCCTGCTGTGGCCACAAAGATATAACCAGCCATTTTCTGTAATATCAAAACAAATCAAACTATTAATAAATCACCTTTCATACAAAAGCAGTGCACAGAGCTTTGCATGTGTTATGTAATGACCCAAAGCTGTGTGGGACAAGAGGGAAGTTACCATAACGGCATGTGTAATGGAAAATTATACACATAACCCGTATACTTGTGTGATATTTAGATGAGACATGTAATCTTGCAGATGATGTGGTTCTGTTGGCTTAATCGGGCCGTGATCTTCAGCTCTCACTGGAGCTATTCGCAGCCGAGTGTGAAGCGGCTGGGATGGGAATCAGCACCTCCAAGTCCGAGACCATGGTCCTCAGCCATAAAAGGGTGGAGTGCTCTCTCCGGGTCTGCAATAGGGTCCTGCCCCAAGTGGAGGAGTTCACATATCTCGGGGTCCTGTTCACGAGTGAGGGAAGGATGGAGCGGGAGATCGCCAGGCAGATCGGTGCGGCATCTGCAGTGATGCGGACTCTGCATCGGTCTGTCGTGGTGAAGAAGGAGCTGAGCCAAAAGGCAAAGCTCTCGATTTACCAGTCGATCTACGTTCCTACCCTCACCTATGGTCATGAGCTGTGGGTAGTGACCGAAAGAACAAGATCGCGAGTACAAGCGGCCGAAGTGAGTTTTCTCCGCAGGGTTGCCGGGCTCTCCCTTAGAGATAGGGTGAGAAGCTCGGTGATCCGGGAGGGGCTCAGAGTAGAGCCGCTGCTCCTCCACATTGAGAGGAGCCACATGAGCTGGCTCAGGCATCTGGTCAGGATGCCTCCTGGACGCCTCCCTGGTGAGGTGTTCTGGGCACGTCCCACCGGAAAGAGGTCCTGGGGAAGACCCAGGACACGCTGGACGGACTACATCTCTCAGCTGGCCGGGGAACGCCTTGGGATCCCTCCAGATGAGCTGTTGAACGTGGCCAGGGAGAGAGAAGTCTGGGTTTCCCTGCTTAAGGCAGCTGCCCCCGCGACCCGACTCCGGATAAGCGGCAGAAAATGGATGGATGGATGGATGTAATCTTGCACTTTGTATTAAATCCATGGCCTTATACTTTTACTGAGTAGAACGACTTGTACCCTGCAGATATTTGGCAGCGAGCTTCTCTTTCTTATCACATTACTGTTATGTTAGCATTCACTGTTAGTTTTGTTAGTTTTCACTATTCTGTGAAAGCAGGATAGGTCACTATTCTACAGAGGTAGGGTAGGTTAGTCCGACACTGAAGTAAAAACTTCGGTGGAAACAAGAGGCTTTTTAGTCATTTTTGTGCCTGAGTGTGGGCTACTCAAAGTTAGAAAAAACCAACCAGAGACGTCCTAGTTGAAATAATGGGTAACACAGCTGGTAAAGAGAAGGAGGGTGAATGGGACTCCCCAATTTTAAGAGACATGAAAAAGAAATATGACTGCATGGACTGCATGACTTACTGGACAGAAAAATATGGTTTTCCAGAGAATTGGAGTTTGCGTAGAAAAGAATTAGATAAGCTGGATGAGGCAGCACAGAAGGACTGGGATGAGAAGAAGAAAAAAAAGAAAATCAAGGCAGCAGATGTAGAGAAGTGGGAACTGCATAAGAGATGTATTAAAATGTGAAAAAATTTGAGTGAATGTAGAGACAGAAAGGCAAACACAAAAGAAATGGGTGGAGGATTAGATGTGACTGGTGATATAGGAAACAGGAGGTGCACCTCCACCATATAATCATTCAGGGCATTCACGACCCTCTCCATATCGTTCACTGCAGGGACGATTACAGGAGCTGAAGGTGGAACCAGATCTGGACTCCTGTCCCCCGGGGTTACAGCGAAAGCAGCCTCAGCAGCAGCAGCAGGATCATTCAGAGGACCAATGAAGGGATGAGACATCGGGTCCCGCTGACTCCACCTATGGCCAGGCTACAGGGGGAACTGAAAGACCATCAGCAGACATGGCCAGCCCTCCACACACCAAGTCCGGGAAGCTCTATGGACCTGAGGTGTCATCAACCTCCCCACTACAAAATACTGCTAAGCATGGGGACACTGAGGTCCTTAGTGCCCCCATGGTGGAAGTATCGGGACCCACCGGTCCACACACCAAGTCCGGGAAGCTCTATGGACCTGAGGTGTCATCAACCTCCCCACTACAAAATACTGCTAAGGATGGGGACACTGAGGTCCTTAGTGCCCCCATGGTGGAAGTATCGGGACCCACCGGTCCACACACCAAGTCCGGGAAGCTCTATGGACCTGAGGTGTCATCAACCTCCCCACTACAAAATACTGCTAAGGATGGGGACACTGAGGTCCTTAGTGCCCCCATGGTGGAAGTATCGGGACCCACCGGTCCACACACCAAGTCCGGGAAGCTCTATGGACCTGAGGTGTCATCAACCTCCCCACTACAAAATACTGCTAAGGATGGGGACACTGAGGTCCTTAGTGCCCCCATGGTGGAAGTATCGGGACCCACCGGTCCACACACCAAGTCCGGGAAGCTCTATGGACCTGAGGTGTCATCAACCTCCCCACTACAAAATACTGCTAAGGATGGGGACACTGAGGTCCTTAGTGCCCCCATGGTGGAAGTATCGGGACCCACCGGTCCACACACCAAGTCCGGGAAGCTCTATGGACCTGAGGTGTCATCAACCTCCCCACTACAAAATACTGCTAAGGATGGGGACACTGAGGTCCTTAGTGCCCCCATGGTGGAAGTATCGGAACCCACCGGTCCCATACTGGTTTACTGCCCTTGGTCCCCCTCTGAAATCATGGAACATGCCAAAAATCTTCCTGACCCCACTGAAGATGGTGAGAAAGCTAGGGAGGAATGGAAAGCTTTCTGCCATGAACACTGTCCCACTGGACTTGAGCTAAGAAAAATCCTTGCTAAAGTGCTCACTGCCAGTGATCTGGCTAAGGTCCGTCCCCACCTTCCCCCTGATAACTGTCTGTGATAAGCATCAGATTCTCCTCTCTTGTTCTCTTCCTCCACATGTCTCTGCTCAGATGGCTTAACTTGTCGCTCTTACTGAGGCCTGAAAACTTGCACAGGGAAGGTCCCTGACTGTATATACTGACTCACGTTATGCCTTTGGTGTGGTTCATGGTTTTGGTGTGCTGTGGCGTCACCGTAACTTCCTCAAATCTGATGGTAAGCCTATTCTGAACTCTACACAGATTGCTGCTCTCCTTGATGCTATTCTTCTTCCTTCAGTGGTTGCTGTAGTGAAGTGTCAGGCTCACACTAAAGACAGGACAAAAACCACTTTAAAAGAAATGCTAAATGTTTGTATACAGCAGTGAAAAAAAGTTTTCTGACACCCTATGCTTTTGTGAAATATTACATTAAGAATCACTCTTTGGTCTTCAAGTGCAATTTCTATTTGTACAGTCACAGCCAAAATACTAAACAAATCACCAGTCCACTGCAGACTAAACAAAACCTTAAAAAAAATTAAAACTAAAATATTTAATTATAATATTTGAGATTGCGTAAAATCTTAATGGTGTCAGAAAACCTTTATGAGCCTTAGTCTCATAATTCCACTTCCTAATAGATAACTTGCAGGTCTGTTAATGCGTTTTCTATACCTGTTTTATGGTCACTCACATTCACTTTTACAGTCAATATAGAATCACTAATATAGATTTTTATTTTATTTTTTTACAATTGTAGTACATCCTACAGGCACGTCGGGGTATCTGCAGGGCATATGATAATTAAAGTGTGAGCCTGTCAGATGGTTCTTTCTTCAGATTTGCAAAGCAATCCTACAGGCATGTCAGGGTATATGATAATTAAAGGTCATGAGCTGTTTGAGCTTTCCTTCCTCCTCCTTCTCACCACCACACTGCACTTTCAACCACCAGTCTGCATTGTGCTATGGAAAGTACCAGATATGAGGCAGTTGCAACAGCAGCACGTTTTTACATGTTTCAGCTGTGGAAACTATTATGACCCTTTTCTGAAGGCAATAATCTGATACAACTGACTGTAATGCTCCCTTAATGGTGAAAACTACTGGGTGGGATTTAAAATGTATACATCTTTTGAATAAAATTAAAGCAATTCAACGCAGAATATTAAATCTGAAAGTATTAAACTAGGGACAACAGTCACCTTGTGGAAAGTGGAAAACAAATGTTTTATTATTATGATGCATTTCTGGCAATATTACACCATGAAAATAGCTTGATATATAATAATCAATGGCACAGAGGTGTTAAATGATCCAAAGTCATGGACAGAAATTCAATGGAGATTCAAAGATCACTTGCATAAGTCAGTTTTATGACCACAGAAACCAAGTTAAATCGAGAAACAGCATCAGGCAGTTGAAATAGAGGTTTGCAGGCTGTGGGAGAGGAAATCAAAGGGTGTGTTGTTGCTCGTGGTAACGCCCTGGCTTATAAGGCTGCAAAGTGGGCAGCAGTGTCAGCCTCTCCACACACTCTTACTTCATTTCCTGTCACAGAGAAGGATAATTCTCCTCCTTGCTCTCTACAGGACATCCAGTCTTTTTCTACTCCATAGAAGTGATCCATCTGGAAGGCTAACTCCTGCACCCCTGACTGCAGGTATTTGGCGCTCTGTTGATGGAAAACCTTTCTTCCCATGGTTTGCTAAGTTGTCACATGGGTTGGACCATGTGTCAAAAGGAGGGATGGTATCTTATATAACATCTCTTTGATTCACAAAAGGCTTCACTGTGGTGGCTGAAAATTAGTGCAAAAAATGTTTGATCTGTGCAGGCTACAATACAGCTGTCATGCTTCGGATGGGTGGACTCAAAAATACTCAGTTTCCCAGGGATGGGTTTAAGATATTTATTGTACAGAGATGAATACTGAAAATGTGCGCTCCGGCTTTTCTCCGCTCAGGGTCTGTGGACACACAAGACGGCAGTTAGAAGGCAGGCTGCTGATGAGAACTCAAAGAGGGAGTATGAGTTAACGTACCAGCAGTGGAATCCAACAGGGCACAGAATGTTTCATCCAGTGAACAGAGAAGGGCCGCCGGGAGGTTGACTGCGGGAGGAAAAGCTGCTGAACAGAGGAGAGGTTAGAGGAGGGATACAGGTTTCTGGCAGGGGCCCAGAATAAGAGGACACAGAGGCCGGGATGGCTAGTCCTGTCTTGGGGTGCAGATAGTTCAGTCCGTAATCCAAAATCCAATCCTAAAGACAATCCAGGGGTCAGAAAGCCAAGATATCCAAATAATAAATCAGGGCAGAGTACCAGACAGGGAGCAGGCAGAATCAAAATCCAGGTCCAAAATCAGGTCAACGTCAGGCGGGTAGGAAGGCAGGAATATACAGGCTGGAAACGTGCAGGGAAGAACCAAGACGATCTGGCACTGGAGGGATGTCACAGAGTTGTATATATAGGGCTTGGTACAGGTGTAGCGCATCAGCCCTAATCAAGAGCTGGTGGAGATGAGGCGTTCAGGGCAGCTGGAAAAACTGAGCCCCACACCACAGATCATGACAACAGCCCAACCGCTTGCCTGCCCTCCAGCTGCTCATGAACAGCCTGATCAGCCTTTTGATCACGTGATGATGGATTTCATTGAGTTGACACCTGCAGAAGGTAAGAAATATTGTCTAGTCATAGTAGACATGTGGTCAAAATGGGTTGAAGCTTTTCCAGCTAGGCATGCCACAAGTTCAGTCGTGGCTAAGGCTCTGGTGACCGAAATCATTCCAAGATGGGGAATTCCAGTTAAGGTCTCGTCTGACAACGGTTCGAACTTTGTCAATGCAGCCCTGAAGGAGGTAAGTGGACTGTTGCGGTTCCAACTTAAGACTCATTGTGCATATCGTCCACAATCAGGCGGCGCAATCGAATGTGAAAATGGCCCTTTAAAAGGTAAGTTGGCCAAATGTTGTGAAGAAACAGGATTTTCCTGGCCTACAAGCCCTCCCTCTCGTTCTTATGCACATGAGAATGAGGAAACGTGCCTGAACGAACCTCGCCCCATTTAAGATTCTATTTGGCAGACCTCCTCACACAAGTCTGGATCCCCCAGGACCCTCCGTGTCTACCACATACTGTGAAGGTGGCATGCTTGTATATTGTCAAAATCTATCCAAAGCTCTCTCACAGGAGTGTGGTGAAGGAGACCCTGCCACGCCCAGCATCAGGTCTGCTCCATTCCCTGGTTCCTGGGGACTGGGTCTTGGTCCGGGAGACGAGGAGAAAGCACTGGCGGTCTAAAAGGTGGCTGGGTCCCTTCCAGGTCCTGTAGGTCACCCACACAGCGGTGAAGGTTGCTGAAAGGTCTACGTGGATCCATGCATCCCACTGCAGGAGGTTTCAAGGTACACCAGCCTCAGCTCCATCAGCTGACCTCTCAGCCAAATGGCAAAATAATCCCTGAGGTCAGCCCTGTGTGAGGTAGTCTACCCTCCATGTGGCAACATGAAGTGCACTCAGGTTGCGGTGATGGGATGGGCGTGCACCATCCTCCTCATCCTCATGAGATTCCTCTTCTGGTACCTGGATCCAACCAGACCTCGCCCAACACATTGCACCCCAGCTCCATCCCAACCCGCCAGATGACTGCAGGGGACAGAAGCACCCTCCTTAAAGAGGCACCGCCGAGATGACCACACCCTTGATTATCATGACCACACTGATAATCTTTGGTGGCAGGTTGCAAACATGTCAGCTCATAAATTGACAAATGACAGCTGCTATGTTTGTGGACTGGTGCCACATGCCACCCCCTCTCAGACAGTTTTCATTAATAGAAAGTTCAATTTCCATGTTTATCATTACGTTCAAATGCTGAAAGCGAATGTTGAGGATACACCTCCATATGATGACGCTGGTGATTTGGAGTTATTTGAGTACATTTTCTTATGTGTGATTAATATGTTTCATTTTAATCAAAGGGGTGGATTGTAATGGAAATTTATACACATAACCCTTATACTTGTGTGATATTTAGATGAGATATGTAATCTTGCACTTTATATTAAAACCATGGCCTTATACGTTTACTGAGGACTTGCACCTGCGACCTTGATGCTTTCACATCATGTGAGTCTATATTTAACCAAGGCCATGTGTATCTCTGGGGACTCGCTCAGCCAAAGCTGTTTTGACAGTGTGACTTTCATTGATGATCAGCTCTTAATAAAAATACTTTGTTTGATTCTCACTTAGTGTGTTATCTTTAAAAATAAAATTTCCGCTACACATGCTCCTGCTAAGTTCTTCTGTGCAGGACAATAACCACTTTAAAAGAAATGCTAACAGCAGTGGAAAAAAGTTTTCTGACACCCTATGCTTTTGTGAAATATTACATTAAGAATCACTCTTTGGTCTTCAAGTGCAATTTCTATTTGTACAGTCACAGCCAAAATACTAAAAAAAATTCCATTCCAATTCAGGGTCACAGGGAAGCTGGAGCAATTAGCAGGCATGAGGCAGGGTGCACCCTGGACACGTCACCAGTCCACTGCAGACTAATCAAAACCTTAAAAAAAAAAAAAACATTAAAACTAAAATATTTAATGATAATATTTGAAATTGTGTAATAATCTTAATGATGTCAGAAAACCTTTATGAGCCTTAGTCTCATAATTCCACTTCCTGATAGATAACTTGCAGGTCTGTTAATGCATTTTCTATACCTGCTTTATGGTCACTCACATTCACTTTCACAGTCAATATAGAATCACTAATATAGATTTTTTTTTTTTTTTTTTTTTTTTTTTTAACATTGGGAGATTCAACCAGGACATTATTTTACTCTGTTGTTTCACTTTTATGTAGAATAAAATAGACACACACGGCGGAGTGCCCAGTATGAACCAAACTATTGGCCTGGTGTAGCTGGTGAACCCGGCGCACACGCACCTGATGGAAATTGAGGGCCGCATAGGGTGGTTGCATTTACTTTATTGTCGCATTTCTCACTCTACTGGGCGCGTGTTAAATCAATTATCTTGAACTTTGAATGTTTAATGGAGGAAGAAGCGAATAATTCATCTTAAACTAATGCAAAACATTTCCCACCGTCAACGCGCTCCAAAAACACGCGCACATTTGTTTTATGCTAAACAGAATGGTGGATTTGTAACCAGTGGCTGATTTTTAAATAAATAAATAAAACGCGTCTACAGACTGATAACTTCCCAGCACAGGACTGAACGCAGAATTTATCCCAACCAGCAACTTATCGGACTTTTTTATGAAGCTGTATTAATTAATTTTATTGCTTTTTCTCTCTTTTATTGAATGTTTCTTGGTGTAGTAGAGTAATTTACCAGTTAGAGTAAATAAAGTAGCTACATTTATAATCATATAATGGAACAAAAACGTTTTAAATAAATAAAGAAACTTTTTTTTGCTAAATAAATACCTCGTACGTAAGTTAAAGAGATTTATAATAAAAGCGACATTTCTTGATCGCGATTACCGGACAGCATTGCCGCTGTGAACAGGGTCTTCAGGTGAATTTTAAAAGTAGTAACCACATCTCACTTACCTTAAAAAAGACGTTTTTTTCTCAAAAGTCTGTCAGATGGTTCTTTCTTCAGATGTGCAAAGTAATCCTACAGGCACGTCAGGGTGATGATAATTAAAAGTTATGACCTGTTTGAGCTTTCCTTCCTCCTTCTCACCACCACCCTGCACTTTCAACCAGCAGTGTGCATTGTGGTATGGGAGGTACCAGATATGAGGCAGTTGCAATAGCAGCACGTTTTTCCCCCTCACACCCAGCCAGTGATCAAAGCTTCTGTATCATCAAGAAATGTTTATTTTGCCTTAAAATTACTTAATTAAATAGAATAAATCTTCTCTGCAATTTTATAATTCTAACCTGCCAAAAATCATTTATATATTTTTTATCTTCTAATGTTAATTTCCTTATAGTTCATCAAATGTATTTATCTAGCACATTTAAAAAACACCAAAGTGACTAAAGTGCTATCAATATATTTACAGATGACAAGGTAATGTCATAAGAAATAATAAAAAATGTAAACAGCAGAAGTACAAAGTAAGGAGATCTAAAGATAAAGGTACAATATTTTAAAGACTAAGTTGACCTAATTTGTACTAAATGAATTTTCTGAAAGTGAATCAGGGAATCTTAAGGCAGAATTAATATTTCAGCTGTCGAAACTATTATGGCCCTTTTCTGAAGGCAATAATCTGATACAACTGACTGTAATGCTCCCTTAATGCTGAAAACTACTGGGTGGGCTGTAAAATGTAAAATTAAAGCAATTCAACGCAGAATATTAAATCTGAAAGTATTAAACTAGGGACAACAGTCACCTTGTGGAAAGTGGAAAACGAATGTTTTATTATTATGATGCATTTCTGGCGATATTACACCATGAAAATAGCTTGATATATAATAATCAATGGCACAGAGGTGTTAAATGATCCAAAGTCATGGACAGAAATTCAATGGAGATTCAAAGATCACTTGCATAAGTCAGTTTCATGACCACAGAAACCAAGTTAAATCGAGGAACAGCATCAGGAAGTTGATGTAGAGGTTTGCGTGCTGGAGAAAATTACGGATTAGTTGAGTTTAGAAATTTGTGTGGAAACCCGTTGCCATATAGTTTTTATAAATGCTGAAACTGAACATGTCAAGTTATATCAACATGAGCGACCATTAGACTACTCAAACCCAGTTATCTAATTTTCTCTATACTCTGTTTGAACTAACAGTCTTTAATAATATCTATGCAAATTGTTTAGCTCTTTCACTGAACTTTGTCATGCACCATCCAATGATGACGTCAACATAAATTTCTTTGCAACAGTTAAGTGATCCGGAATTGTTATCTACTGAACTGACAAGAAAGGATGAAAAGGGTGAAAGTAAACTACGCCTCATCGTCCTTCTGCCTATGACCTACTTTCCGTGGTATTAAGTATGGTTGGTGGTGAGCTTGTTTTCCTGTACTGTCTCTTTCAGTCATGGCAACAACTTCAAAGTTCAAACAGTTCAGAACTTTCTAACATTGTCTAATTGTTAACATAGCAAAGGAATTAAAACACATAATTTAAATACGGCGATAAAAAAAAGTTAAATATAAGCTGAATCTGAATTTCCCATGAGCCTTTGTGGTCCAGATATGTTGAGTTTTGAAAGTAGCCCCGCCACCTTGACAGAAACGTAACATGTTCTGTTTTCTCTGCTAATCATTATTATTATTCTGCGTGATGTAGAAAATTAACTAGGTAATGGGACCATTTTACGGAAGCGTGGAGCTGTCACCTAAATAAAAAAAAATCGGACCTTGTAACGTGATACGTTTCACGTTTTTACAATAAACTTATAACGTGATAAGTTTATTATAAGACCATGGCCTGTACTGTACGAAGATGTTGTTATGACCTATATTGGAGCAAAATACATTTTATGGAAAATATACTCATCAAGCAGAAACATTTCAGTTCTTTTTGACAATGATTAATTGGTCTACTCTGGTTTATTGTTGTACATAAATGTGGGACAGTTATGAGAAACACGTAGGTCACCTGCCTGAACGCAGTGAGACGGTGCGTGCCTGTGTGTCTGAATTGCCACAGAGCAGGCATCCCCAACTTGGGACCTCTTGAGCCAGTGTCCTGCAGGTTTTCAGTATGTCCATACTGCAGCACACCTGACTCAAATAATGGGTCGTTAAGAGGCTGGTGCAGACCTGGTTTATTATTTCCAGAGAAATTCCTAATTTACTACATGGGATTAAGTTTTACTTCACTGGAGAGATTTCATGAAGCTTGAAGGACACTTGTTGACGTTGCACCCTGCAAATATAATAAAGGGGGTTAATTTCTGTGACTTGCAAACCACAGCAGCACAAAATTGAGACAAAAGTTGGCCACATTTTAATGTATGGTTGATTCTTTTATTATAATGTCCATGATGAAAACAGGTGACCCATAATGTCACAAGATTTTGGATTTAGGTGTGTATCCTGTTTAACTTCCCTTTCTCTCCTATGTTTGACGTTAATATCCTTTGTCAATATGAGTGGACGAGGCTGTTTTCCATCAGTTCCTCATCCCTGCTGTTTAACACTGTTGTTTAAACTGATACAAGTAACAATTTTCCTGTAAGTTCAAATCAAACTTTATTTGAAAAGCACTATTAATACAAAAGCAACGCAAAGAGCTTCACACAATAAATACAATTTTTGAATATAAATAAAAACACAAACCTTAACACACTCAGGTATTAAACTTCTAAGTAGAAGAACACTCACCTAAGCATACTTTCTTTTTTAAACACATCATCACACTAATGTCAAGCACACACACCCCTCCTTGTACAAATAAACCCTGACTTCTAGGTTCAGTCGCACTAACTGAAACATCAATATAAAACTATAACCTGACTATAACTATATATATATATATATATATATATATATATATATATATATATATATATAACTGTAACATCTGTCAGTGGCTGTTCAGTGGTTAATTAAAGTGCAGCTGCTAATCATTTCACATCAAACCTTATTTATAAAGTGTTTTTCTTGCCAAAGGCAACACAAAGTGCTTTACATGATGAAAAAAGTGTTTGCATATTAAAGTAAAACAAGTTTTCACACACTATATGACATAGCAATTTAAAAACACACCCGTCATTGTGTCTCTCATGAATACAAATACTGTTTAATATTTATCTGCAAATAAATGTATAATGAAAAAAAATGTGACAAACATTACCATTGTGGGGGTTAAGCCATCACAGATCACAGAAGTACTGGGGGGAACACAAGGGACACGATCCCCCACCCTTCAATAAAGTTGCCCCCCCACCACACCATGTGTAAACACAAAATATAAATATATACATAATTTATGTATATATATTGTGTAAACACACACACACACACACACACACACACACACACACACACACACACACACATATATATATATATATATATATATATATTTATATATAAATAAATATATATATATTTTTTAAACAAAAATATAGTAATGTTCACTGTGGTTTTACTGGGTCTGTTTGTTAGATATGTATGTAGACATGTCATGTAAGGAATAGTTGTTGGGCCTGCAAGTATAAATTAGTTTAAAAATTTATATTTTCTTTACTCATCTCAAGCCCTTTAAAAAAAAAAGATTTTCCTAATTTATTTGGCAAGGTATTTGTATAGCACATTTCATGTACAGGTACAAGACAATTCTAAGTGCTTTACATAAAAACATTAAAAGCATTACAAGTGATGCAATAAAGTATTAAATAGTAGTAAAAGGCAGCAACCAATAGAAAAAAAATCACAATAAAATCCTAAATTAAAATTATTAAGAGCAGATTAGGCTTAAAGTTACCATGGAGATTTCATGCATAGGCACATAAGAAAAAAGTGTTTTTACATGGATTTAAAAGTGTTTACACTAGTGCAGGCATCACCAAAATGTGAACCTGTTGAACCACTGTCCTGCAGACTTTTCATGTTTACCTGCTGCAATACACTTGAGTCAAATTATTAAAGGGTCATTAAAGAAACAGGGAAATGTCTAAAACCTGCAGGACAGGTGGTGATCCTGCACTAAAGGCCAGCATTGGCCTTCCTCTCTACATTCAGGGGAAAAAATGCTATGAACTGTAGTATTAGTTTTTAATTTTATCTGTGAGTCAAGATAGATTTGTGTTTACATTAAAAACTCTTGGATACAACATGCAACATACATATTTATATTCTGAATAAATTTCCATGCTCATCTACAGGTTTTCCAAATTTAATAAAGCGATGAAATTGTCCAGAGGAGAGGGGGAGAGCATTTGTCAGTTTAAGCTATAGATCAGAGCTGTTACTAAATGCTGGTAGATAAAGGGTAAGTATGGCTTTTAAATTCCTTGGATTTTATGATACAGTCGTCTAAGCAGACAAGACAGCAGGCATCACCTGGTAATTTACTCATTACAGCTAAAGGTGATGTTGGCTGATGTACCATATATAAGCGGTGCCTACCATAATGTGTCATATATCAGTGCAAAGCTGTGCTTCTCAGCTTTCAGAATCTGTTGGAAGTACATGGATAAAAATGTTACTGTTTATTGTCCACCCCAAAAATGAAATGGGATTTTCACCACTGGGCATGACAGAATCATAACTTTTTTTTTACAGCAAGTCATTAAAAATGACATTTATCAAAAATTAAATATTAAGTCAAGTGTATGAGGCTCGCAGCATACAGGTTAACAAATTGAAGGTATTTTTGGAATGATAGGTTAATATGCTTACTGATATGGGTTGCATCTTGTCCTTTGCATAAACATAATTACTTCTATCAGAAGGAAAGCTTCGACTGGGTTGTTAGCTTGCAATTATGAGCATTAGAATTAACACTATGATGTTGTTACTAAAGACACAGTAAAGACTAAATTTTTTTCCCCTGCAATGTGCTGATATTTTAAACTTTTTATTTAACATGACTGAATACACACACCTGTCCATGTTATATGTTTCTTGCCTAATAGCAGCTGGGATAGGCTCCAGGCTTTCTGCTGTCCTACAGTGGAAAATGCTGATATAGCCAATGGATGAATGGACAGATAAATACACACTTTTATTAAGTATGTGATTTGTTCAATCCAGTGTCTTACCATTAAATATAACAGAAAGTCCTTTGAGGAAAAATTTAAGATGAATAAACTATGAAATCTAATTGGTTAACTTTACTGAAAACACGTTTAGCTTAAAAATTAAAATTAGAATGGAAATTGTGTGATCTGCATTTTTTTATTCTAGTACACAAAGAATGATTTCTAGTCTGCACAAAGAACAGTATCACTTATATGCATTTGTTGTTTACTTTGGGACACAGCCATTTAATTTATGAAGGACATTCTGAGTAGAAATAATTACACATAAATTATGTCAAAACCAAACTTTTTGATAACTTGTTTATTGTTCCAAATTTAACAAACTGAATTCAATATTCATCCAATTACACACAGTGAAATTTAGAGATTTACTAGAGTACAACTTAAGTAAAATTATGTACAAAGCAAATACTAACCAAATACCTTTCTGTATCCAGAAACTGTTTAAAAAGAGGAATAAAAATGATGAACTCAGAGGAAACCATATGTTTAGCTAATCAAAGCAATGGACAAAAACATCAAAATGTGGAGCTATTCTTCTGACAACAGAAAAATTAACTCATTTAAAAAAAAGAAAGATAGATAGAAATGACAAAATAATTAAGCATCATGACGAATTAAATCCAAAAGATCCTAAAGTAGCATTTTTTAAAAGTGCTTGAACTATAGTGTGTACCGTACAGCCATCCTCACCTCTGTCAATATTTAGCTAGCTGTGGCAGCAGATCTTGAAATAATTATATGAAAAACCTTTTATTGCCCCTCAACTTGCACAAATTCAAAACTTCAAACACATTTAAGTAAATGAATTACAAGTTTTCTTACTTGATTACACAGGAATTTCTGTCTCCACACAGGTGTCCGACCTCACAGTTATGAAAAGAGTTGTTATTTTATCAAATTACCAGACTCCAATGCCATCCATGAGTGGGGATGGTGATTTTGACACAGTGATCCAGTGTTTACAACCATCTATTTAATGGACTTTGTCCAACCAACTATAAATTGCTAGAGGTATGTGATAGATTATCACACACAGACAGAAATTTTATGGTTCAGAAACACTATAAATTATAAAATGACAATGATAATGATGTACTTTTATTGCAATGGTTTATCACTGTGGTTGCAATTCTACCTGTTAATAGTTATATTTTTCTTCATGATTTCATTAAGTTAATTAATATAAGTAGTGGATTTCTTGTATAGGTGGAAAAATATAACCACATAAGCTTATTCCAATCGTTTCTGTGGTATATGTTGTTTTTGAGCATACTTGAAGCACATGGGAGTTTTGGTGATGTAATGAGTTTCAGGAAAGACTTGGAAAAATGTCGACAGCAAAACAAAACAGACCTGTGGCGGATAGATTTTTTTATTGCAAGCTGAAAGAGTTAAGGATTATTGAGCATCTCAATGTTCAAAAGGTTAAAAAAAATCTTCTGATTTAGTATGCATTGTGCATGTCAAAAGTGTTATGATCATATCAGGGGGGACATAATAATGGTGAAGCTGTTTCTGACTAA
The DNA here is from genome assembly GCF_017639745.1 of Melanotaenia boesemani. Lineage (NCBI taxonomy): Eukaryota > Metazoa > Chordata > Actinopteri > Atheriniformes > Melanotaeniidae > Melanotaenia > Melanotaenia boesemani. Next base: position 11,997,668 of record NC_055704.1, on the reverse strand, counting down.
CTGAAACCACCCCAGAGCATAACACTGCCCTCAAGAGTTTGTACAATAGATGTGATGAATGTAATGCTTTATCTGCTGCTCTTCTTACCCTGATGCACCCGTAACTCTGGCACAGTGTAAATGGACTCGTCAAGTTCCACATTCAAATCTCTATGCTCCAAAACAACTTGAAGCTTTTTCCCCTCTTATTAGCCACTCTGACATGTGGTTTTCATAAGACTACAAAGCTATGTTGGCTTAAGTACAGAATGGATGGATGGATACAGAATGGATGGATGGATGGCACAAATGTTTTTGTTTTTTTTTAAATTAGATATATTTCTCATTTTGTTTGATCCTGTTCGGCTTCCCTCCTCCCTCCATAGTTTGGAATCAGCTGGTGCTGCCTCTGGAGTTTTTAGTAGCTAATTTTTAATTAATTGTGAGCCACTGTTGGGGATCTGGCCCTTTGTTTATTTGTGGTTATTGTTTGTTTTATCACTTGGGGCTTGCGTGTGCGTGCTTGAGTGTGGGGGAGCATGTGGTGATTTTCTTTTGGTTTTTTTAAGTTAAAGTAGGACCGCTCCCCACCAGTAAGGTTGTTTTTTCAAAGGACTTTCCTAATCTTTCAGAGTATCCAGAGGCGGTACCAGGGCTAGTGAATGTGGTTTAGGATTGAAAATGGATCTGTTCAAATAAATCACTTTGATGCTACCCCTCTGCTCGTGTTTGTTGTGTCACACTGATGTTTGAATTTTTCAAAGGCAAGGTGATCTGGTAGTGACCATCAACGTGTTTAGCTGACTTTCTGACCATGTTCATGAACCTTAGGTATTCTCTGGACAGATCCACTTGCTCCTCCACTGCAGATTCTGGAAAATCCATCTTAAATTGCTATTGCCACAGTTCATCCAAATTTAAAATGGCCACACTGTTCAGTTACTGGCTGCCCACAATAATTGGTCTCTCCACTGTTTCAGTGGTCCCTTTACTGTCCAACCCAGGACCATCCTTACGCCTTAGGATCCATTATGTTCACTGCGGATGACTTCCAGTGGTTCCATGGCTCGTGGAACAATTATTCCGATCAGCAACTCAATTCCAGCCTCAATCTGTGGTAAGGAGAGGCATTTTAAATATGGCCACCTTGTCAGATTCTTGTTCGTAGGTATGTTTGCTTTGTAGACTGGCATTGACGACTGAGTGTATGTTTTTGGTAACTCAATAAAATAAATCTTCAAGTTCTGGCATGATGTAGCTACTGACCACCTTCTCCTGCCCCATGGTCCTTAGAAGAATGTTGGCTCTTTTCCCAGACAAATTGAGCTTCTGCTTCAAACACTGCAGTACTTCCCTGGTCCAAAAAGGCATACGTGAGAATATTTTATTACCCTTCTTCGCCTTCACTTGAACAGGAAGCTTAAAATGTCTCTCTCCTGCCCCTGTAAGCCCACTGAATACCAAGGAGTTTGTTTATGTTTGTTTATTGAGATCCCCATTAGCATCAGCAGCATGCTGCATCAGCTATTCTTCCTGGGGTCAGTTTACAGTAGAAAAAGTGTACAATTCACATTTTTCACAGATTACAAATTAAATATTAAAATGACATTTTGATCATCTTACTTTTTCGACTAATACAATATTAATTCCCATACATTGTCATAATTTATACATTAATTTACAATGTAGTCATACTTATCTTATATACTATCATACTAAAATACACTCGAACATTATTCAATTTAAATCTGATTATTTTTATAGTATATTTTCAGTTGCTTTGCATTGCATTGTTTTGTAATATTTTGTGGTAGTGAGTTCCACTCATGCATGGCTCTAAACATCACTGTGGCTTAAACTTGTTTTACTCTTTGGTAGAGGGAAACACAGCCCTACTGCGTGCCTTGTCGAGTAATTATTGTGTATATATATTATTGTGTGTATTTGCTAAACGGAAGTTTCAGGTAAAACATAAATTGTGTTTTTGTCATAATATTATTTTAAAAATTAATCGGTGAATATAACCATCTATCCTTTACCCATAACCAGGAGAGTCAATGTGCATTTTAGCAACATTTGTCATAAAACCACATTTCAGAGCTACACGTGCTGCTTTGTTTTGTACCAACTGTAATTTTCTGATATTGTTAAATGATGTATTTGCCCAAACCACAGAACAATAATCCAGATGAGACAAAACTAGAGTTTGAATGACATATGGGATTGTTTGCTTAGTTAAGTTGTCCACTGTCCCTTGGATGCTTCTCTCAGCTGGTTCTGTTATTGCCACACAGTCCTTATGGAGCACAGTAGGATGTTTTTGGCCACACTTCAAGCAAGAATTCCTCCCTGCAATGTTTGCACCCTTTCCTTTCAGAAAGTCAATTCTCTCCTTGTGGGTCATTTTTTTCCAATCGAGCACACACATATAATGTGTGTCTTCAACTGCAGCAGGGACAGATCCTGATGGCTGGTAATTTCATGTCCTTGGCCTTATTCACAGGTTGGGCAGGTCCCATGCGTGGCACCTCTGGTGGTCTTGGAGTTTGTAGGGCAGTTTTTTGATGATTTCCAACATAATTGTGGGTGTATCCAGATCACTTAAATATTGCACATCTTCCATGGCATTATAGCAAGAAAGAGGCTACTCCTGGTGGGCCTTCACATCCTCTGTTTTAATAGTGGGCCATGACAGCTCTTTCCATGTATGCTGCTGCCACCTTTTGCTCATTGCCATAGTGCTCTCTCAACAGAGCCTTTTGCCTTCACATATCCTCTGTCTGACTCAATATGTGGAAGCAGCTCCTCACCAGCTCCTTTGCATGCCCTCTAGTGTACTGTTCAAGGAAATAAAGTCTATCACAGTTATTGGTGTTTTGCTCGACTCAATTTTCAAAAGCTTTAATAAATTAATGGTATTTGAGTGTATTACTATCAAAAATGGGAATTTCCCTTTTCGGGAGTGCTGAGAGGCATTATTGTTGCATCAGGACTGTAGTAATTTCATTTTGTTTCTGCATTATATCCAACACATTGTAATTTTGTGATGCGTCAGCTTGTAATGTTGGTCACGGGATTATCAGGGGTCATTAGATAACATTGGAGAATATAAGAAGGATCTGGGGGCTGTTTTATGTCCATTTCTCCACCTGATCTTTAAATCCATCACTGTAATCTATAATGCAAGAAAACCAGTCATTTTGAATTTTATATTCATCATTGGGAAGTAGTAGTAATAACTCATTGTGCCGGTCTGTGGCTTTTTTTTACACATCGCATTCAAAATTGTTCAGTTGTGAGATTTCAGAAGAATTTTCTTTTGATTTCATGTGTGTTTTTGTCTGCGGAATTAGCCCTTTAATTTTATTAACAGCACTTTTGCCCTCATGCTGATGCCATTCAATTTTCTTTTTCTTTTTCATATTTTCCAGATATTTTTTCAGATTTTTCAGATAAAGGTGCTTTAGAAATCAGGCATTGTGAAGTACACTGTGAGATGCCATCACTCACCAACCAATAATCCAGTCTTTAATTATTTGTTTGTTTTGTTTCGCCATTGCTTTGACTTTGGCTTTGAACTCTTTCACTCCTTCCGCATTAAATTCTCCTGCTTTAGCCAAGCTAATAAGCATAGTGCTACTTTGAGTAGCTTGTTGTTTTAGCTCAGCTAGCTTAACATCCACCATCTCTAACTTTGTCAGTGTTATTCTGATGAGAGTCCACTTTTTCTCCGAGTTTAGTAATTGTATTCATTACATCCTTTAAAGATAACTCACCCTGCCCCGTTTTTCTGCCTATATAGATTTCTTTTCCAGAGGTGTTTTCATTGGAGTTGACAGACATGAGTCATCCCCCCGATCTCTTTTAGACGCCGCAGTTACCTCCATTGCATAATCATGTTCAGCAACTACGTTGCTCCCTCTTCTTTTAACTCCAGCCGGTGATTTATCCTTATCTTTAGAGTCAAAAACCAGTTTCACTTGTTTAAAAGCGTTTGATTTAGCCATTACAGTCATTTGGGTGAAAGATTAAACGTAAAAGTAAAACATTTGGGACTTTTTAAAGAGCTCTGGTCAGTGCAGCCACTCAATCCATCATCTTGCCTTTTCCTCAGTTTCCGCACTTTGAAGTGTGCAGACCCTGAATTGTATATCGAGGGCTCTGTGTGCTCAGAGGACAACGTGGATGTTCATGACATAGAGCTGATGCAGTACATCAACGTGGACTGCTCCAAACTGAAGAGGCTGCTACAAGAAACAGTGCTGAAGTTCTATGCCCCCTAGTGTTATAATAAAGTTTCAATTGGTTGAACTATGATTAAACAATCCGGTGGCCCAGACACTAGTTACCATGCAAAGTGAGTCCTGCTAATGCAGGCACACATTTATACACAGTAAATAGCCCAAACTCCAGGGTGTTATTTTAAAGTTTTAGGCCAAGAACTTAACCCCCATCATTAGCTCAATGCTGTTTGCGCTAGGACTCCTTTGCTGTCCTAATTATGCCTGAAACAAATACGAGGTCAAAAACTAAACATTTTGAAGTTTTTATATTGAAAGGATTTTTTTTGTAATATCTAATAAACACTTAGATGAGACATGGCCCAATTTAACAGTTATTTATTAATGACAAGGGCAACAGGTAACAGCAACACAGACCAATGACAAGGACCAACAACAGAAAGCAATGACATTAACCAATCACAGAAGGTAAAGACACATGCAGAGTACTACAACGTCTAAATAAATATGCAGCAAACACATGCAACAAATACTATGTTCAACATTTACATGTGCAACAAACACATGCAACATAGACATACGCATAAAGCAACAACACTTAGCAAAAACATTTAAGAACATAGACATCAGCCAAAGACACGTAGCAACAACACAGACCAACATCTACACACATCACATCTACTTTATGGTTGACACAAACGGAACCTCATATTTTTTTGACACAAACGGAGCCTCACAAACTTCCGGTATCTTATTCTGACAGGGTTTGCCAATTTGTCGCTACACCGGAAGTACTCTGCGGAGTTTACATGAAGAGCGCAGCTGTTTTGGGTTCTTCACCTTGGATTTACGTCTCAGATGGCACAATTTACGATGGCCATCACCTTGACAGCCTGATATTACATTTGGTTTTAGTCTCTTTCAGTTTAATCTTTCAGCAACTAGCTCGTTTTGTTCATTTTCGGCAGGTCTTTCGTCCCTTTTCGTGTGTTGAGGGAGAGGATGGTTTTGTCAACATCACAACAAGTCGCCCTGGCGTTTACGGTCGTGCTATTCACGTTTGTTGTCTTGCCGAGATTGTTCGGTGTTGGTGGCGGAACAGCGGCGAAGGAATCTAAATTTGACCTTCGTTACAACAGAAAAGGTAATAAGTCCCGCGCACACATATGTTTTCATATGAATATGGTTCCCTAAACGGATGCTCTGTGTGTGGCCTTGGCCTGTGAGACATTTCCCTCGATCTCTAGTAAATATGAAAGAACAACATGTTCTGCTCGAGGCCAATATGGTGAAGGTGTGTAACTTTGGTTTCTATTTAGTGAATGTTTATTAAAGGTGCAGTTCATCCTAAAAATACAAGCGTCACCGTAGGATCTATGTATTACAAAAAGGCAAGATTTCTCATGAAGATAAAGTATCGATCTATATCATAAGCTGTGTCTTTTTGTTTGGGTAGTTTTCAGGATGACATTAACTTTTATGCTATGAATATTATTGCATTATAGGGGCACCTTCTTAAAGCAAGAGGTGTCTAGCTCTCAGATCTATGTACATCTGGTTGTACTTGAGATTCTTAAGTCTTGGGGGGCTTTGCATGTGCTTTGTGTGTGTATGTGTGTTTAGGATTATTATCCTTTTGTAGGAAACATAGTCTCAGCTGTTTTATACAAACAGAATGGCATTTATCTTTTTCTCCACCAATGAAGTTTTGGCTGCACTACTAGCTGCAACTTAAAATCCAGAGCATGATCATTCCACCCCCGTACTTAGTGGTTGGAAAGGTTTTCTTTTATTTAAATTCTACACCCTTTATTATTAACTAACATGGTGCTAACATGAAAGATATGTTTGTGTAAATAATGTTGCACAGAGGTAGAGTTCATGACGGGCCCAGAGTCTTCAAATTTTAAGCTTTTTGTGGATTTACTCAGGGCAGAATGTCACCTTTTTACAGTGCATGGCTTCTATTACCAAAACTGTACAACTAAAGAAGGATATACCTCCTTATTTATGTGATAATATATTATATGAGAGGTTACCACCTCACTTATTTAAGCGAGTTAGTTGAAGAAGGTTGCAGAATTTCAGCACATATTTTAGCTGTAACAGCTAAAAAGCCTGTCTTTTGGGTCAGGGTATGGTGAATGTGTTGGTGTACTTTAAAGCCCATTCATACCAATCCATTGTGGCTTGAACACCACAGTGCATTTGTAGCTGAACATGTGCCTCTGTGGCTGTAATCTAATTGCCATTTCCAGCATGATAATGCACTTAGCAAAACTGTATTCATGACATCACCCCATTAAGTTTAGTGGATTTCAGTGGCCTTCCCATGGGTTTCGTGTATCTTTCCATAAATCACAAAATCTCTAGAGGTGCAGCATTTAATAAGAACAGAAGCTCACAATTTTTTTTTACTATCGTACTAGTGGTATGAATATATGGATGGTAGTCTGTTAAGGCTTTAGGATTTTATCCTTTCATGCCTTTTTCCTGATGTAGGTCCGGGCCCTGGTGCAGTGAGAGGTCAGCCCATCAATGTGAACTCCCCTGGCTCGCATCAGACCCCTGAGAACATCCAGCAAATGAAGAAACGTTTGGAGCAGGAACTGAAGAGTGACAAGTACAAATCTAACAACAACAAGGGCTACGTGTTCACGCTGATGCCCCTCTACGCCATCGGAGTGGGAGTGTTTGCAGCCTATAAGTTCTTGAAGGTAACCGATAATGTCAAGTTGCATGGATTAAAAATTAATTATGAAAGTCAGTCGGTGCAAAATGTGACTTTTTTTTTCATTTCTCAGATCAAGTCTTCAGATGACAAAGCACAAAAGGATAAATTTGCAAAAGGGGCCATAAAATCTGTAGAGGCAGGTGTGTGCTCCAGTACGTCTGTTTGCATATCTGTGTTTTCTTTGAGCACACATATTTGTTAACCGTAGATAATTAACATGGAGTTTTCACACAGAGAACCAGTTGAATGAGTTGGAACAAAGACTGGCGCAAACTGAACGGATGCTCAACTCCATCCTCACACAGCTGGACCCACTCACCAACTGGTGAGTCATGATTCGTGTCAGTTTCCACACACTGTGGTTTCCAAGTGTGCACCACACATCATTTTCATATTTTGTATGCACAGTTTTGGCTCTGAAACATGATCCTCCGTCAGCTCTGTCACATTATTCTTTTGCTTTGCCTCCTATTTTCTGTGGTGTTTGTAGAGTGAAGGGAGAAACGCTGATCAGTTACACATTTATGATTGCAATATCATGTACTCTATGTACATTTCAAAGAGTCTAAAAGTACAGTGCAACATTTTGAGTGATGCATCAATTCATTGTCTAATTTTTCTGTCCTTGTTCTGCAGTGTGAAGTCGGTGGCCCAGGAGCAAAAGAATGAGATAATGTCTCAACTCCAGACCATCCGGTACCTGATGAAAAAAAGAGGAATGGACTGTCCACCTCTGAATGTCAACGGTTAGTTGATGAACTCCGTAGCTCTAGATATTTAACATCAGTAACTGCAGACTCTTGGTTGTAATGTTGCCATCTATACTGCAGGCTGGGTAATATGTTAATGCAGGTGTGCTGCAGTCGCAACTCTGCCACTCTGACACCTTTTTTTAGATTCTATTTTGCATCTCATTTGTCATTTCTGAATGTGGTTGAAGTTGGATTTGTGACAGCACCTGACCATAAAAACTATAACTTTTATTGCAGCATGTTTTCTCTTTGGAGAAGTTTCATTCATAGCTGCATTCATTTTTCTACAACATCTTGTATGGATGATGGAAAAGTTGGGCCTCTTTGTCAAGGCTTTTCTTGCACATCCCAAGGATTCTCATTGGAGGTTAAAGTCTGGACTTTGTGGTGGATAATCCATGTTTGAAAATGATGTTTCATACTTCCAAAACCACTGTTAAGGTTTCAGATACTCAATACTTGGTTCTTATTAGGCTACAAAGCTATTTTGGCTTAAGAACCTTCAGTTCTTTTCACTAAGTGTGTATGAAAAAGCTACTTTTATTGGGTGTCTGGTCACGGCTACATTTCTTTTTCGAAGATGATGCTTCCAGGTTTTATTACAGACCATACAGTTCTGACTTACTGACCCTTCTTACTGAAATCCACATAACTTATAAAATGCCAAATATGCATAATGATACATGTCATTTTCTGTCTTTCAGATGCTTCTTATGAACATAATCTAGATGACCTCATTCAGTCCCTCGGGGCCAGCAACACCACAGCTGCAGTGGACAAGCAGCCCTCTGAAGAGACAGCGGAAGCTGCTGAAACAGATTCTGAAAAGCATTCAGATGATGAAAATGATGCCACAACAGAAGGTGAAAAGGGGAAGGAGCTCAGACCAGAGGAAACAGATGGAGAAGCGGCAGCAGGAGGAGAGGATGTGGAGGCAGAGGAGGAGGAAGATGGGTTGGAGTTCATGGAAGACTCATGCAAGAGAAACATTGAGGAAATCGGAGCAGAGCAACCAGCGACCAGTCTCAGGCGGCGCAACAGGCCTGAATGAACTCACTGCAGGACTTCCCAATAGTACAGAAATGTGATAGATTATTATAAATATTTATTATCTGAAATGCTTCCATGTCATTAGAAAAAAAAATAATTAGAAGAAAGTTTGACAGTAAACACAAAGGGCTCTGTTTTTGTGTTCCTGTAACAAAGACTTGCATGAGCTGCTAGTGGAGATGCACAAGCTTAATGAAGGCACGATGAGACGCTTCACACACATTTACTTAGTGCTGTTTGTAGAAAAATGTAATTTTAAATAAAGGGGAAAAGTTAGGTTTGTGGAAGCGTACTAATAGGTGACAGTGAAAACATATGCGCCACCACAAGCTTCCAGATTTCCTTCAATTATAGATCGCCAAATCATCAGTCATACTAAAGAACTTAAAGCCGGGGCTATAGACTATTCCCTTTTATAGGCACTTGGTGATAGTGGGAATAACTTTCAGCTGGTAAAGAGTTCTAACAAACACAGTCAGCAGCGGTCTGCTTTTATTGATGTTTTACTTGACCTTTATGATATTCAATTTTCTTGTGCAAACATTTGAACATCAGCCCCTTTTTCTGGTCGCAAAAGTCTGAGCTGGACTAACTGGTTGCTAATAGTCCCACTGTGGCTTGCTACAGTCTTTGTGTGGGCATGAAAATAGAGCCAACAGCACTAAGTTCTTAACTAATTTTATTTGTCATTTAACACACTAACATTCACTTTTTACAGCTTTATTCTTTTATGATTCAGTAATTTTGCACCTGCTTGAATTCAGAAACCAAACATTTGAAGCGCCTAAAATGCAGGAGGTTGCTTCCATGTCTTTATGTTTTGGCTTTCGAGCATCTCTTGATGGTAGGAATTCAAACACAAATTGGCTATGATGGGTAAAATAAAAAAGAAGACTGGGCTGTTGTTGCATTTTAACCATTTTAACCCGTCTGTACCATTATGTGCTGCCACCTACAGGCTACTTTTGGAATGGCAAGAATTCAATTAATTAGTTCAGATAAAACAGTCTTATTGAATCTTATGATTAAAAAATGTGTGCTTTTCATTTGTATTCTTTTAAATATATATTTATTTTTTTTATTACAGAAGGGACTGGTACTGATGCTGCTGGATGCTGGATGCTGTTTAGACTGTAGAATATGTTAGTTTAAAAATGTGAACATGGGCTTGTGGCATGGTATTTGTACATCAACACATAACTCTGCATGTTTTTTTTTTTCATTTTGTGACTGCATGAAAATGACAATCATTCAATCAGCCAGAAACACACAATCTCACCTCTTTTACACTGTTTATTAGTTAGATAGACATTTACCACTTTGCCTTATATTTGTTCCTTTTTTCCCCAACTGTTGGTTATGAGGTTTCACATTTAATCTGTTTAATAATTTGCATCAAACTACAGGGTGTTCCACTTAATTTTAAGATGCACCGTACTAATTTGACAATAACTGTTAAACTAACAATGGCTGCTACCAAAATAACAGATTTTTTCATGAAATTAATGTGCTGAACAATGAAAAAAAATATAAGTAAAGCTAGCAGTAATTACATCTTTAGCCCATGTCAGGTGGATTTCTTATTCGTTGTCTGTAATGTAAAACCAAAGCATTAATATTTTGCAATTACCGCCTTATTTGAGATGAAGGGTTTGTTGTGTAGATGCAGTGTGTTTGTTCAGCTTTATATCTTCACTTTTTTTTTCATCCTCACGTCCAACGCTTCACATTTAGTCTGTTACCACAACCTGAAAACAAGTCTTTGCCTTAAGTTATTTTGTGTGTAACGTTTTTATCACCTATTTTCTTTTTGTGCATTTTTACACATGTGCATTAAATGTGTATTTTGTGGGGGGGCTGAGTGAATAATAGTAGATAATAAAATTGCTTACAAAGCTTTCTGATGTTGCCGTGATGGAGCATTTATTTTGTCCCATTCTTCCTCCAAATGGTGGAACAGCACTGGGTCGCTGTTACGTTACAAGTTCTCCCCCCTCTTCTTCCTCACTCATGTCTTTGTAACAAGTGCAGAATGTGCTTTTGCATCGTGTTGTTGAATAATGTACAGATGTCCCAGGAAAATATGTTGTCCTGAAAGCTGCATGCATTGCTCTAAAAGTGGAGTGGAGGCTTATGGGTATAAGACTCCTCTTGATAATCTGATTCATTTATTCATTTATTTACTTTGAATCATGGAATCTATGAAATCTTGCTGGACCTGACTGGAGGGGACAGCAAAATGAAGCAAAAGGGAAAGAAAGGGAAAAAAACACCACAGACAAAAGGAAACAACCCTTCAGTCCACACCATCACCAGACTTGTACATAAACACACCAGAAAGTTTTCTATGGCTTTTACAGAAAAACAGAGCTGCCAGTGGTTAAGAGTTCTTAAATAATAACCAAATCAAAAAGAAATATCACAAACGCATCACAACAACAACCAGATACAAACTCACAGAAAAAAAAAGAAAAATGAACTTTTAGAGTAAAAAGCCACTGGACAACTCAGTGACTGTGTCAGCATGCAGAGTATGAGGAATAAGGAGTGATCAGTGATGAGGAGTGGTGAGTGTGATCATGCAAATGTGACCACGGGAGAGCCCAGACCCACGGCACAACACCCCCATGCCCACCCAGGCCTCCCCCACAAGTGCACGTAATCCCTCCCCACTCCACATACACACTTTTGTCCTTGCACAGTGCCTATTTCTAAAAGTTCATTTGTCACAGACAATAAAGCATGGGGAGCTAAAAGAAGTGAAGTTACTTTAAGGTGGGCTGAGGCAAAAATAACAAACACAAATCCCTAAAAAGCTTCCCAGCAATCCCAGCTTTGCACCTGCACGCTGAAATTTTACATAAATAAAATACAGCATACATAAGCTGATCCTTTCGTTCAACTATCTTATGTGTCAGACGTCTATAAGCCTGTATGTTTAAACTGAGGTAAACGGGTGCAGACCCTGCAAATATGGGTGACTTCAGATTGATTGCTGCGGCCATGTGCAGCCAAAGAGTTTCTTCCCAAAAGGTGTGGAATCCTGAATGTTGAGCACAATACATGTTTCCACTGTCCATCCGAGAAGCATCTGAGCCCAGAGAAGTCAACAACACCAAAAAGGTTAACTTATTGCTTGTATTTTAGTGTTTGCCCAAGGTTCCCACAGTAATCACATGTGTGTGAGATTGAATGTGCAACTGATGAATGACGGTGTTGCTTAGCTCAGGCTTGAGTTCATTTCCGTTTACACACTAGGGTTCCTCAGGTTTCCTCACATTGTCTATGAATGACTGGACAGAGAAATATGCAATTTCTTTCCAATCCTTGGAGAAATATTGTCTTTAAATCCTCAGCTGATCATTTTACTTCAAGGCGTCAACATTTCATTGATCCTGGGATTAGTTTTTTTTTTTTTTCCAAATCATATCACCTGTGAACATTTCCAGTTTTAAATAGCGTCCCTGTTGTCTGGGTTTTTACTCTTAGTTTAATTTCTAGCCTTTAATGTGTGTTTTATGAGTTTCCCTGGTCTTTTCCTGCACCCACACACTCAACCATTAACACCAACCAGCTGATAGCATGCAAATCAATAACTTCAGTGTCCTGACAAAGGTCTCTATATGTCTTCTATTCACATGAGGACCAGAGTACTGAAGGACATGTCTGCAGCCACAGTCCTGTTCACAGTCCACAGCTGAATATATTTCACTTCATTCTTCCTACTTAATTTCAAAACTTTAAAATCTGGTTCATCCCTGTATCATCAGCATTTATCCTTGAGGTGTATTCAGCTAGAGGAGGTGTTGAAGACCATTTGCAACCTGCAGATGGTGCCACAAGAACATGAAATCAGCTGTCTGCTGAGAGGCTTTTTCTGCAGAATATGTCAGATTTCTAAATTTTCAGTTTTCATTTAACAGAAAATATGAGATAGAGGAAAATATATTTTATTTTAAACTTAGTCAAATAAAAACAAAAATGAAAATAAAGAGAAAGCAATGATGACCGAACTGTAATGCAAGCGTCTGCCTCATTTCAGTCTAAGAAGCCTTTTGAATTTTGAAGATTTCTCTGAAGCATCCTGGTGAAATAAACTGCCTCTTCTAATCCTAACTCATAATTAGACGTGCAGAGTTTATTAATGACTTCCTCTCATGCAGCACAGGAAAAAGATCTGGGATTCATCGCAAATTAGCTTGGCTCTCTCAATTAGGAGAGCAACATTTAATCAGCTCACTTGTCTTCCTTTGGGATCTCTGCCTAATTCCATTCAAAGGCCTGTGGTTTGCAGGATATATAAATATATATAAATATATATATCTTCCGTTTTTCATGGTTATGAATGCAGTTAAATACGTTCACATCACAGCCTACACGGGCTGCAGATAAACTAATTGCCTTCACAGCTCCCTTCAAGCTACGTCGGACTTTGAACACCACCAGAATTTTCTCAATAGTGTTACAGCATTTAGTGTTTTTATGTGTGTAAAGACATCATATTTAAAACAAAGCCAACCAATCATTTCTTTATTGGCAGAGTTAACGTGCTTTCATGAGGCGTGCATAGCTGGAATTGCCTCTGTGATAGGCTGTCTTCTGCTTTATAATGTAAGTACCATAAATTTAACAGTTCATGGAGTAAAACACTGAGGTATATTTGGAAATCTAAGTTTTTAGGGAGCCTTTTTGTCTTTTTCTGATCCTTAATAGGGTTACATTTGCGTGATTGCATTCATCATTAAACACATATTTGGCACTCACAGAAACACCCATGCATTCACATTCGCTAACATGCATGTTTCCACAGTAACTGTGTTGTCCTGCAGGAAAAATCAAAGGAAAAGTTGAAGTGAATATATATTCAAAGACCATCAGGGGCAGCAGTGGCTCTGAAAATAATGAAGTCATCTGCATCCAGCAAATTTTCCCCTTTTCATTTGGAAAAACTTCTAGGAAAGATGTACCAAGCTTGTGGGATAATTCCCAAGGAGTTTTTGATTGCATAACTGATTAAATCTAAGTATTCAATATAATATTTTTTGCAGTCCATGGCTTGTGTATCCCCACATGTAATTTCATCAGCTGCATTAATCACCTTAAGACCACAAAGCCATCGTGCAAATGTCCATGTCTAGTCTAGATTTAATGCCCATGCAGACTGTATCTATGCATGCACGTAGATCAATTTTCAAATTTTCAATTGGAAATATGGTGCAAAAAAGACAGAACAACGACTTCAACTAACAGGAAAAGTAAAACAGCATAGATGCTTTGCTTAAAGAGAGATTGCATGAGAAGATTCGCTGGACAGCAAAACTATGAAAAGATTAGTCGTCATGCATCGATTGTTTGGATACAGCTGACCTAAATCTAATCAGTTTGCACACATGGATGAGGAAACAGGGAAGTTGGCTTTAGTAAATGTGGCAGCTCTTCTCACAGCTGTAAAAACATAAGATCTCAGCTTGTAAGCAGTTCACTTTTTCTGCATGATTAAAAAGGACATCTGAAATGCAGCTTTTATTCTTGGGCTTCAAACAAAGAAGTGTCCTTTTGGTCCTCGGATGTCTTCAAAGTCGGCAGGATTGTGTTGTCAGAGCTTTGTGAGGAAGGCAGAGGTATTGTGCTTCATCAGATATAAATCCAGTAGACAGTGTGTACAGAGCTGTACTGAAAGTTCAGACTCAAAGGGCAGAGAACTCTCCCCGCCTGTCTGACAAGACCACTGTCTTGTGCTTTATTGAAAGCAACTATCATCATCTAGACTCACTTGAGTCTATATCATGGAACATTGTATACTTCTCTCTTTGGTCCTTCTGTTTTTTTCTTTCAAGTCAGTTCCAACTTCATTAAATAACTTGGAAAAATATTTTTTTTATTATATTTTCTGTTCATTGTAGGTCAAATTAAAATTAATTTGTTGTACACAACTATATTTAAGTCCAAGAATTCTTGTGGAAACCACCCAAGACAGTGTGTCTCGCCTCTATCTCCCTCTGGGACTGATCCTGTGGCTCTACATGGGCAAAATGGACCGAGCAAGGACTTTGGCTTTCTAATAGACTTTTTTTCTTTTTCCCCTCCAGTTTCCGATAAAGATCAGCAATCTGGCTGCTCTATTTTTAGTGAAGATATTACAGAGAGAGAATGAGAAGGGGAGGAGGGGAAATAGTGACTCCAGCTCTGTGTAGCAGTTGGCCTCTAGAGGGCTGCAGCGGCTGGAAGGGATTCACGGAGCTTGGTAGCAATCAGGAGGGACAGATTGATGTAGGTGTGACTGAAGGGCGAGACTACTTAAACCCAGCGGGCGAGCTCTACTATGAGCGTTGATTCCCTGGCCTGCTGGTGAGATGAACTTTTTGTTGTGTTTCTTGTACTGTCTTATGATTTTTAATTGTGGGTCTGCCATAAGCTGTGACAAGAAGCTTAATGTTTTATGTGTTTTGTTTTTAGGGACAGCACTGGCTGCCGTTTGTTTTAGTTGATTTTACATGGTTTGGTTTATCCTTTTTATTTCATTTTAGAGTAATTCATTTAAGTGGTTTTAGCTTTTTAACACTGTCTCCTCCTGTCTTCTAGTGCTGCGGCTGGAGCGTCCTTCTCTCACTGGTGTTGTCTGGGACTGGGAGTTCACTTAGACTGTGATTTGGTTTGTGGTGCACGCAGTTTCTAGCATGGTGTTTTTGTTTGGAAGTAATTGGATTTATGTTTTGTTTGTAGTATAACCCCAGTCCCGCCATGGTGAGTGTCTGGGTTCTCGGCCGGAGCTCTACTGTCTATCATCTTGTCTTTCATCGCTGTGTTTTAAGGTTTTAGTTATGTTTAATAAAATGGCATGTGTCTGACCCACACTGACCATTGTGGCCTCATAATTGGAGCCCCTACGTGCTACACGTATCACTGTACACCCACCCCGAGGTTACATCTGGATGCTGTTTGTTTTCTGTGCTCCAATTCTGTTTATAGGCAAGGACTGTGTTATTCCAGTCTCCTGCCTTCTGTAAAGAATAGCCTTAAAAGAAAAACATTAAAATGATCAAGCATCTTAAATAAATATTCAGATGCTAGGCTTCTTTCAAAAATGAAATGGTAATCAAGGAGTTTGTGGGAATTGTTAATGCTGTCTGATGGGTCTTTGCCTTTTTTTTAAGCAGGAGTGATAATTGCTATATTCACATCCCTAGAAAAATGGCCTTGATCCAAGGAATCTTGATTCATATTAAACATTAAAAGCCTAAGCTATCCCCAAAAGTGGTGTAAACTTCAGGGGGAATTTCATCCAGCCACAAGGATTTGCCAGAGGACATATGTAAGGCAGCATCCTTGAGTTAATTTAAGGTTATGGCTTTAAGTTTGTAACATCATCTGCTGATAACCTGGGTAGGCGTGTTACTCAAAGCCATTGTCATTATGAACAACCTCCAAGCTGTATAACTCAGAATTAATTCAGGTTTAAGCCTAATCTCAAAGGTAGAGTGTCTGTATCCTGAACCCACACTGGAAGCTGGTTCCACTTGAGATAAGCCTGATAATAAAAAGTTCTGATTAGCATTCTGAAAGTTCCAGGAACTACAGGAAAGCCAACAGTCAACAAAGAGTGAAGTGATAGAAGATGGAAGAATAAAATATTTAAAATATGATCAAGATTTTGTGTTAGGGGAAGCAATTTGAACTTTTTAACCATTAGCCCTATTAGGCATTTACAAATTTCTTTTATCACAACTGAAGGTATGATAGTGCCAGTCCTTAGCTTAATTTTACATGTATTGACCTTTATTAAGATTTCTGACCATTTCACATGGGTGAAAGAAGGCAGCGTTCGAAAACTGTTAAAACTGAAGTTAAAGGATATATCCTACTACATAAACCCTATACAGTTTATTCAAATTCACTTTTACTTACTGAAGACGTCTCACATGGTCATAACAGCTGGACAATAAGGATTATCTTTAACTCATCACATTTAAAAATTTATTCATTATTAAAGACAGCTGAGAGTTGTCTGGACCAGAACTGTTGATGGCTAATTTGACATTGATTGTGTAAGTTTGTAAAAACCTAAATAGATATAAGCAGGCATCAATGGTAGCAAAATGTAACTCACATAATCTGAAGGAAGCCTTTGTGTCTATGTTAACATTCAGCTCTGTTCCAGCTTATCTTCCCACCACTTTCCTTACTGTAAGCCACCACAGACTATAATTCACAAGAGAACAAATATGACTTTAGAAGTTAACCTCTGTGCTAAAGTGTAAGTCCACATTGCACTTGGGTTATTCTTTAGTTCCTTGTTGAATGTTGCTGAAGTGAGCAAAAGGCCTTTCGGCTTTAATTATCACTAATCACAAGGTTCGAAACATTAATTCAACCTCCACCTAAAAGCACTTTGGGAATACAGCTGTCACTTTAAATGGAACACTCCTGCGAGTCTGCACACTGAAGCTGTTAATAGATTAATAAATTCATTACAGCACCTTGAGAGGCTGTGATTCATTTCCTTCTAACCATTTAGACCCAGTTAATGCTGACAAGCCAATAAAAGTTACAACAAAATACATATTACTGAAAACAGTCATTAAAATTCATTCATTCACAAAGTTTAATTAATGTATTAAATTTGTCATTTTTATTTATTCAGTAATATTGTTTATTATTTTTAATTCATTCATTCATTAGAAACCCAGACTATAAATACAAAAGCACATTTGATGACAATAAACAAATCAGCCCTACCAGGAAATAATTATGCATGTCATTATGGAAAAGTTTCCTGCCGTGGCTGTTGACTTAGTTGTGCCGAGATCCCCTAAAGATGTCACTCATCCCTCCTCATGATGTGGTAACATGTCAAATGATGGCCCTTCAGGTTGACAGAATTTTCCAACACTAATCATGAACAAGAAGGGACAGAACAGATAGTTTGCCACAAGATGCTGCATTCCTTGTAGAGTTTAATCTGTTTTGTACCTGTTGGGGCAAAAGCATCAGAGCCAGTGACTCAAATAAACTGGACTAAGTGATGGAGACAGCTGGCTCTGTGCTTGGGAGTACTCTACTCTGAATCCCCCAGAGGAAGAACATTACAAAAGCTGCTCAAGACTCCATATCACTCCATAGTGGGGAAAAAAAAGAACTTTCAGCCAGAGGCTTCTTCAGCTTTTCAGGTATAGGAAGTAATTTATCCTTATAGATTCTTTTTACAAATTTATTTATTTAAATTTAATTTTTCCTTACTGATGATAGCAGATACCCCCACACCACCGCCACCCTCCCCCTGGGTTGCCAGCAGTTAGTCAAACTCCTGCAACTTCTACCCCAAAGGATTCGTTTCTTCTTTAACAGTTAAAAGTTTAAATATTTGTCCAAAACTAGAAACACATAGCCATGACAATCTCTAGAATACCCTATGAAAGTGACCAAACTCTAGAAATTAAAGTGATCAAGAAGAGATTAGAGTACCACATTATTGCTGTTGTTGGGAAGTAGGAAGTGTGATTGCCACATGCTGTCAGGGTTAATGGTTCGTCATTTGGGGTCACGTAGTGATGCTAAAAGATGTTTTTTTTCTTTCTTTCATTTTTTTTTAAGTGGACTTATCTTCACTATGTGTGCACAGGATTCTGAAGAAAAATGTGCATGTGAGTATTTAATGCTTCAAAACAAAGCAGTGTGATGCTGAAAGGACATGTTCTTTGGTAATAAACACAAATCGTGGTAGGTCTGCTTCAGAAATGGCAATAACTGAACGGGAATGACCTGTTGATGGTTAAAGAAAATTAGTTATACTTTTTAATCTAGGAAATCGCTTTATCGGGGTGAACGTTTCCTCTTCAGATTATTTGGCAGAGTCAAAATCACGACAGCGCTGAAGAGGGGCGCTGATCTGTTTCCCTGTAGCTGCTTTTTCATTTGTGCTCAGACAAAGATCAGAGGAAAGGCGTTTGGATTTCAGCTCAAAACGACGAAGGATAAGTATTGGGTTACTTTTCGGATAAGCTACATTGATGCCGATATTGTTTTTTAAAAAATGAATCTAGGTATCGCGTAACATATTTTTAAGTAACGTGCACGACGCTGACGAGCTGTTGTGCGTCTTGGAGAAGGCAGGGACGCAGGAGACGCGCAACAGCAACATCAGCTGCAGCGCAGTCTGTTTGGAACCACCGGTTGAGATCATTCAACACTTCACAGCATCATCGACTGTCGGAGCGGATCGTGGAATACAAGCTGACGACCTCATCTTTCTGGAATCATTCCTGGACAAACGATGGCCATTTTTATGGCCCCCCAAAACAGCCACAAAAGAAACGGATGAGTGAAAGCGGAGATGCTGCGCACCACGTCCAAAATCGTGGAGCTTCTTTCAACAGGACTGTGGGTGTGTGCGCGTCGGGCTCGCCGTTACCTCTGGACTGCACTCCCTAACTTCCTCCGCTTTCAATCAAGTCATGTCTGATACAGAGCGATGGGTAAGTTTGACGATAACGAGAGGATAATCCTCAACGTCGGGGGCACCAGGCACGAAACCTACAAAACCACCCTGAAGACCCTTCCGGGGACGCGACTGGCCCTGCTCGCCTCCGACTCGGACATCGACTCCGTGCTGGATCAGCTGCAACAAGTCCCTGGCTTCATCGAGTACAACGCGCGGACCAACGAATACTTTTTCGACCGCCACCCGGGTGTCTTCGCCTACGTGCTCAACTACTACCGCACCGGGAAGCTCCACTGCCCGGCGGATGTGTGCGGACCTCTCTTCGAAGAAGAACTCTCCTTTTGGGGCATCGATGAAACGGACGTGGAGCCTTGCTGTTGGATGACATACCGACAGCACCGGGACGCGGAGGAGGCTCTGGACGTGTTTGAGCTCAACGTGGACAACGGAGACGAGGACGACGAGATGGGGAAGAGACTCGGCATCGAGGACGTGGCTGCCGACGGGAATGTCAGTTTATGGAGGAAGTGGCAGCCGGTGATCTGGAATCTATTCGAGGATCCATACTCCTCCAGGGCAGCGCGGGTAAGGGCGCACCGCTGCGTCTGGAGCTCTCCAACACTTAAAACCCCGCTTATACCCCACTTTCATTCACAAAAACACACCACAGCTCACACTGTAGCAAGTCTTCCAAGTTTCCTTTAAGTTTCTACAGTTATTCATGTAGTTTGAATTGTAACGGCTGGTATTTTCCTCATTTCACCAATTTAAATTTCTTCTTTTGGAGCCGGATTTTAAACAGATTGTTATTATCACATTTCCAAATGAGGAGATTTTCCTCTTATAGTGAACAGTGAAGGTTCAACAGGGGATATATATAGGCTACTCACAGGAGATTTTTGGAATCTAACAAGCTATAGCCTAGATGTGGTTGGGATCATTTCAGCATGCATTTTATGTCTGGCATTTCCAAAATGCTTTGCAACGAGTTGCAGCTTTATAAAATGTCATTTCACCAACTCCTGCTATTATTTAGAATAATACCAAAAGACATTTGTAGTAGTACCTCATGCTGGGAATACAATATGCGAACTTAGAGGCCACCATTCGCATCTTTGTTCTTCTGTTTTTTAATCTTCCCCTTAAAAAAAAAAAAAGTTGGTTAGAGTAGAATTCAGCAAAGATTGCATTTTTAGTGAATTGGCAAAAGAAAGCTGGAATTATGTATATTTTTTATTCTAGAAAAACTCAGGATTAAAGCTGCAATACAACAATAGAACATAAACAAAATTATTCCATGATAATATCATTTTAATGTATTAATAAAGTCAAAGTTTTGACGTTTTAAAATAGCTTTCTGAATTAGTTGCCTCTATGCTTTCTGATCCTACCACTAGTGAAAGACAGGAGCTCTGCTAAGCTGGCCTTAGGCTGCAAATGAATTCTGGGTAATGGGCAGCAAATCTTTTACTTACTGACACACTAGAGTCAAAGACTACAGGCAATGATGTCATCTTGTGTAAATGGAAATCAAGGCAAACAGCTACACAAAAGCCCTCCTGAAGACAGAAAGCTTGCACAGCCAAGCAGGTTTGACTGTCAGTGCTTTTCATCAAACACAGAGCTTCTCTCGTCCAGCCTCCGCTGTAAGAGGCAAAATGCTTGCTGAGACATCACTGACTAGGGTGTGGCTGGAGGTCTAGTTGCCTGAAGGTTTCAGTCTCTGCAGCTCTTGTGGTTATATGTAAATATGCATTTAACTTAAGCTCATAAAATCAGTGTCTCAAGTGTATTTTTCAGTTTACATATATCATGTGACTAATGTGAAGCTTATATTTGTTTTTAGTATTGCTTGGTTGCTTTTAATATCTTCAGCATCAGTACCCCAATAAATAAAATCCATTAGCAAATTTTAATTTGAATTTCTAGTAGATTCAATTAGATTTCATGCTTTATTTTGAATTTTTTAGACATCTGTACTTCTTAGACTGTTGTAATTCTCCGATGGTCTACAATACATACTGAGGCATGATGAAGACAGGCCTTAAAGGGTTTTTTTTTTTTTTTTTTTGGTGAGGTAGTGTTCATTTCTTATAAGTAGTTATGGACAGCATTATTCAGACTACTTCAATCTGAAGGGGATAGTAATTATGGTATTTGTTTGGGTTACACATATATTTAGATTCCTGTTTGCATGTCATAGAGCATAGTCTGATTAATGGCTTATGCCCACATTACATTCTCCAGTGTAATGTGGGCACCTATCAAAAGTTTTGCACCTATCAAAAGTCAAAATTAGATTCATGTCCCTCACAAGAAGGAAGATTAGTCTACTCAGGTTTTACTTCATCCCAAAAGCACATTGCACTTTTACTGGAGTTGCCTTTAATTGTGTTGTACAACCTGATATATGGAAAGAGGCTAAAATAAGCAATAATGTTCTTAAAAACAAGTCACTCATGGAGTAAACATTGTAAAACAATGTGTTTGGTATTTAGTTCATTTTGAGATCACTCGGGGGATCACTAAGGTGTCTAAATGATGCATCCCATGTTTTGTCTAAAAATGCAAACATGTCTAGTCACATGGGACTAAGATTGTAATATTCCACACAGCCTAATTCATTTATTGCTTACTTTGAACGTGACATCTTATTTGAAGTAAACAGCAAGCAAAGTGCTCTCAGTTTGAAAAGCAGAGAACCAACTAAGTTTATGAGGGTTGAGGTGTTTGTGGTGGTTCCCTTCTTGAGCAGCTGTTAGCTTGACTAGCTTCTCAGCCCACCTTCCTGCTTCCACTGCTTGCTGTATAATGCAGGTAAGACTACACCTACATTATATAACCTATGAAATATTCCAACTATTTCATTTTAATGAATGATTACATTGTGTGGTTGTGGTTTGAATGCTTTTTTAGAGGTGATTTGGTAGGTGCAAAAACAACTCTTGGAAAATAGAACCAACTTCAAATGTTTCATTAGTTTTATCTTCATTGATAGAATTCTCTTGTCTGAAGTCAATATTTTTAGTGCTCATAATTCTCAGAAATTGACCTTTTTTATACATCTAGTAGCTAAAAACAGAGCAACACAGTCGGATTTGGTTTCATGTTCTGCGATTACATCATTCCTCCTCTTCACTTACAGGTGGCAGCATGAGAAGGACTATGAGGTTGATGTTTGAACAAAGGAAGCAGTGTTGTTGGTTTACATAACACCCCGCCAGATAACAGTAGGAGATACAAAAACAAACACCTTTAATTTAATGCTTGGTATTTTTTGAGGAGGTGATTTTTTTCCACTTTTATCCATGTATAAGCTCTGGAGCAGCATACAAAGGAAAACATATCTACTGAATGTATTTGTCTTACACTTCAATCCCTCTCAGACTTTTTACAAACCAAGTTCCAGAGTTTAGACGGCCGGTTTGTAACATAGATTAGTAATATTTGTTTAATTTCTTCACCTTACACTTTTACTAAAAGGGAGGCGTTTGTTGGTGTAAGGGTGGGTTATACTAGAACTTGCTCTGTTATTTGGCCTCTTTTTTTCAATTCATCATCAAACTTTTAGAGAAATAAAATGCAGGGTTTAGTCTTCAAATATGCAAAGAACATTGACATGAAATGTGTATTTAGTAATTAGGACAGTGTAAGAGTTGAGCTTGATATAATGCCTAAACATCACTCCAAAAGCCACTGAATTTTAAATAAAACTGCATTACAGACAGCTAAACAACCAGTTAAACTGTTAAAAGAAATGACGGAAACTAAATTGTTGTCCGGCTGCCTTGTTCCCATCTACCCGACTTTATTGGTAATTTCTTGGAAGTGTTTCCTGGCAATTATCTTGCTTACAGAAGAACCAGCAGTAATGTAACAGAGATAAATATTGAGTTGATTTTAACAAGGCTTTACTGAGCTGATGGAGCTGGATGCTTGTTTATGACACGCATACATCTGTTTTGTGTCGGTAGAGAATTGCATTCTCTGCTAGACACAAGGGAAGGACTTGGTGTTTGTGCAAGGGAAAGAGAGTTGAGAGTGTGTGCCGGAAAGAACTCCTTCAGGGCACTAATGTGGTGCCTGACAAGTTGTTATGGGAGAGAAATGTGGAGTTATCCTCCATGCAAAGTAAAGGTGGGATTTCAGCCAGTTCACCCAACACCACAGAGAGAACGGTATTAACAGTAAAGTGCTCTTCAATAACTGAAATGATATTTAATATCATGCTGGGGTGGTTAGTAAAAAATTGATGGAGCTTGAGTGTCCTTCTGAATTTAAAAAGGCTTTAACACATGGCATGGGTGATTTGTTAAACAACGGAGGAAGTCCATTTCTTCACATGCATCTGAAGCGAACAATCAGATTTCAACTTTCCACTCCACAATGTATTGTTTTTAACATACAGGAAGCAACATTTCTGCACTGTTAGAAGGAAGAAGTAGGAAGCAGTTCCTGTACCTAGTCTATAAAAGAACCATCATCTATGGATCTTCTTTAAATGACTGAACATTGTGGACAAAACAAGCTAAAGCAGTTTGAATACCAACTGGAGATGTTTACACTGTCCTGATTTAATGATGTACTTTATGAATAGACATCTTTATATTTCCATTTATGCAAATGACATCAATTACATGAGTGGTCTCTCAATGTGGCCTAGGACACAGTTGTGTTCATATGCCCACGTGTCCAAAACGTCTCTGAATCTAATCTCACTGATGAGTTCTAAGTGCATCCGCAATGCGTTGCACATCTTTTAACTTTATCAAGTTCTATAAAGAGATTTAAAATGTCTTCCTTGTGATCTAAGTACATCTATTCTTACTGCTATCCATATGCAAATGGAAAGCTTTGGGTGCATTTTCTTACCAGGTCTAAACAGGTCTTATGGTGAGGATATTATATTTGTATTAGAATTAAAGAAAGTTTATTATAATTCAAATCTTAAAGACAAAACATTGAATCACGTATCTGTAGATGAAACATCAGCTTTAATTTCTTCATTTCTTTTAAAAGACAAAAGCACTGTTGTGGCATTTGACCTAAATTTATATCTCCGTGAAGCCATGACCTTTCTAGGTGATGACAGAAGCATTAATCAGAGAGATGACACATTTGAATTCAAACAGGTGATGTTTCAGTTCATTGTTGCCTAATCTACACAACTACCTACGTGCCTGAAAAGGTGCACATTAGCTCAATTTGATTTTTTATGTCCTCAAGTACCTAGAAGTACATGTTTATACAAGTATCTGAGCTGACAGAGGGGCAAAAAGTAAAAGAAAAACCCACTTGCAAAAGGAGGTCTTGTTTTGATGGGAATCCAATAATAACTACCACAGTACCGGACCACAGACCTACTGTCACAATTGACACAATGGCTTCATAAACAGAATGATAATTGACTTTAGAACACATGTAAGAGTCAGATGAGTATCTGTAGCCTTTCATGTGTTTGTCTCTACAGATAAGACAAAATCTCCTCAGTCTGATCTGTTTCTTTAACCAACTCTTCCACGAGTGTTCGTATGCCAGCAGTCAGCAGTAGCAGGCGTGCTTCTCTGGGCTCCCCACGCTGTTTCTATTGTTGTAGCCATCATGTTCTTTCCTCACACTCTCAATGCTGCCTCTTTAATTTTAAGAGTGGCTGTTGGTGTGTTCACTGGTCTGTGTGAAACAACTGAGAATTCCTGATTGACATTGTTTATGAAAGGTGAACATGTTTGGTTGTTTTATGTTTGTGTCTGTGTATGTATATGTTCTTCAACATTTTAATCTGTTTGTTTGTCCCTCTCATATCTCTGTAGTTGGCCATTGCTGGATTGGGATGGTAATAAAAAAAAAAAAAAGAAAGAAAAACACCCACCTTTTTCATTTCTCATATCAATGGTCTAAATTAAGGTTAAACTGATGCCTGACTTTAAAATCCCCCTCTCCTAACATAGACACAGACTTCACCCTCACCCATCTATTCCTGCCCACCCCCCACATCGTTCCATTACCCCATCTGAGACTGCAGCTTGCTTTCTGCCACTTAAGAGGTTAAAAACCCAAACCGTCTGGGTGCTGCCTGCCGCATGCCTGAAGATACCAAAGCCAGGCTGCACGCTCAGCCTGCCTGTTGTCATGGCAACCTCATCACTCATTGCCACGGCCTGTTTTCATTGAGATCCAGTTGGTCCGTGAAACTGATTTCAGAAACCTGCTCGACTGAACCCTTATTGCTCAGTAACCCCCTGTGTGCTAGCTTGTTAGTTCTGTGGCAGTGATAACAAAAGAAAAAAGAAAAGGGGAGTGTCACCAACACAACCAATCCATTTGTGCATGTCTGTTTAACTACGGGATATACGGAAAATGTAAAATACATATATTGTGCTTTAGCATCTTCACTTTATGGCCCTGTCTATCTCGAGCTACAGGTGTAGCTCAGTTTACAGTTGCCTAATCAGAAAGCCCAGTTAAGCAATGTTTGATATTGTAAGAGGACAGGAAATACATCTGATCTGCTGCAAACAGACGGCAAGACCTTGCTGAGTAAATAAGGTCTGATGTGTCAACAGCAGCAGACCTGACACTGAGTAGGAGAGCAGGGCAAATGGCTGCCTAAGCGTGGGTGTTGACGGCACACTGCTGGGCATGTTTGTAGCCACTGCCAGTCACATTAATTTGACCTGCCAATCACCATCCTGTGCTGCTTTGCTTGACCATAATAACTCAGAGTACTGAAGTGGTGTGGAGGGCTGCAGCTGAGGTTCGTATGAGTAAGACTTCAGTAGAACCAAAGATGTAGTGAAAGGTGTAATGTGAGATGTCTGCTTCTTGACACAACATTTGCTAGTGTATTTGTTGCTAAGCACTCATCACTGCAGTGTTCGTGCTCTGCAGTTTGTGCTTAATAACTCCCTGTTTGGTATGTATGACATCTCCGCTGATAGTGTACAATGGTGTACTTGGTGTGTGCTTGGTAACTTATTAAAGTTTCTGGAGGAAGCAAAATTAAATTCTAGTTAGAAAGGAGTAAGTGTAAAGAAACACTTAGCAACACATGATCATTTTAAACCATGAAGTTAGACATATATGATCATTATATCAGAGTCATTGAAATAATATGTTTGAAGACAGATGCCAATTTTATGCCAAAGGGACACTAAATAAAGTAATTAATGGGCAACTTATGTAAATAACACATGGAAAACAAACACATAGGTATGATCTTCATTACTTTGCTGGATAATATCTGCTAATGTTAAACTTTTGCTAGAGATTGCCATTTGTTTAAAATTTCTTAAAGAGATAAATGTTTCTTTTTTCTTAATTATGATATTATGCAGATTAAAGAAGAGGGTCTATGATAATTGTTTTTTTTTTTGTGAGTTAACAGGACATATCTATACATTAAGTTAAGTCACGTTTATTAGCATACTTAAGAATAACTAAAGATGACTAAAATGCTTCACAGAATGAAATAATAGAAATTATTGTTGTTTAAGTCTCATTATAAAAGTTACAGCAAAATCTGCTAGGAAGATCAAATTTGGTGAGTTTGAAAAGAAGCCTAAGAGAAGAAATTATTTTTTATCAGTTTTGTGGAAGCCGACTTGATCTAAAATGGTAGGTTGTTCCACGGTTTAGGATCTGTCACTGCAAAAGCTTGTTCACCTTTTGTTTTTTGTCTGGTTGTGGTCACATCTAAAAGAAATTGGTTGACAGACCACATATCATATCCTGATATGAATAAGTTAAACATTTCTTATATTAGAACTGGAGGCCAACATAATGCCTTCCAGAGTAAATTTTGTCTGGTTTTTAAAAATAGAAACTTAAATGCTTTTAACATGACTGAATTTATCTGCATAGTAGTGAAAAGTGTATGTTTGATAAAACTACCAAAGACAAACATGTATAGAAAAAAGCATTAGCCCAAGCATTGAACCCTGTGGAACCCCACAACTAAGAGAATGTAACATGAATAGCTGCGTTTCCATTACCCTTAGAATTGTTCAAAACCTAAATATTGCAGTAAAAAACTGGCAATGGAAACACCTAAATTTTGATAAACATCTCAAATATTACTAAAAAGTTTTTACACTCATGAGGCGGTTTTTCCAGACATGTCGATATAGAAGTATATCAGAATAGTGTAATGAAAACTTTTTTCACATTTACACGTCACTGAAAGTGACAATCACATGAAATAAAGATGGCGCGGTATGTAGGGACAGAGAAGGAAATATTTTTACAAATAATTAAAGAGAAAATTATAACTGCCATCCTTGATAACAACAGCAAAATGTAAAGTTTTACAAAGATTTAAAAATCTCTATCCTCCTCGAAGTGGAGTCTTGCAGGATGAGATTTTACAAGAATAACGGCTAATACGCTAAACACCAATGGATGGAAACACCTGCAAATCGTAATTTACTTTGCCAAAATTTTAGAAATCTCACTGTTATTTCGCAAAGAACTGTAATAGAAACACAGCTAGTGTGCAGCATGGTTGTATGTCTGTGTTAAACAAATGCACAGCTTAAGGACTTGTCGGTGTGTTTTTTTTTAACCACATGGGGGCAGTATCAAAATGATGGCAAACAACTTGAATTGAAGGTTGTATTGTTGCTGTTATTGTTTTTTTTTCTTCTCTCTGCGCAGGGCCAGAAAACATTTTTACATGCTGTTGTGTTTTATCAGCAGTCTCAAACGTGCCTCCTTTTTCTGTCTTGTTTGTTCTTATTTTTCTTGGCTTGGTGACTTCCCCTGAGGTTCCTCCATTTCTGGTTCATTCAACCTTTAGGATTTTGACCTATGTTGAGGTTCATTACTAAGGTAAAAGAGCAGGGTTACACACAAACTAACATTAATTAAAGGCTCACTATCCTTCGCAATGTGTGAGGTTTGATCAACAGGGATACAAATGGGGTAGCTTAAATACAACAAACTGAAAGCTGATAAATATAACTTAAAATCACCCTTGTCAGCTCTATTAAATCCAATGGCATTAACCAGTTCTTGAGAAGCTGTTAAAAAGTGCCCTAATGAGGTAATTATAAAATGCAGCAGACTCAATTGTTACATGAATCTAGTGAAACATCTGCATTCAGTATAACTAACTGTACACATCTTTATGGGCTAGTTTATCTAACTTAATTATTAGCTGTATTCTGTGTTAGAACAACTTGTATTGTTATCTTATTCAAAATGAGTGGATATTCAAAAAGTGGAAAAACCTACACTGTATTAAACTGGAATTAACCTTAAAGGCGTCTTAACCTCTGCAGCAGCTTCATTAGTTAGTGCTGGTTGTTTGTTTAGTGTCACCGTTTTGGATAATAGATGACTGAGTGTGCAATCAGTTAACTAAGAACAGGTGTGCAGCAATGACAGGAATTAATTAAAACGTGCAGAGAATACTTCCAAACAAATTTTAAATACCTTAGCAAAGGTAAATTCATGACAAGCAGAAACTGCATACAAAGAAGAGCAACAGCAGGGCTGTTAGTTGACGAGCAAGACTTGTTCTGCATGCATGAATGGGCCGCACAGTTCTGCAGCTCGCATCACGTCTTGTTCTGTCCGGATGTGTGCCTAGTCCACTCACACACAAGCACATGCTTTCAAGTGAAATGACAAATATGCCCACCCTTTTTTTCTCTTGTAATGGGATTTTTAAATTATTACTCAGAAGATTAAAGAGGCAGATTTGGCATACATGATGATGGTTTTATGCTGAAGCATTACAATGAGTCTAAGTGACTGATTCCTTCCCTTCGTGAGACATTTGTAACAGTATTAGAATATTCATAGAGCAATTAGTAATCTGTTTTACAAAGAATAATTGTCTGAATAGTTATTTTATTACAGTTGCTTGGGCTCATTTGAATAATTTCTATCTCAAACACTCCTCGGTCCACCTGTCATCTCTTAGCTCTGAATAGACAAATTATGTTTTTGTTTTATTTTTTAGGTTGATTTAACAACATTTGGGATTTTAGGAAATAAGGCTATGGAGATTTTTGTGATGAAATATATAGCACAGAAGAATAAAAGCAGCTTGTTTCTGCTTTCAGACAGGGTTTTTTTCTTTCTTCTTTTTTTCTGCACTGACTTTGGAAAGCAGTCAGCATGATATGCATCTGATTATGAAAGAAGCATTTTGCAGCATGAAATGAAAGTGCATGTTTAACCTTCCATGACAGCAGTCCTTCTCTTTGACTTTTTTCAAATGTTTCTACAGGTGTTAATTCAGCAGAGCACCTTACATGAGGGCTGCATTTATTAGCCCACTCCTGTCCCTAACTGTCTTTCTGTAAACACAGAAGCCACGTTTTCACAAGCCTGGAAACTACATAAATATTATAACAGCACAACAGTCATCTGATCATGTTAGGAGTTGGTCCATTGTATTTATATAGCAGATTAGATTTTAGGTGTTACACTTAAAAGTTAAATGCTAGTTCTTCAAGCTATGTCTTGCACAAAGGATGTTTTGCCTGTTTACTGTGTACAACTATCAACAGCCAAAAGAGGCCCTAACATGGGCCCCTAGATGTTTGGGGTTAAAGCTGCATTTACTCTGAAGCCTACATCACACTATGAGATTTTAAACCTGATTTTCCTATCACAGACAAATGTTGGTGGTTACAGATATACAGATCTGAGACAAGTTGGTGGTTCAACCAAGAGTCATAAATAGAGTTTCATGTTAAAAATGTTTGGTTAAATGTTGGTGAGAGCATACATGCTTTCTGTATTATCCTAATAATAAAGGGGAAGGGTGTCTGGAGGGAGATGAGTCTTAGGGAGCAACTACCTGTCTCCCTTTAATAACCAGAAGAACAAAAACTGAACTGACAGTATATGAGGAATCTGGGTCTGAACTTGGCTTAAACAACTAAATATTCCCTGAAAGCCGTGGATAGATTAAAAGTTATTTTGTGTGCTACCATTCCCACTACAAGAAGACTTAATTAAACTTAATAAAAGTGAGCTGAGACTTATTTGTCTTTTTATTCGTTGCTCCACTTTAATGGATTCAGTCTGAATTTCCTTTTAATTGATTTAAATGAATGTTGAGGAGGACAGCATGAATAGATGAAATCTAATGAAAAAATTAAAATGAGCTGACAAACTTTTGGAAATTAGATGTGCATCAGAGAGAATAGTGTGGTTAAAACCTACAGAAACCTTCATGAATGCATTGGGGTGTTACATTTAGCTTTCAGTCCTAGGTAAACCTTTTTGGTTGAGAACATGAACACATGGAAACTCATGCTGAGACTTCAATATCCACATAAAAGAGATTCTCCTCCACAGTAACATTCTCAAAATTAATCAGAAATCAGTCCAGCAGCACAACATCTAAACCAGCATAAATGTTTTTCACAAATTTGTAATTTTACAGAAAAAAATAAGTTGAAATACAACAAAAGACACAATATGAACTTTAAGGGACTCAATGGTTGAGGGGATGGATAGATCTGATGTATAAATTTTCCAGTTTGGACATGATGATGCCTTGAATACCACAATAAAATAACTGGTTTGCCATACTGGGAGTACATGCCAGTTAAATATAAGGTTTTCTTACAATACTTAGTATTGTTGGCATGTTTACATTTGATTTAAAATATTTCTGCTATACATATCTAATAATTTGATAGATTCAGTTCAAGTATATATTAAGTGCTGTTGGGATATTTTGTAGCAAACACATAATTTTCTACAAATTTAGTAATTTTTGTAAACTCCAGTAGAACTCCAACCCTCTGGATTATATAGCTATCCCTTTACCAACTCCATTTAAGAGCCACCACAACAAGCTAATACTCAGAAAATATTAGAGCATCTAATGTATTGAGCGATCTGAATAAAATTAAATGACCATTATCTTCGCTGTCTACGATAACCAGTCAAAAACCAACTGACAGCTGCTATAATGAGCTGAATAGCTGTGTAACCTCTTAAGTGACAGCAGGTATTGAAGCTACTCTTTGCCACTGTTTGCTTTTCTTCACATTTGGCAGGATGGCACTTACAGTACAAAGTCTCTCACACTTCACAGACAAATGTCAGGCCATATTTTCAGAGATGTTAATGCTCAACAGCATCTCATCTATCTGCCAACAGTCACATTTTTAGTGTGATTGGCTGTACTCACCATCTTCACTGCTTTGAAGAGAAGTTTTCTAGATAATTTTGGCATAAACTACACTCCTAGGGTCAAGCTGCAAACTGAAAATATCACAAGTTAAATTGGATGACAGGAATGCACACAACAGAGATGTCATCTCTTTGTAATGGAGACTGGCTGCAAGCTGACCCTCTTTGACAGCTTTGTTTGCAGCTGAAGCAGTGAGATGTGTTGCTTGTTTCTGTCACTAAAAAGTAAGACATGGTAATGAACTGGATGTTGTTTACTCAGTTACTTTGTCTGATTCTAATTGCATGTCTGGTTACTGTGCTGCAATAACCTCTGACTTTCAGCTCTGCTCACATTTACTCTGGTTCAAAGATGAGAGGCTTTAAAGAGGATCCACTGTTTAATGCAACCACATCTGAGCCAGCTGAGCTCAATTAGAAGACATGTGGAGCTAAGGTCACTGTTCGTATAAACGTTTCAAATGCCTAGATGCTCACTTGAAATTGTGGTATGAAATTAAAAACATAGAAATCTTAAATGACAATAAGTGATGTGGAGGTTAACTGTAACATAAATTGCACAGCTTTCCATAATTTTAATGCAATAAAGGTCGTTTTATCTATTGTTCTAGCTAGTAATTTTAGTGTCAAGCTAGCAGTTTGCCAGCTTGTTTGCTACCATGTTTATCCAGTTTCCTAGCACACAATTAGTTCTTTTTTCTGATTTCTACCATTCAAGCCACAAGTTTTCAAAATGCTTGAAGCAAAATCTGTTGCGCCATAGGAATAAATTAAATTCTGGTTGACTTGTACATGAATAGGGACACAAATCACTACAGGTCAAGAATTCTGTCATGACCTTAGTAACCACAAAGACAACACCAGGGAAATTTTTGCGGGAACTAATCATACAAGTAACCAAAAGCCAATATATTAATAATTTCTTTTATTGAACAGTTAGGTCTTATTGAAAATAAAAACACAATTTATGGCACCTCATCACTGTACCATTTGGTGTGTGATTTTAAATGTGTAAAAAGAGCTTTAAAAAGTTTGAAAATGCATTGAAATGGAACACGAAATAATGCAAACATGACTGCTTATCAAACATAATACCAGTTGATTGCACTTGAGCAATTTAAATGAGCTCATAATACTACCCGTTTCTTAGAATTTTAAGTTAGTTAATTCTTTACATCTGACAGTAAAGGATCTCATGAACAGAGCAAAGCCAACAATTAATCGAGAAAGTGTAATGTGTA
Source organism: Melanotaenia boesemani (assembly GCF_017639745.1). Taxonomy (NCBI): domain Eukaryota; kingdom Metazoa; phylum Chordata; class Actinopteri; order Atheriniformes; family Melanotaeniidae; genus Melanotaenia; species Melanotaenia boesemani. Next base: position 11,965,074 of record NC_055704.1, on the reverse strand, counting down.
AATTTAGTACCCAGCACTGTTTATCTTATTTTAAAATGCAGTTTACCTCATTTAACCTCAAATTGACCAAATATTATTAGAATAACATGGACACTAACTTTATTTAATTGTGACTTAATCTCTATAAGTTTGCTAGTAAAAATAGTCCTAAAAGAATATCAGTTTTGAAACAGCTACTAGATCCGACTGTGTTAAGTTATCAAGCTTTAAAGAAGAAACACTTTTTCAATGTGAGGCTGCAAATTTTGTTTTGCCTTTCAATAATCTATCCCTAGCTTTGTATATTTCAGGCTAGAATACTGTCTGCTTCATCATTCATCAGGTTAAAAGCAGAACTGCAGCCCATTTTCAGACATGTACTATAGGTAAGAATGAGTGCAACTATTAGCCCTGCTGCTGTCCACTCAAAATATAACATGGCAGTATTACTGTAGGTGATGTATGTTTCATGTCTCTGGGTTTGGATAACATCATTTAAAACATCCTGACCGGTATCAGTAACTGCACTACAGCAGCGCCACAAAGACAAAAATCCTTTGTTTTATCTTTACCTATAACTTCACAGCAGAACCAACAATTAAACACATTAAATAAAATTTAAATGTGAATATTATGTTTTGTTTAGTTTTTTCTATTTAGTTTTTTTTTAATCCTTGATTTTTATTTTGCTTTCTTTTACTAAACATCACAACAGAGAATTAAAAGGAATCAAAGCTCTCCATGTCCACACACCAGAGCAACTACTTCTTTTCTGTGGAACTAAAATGGTAAATACTGCTAATGTAACTTCTGTCGGGATTTTCAGACGTCTTTCTGGCTAGTGATGATGATATATGATAATGCAGCCTCTGCCAGCCTGATATTGACTATAGTCAGTAACAGAGACCTCCCTGGAGGTTATTTAACTGAAAAAAAGAGAAAAATCTTATCTGCCCTAAAAGCAGATAGTAAGGCATGAAGTAGACAAAATGTTATCTGTATTCGGTAACAATCCTGTTTTTTATTCATTTATTTTCTTAACATTTGGAAAAAAAAGGTGGAATTTCATGGAAAAACAATATAACTGGGTCAAATTTTTGTAGGAATCACAGTGCTTGGTCGATTATATCCATTTTTTAGGTTCTGAATAAACATCTTCCAGTTGGGGTTCCTTAGCTGACTAAAGTCAATAAAATTGTCTGGTAGTCTTCATGTTTTGCTAAACTGATTTCTCCTCCCCTCAATCTACCTTCAACCAATTTTGTGCCATGTTTTTATCTTTTGGAAAGTTTTCAGAAAACTCTTTAAAGGATACAAAAGTAAATCAAAATATTGCACTCAGCCCAATCCCACATCAGAATGTACAGGCATGTAGCAAATACGTCCTCATTAACCAGTAAGGGGGAGCAAAACCAAAGTTTTGCTTCATCATTGTGTGTATTTTTAACATTATTATAAAGTATCATCTTAAATTAGATAATAAGCTTGCAAACTAATAGACTTTTTGTTACTTTGTGAAATAAACCCACCTGAATGTGAAGAAAAGATTTATATTAGTAAAATAAATGTAAATTTACTAAAAGACATAAAGAAATGTAAGGGCTTTTATGAACATTCTGTCCCAAATACAAAGCAAAAACTGGATGTCAAACTCAGAGTTCCCACACCGTGACCCAGATTTTAAATCAAACTGTCCAATCAGAGGACAGATAGTTTAGACAGCTTCAACTATGCTGCAGGCTCTGAAAAGTGAGACAAAACTTGGCCACTTTATAGGGAAAAAATTGCTTTTTGACACAAATAGCTAATCAGCCAATCACATCACAGCAACTCAACCCATTTAGTCTTGTAGACACAGTCAAGACAACTAGCTGAAGTTCAAACTGAGCATCAGAAAAAGAATTTAGATTATTTCTTTTAACCCCTTAGTGCCAAATAAGCATCATTTAACCACCACAGCCTACCTGAGTACTGCTGCTAAACACGTCTATCTCTTTATGACCACAGTGTAGCATCTTCTGATGGCTACTTCCAGCAGGATAATGCACCATGTCACAAAGCTCAGATCCTCTTCAACTGGTTTCTTAAACATGTCGATGAGTTCACTGGACTCCAATGGCCTCCGCAGTCACCAGATCTCAATCAAATAGAGCAGCTTTGGGATGTGGTGGAATGGGAGATTCTCATCATGGATTTGCAGCCGACAAATCTTCAGCAACTGTGATGCTGTCATGTCGATATGGAGCAAAATCTGTGACACTCCGGTACACTCAGGTACCTTTTGTTTCCACAATATCTTAAATATAACCCACCTCAGCCACAGAAGTAGTCAGGACCTGCAGTGGAGAATGCTGCAAAACCATCTGCACTCTGATTGGATAGTTTAATTTTTGGTTAAGCTGTCACTCTTTAATTAGTTTAAAGAAAGGATCAAAATTCAATCATTACTTTAAAGTCATTCACTATGTGAAAATTTTTATTTTTTTCTCTGCATCTCTGAAGTTTGGTTTCTTCTATTTTCTTAGTATCTTTGTGTAATTCTACTTTTATCATCACATTTTATGTTTTAAAGATCTTTTCTACATGTAACAGTTACACTACAAATGCTTCAATTTCTAAGTACATTAGTACACAACTACAGTCCTTGGAATCACGGGTGAACATATAATTACCCAAGCAGCCATGTGACAACATTTTTGCAGCCTGTATCAGCAGTCATTTAATTATTATTTTCACTGAAAACAAAAAGGAAATGCTAATGTGTGCATTACTTTGAAGTGGCTCAGTCAAACCTTTTGCAATGTTTGCTGTCAAACAAGCCAATCATGCTACACAGGAGTCTGTTTATAAAGGCAAAAAATATGAATTTACATAATTTCAATCGCTGACTTTAAAGTGACAACTTTCATCTTCAAAGACGGAGCATTCATAGCGAACCTGAATCAAGCAGCACTTTGGAAACCGTGATGGGGCTGCAGTCAGAGTTGTCCACTCCTAAGTATTGATTGAGAGACTAAAGCAATTAACCTTTGTGACACACTCCCACATCATGCATTTATTTTCCCAACTAGTGAAAAGCTAATTCATAACACTGCAATATGAAATGAGGAGACTGACAGCAAAGAGAGATGATGGAGTTTAGGAGGATTTACCCTCTGGTAGACAAGTGATCTTTGCTAATGCTAAAACGTTAAGTGCTATGCATTTATTTAGGATCATGTAGTTTCAAGTTATTGTCCTTTGAAGCTCAAATGAAAAATTATTTCCACATCACATAGTGATACTACTCATTACAAGTGTCATGGGTGAAGAAAAAGAGTATGAAGCCCTGGGAAAAAGGGTTTGAAAAGGAACTAGATTTTAGGAAATAATTAACTTTTTTAAACTAAAGTGGTAAAAAGTAGGGGTAGCCAAAGTCACCCCACTAAGGTTAGAACCTCTGTGGGCTGGGCAGCTGGAGGCAGTATTATCTATTCAAACTAGAAAATCAAATAGTTTTAGGGCAACTTTCTTAATCAAAAATGCTACTTATGGACACATGAAACAATGTTTATTTAATTTAATGAGTTATCTTTTGACACATTTAAAACTTAAAAGACTTGAAATTTAAATAGTTTTTTTTTATTTTATCATAGTCAAAATTATTCCACTAGAAGACTAATACATATGCATAAAACATTCTCATCATCCTAAATTTCTTTTGTGGTATTTATCATAAATGCTGGAAATTAAAATAAATTCTGTGTATATTGCATGTTGTGATCCCAAAAACTAGAAGACAAAAAAAAAATAAAAAAAAATATATAAATAAATAAGAAATAAACAAATTTAGCAGAATAAAGTAAAATGAGATGATCTCCCTTTAGCAATGAGAATGGAGGAAAGTGTTATGTTGGTCTAAAGCCTGAATCCTGATATTTATTCTTCTTCGAAAGAAATTTTTCATCATTTATCAAAAATGTTTAGCTACTGTAAATGTTTTGATTGTGTAAAGAGGGTTTTAATATGAATGCAGAGAAAGACTTGTTTCATGCCAAATCCATATTGGATGACTAAGAATGGTCAGGAAACAATTAACTGCTTGTTGTGTTGAATCAGCATTGTGGACTGACTGAAGTGAAAGCAAGTTGACCCCGACTCCAGCGTGCAGCACAGGAGCTCTTTGAGTCGTCTTCAATGATTCACCAATACAGACCTGGCAGAACTGATCCTATTAGTAATTCTCTACTGGATTTAGGTCTCTGGGGACCCAAAGAAGCCCTCCACTACAGCAATCCTCTCCTCTTCACCGGGCACACAGGCAAAGGATATTCACGCCTGAGTGTGTTTGCTCTTCAGTAACAACCACGAGGGGTTTGCCAGTACAAAGATAGAGTCCCGTCTCTGAAGCAAGAGGTTAAAGGGCCTCCGCCTGAAGAGATCTCTCTCCTCTCGCTGTGTGCCTGTAACAACTTTCTAAGCTGTTTAAAGCAGACAGTTTAGACATTACCTCATGCTCTTATCCAAGATGTTTGATGGAAAAATTCCTCAGAACACAATTAGCATTGATTGCATTCTTCCTACACGCTTTTTGCACTGTTCATACTGCAATGAGAGATAATGTGCAGGAAGCAGTGCCCCATCCTTGCCACACAAGAACAAATCCATCAAAGAGTTTTTCAAGAGACTTTTATTAAGATTTAGGATTAATCTGTAGGATAATTCTACCACAGGTTGTGCCAGTGGTGAAGCTAGCTACATTTTTTTTTACATGGAAGGTGGCAAGACTTTATTAGGGGCCACTAAGAGAGAAAATGATAATGGTCCTCTTGCTAACATACACATTAACTGATGTGATAAGTGTGATCACATTAGAGAGAGATGAGAAATAAAACACATCAGTCAACAAAAAAGTCAGAAATATCTCCCTTTCTCTTCATTCTTATATCTTTCTATACAAAATCTGACTGGTTACAGGGTAAACTCCACATTTTCATGCCGTTGCTACTTTAAAACTAGCATCCTTGCTAGCCTCCTGTTAAAATTGAACTGGGTCATGTACACTACTGTTCAAAAGTTTGGGGTCACTTCCCTATTGAATCCCATGGCAAAGTGACCCCAAACTTTTGAACGGTAGTGTAGCTCTAGCTGGTCACTGTGTTAAGTAACTTGGATACTGAAGTACTCTTTGACCACCTTTACAGTTTATTTTCAGGTCCAAAGTGAAAGTCTAGATTAACTGAGTTTTGTGTAGTTGCTAAATTCACTAACATTATCTCAAAGCTAATCTAGTGCTACCATATACTGCTACATAGTTTCGTGCTAACCTCTTACATAACATTAGCAGTAGTACTTGAACAAGGACAAAATCTCCTCTAGAAATGTGAAGCCACATGTCAATATTTTTAAACAATCAATAATTACCCTTAAATTTGACTTCAAACTGGAAAGACCCTTCTGTCCTCCTCCTCCAGGTAGAGAGGTGGCCAGTACCACCCTGGCCACCTCTCTAGCTCTGTGCAACAAAATTTAAAACCCAGGCCCCTCAAAATATATATGGAAATATTATGATAAATATAAAATATTACTGTGACAACAACCTGAAAAAAGGCACTGCTAAGTAACAGGGTATGGCAGTGGATTCTTTTGTTTCTTGTTAGCAATCCAGAAGACAGCGGGATAAAAAAGCTGATGTTTACACCTGTAACTGAATCTTGTTCAACATATCCAGGATATCTTAAAGTATCTTAATCAACCCTAACAGTGGAGATCTCGCTGTAGTTTTACTACAAAACTGCTTTTAAACACAAGTCATGCTTTCTGGATTTGAATTGAATGATTGATCAAAGTTAAATATTATCGGCAGGCTGAAGACAGCAGCTGGAAGTAAATGTTATATGTTAATGTGTAAATTATTCTAAGCACTAACACATCATTACTCAATGATCTAGATCTGATGAACAATGGCTGTGTATTTTATTAATCTAATTGAAGCATGTGAGAAAGTTTCAGTTTTATTATGTAAGATGCAACACTGGCTGTTTTAATTGCTCTTTGTATCAAACAAAAGAATTAAAAACAGATTAATTCAAATGTCTTGGTTCATCTTTTGTCATCTAGGAGAGCGTTGCATAAAAGTTTTAATTATCCAGTGATTTTAATTAGCAGAGTTTTAAAAACCTTTTTATGAGATGGATGTGGATATAAACAAAGATAAAAACATGGAGTGTGATAAGCGGCACACTTTAAGTGAAAACTGCAAACAAATCTTTTATAATTTGGTGAATAATTTAATTAATAAAATAATAATTGTTCCAAATCTTTAAAAGTAAACAAGTAATTATTGTCTGTTATAGGCTAAATTTCTCTTATGAAGATGGTTCTTAGTGAAAGTCAAACATCGATGTTGGTGGATAGACTCATCATCCATCCATCCGTCCATCCATCCATCCATTTTCTGCCGCTTATCCGGAGTCGGGTCGCGGCGGCAGCTGCCTAAGCAGGGAAACCAAGACTTCCTTCTACCCGGCCACATTCACCAGCTCATCCGGAGGGATCCTGGGGTGTTCCCAGGCCAGCCGAGAGATGTACTCTGTCCAGTGTGTCGTGGTTCTTCCTCTGGGCCTCTTTCCGGTGGGACGTGCCCTGAACACCTCACCAGGGAGGCGTCCAGGAGGCATCCTGACCAGATGCCCGAGCCACCTCATCTGTCTCCTCGCGATGTGGAGGAGCAGCAGCTCTACTCTGAGCCCCTCGCGGATCAACGAGCTTCTCACCCTATCTCTAAGGGAGAGCCCGGCCACCCTGCGAGAAAACTCATTTCGGCCGCTTGTATTCGTGATCTTGTTCTTTCGGTCACTACCCACAGCTCGTGACCATAGGTGAGGGTAGGAAAGTAGATCGACCGGTAAATCGAGAGCTTTGCCTATTAGCTCAGATCCCTCTTCACCATGACAGACCGATGCAGAGTCCGCATCACTGCAGATGCAGAACAAGAACAAGACCCCGAGATACGTGAACTCCTCCACTTGAGGCAGGACCCTATTGCAGACTCGAAAAGAGAGCACTCCATCCTTTTCCGGCTGAGGACCATGGTCTCGGACTTGGAGGTACTGTATCTGATTTACTGCTGGCAATGCGGACCAAGCTCTGACACTGGTCGTACGGGGACCGGACAGCTCGTACAAGTGGGTCCGGCACTCCATACTCCCCGATTACCCCCCACAAGAGTCCCGGTGGGGACACGGTCGAATGCCTTCTCCAAGTCCACAAAGCACATGTAGATTGGTTGGGCAAACTTCCATGCCACCTCAAAGACCCTGCAGAGGGTGTAGAACTGGCCCACTGTTCCACGACTGGTATGAAAACCACACTGCTCCTCCTCAATCCGAGGTTTGACTATCTGACGGACCCTCCTCTCCAGCACCCCAGAATAGACCTTACCAGGGAGGCTGAGGAGTGTGATCCCCCTGTAGCTGGAGCACACCCTCTGGTCCCCCTTTTTGACCTGAGTCAAATTAGGTGGCTCTAACAGCCAATCAGTTTCTACACAATGACTCATTAATTTGACTCAGGTGTGTTGGTGCAGGGATACATGGAAAACCTGCTGAATTGCGGCCCTCGTAGGACCGAACTGAGTAGCCCTGATCTACACACTAATGTCTTTATTAATTTATTTAGTTTTTAGAAAATAAATGTTGGGGGGGGGGGCTCCTTTAATATGTATTAATATCGTATCTTGGACATCTCCTTGGAGTAAGTTTAGCTTCCAGCATCAGTTGCCATTGTTATACAACTCAGTTCAGAGTACAGAGTTCACTTCTGAGTCAATTTCAATGGCAGTAAACAAAAGAAAAGAAAAGTCAAGATCATAATGAAGCACATTCTCTGAAAGAGGCAAAAAGAGTTAACGCCGTACACAGAGGTGGTCTGTGCAGCCATTAAATACATAGCAAGACAGTGAGAATATCACATCAATATCATGACAATGTCACTTTCCCAGATTACTTTACAAGAAATTTGCTTGGAAACCCATTCCCCTAAACTACTTTAGATTTTACACATGCTGACCCTAAACAGATGAAGTCGTATTGACAGGCAGTTATTTATCTTCACTAAAACCCAAAACCTCACTTAATTTTTTTTGATTATCGAAGTAGTTTGAACTAACTCTCTTAAGCTAAACATACATTTATCAATATTTTATTAAATTAAAAAAAATTGGTTTCTTCTACCACCAAAGAAAAGAGAATAGTTTAACGAAATAAATTATTTGCTTCAACTGGTAACAAATGACCGATTTAAGTTTATCCAAGTTCAGTCATAACCACTTTCATTTTTATTCCTACTGCTACACTCAAGTTAGTCATAGTGGTCGTAGTGGGTGTCTATCCATGCACGGTCCTCCACACTCACGGTGCCAACTTTAACATTCAAGCAGAATAGAACATCCCAACAACATTGTGTAAATGTAAATATAACACAGGCAGTAAAGCACATAACTCAATTTTATAGGAACACAATAAAAAAAAAGGCTAAATTCCTGCTGAATATACAGTTTCAATAAGCCTTTGCAGTCTTTCCACAATTGGTAATGTGGATCTGTGAATCTGGAGAAAAGTAGATGTCATTAGGATACTAAGTCCACGTCAAACTTAATTGTTGAACATTGAGAGTAGAAAACTGATCTTAGATGATAAACTCCAAACACAGGACTCCAGATTGCTTGTGTTTTGAAAAGAGCCCCACCCCCTTTGACAGAAACATCACATGTTCAGTTATTTTGCCAATTGTTTTTATCACACCACACAATGTTGAAAGGCAATAGAAACATCTTATTTGGTTTAGTAATGAGATACCGTTAATATAAAACATGAAAAAAATCATCACTGTTAAAAAGTTTTTATTCAAACAAAATCTGGGCTTACAATAAAGGAAAATAATGTAAATTTAGAACATTTATTATAAGAATATAAGAGAATAGAAGTACTTTATTGTCCTGCCAAGGCAAGAATTTTTTCATAAAAACTATTTTAGCTTCCTTATTAAAAACAACCTCTGTCTGACTTTCTTAAACAGGACTTAAAAGTTTACAACAGCAGCATAAGAGCTAATTTAACATATTTGGACATTTTAGCTTTGCCAGAGTTTTAGTAGCTCACCCAACTAAGTCTGCAGTTTAAAATAAAGTTCAGCTCTTACAAACAGGTGACATCAGCATATCTTTGCTGTCAGACTAAGAGCTGGATAATTCTCAGACCCCTCTCTGAAATGCTTGCCTCATCCATAAATTAGCCGTGACACACCTTTATATTCGTGGAAGCTCCAGCTGAACACACCTGGGAAACATTGGTACTAATATAATAAAAAATATGAATGCAGCAGAATCCAGTCAAAGTCCTCGCGAGTCAGAAACGTCCAAGCCCACAATTTAAAAATAAATTAATGTATAAAAAAGTACCATTTTTCTTATAAGCTTCTTTTTAAAAAGAACTTTGATTATAAAAGTACATCCACTGCCATTAACAATTACAACTGTAGACTTAATAAATGCCTAATTTGTGCTAATAACTTATTAGAAACTAAAAAAAACAAACAAAAGAACATTAATGAAAATCACAGGAACAGTATTAACTGGGAAACCTAAAGATTTGACAGCCTTATATTTCTTATTGTTTGCTGTCATTTATGAACAAGTTGCTGCTAATTAGAAACCAACCATCTCAGCTAAATACAAGACATAATCTCCGTTTCCCGCAACTATTTACAAGCGGTCAAATGAAATGTGTCACAATATTGGAGGATTTGAGGTTTGTCTCAACCTGCAAACACTGAAGTTGTTGTTTTTCATGTCTTGTAACTAATCTAAAAAAAGCATCAGCATCACACCTAATCACAGCTTTTAAGTCCTTTATAAAATCTGTCTGAATATGATGCCTGGGATATAAATAGTTGTGCTCTTTCTTTTCAGGAATACAAACATTTCTTTTCCACATTTGACTCCATGGCTTCACAATAAATAAAAACAGATGATAACCGGGCTTGTTTTAAGTTTTACTCATTAAAAGCCACTTCTACAAGGTGAGGCCTGGGTGTTCTTTTCAAAGGTTTGACAATATCATAAAATCGCCCTGTACAGTAAATTAGCTCTTTATATATTTTTTTAACTGTTCACCTCTGTGACTTTGTACTCACCTGTGACTAAAATAATCCAAACTGCTTGCTATGCAGCAGCTCAGATGTAATTAAAAGTGACCTGTTTCCTCTTGGAAAATAGTGCTACTGGAATGAGCTGATCAAAAGTCCTCACAATGATGGACTAAAATTAGTTTTTCCAACAATCTGATGAGCTATTTTTTGTTGTGATTTAAAAGGATAAAGTGCGTGGAAAACATTGTTGATCTGTTTTGTTTATGCACGTTTATGACTCAGTCATCACCCTTAATATCAGCTTTTGCTGTTGTGGGTGTAAAATAAAGTCATTCATTTTAAATCATGAGTGGGAGAAACACAGACTGCATTACTTTTGAGTGAACCTCGGTCTTAGTGTAATAATTTGTAACTTAAAACAATGGCCTGAAGAGAACCAAGCTTTTGTTTGCTGGTGTGTGAGTTCAAAGCTGATTCACTCCCACTCCAGTAATCTTGTCATTGACTCAGAAACCTTTAGTGTTGCATGGATCCACCATGAATGAGAGTATTACTCCCGACTCTTTCTTTGAAGGACTTGAAATTAATCAGATTTACAATAAACGGAAAGTCATTGACAGTATGCATGTGTCGTATTCAGTTTCACTGGATTAGAGTCAAAGAAACTTTGGATATTTTTTACACACCACCATCTCTAAGGTTCAATGAATGGTGAGAAAAAGAGAAAACTATCTAGTGAGTGGCAGTTTTCTAGAAAAAAAAATGCCATGTTGAGGATTAGAAGAAAATGGGCAGACTGGTTCAAGATGATAGACAAGCAACAGAAGACCACACTGTCCTCATAATAAAAATAATTCAGTATACAACGTTAATCTCAGGTGTATTAATGAGGGCTGTATTCCACTTCTTCTGAGCATGCTAATTAGATTTCTTACTCTAACTTTCTCTAACTGGACAGCAACCACCATTAATACACTCCTATTTCAATTCAAAATCTCTTTGGGATTTGAATATTGTGCACGCTGATATTGTGATATCACTGAACTGCAATGTATTCCGAGACTTATATTATTGTTTCAGAGGTCTTGTTAGTGTTCGTTTATTTGCCTAAGGAAATCGTTACGATTTATAAGAAATCCTCTGTTGTGTTTGTTTTAATTTTCTATTACTTCAAAAACCTGTCATTGTTGAATTTTTCTACCCTTAGCCTCCACATAACAAACTACATGTGCTATAATACAAAAAACAGCAGCTTTCAGGAGTTACCTGTTGCTATTAAAAGTTAACTAAGTGCTTTTAATTATTTCCCTACATTCACACAAACACAAGGACCTCTTCCAGTCTAAACATCTCAACTGTTAATTGGATGCTAGTTATACACAGTAAAAAGTACTGTAACCAAGCATCTGCTCTTGAGGCCGAGAAACCATTTTAAGAGCTTGACAGCAGTGCTGTGCAAACATGAGACAGCCTCGCTGTAGTGGGCATTTCCATTCAAGGGCAACTGCCTCCTTCACAGGCTTTGCCATGTAGAGACAGGATACTGCCCTATTTGTAAATCTGTGTGCAGATACATGTCGCTGTGTAGAAGTTGATAAAACCTCCTGGCATTTGACATTTCTTAAATTATCAGTGCTGCTTCTTGCCTGATGAAGAGGAGTGCTGTGAGCCAGCTTTGAAAAAACATTCATGCGGTAAATGAGAATTCAAAGAAGATAAATCCAAAAGACACTTTGAGAGAGAATCTAATGTTTACTCTGAGGGAAAAATGATAGAAAAGAAGAAATAAACCTATAAGATCAACACTGAGAAAAACAACTAAAGCCAACTTTGGAGCTAAATAATGTAAACATTTTCCCATTAGACTGTTTTGAAAGGCAATGGACAAAACTTAAACTTAAATTTTAGCTGCCCAGTTTGAATGACTAGGTTATTGATAGTGAAATATAAAGTCAGATTTCAAGGTTCAAGCCAAAGTATAAGAATGACAAATATTTTTTTCCTGTTATCATTGAGTAGAATTGCAAAAAATTGGGAGGAAGATAGTTAAAAATCCTAATGACAGATTGAGCCAAACCTTCAATTGAATCCAAATGTCCAGATTTCTGTGTGCTTGCAGGTGATCAAAGACCCTGTTCACACCAGGCATTATTATGCATCTCAAATACCACTTATGATTGGATCTTACTTTTCCACTCTATATGCAAATTAAGTCTTACATCACATACAAGAACCAGGTACAAACAACAAACAGGACATCAGCTACTAATGTTTTTATTAAAGTCCCACTGCATACATTATTAATCGTGTGAAAACTTATTTGTATTCCTGAATATTTTATTGTTTCATCCATTCATTTGTTATCCATACTGACTTTATCCAATAGGGTATCAGGGGAGGACTGAGGCCTGTCCCAGTTGCAGCCACAGGAGAGTCAAATATGGAGTGAAATTAGTCTCATAATGGTTACAAATGTTTAAAACAACTTGTAAGTAACTTTGTGTACTTGCAAGTGTGTCTTCATATAAATGTGAACACATAAAAAATAACTTTATCCACAGATTATTTACTCAATAAGCTACTTGTGCATACAAACCATTATATGATAAGATGTGATTTATGTGCAGATCAGTTTGTGTGTGCATGTGGACTTTTGAAACTCCATTAATGCCCTCACAACATTTTGGTAGAAAGCTGGATCATCTGGATTTTAAATGAATTCATGTTTTATTTCCCTTATTCATGTCCTTCTCCCTTATCACGAGAAGGACATTTTTTATGGAGACAGGATAATTAACTCTAGCTTATTTAAACCATTTATTTAAAGTCATGTGGCTTTGCAGGATATATATATCTATGTGTATCTGTTTTAATTAATAGGTGACAAACTAATCTGTAAAAATCTGTATGTGAAACATTTCTGTTTGTAATGTGTGGATGCTTAAAAGGTATTTTAAATGTGTCAAAATTGTTATTCAAAATTTGGTACTCAAAGTAACCCACAAAACAATGTACACACTTATAACAATGCAATACATGTTTGCAACCATTATGAGACTAATTTTACTCCATACAGGTATATTCTGGGCACGTCACCAGTCCATCACAGGCCTAAATAAATACATTTTTTTCATTACTAGGCCATGATATTGTCTTAAAGTATGACTCAGACCCTCTCTGGTTCATTAAATGAGGATTTATGAAAATGATAATACAGCCCAACTCACTGATTTGCACATACGAGGTGCTTGTATCAATTAATTTCCAGTAAGATGCAGACAGCTCGCCCTGGTCACTGTGGTCCTGTCTGGCTGCAAAGAGGGAAAAAAAAGCCCAGGCAAAATTCTCTTCATGTCAAAATTTTTAAGTTAGAACAAAAGAATGTTGCAAAGGATTTTGGCACATTTTTGGGAGGATGTTACCCACACGTTAGCTGTGTTGCTCATTGTGCAGAAGCATGATCCTTATAAGTTATACCTCGTTGTGAAGAGGACTTATCAGGCTTTTAAAAAATATACAACACAACACCAACTGGTATTTAAAAGTGATGAAACAATCAGCTGAATAAAATGTATTTTATCCTTATTTTCTTGCTAGGTTTATGGATTTAATAAAGAAAACAGTGAAATGTATCAAAACTGTAGGGATGGTGACATTCTCAGCTCAAATGGAAGGCTTTAGAGAAGCAATGGGTCTTTGATAGTTATTTAAAGTGTTGCAAGGTGAGGGCAGTTCTAATGTGGGGTGATAGGGCTGTTCTGCATGTCATGATAAGATACCGCAAAGGCTAAATAACCTTTAATTTTAACTCTTGTTTTATATACATCTGAGAGCTCCTGGCTGGATGATCTCAGCTTTCTGGTTGAGGCTTGAAGAAACTGAATGTAAATGAAAGTGAAAGCTTATCAGTGGCCCTGGACACATATTTTTACATATGCGACTAGGTCAAATCTGGCCAGCATTTAAGATTTGGATGCAGAGCCCTGCAACTCAAGCTGAACCTTGGACTTTTCCACTTATTAATTCCCTGAAAACATTAGCTTGATGTAATCAATCAGCAGTACGGTCCTCCACAGATTTTTCTGTATTCCACAGTGTTCTATATGCAAAATATGTGCCACTGGGGACTTTTCATTCCACTATTTATGCCGCAAACATTTATAGGAGTAAAAACACTCAAGCACTGCATGAGATCTGCAGGTTTACTGCCGGCTGCAGTGTCAGATTTAAATGCTGAGGTATGTCTGCTTGTGCTCACAGCCCAGTGTGTAAATATAACCCTCTCCTCTGTAGCACCCTCATATTCCTACCCTTCTCAAACACAGGCAATTATGTTATTCATTCACTACCAGGCTCTGCTTCGAACCATGACTCTTCCCATTAGGAGTCACTTAAGCTGTGTGCTGGAGGAGGCTTGTGGCTTTATAAAGAGGGTCTCTCTTTCACAGGCAAATACACACATTTATCAAGGTGTACATATATGTAAGTGGTTTTCAAAACACTGGGAAATCTTAATGTGCAATGAGGACCAATTGCTTTACACACTTATCATTGGGTCTAACTATTTTTTATCATTTGCCTCCTCACTGTTACTATGCAACCAACACTTAGCACAAAATGTGAGGAAACTTGTGCTTGGTTGATAATTTCTCTCTTTTATTAATACAAATTAGTCATATACATCATTGGAAAGTGACAATCGGTCACATTTTGCTGTGGAATGATATCCAGTGATCTCATTCCTCAACCAGGAGCTGCTGAAGGTCAACCAGAGCAGTTGTGATGGTCACTCCAACACAAACAGCATGCACAAACTAAGCCTAAAAGTGTTCAGTTGGGTTGAGGTCTGGACTCACAAAAGGTTATACTGTCATCTCTACTTCCAAATTCTGGAGGCACCCTTTGACAATCCAGGCTCTGGGGAGTGTTTTGTCATCCTGGAGAATAGAGTTAGGTTCCACATTCTTTTTTTTATTTCCAGTTTTACCATCTGATTTCTACCAGCTTTTTACAGAAAAGTTTTCAGGAATTTCTTTTAAGCTTGTCTGATGATTGTAAGCATGACAGCTTGATGCACTTTGTTTTTTCATCACGTCACAGCAAGCAAAACAAAATCTGAGACAATTTAAGAAGACACAAACAAGTTGCTTTTAAAATATAGATTTGCATTTGTAATTCTGTTTATAATCTGTTTTTTAATATATTTTTATCTGTCGTGTAAAAAAAGGCTATTTCACCTGCAATAAGCACAAGCAACCATTTGTAAATAAGCAAAGAAATGCAAAAATCTTAAAAACTCAGAGGGTATAGACTATGATGGGACCTACTTAAGTAAATAAATAGGCAGTTAGAAAATCTGGCTTTATTAGCTAGTTAGTTGTTGGGTATTCACCAGAAAAAAACTGGTTTAAAAAAAAAACGAAAAGTTAAAAACCAACTAGAATTATTTCTGCAGCATTGACTTTGTTCTACAAAGATCAGTCTGACAATATGAATGTGTTTGCAAGTTCAGTTATCGCCTCCATCCTGCGAAGTGTCTCTGCTCTCCCTTTTGATCTCTCGCTCCCAGTCTATGAGCTAAGACAGCAGGAGGGCCCCGACACTGGAGGAGCCCTGCCTTGACACCATCTGTGATGCTCTGGCTCGCCGTATTCACCATCACATGACAACACTAACGTCACTGAACCACCTGAGGCAGCAAACATACACTCTCAGTTACAGAAAACACAAGTTGCATTAATGAATAGAGCTTGCTGATGCTCTTATTCAGCCCAGCTTCCAGCATGAGTAAACTTTAAGTAAAGGTTCACTTCAGACTACACCAAAAGTTTTTGTCGAAGATGCTCCTGGCTGTATTGAAATACTATTCAAAACATTGTATGAGGAGTAAGTGATATTCTATAAAAGTTTCTAATAAAACTACATGTAAGCTTTTGTTTTACAAATCCCATTTCCATAACAGTTTTCTACAATGCAAAAAAAAAAAAAAAAAAAAACTTAAATAAGTCATTTGTGAGTTTTTTTTTAAAGATTTAAACAGACAAGTAGCTACAAAAGAAAGAAAGAAAGAACGTCTTCACTGAAAAATACCACTGTATTATAAAATTAAAAACAAAAAAGTTGTAAGAGGGTCAACGATAGGAAGAAAATCTTATAGTATACTGTGGACCGGTGAGGGTGTCATGACTGGTTATAAAAGGAGCATCCACCAAATGCAAAGTCTTTCCTAGCAGGAAGTGGTTGTAGCCAAGCACTTTGTGTTAGACCTATCAAAGAATATTTCTTTTTGCAAAATTACAAAGAACTTTGGTATTTTCAACATCTACGGCATAATAAAAAACGTGAAAACATTCAACAGGTCTTGGATGGAAAAAAATAATTGGTGTCCAAGTGCATCTATTTGGTGCACTTGGCCTTTGACAGCACTGCATGATAAATCATCATGCCACCATGATCCGTGTAACCATATGGGCTCAGGAGAACCTTGAAAAGTCATTGTCATAAAATCCATTGCTGAATGAAGAAATGCAGCTTGAAACTATTAGTCAAGGAGGAAGCCACATACCAGCTCTAAACACTAACATTACTCTAAGAGTACTCAGGATATAAGTTCATCTTAGATGGTCAGGGAGACAGTGGGAACATGAGGTATGGTTGAAAAAATTATTTAGCTTAGAAATCTTCCTAACTGAAGGCAAAGGCCAAATTTTGTACCCCACAGTGCATATACAAGACAATTCAAAGTGCTTTTCATAAAACATTATGGCAGGGTGCAGAAAGCAATACAAGGGCAAAAAAAAAACAGAAAGAAAGTTACTAAAGTTCCAGTGGGGGAAAAACAGTATTAAAACATGATCAAGTTTAAAAATTCCAGATGTAGATTTTGACTTCCAAATAAAAACTAGTGAAATGCAGCAGAGAACCGGTGGGTCTTTAACCTGGATTTAAATAAACTGAGTGTTTCAGCTGATCTGAGACTTTTTGGGCATTTGTTCCAGACATGTGGAGCATAGACGCTGAATGCAGCTTCTCCATGTCTGGTTCTGACTCTGGGAACTGATAAGAAACTTGATCCAGATGACCTGCGGCTTCTGGTAGGTTCATAGTGGGTCAACAGGCCGCTGATGTATTTTGGTCCTAAACAATTCAGAGCTTTATAGACCAACAGCAGAACTTTAAAGTTTATTCTCTGGCGAACAGGCAGCTAGTGTAAAAACCTCAGAACTGGACTGATGTGGTCCACTTTCTTAGTCTTAGTGAGGACTCGAGCAGCAGAGTTCTGAATAAGCTGCAGGTGTCTAATTGATGTTTTAGGTAGAACCTGTAAAAATACTGTTACAATAATCAAGTCGACTAAAGATGAAAGCTGGACTAGTTTTTCCAGGTCCTGCTGAGACATCAGATCTTTTACCCTTGATATATTATTAAGGTGATAGTAGGCTGACTTTGTAATTTCCCTAATGAGTTTCTCAAAGTTAAGGTCTGAGTCCATCAATACACCCAGATTTCTGGCCTGGTTGGTGGTTTTTAGGTGTATAGACTGAAGCTCTGTGGTGACATTTAATCGTTTCCCATCACCTCAGTTTCATTTTTGTTTAACTGAAGAAAGTTTACTGAATGAAGTGGTCCCATGATAGCAGCTGTTTAAATTCTCAAATAATAAAAGAAGAAGCTCTAATACGTCTTTTAAAATCTCCTTTAGTATAGGATACACTGGACTGTCCTTTCTAAAAGAACGAGGAGGGGGAATGACATAACAAAAGACAGAACAGGGATCAGACCGATCAGCTCAAAAAGAAGCAGAGAAGAATATCACTTAAAAATAGTTGTGACGAGAGAATATAAAGAATGACATGAGTTTGACAGCATGGAAAAATGGGAATGACAATGTAGCAGGACTACAATGATGAGGACAAATAGGAGAGGAAAGATCTTCTTTATTGAGCTTGTGTGTAAACTTCATTAGTGATGGTATGAGGGTGCATGAATGTTCATGTCAAGGATGACTTGCATAAGGTACGTCTGATGCAAATGGACTGGATCTTCATCAGCAGTAATTATGTTCCATTGTGGTGACAACAAAGCTGAACTGAAAGGCAAAGCTTTTGATTTACTGATCTATGTTCCAGCCTACATCTGTGGTCATGAGATTTGGATGACCGAAAAAATTGTATTGAGTGTTGCTGGGGATGTCTGGGTCTCCCTCCTGAACCGGTTATCTCCGTGACCTCACCTCGGATAAATGGAACAAAAATGGATGGATGGAATATTACTATCAAGGCCACACCATTTTTCATGAGGTCTGTGGTTATATTTAGTGTAACTTCATAGATGCAAAGTGTGTGGCTAACTGACTTGCCAGCAGTTCAAATCTGTCTCTTATTGAAAATGTATGTAACGTAATGAGGCAGGGAGTCAGACAACAGCAACCACCGATTACGAAACTTTTTAGACAATCTTTTAGATTTCTCTGCAGTTTTACTGTACAAGAAGTTGTTAATAAGTCCCATAATCTAAATATTCCTTTATATGATTTTGCTAGAATTATCTTTAATTGGAGTTAAAAAGAAGAAATGGTAAACATCTGTGGCATGATCTGCATGTCTAAGTTTATAAAGGCAGAGTGTCATGAGCACAATTTACTTTCAACGTGTGATTGCATCCACTTAAAGAAGTAATTTCTTAATTTTTGATACTTATGCCTATGAGTTTTGTGCATCTCTGTTATATTTGATATTTACCATTGTGTGCTGTTCACTTCGTAATATGATACAGCTGGTATTCCCTAACTAAGCAAACAATGATGCTGTTTTTTTTGTTTATGGTGAGCATTCATTGACAGTGTTCATCCTTAATATTTAACTATCAAATATGAGTCAGCATTAGAGATTCATGTTTCTCTGCTAAAAACACTAAAAGCTTCATATCACAAAATACCAGAATTTCTTCTGTTCCAAGTCCCATGTTCCACATGAATGAATCCCCTCATTATTGGTCCTTGTAGACAAAATGTAATAAAACAAATAAATTCTAATACCAACACATGAGGTTTGTAGACATCAGGAAAGATCATAATTGTTTGCATTATTCCCCTTGGTTGAAGCTGTCAGACTGTCTCCTCTAATCTTGATTAGATCTGGTCTGTCAAGCTCGCAGAGCAACTAAAACTAAAGGCAGATCCAGGAGCTTTTATAACATGCAGATTATTGAGTTATTGTGTGGAGCACTGCTGCTTCCAATTATGAAAATCATACAAATCAATCACAGTTGGGCCTTATCCAGGGTTAAACCTTGTCCTTTTTCCTTGCATTTTGGCTTACTTCAATCACTGAATCATGTCTGACCATCAGTTCAATCTGCTGTTTGGCTTCATGTTGTTTTCCAGCTGTGACAAACCACAGGCTGCCAACATTGCTCTGCTTAAACTTATAAACCCAGGCATTTTGGAGGTGTTGCTGTTCCTACTTGCTTCACTCAGACTCCACTTTGTGCCCTTTTAAACATATTTGTAACTATTTTAGCTAAGTTGCTTGTGTAAGCCATTTTGCACCATTTTTTTTTCTTGGGGCAAAAAGACCAAAGCTTTGTTGGCATTTGCTCTCTGTGGAGTTGTTTATAGGTTGTGACATGTAAAGTTACTCAGGAAAAAGTGGCAAGATGAAAATGCTCCAAGCAATCCTGACACCCACCAGCCCACGCACTCAGCACACAGACTGGGGACAAAATGGACAAGTGTTAAAACAACAGTTTTAAGACCTCGTAACTCAGCCGATGGTATGATACATCTCTGCCATTTGTAATTATTGTTCATTCTCCACAAATTAACCAAAGTTTGTGTCATATAACAGCTCTGATATTGATAGCGTTTTGCATGTTTTCATCCAACCAATGCAGCTGTCTGTAGTTTTGTTGAATTCAAAACTAAATATTTGCTAAGTTTCTGCATTCAAAGCTCTTTTAATAGCTCTATTAATTTGGATATTGAAGATAGCAAGATTTCTTTTTTCTTTTCTTTTCCAGACATGGAGATTTTTCATGTTCTCTGGCTCATCTTCGGTGTTATGTGGATGTTTTTGCACCACATTAAATATTTACGAATTAGTAAAGCTTGTCAAAATATTACACCTGTGTGGGTTTATGTATTAGCTTGAATATTAGTAGAAATGTTTAGTGGATCTTTGGTCAATAATTTGGCTATATGCAAAATTTCTATGTTTATAAAAGTAAATATTTACAATTTGGCACGAGTCGTGATTGAAAAGAGGGAGAGGAAGGACCCAGATGCAGAACTACAATACAGGCCTTTCAAGGAGGAACAAGGGTTTATTTACAGAAATTAAAGGTGCTGCAAAGTACTTAAACCAAGAACAAATAACAGCTGTCATGATCTTTGGAAAACAAAGACAAGGAGTGGACTATATATATATATATATATATATATATATATATATATATATATATATATATATATATATATATATATATAAATGTTTGTTTTGTGTTTAGAATAGTTTTCTTTTTTGTTACTGTATATTCCCCATTGAGGTTACACAAAAACATCTTGTGTTTGCATAATTTAGAGGTATTTAAGGTGAACTTTAGGCTACGGAAACGGTGGGAGGGAGAGGATCAGGTTACACAGGTGCGCAATGATTTTCAGATTGCTGTTAGCTTTCACTCAGATGGAAAAACTAAATAGTCCGAAGAATACTATTGCTATTGCTGTTTATGAAAGCAATGTTGCGTTGTTCTAATTTATATTTTATCTTTTTACATTTCACACCCAGTGCTATGTAAACGCTGATGTGGTGGTAATTTTTTATTGTTTTTCCTCTTTCTAAATGGCATAATCCATAATGTTATACAATGACAAGTGATGATAATTACTAGACAGAGGCTGGTTAGTTTTTTAGCTAGCAACAGTTTAGCATGTTCACAAATCACTGTCAAGCTTTACCCGCTCCCTCAGAAAGCTGACAGAATCCTCTCATTGTCAAGAAGATGCTTCCACCAGGGAAAAGATCTCCCGCAATCTGAAATAATTACAGACCTAATCTAAAGGTATTAAAAATTAAATATCTAGAAATTAGTCATGGCAAATCCACTTTACAGATAGATTCCTCTGCATAACTAGGTTCTTTTAGTGGTTCACATTTCTTCCAGAGGTTTCCAATTCTGCCAAAACAACTGCTTTCTTATAATTACATTCTTTTCCTGTAGCTGCCTCTTGCTCAGGGATTGAATAGCACCAGCATCAAGGCAAGAATTCAGTAGGGGGTCATTCATGTTTGTGTGTAGATACTACAACCCATTTCTCTCAGAGAAAATGTACTATTTTCGTGTCATGCTGTCCAGTTTCAAAACACCTCAACCTGTCAGTCAGGCTCATGGATAAGTTGTGTTACTTCCTGGTCTGAAGAAAATA
The DNA here is from genome assembly GCF_017639745.1 of Melanotaenia boesemani. Taxonomy (NCBI): domain Eukaryota; kingdom Metazoa; phylum Chordata; class Actinopteri; order Atheriniformes; family Melanotaeniidae; genus Melanotaenia; species Melanotaenia boesemani. The sequence continues at coordinate 11,943,542 of NC_055704.1, read as the reverse complement.
ATATCCGTAAAAGTCATTCAGCAGCAAGACTAACTTTTTCTCCTAAGGGCATGATGTCCTTTAAGCAATATCATGGACTAATGTGTGTTTGGCCACTGATATGTGTGTGTGTGTAGTTTGGGGCTATATTTAAATACCCTATTTTTGGATCTAAAAGGTTGTTCAAAAGCAGTGCAAGAGGACAAGAAATGATGCAAGCAGGACTTTGAACATCTTTCGAGTGTAAGAAAAGAGCAACATGCCCTCCATTTCCACTTGAATCTTTCATTTGCTCTGTGACATATCTTATTTTCTCATTGAGGCCCTTAACTTATCCTCCTATATTTCACTGAATCTGGGTCACTGAATTTCTGTCATAGCAAACTGATTTTATATAAGTAAACCAAATAGACAAGGATATGGCAATTTACAAGGAAACCCACGTGTATATGCATGTATGGACCACTTGAAAACAGACCTGCAATAGGTTTCGTTTTTTTTTTTTTTTTTTTTTTTTTTGTAGGAAAAGACATTCAGCGTACATATTTTTGTCAAAGGTGCAGGGTTAATGTCACAGGATGTATTCCAAACAAAACCTTTATCATTTTCTTAATCTAAGCTTTCTTTCTTTAATTAAGCCAAATCAGAATGCATGCCTCAGTCAAAAAAAAAAAAAAACTAAAATAGCAGTCACAATATGGAGTTAAACCCAGATGTCTGAAACAGAAGCCCCACCTCTCCATCTTCCAGATAGTGCCAGGCTGTATACTGGTTCATATTGAAAACCAGTTTTTATTTTTATTTTTATATGAATTTATCTTATTCCACAGCACCGGTTTGAATACTCTAATTCAGTGATTCCTCAAGGCACACTATCCTGCAGGTGTGTTGCAACAGGGAGACATCTAAGACCTGCAGGATAGTGTGCCTTGAGGACCAGGGTTGGGAATTACTGCTCTAATTAAAGGTCCCATATTATCCAAAATTCAATTTCTAAAGGTTTTCGAACAGTCACGTGTGTCCTCATAGTCGGTGTATGAGGCCAAAAAATGACAAAATTCCGTCACCTCTCTCACTTGCTTGCTCCACTTTTTAGCAAATGTGGCTCAAACAGGGAGCCTGAGATCTTTCCTTTTTGACATCACAAAGGGAAATAACCTCTGCCCCCACTAGTGGATACTGTCATTGCCCCCCTTCCCCCCCAAGAGGAATTTTGGGGCAATACCCATTGAGTCTGGCACCCCAAAGAACACAGGGGGTCCCCAAGGCTTTGAATACTTAGAGAGATTATGATTAATGTGCACATATTGTCCCTATTTGGCTTCATCAAAGGACAGGACTAAGCCAGAATGTATTATTTATGTTGAAAATCTCATTTTTGAAAGCATAGACCAAGCATGGTTTCTGCATGGGGTGGGGCACAGGGGTCCATGGCTTTTTAGTATTTGCATGAAATGAGTCCTCAAGGTAAATAGGTTAGGAGCCACTGCAATATACAAATTGTCATGTCAATGGAATAGGCTGTTCTTAGCAGTCTGCAACAATTATATTTCTCATACTCAATGGAAAATGTGCTTAACACCCAGGTATGCATGGAGAAAATTAGAGTCAAATGCCGTAAAAAAAATACACTGACATACAATTTTTTGTATTACCTCTCACTAAAAATTACTTGGGCATCCGGTAAGAGGACTTAATGGTCTGGCCCTTGAAATGTCACTGTAAATAAAAGCCGAGCCACCCAGTGCCCCAAGTCAAGTGTCTTTTTCTCAGTAAATAAATAAATAAATAAATACCACCATCTGTGGGGCAAGAAATTCATTATTTTTACAATGGACACAATTTTTGCCTTTACCTGTGCCTAAATTGAGTGGAAACTGAGTAAAAACAAAACAAATGATGCAGGATTAAATCAATATTGATATATTTAGGACTGAGTACCAGCATTTGAAATATTGGTGTTGGCTTTTGCTGTTGGTGCAGCTTGTTCCTTTAATGTCTGCTTGACAAGTGTCTGCTTTTTCAGTGCTGAGATCAAAGCTAGCTGAAGCACATGGTTGATGCTAATCGACGTCTTGCTATCTTTGTCCTTCTTGATGTTCCTGATAGTGACTTTGACCATGTGCCAGGACATGCCTCACTCCTCTGTCATTCCTCTCCCTTCTTTGCCTCCCTGGCTGCGTTAGTCTTACTTATGCGTGTTTAGTATCCCTGAACACAAGCAATGGAATCAGAAGGGACTTGTAAAACTGTCATGTTGGGAATGGAAGTTCCATGGCTCACAGAAGAAGGATTAGAGCTTTGGAAAAGGTCATGCTTTATGGGCCTTTTGTTGAACCCCTCAAAGCAGAGGTGATTATAGAGAAGGGCATATATCCAGTGACCTGATGTCCTGCAGTAGTGCCTTCTGTTGCCTCCCGACCCAACACTCAGTAGTGGTCACACAGCCTTTTAATACCGTGTGACATTTGTGACTGTGACACAAGCCTTCAGCTTTAAAATGTGTAGAATTTTATTGAATGAATGATGCACCTGCTCCAGACAGCCTGCTGATATATGATATGGGTGAAGGTGTCATTGCTTGATGTGTGCTGCAGTTAGCTTGTCTGGCAAACAGAGATTGTGCTTCAGTTTTCTGTTATTCATTTCTGTTATTCAAAGATAACAGACTCATATCACATTTATCAGGTCAGATTTTTTATTTTTTTTTATATTTACTTCATAGGTTTTCACCTCTAAACTTGTAACACAGTGTTTGAACTCACTCATTTTAGGCAACACAATCTTCTGACCTTCAACATTCACTTCCTGTAAGCTGTTGCCTACTTTCCAAGCATTGCTTCAAATATGGAATTGGATTACATGCAGTCTTCTGATATGCACAGATACTAGGATATCTGAAGGTATCTTGTCTTTCCAAGTTGCAAAGATTTAACTTTGAAACTAAAGACTGAGAGCAAACGCAAAGGACAATCCAGTTCGATTTTCTATTTAGGACAAAAGACATAAGTTTGGAGTTTGAGTCGGAAAAAGTTCCTGTTGCTGGGATAGTCACAGAGACAGCCACAGCGCTCCGATCCAAACCACATCTCAGCACCTAAGCTCTGCCAAGTACAAAGTGCTACTCCTAAATAACACTTCTTTCCTCACTCTGATCTCATTCCTGGAATCATCACCTGCCAGCAGCTTCTAAATTTGCCCTCTGGCTTTTTCACTTGAGGGTCATTTTGTGTTAGATCCCACATTGGCAACATTTAACCTGTGTTTGTTCTATAGAGAGTCTGAACAAAGGTCAAACCAAACAATGCCACCAGATTAAAGTTACCTCATGTAATCAATGAGTTATTGATTGAGGTTAAGGAATGCCAAAAACATCAGTTGAACCAGAAAAAATGGGGATTGATAGTACCAACCACCAGTCTGCTGGAGAGTAACAATCTTTTGGCGTTTTCAGGAGATGTCCTATATAAATCTGGGAAAGGATATAAAGGTGACAAAGGGAAAGAGTTGGACCCAAGATGATTAATTACAGTTGGATAATTTTTTATTTGGGACAGGCAGCTATTGTCACATAATGGTAGAATAATACTCGATGCTGTTACAAAACACATTCATATTGAATTGAGGAGGCTGGATGCATTCCAAACATTCAGGGATGTCCTCTCCTTGCCTGTGTGTGTGTGTGTGTGGGCATTAGTCACTGTACTGGGATGCCAAAAGGGAATTCTGATGCCCTCAGACAACATACTGGGTCCTAACCTTAATAAATCAAACAGACCATTAAGTGGTATTGTTTCAAACACAGATTTCTTGTGTCTTTCTTTATTTTTAGCCATGAATGAGATCAGGTTTGCTAATGTTCCAGTACCAGATAATTCCATGGTTGATCTGTAAGTGTGTATCTTTTTGGAGGGAACCCTTTCTACTGAGGGAATATCCATGACTTTACAAGTTGTATAAAGTAGAACGTTAAGATATAAATTACTCACAAGAAGGAAGCACCTTCTCTCTGGTTTCCATACCTGACTGGGTGGAGAATTTCCCTCTGATACTGTACCATGTTGTAGCCTCATGTTCTTTTGAGTTCCACATCCCTGAACTCACCTTCTCCAGCTATTTACTCAGCATATATTTTCAGATCAGGAGCAGGTGAAAAGCAGCAGAGCAGGAGGATTTGCTTGCAGAAGGAGGAACGGTGGTCAGTTTGGAGCAGAGAACCGGCACACAGGGGACCGGCTCAAGCCGAGCAAATCTCCCGGTGTTCTCTTTACACTCAGTTTTAGTGACTTTGGCCTACATTCACAACCTTTTTCCACAAGCAGGATATTCTCAGTGTGAGACTATAATTAGAATGTCATTCTTTGAGGGACAGCGGTGGTGACTCTGTGGGATGCATTTAACCGAGTTTTCCCTTTAGTTTGATTACAGTTTAAAATTCCCTTTTGTTCTCAAAACTAGGGTTTAGTTATTCATGAAATGAAAACGATCTTTTTCACATCACCATCAGCTGAACACACAGTATGCCATGGTCTTTGAGAGTAAATGTAAGAGGTGAATGCCCGGTGCCAAAAAGCTGGACACTTGACCTAATCAGTGAGTCACTGTTAATGACGGCCATTCTTTGTAATGGCACATTTAAATTGCTCGGAGGCTTAAGTGCAGGTTTTGACAGTTCTTACTACTTGGGTCACGATCATTTTTGCATGTAGCGTCTTATCAAAAACCCATCTACTCCTGCAAGGTTGTACTGAAATATTTGTTTACCAGATTTGTACACTCACTTTCTTTATGCTGTCTTTTCTATCCTTCCTTTCCTCTCAGTACTCCTCATCTCCAATGTAATCCCCTCTAAAATGGTACATATCCCCTCACCAAGCAGGGTAAGACGAGATGTGTGGCCATATCCCTCCAAGTCTGCCTGGCATTGATCTTCCTGGCAGAGCCTGTTCTTCAGTCTCCTTTTGAAGAAAAAGCTTTTGCACATTTAACGTGACAGCGTGGCTCTGCTTTACCTACCCAGCCACACAAACAGGACACGTCAAAGATCCCTGTGAGAAAGCCTGTTGGGCTGCGTTTTGCATCTACTCACAGCATGAGTTTTGGATGTATATCCAGAAATATTTAATTCCATTATTTTACTCAGGTTTTTCTTGTACAACAGAGCTGCTATGCTCACGTGGCTTCTCTGTTTTCCCACCATCACATCCCTGGAGGTGTGCCGTTGTTTGAATGCAGCTATCTTTAGAACATTAATGAATTGAGTAAAGGTGTGAAATGGCTGCCACAGGAGGTCAGAGGCTAGTCATTTTTCATCAGGATGAAGTTAGCAAGCTTAAAAGAGGGAAATAGCTTTGTTTGGAGTGCCAAGTCATTTCAAGCCAATCTACAAGAACCAGAGGGGCCAGTCTTTTTCAGGCCAGATTGAGGAGCCAGGCTATCCACCTCTTTCAGGGATTCCTTTAACTTTCCCCGTCACATATAGCCCTTAGGTATTCGCTGGCAAATGCAAAGACAAATATCTTCCACCATAAGAATGTGTCTTTCCCAACAGTCTAATAGTGCCTATAAGCCTTGCACAACAGTGCATATAAAGTGTCTTTGGTCCCCAAAGTGTGCGAGGAGCCTCCGGCAAAACATGTTCTCTTTGTCCTATACTTTGAATGTATTCTACCTCTTCTCTTTTCCTTACTATAAACATTTATTTCATTAAAAAAAGAAAATGAATGAATTGAAGAAAGGTTTAAAAAAAAGAGAAAAACAGCAAATTGTCTAATAGCTTGTGTTGTGAAAATTATTTTTAGTGGCACAAATTTGATGATACATGATGTCCCATGTGCGGGACCTGATGTAATTTAAAAAATAAATATGTATTTTACTTTTCTACTATTCTTCCAGCCTCTCTTTTAATATCTTACACATGTTATACACCATTGGTGAGCAAAGAATCTTGAGATTTGAAGGATGCATACCATTCCAGACTCATAACTGTAGACTCAGTAAACACTTATTTCAGACAAGTCACAAACGCAAAAATATATGCACTGTACCTTTAAAGCCATACTGTGCAATGAAACTGCAACAAAATTAACCGTAACCCGGTTATTGTGTAATCTTAAAAAGGTATAGTTGGACATGTTTAAAGAATACTTAAGGTATTAAAAACCCCTCCCTGCTTTTCACTCTGTTTTTGTACAGATTAAACAAGATTTAATTAGTTAAGAATCTCGTTTTGGAGTTGCTAAAGCAAACGAATTGTCTTCTGTTTCCAACCATAAATTGAAGACACACATGAAATGGGTAAATCTTACAAAGCAACCAAAGAAGTGCATTTTCACCAACTTTTCTTTTTAGTGATTATTGCTGTAGTGTTTGCAAATTGGAAATTCCATCTTTCATCATGCAACTGATGGATCCTACATGTAATCGCCTAATACACAGCAACCTTAAAAATACTAATGAAACTGCATGAGGCATTAATGGATCTCTGTAGTTGCAGCTAGCATCTCAAACTGCCCTCTGGGGGGTAGACCAGGATGTTGGCCTTGCTCGCTCCAGGGCTTTTATTGATTTTTAACTCACTGGCTCTGATTCATGCCAATAGGTTCACTGTCCACTTTGTCTATTGTTACCTACAGAAGAGAGATGCAGTAGAAGATGCTTTAAATGTTAAAATGGTGAACAAAAAACAGATTTTCTCACATTTACTTTCCATCTAAAACATTGTACGAAAGTCTTGGCTTTCAAGTTTTTTTGTACCTTGCTTTTCTTTTTTGCATCACTTAAGACATAAAGACCATCATGATGCAAACTGATGAAGCACTTTGTGTCATTCTGTCCAATTCTTTCTACAGACACCTCAGAAGGTGCATAACATTATATTTCATTGCTCAGCTGATGCTGTTGCTTTCCATCTGGTGTATCATTATCTCATTCACTCTCCTTTCTTTTGCCCCCCACCATCAGGTCTGTCATTGATATATTAATTCAATGACAGACAAATGTAAAAACAAAGAATAATACTTGAGTGTTAAGTGAAGCCCTGTATCCATACAACACCCAGACCACCATTCTGCCTGCCATGATACTGGGCAGGATAAGTAAGAAAAAAGATCTCCAGCAGCCTTATTGGGACAGGTTAGGACTAAAGGCAGGCCAACAAAAACTGGAAAAGATGGTGCCTTGAAGGAAGCAGATGCTGCTCTAAAATCTCAATAGATCTTTTTGCTTTGAGCTCATTTACACATCACGGAAGTGTAAATGTTAAAGCTTTACCATGACAGAAGAAGCCATATATGAACACAATCCAGAAATGTTACACTCTCCTCTGACTCAAAGTGCATTTAAAATAATCTGATGCAAAGTAGAAAACTGCTCTGCAGTCACATGAATCAAAACTTTAATTTCTTTTTGGAAACCATGGACACTGTTTCCTATGGACTAAAGAGGAGAAGGACCTTTCAGGTTATAATCAGTGGTCAGTTCAAAAGTCTGCATCTATGATGTTATTGGGTTGCATTAGGGCCTTTGGCGTGGAAGCTCCATCTTGTCAGGGAAGGACTTGCATATTAAAGCAAGACAATGCTAAACCACATTCTGCATTCATAACAACAGCTCGGCATTGTAGGAGAAGAGTCCAGGTGCTGAACTGACCTGCCTACAGTCTGGAATAAGTCTAAAGTTGTCTGGATTTGGATATAAATCACTGTATTAAAAAAGATTGCATCATTGGTGAGTTACCTACATTTCAATTGCAAATGTTTTGGTAAAAAATCTTTTCCATCAACTGAATCACAGGGATCAAGTTTTTCCAAAAGCAAATCACGTGTATCTAGTTATAGGAAACAGCAGATTATTTCATTCTAAGAGACTCATTGCAAAACTTATTTTTTAATCATCCATCTTTTGATTTAGAGATGTTTTTCCCCAATTTTTACTGTGTTTTATCATCTTGTCAAAACAAGTCCAGAAATATATAACAGTGTGAGCTTCAAAGCTGCTACGGTGCAAGAAATACTTCAGACATCAATGTTCAGACTGGAGGAAACATGTGAGGAACTAATAGAAGTTTTGTATTTGAAGCAACTGAGCTGAGCACTCTGATATAAAAGATTATTAAAATATCTGCCTGTACACCACCTGCAACACTTCTGACAAGAACAAAATACAGCTCTCCTCATTAACACTTGAGTGTATCATTGATTAGCATTAAAATGTTTGCCATGGAAACAGCTTACGCAGGTCCCGGTTTCTATGTCTAATTGTTTTCTGTTTTAAAAGATTCAGACTTGAAAGAGGTCAAACGTCAAAGAGCAGCACAATAATATCAAATTGAAACAACATAGCTCATTTTGTGTCAATTGGACCTTTGTTCTCTTGAAAAGCTTCTTCAGTTTCCCCGAAGGCTTAAAAAACACACTGTAAGTGCAAGAAAATCAAGGGGAGGTGAAGGTGAGTGGGAATGATTTGTGAAGTGTTTTTAACTCCAGGTGAAATGAAGCATAGCCTCCACTGCACTCCAGGCAGCCTCATTGGTCACCATTTACACGTGAAAAAGGCCATTGGTCACTGGCCATTCATCATGTTATGAAGTGATCGAGAGTTTGGTGCAAAATTGGCTTCTGTAAAAAAAAAGAAAAAAGAAAATGGAACAACCACTCATGGAAGATGCTCATTCATCGTTTTAGACTGCTAAAAACAACAACAAAATATCCTAGCTCTGGTTCAGGACTATATTATTCAGCCTTGAAGAACATTAAATAGAATTGTCATTGATGGGAACTTTTTATTTTATTTATCATTTTTTATATCCGTCTGATTCCAGCCTTGCTGAATCACCTCTTGATCATCACTGACCTTTATTCAACCGAAGTGTGAGACACTGTGGCTTGTAGGCCTTTCCAGGTCTCCATCTAATCATAAAACAACTAAGTGTTGGGCAAAGCTGAAAATGAAAGTCACAGAAGATGAACTTACTAGTCTTGTTACGACCCCTTCTTCTTTTGTGGCTTTGTTAATTATGTTTGTGTGCAGGTGCAGCTGGAGTATTCGGCGGGGCGTATATAAGACCCGCCTACAATCGGCCTGGTCTCTTCTTTCTTTGCTCCGCTCCCAGGCCGGACCTGCGCCGTTGCACCTCGCGTTTGTGTTTGGTTTAGTTCTACATCATACAACACTGCCTGCATTATATTTGTACACACAACCAAGCACGCCCTGACATTACTGATATTGCAGACAATCACACTTCATGATTATATTATTTTGTCTTAAGTTTTGGTTTAATAAATAATTATAATTGGTTTTCTTGGTTGTTCGGCGTTGTTTTGTTATAACCGTACGGCTGGTTGTAACAAATGGGGGCTCGTCCTTCTTGTTCTCGGGTTTTTGTGTTCTCGTTGGGTGCGCCGTGGTTGTTCTTTTGAGTGTGCGTTGGGTGGTTTGTTTTGGTTGTTCTTTGTTTGGTGTTTGGCGCCTGCGGCTGTCTTTGTTGGCGGAGGGACGAGCCCGCGGTGACGTCGTTGGCTGGGAGTGGAGTTTCGTTTGGCCGGGGTGAGTTGGTTGCTTTTTGCGGCTTAGCCGGTCGGTTGCAGGCTCGGTGCCCCGGTTAGGTGTGGAGACGTTGCTCCTTTGGGCTTCGTCTGTGTTTTTTTTTGTTAGTGTCGCGGGGACGCGGTTAGTGTTCGCTGCGCCAGCAGTGATCTCGGGGGCACGTCCGCGGGGTTTGAGGGGGTGATCTGTGTAGATTGCCTCGCGTCCCCGCTGGTTTTCAGTGCGTAAGTACCCGCCGCTGGCCTGCGTGAAGACTAGGGTTGAGCTTGGTGTTAGGTTAGATAAGTTTTGTTAGGCAGGTGTGGTAGCGGGGCATTGGGTCTGCTGCTGTTTGTTGGTGCCGTTTTTGCCGTTTGGCCTGCGGTGTTTGTGTTGTGTGGGGAAATCATGGTGACTGTGTCGGAGTTTTTTCGCTCTCCTTCGCTGGAATTTTTGGAGGAGTGTACAAAGGATCAGCTGCTGGAGATTGGTCGTTATTATGGCGTTGAGATTGATAGCAAACGTCTTAAGGAGAATTTTAAGGCCATCCTGATTGCCAATTTGACGGAGAAAGGTGTTCTTTTGGCTAAGCCTCCGTCGGATTCTTTGCCGGGTGCAGCTTCGCTGACGCCGGGTGCGGTTTCGTTACCGCCGGGTTTGACGTTTGAGCAGCAAAAGGAATTGCTGCGCTTACAGTTTGAGATTGAACGCGTGAAGCTGGAGTCAATAAGGGAAAGCAGGCACAGTGACGCTGCGGTGCGCTCGTTGTCGGGTTCCTCTGCTGCCGACACTTTTGATGTTCTTGGTAACTTGCGCCTTTTGCCTCAGTTTCAGGAGAGCGATCCGGACTCTTTTTTCCTGATTTTCGAGCGGTTGGCCGACGCACGTAAGTGGGACAGTTCGGCGCGCGCTCTGTTGTTGCAGTGCGTTCTGGTGGGCCGCGCTCAGGAGGCGTTTTCTGTGCTGTCCGTGTCGGATAGCCAGGATTATGTTAAGGTGAAGGCGGCTGTTTTGCAGGCTTATGAGCTGGTGCCTGAGGCATACCGACAGCGGTTTCGGTCTTGCGGAAAGGCCGCTGGGCAGAGTTATCTCGAGTTTGCTCGGGATTTGAAGTTGCATTTCACGCGCTGGTGCTCAGCTGCGAAGGTGGCTGATTTTGAGCGGCTGTGTGAGTTGATTCTCTTGGAACAGCTGAAGGAGTCGGTGCCGTGTGTGGTTGCCACGTACATCTGTGAGCAAAAGGCCGAGACGGTGGCTGTGGCTGCGGCGCTGGCGGATGACTATGTTTTGACTCATAAGTCCCAGTTTCTGTATAGTGATGGGCCTTTTCCGGGTAGTGGGCGTGGTGAGTGCCGAGCTGCGTCCGTGCGTCGTGGGGATGTGTCGTCTGACGCGCGTGCCGGGGCGGACGTGTGCCACTACTGCCGTGAGAGGGGTCACTGGAAGGGGGATTGTCCTGTGTTGTCATCTAGGGGGAAAACCTCGGCACAGAATGTTAATCCGACCGCGTTTGCAGATCCGGGTGGTTCTCCTGTTGCCGCTGCTGGAGTGTGCACTTCATTTCCTTTGCATGTCCCCGACGCGCTGGATTCGTATGCCCCTTTTATTCGGACTGGGTTCGTGTCCTTGACAGGTGGCGCGAAGACTCCTATTCGGATTCTGAGAGACACGGGTGCGTATGATTCGTATGTCGTGGGTTCGGTCCTCCCGTTCTCTTCCCGTTCGGCTACTGGTGATTATGTTGTGGGTCGTGGCATGGGCTTGACGACGTTGCCTACTCCGTTGCATAGAGTGGTTTTGGACTGTGAGCTGGTGCGTGGGGAAGTGTCTGTGGGCGTGCGGGCCGCGTTGCCCGTGGATGGAATTCATTTTATTTTGGGGAATGGCCTGGCGGGCGGCCGTGTTTGGTCTGCTGATCCCTTCTTGCTGCGCGCTGCCGGTTCGCTTGTTGGTGACAGTGGTGTTCGTGTGACAGCCTCCCCTGTGGTTGCGCTGTGTCCGTCTGTTCAGGGGGGTGGGTTGTCTCCGCCTCCTAGGGTGTTTCCAGCGTGTGCCGATATGCGTGCTATGTGCGCGGCTTCGCTGGATGCGGTCGCTGTGAGGGAGGACGTTGCTTTGTCTGTGGCAGATTTTCCTCTTGAGGTGTCTCACGAGGAGTTGGTCCGGGAACAGCGTGCTGATCCGTCTTTGACAGTGGCCTTTGGTCTGGCTGTCCCAGGGGCGGCAATAGCAAGCGTGGCGAGTGGGTACTTTGTGCATGATGGTTTATTGTTTCGGAAGTGGACATTTGGGGGCGACCGGGCGCGTGAGGTTGTGTTTCAGCTGGTGGTTCCATCTATATTTCGCACTGTTGTCCTCGGAGTTGCTCATGACGACTCTGGTCATTTTGGTGTGCGGAAAACATATTTGCATCTCCGCAGGCATTTTTTCTGGCCGGGGGCGAAAAAAGATGTGTCTGCTTTTCTTAAAACGTGCCGGGTCGTCCGTTCCGGTGCCGGATGACCCCTGCTGTGTTCGGTCGGGGCGTGACATTGCTAGAGCTGATGCGTTGTCGAGGGCTCCTGTGGTTCGGTCTGTGGGTTCCCTGGTGTGTGGTGGTTGCCCTGTTTCTCACCTTCTCTTCCCCTTTAGGTGCCGGTGGAGGTGATGGTGAGGGTAAATTTGGTTGGGTGTTTGTACACGTTTGTTTTTGTTTTGGTTTTGTTTCGGTGGTTCACGGGGATGACTCCCCATGACCCCCGTTTTTATGGGGGGTGGTGTTACGACCCCTTCTTCTTTTGTGGCTTTGTTAATTATGTTTGTGTGCAGGTGCAGCTGGAGTATTCGGCGGGGCGTATATAAGACCCGCCTACAATCGGCCTGGTCTCTTCTTTCTTTGCTCCGCTCCCAGGCCGGACCTGCGCCGTTGCACCTCGCGTTTGTGTTTGGTTTAGTTCTACATCATACAACACTGCCTGCATTATATTTGTACACACAACCAAGCACGCCCTGACATTACTGATATTGCAGACAATCACACTTCATGATTATATTATTTTGTCTTAAGTTTTGGTTTAATAAATAATTATAATTGGTTTTCTTGGTTGTTCGGCGTTGTTTTGTTATAACCGTACGGCTGGTTGTAACAGTCTTCTACTGTCCAGCCCCTGTGGTTCAAACCTCAGACAGATCTTTGGTTCTCACTAGTTAAGGTGAGTTTTGCCTGATTCCAGTCCTGCCTGTGGGACCCTGTTTCCAGCTGTTTTTGCTGTGCATTTCACCCTAGTTTCAGTTTGCCACTGTACTTGACGATCACTTGATGTCAGACTATGGTCTTTGAGTGATGAGTTTGCAGTCATCCCTTTCAGTTCAAGTTGTTTTTGCCCTCTGCCAGACTGTGACGTTGTTAAAGCAGAATGAGATGGGCGTGTAATACTCAGATGTTGATTTTAGAATAAATAGTAGTGGTCTCTGTATATTTTATCTAGCTTATGCTCTTGCAAAATCCCAATTTTCTATGTCTGCTTGTAAATGCAACACTTCCATCTTAGCCTCTCCCCACTGAGTCTGCAAGCAGGTGAGTAAAGCGTAGACGCGATTAAAAATAGAAGCAAATTTCACATATATACCTTAAGCAATGTTTAAACTTTATTACATTTTACTGTAAATTAAATTTAGATTTGAGGCATGCTAAGAAATGCTAGCTGCCGAGTTAATGTTTAAAAAATAAATAAAGTCGAATTGAAGTTTCTCATCATTATTAGGACATTAGTGGTTCACTCACAATATCATTGTAAATTACATTGTGGTAAAAGCCAAATTGTCCTTTTTTCTTCTACTCATAGAAACAAATCTTTAATTTTACTTTGTTAAATTTGTATTATTCGTTTTTCCCTTTTTTCTATCAATAATGTATGCTTTGCTTTTAGCTGAACTCTGAAAAGTGAAAAAAGTGCTATGAAATTGTTTGCAGTGGGGTTTTTTATGTAAGTGTTAAATGATTTGGTGAATGTAGCTGTGAAAGTTGCTTTATTCATAAATAATCTTTTTCACTGACAACCATGTGTTTGTTCTTTTTTAAAATCAAATTCGGTACAAGACAGGATGGATCCATGCTTTCATGTTATTCTGAACTTATCTGAATCTTACATCTGAAATGGAGACTCATCACACCAGGCAACATTTTAACAAAAACTTTTGTTTCCAAATTTTGGTGAGCCTGTGTGGATTGTAGTCTCAGTTTCCTGGAGACTGATTCGTATTTAGATCAGAGAGATGTGGAACTTATATTTCCACTTTTTCAGGTGATGTCAATCAGATTTTGTCATATTGGCTCACACATATGCAGTGCACCCAGTAAAACTGCAGATTCTCCCCTAATAACAAACCCAAATTTAACAGACCATCCTTCTGCTAGTCAGTACCAAATTTAGTACCAGAAAGCTGCAAAACCAGGTTTGAGTCTGTGTGTGTGCATGTGTGTGTGTATGTGCCTGTTCAATTTGTTCTTTGATGTCAAGGCAGTACAGTAATCTTTAGAATTTGTTTTAGATGTGTTACATTAGACATTTGTTATGACAAATGTTTAGAAAATGAAGCAGAGAATAATGTGGATGTGCTATTTTTGTCTTTACCTCCCCTTGAGACAAGGCTTATTCTCTCATCTGAACGGTTCTATGGAAAAATAGATGAGTAAAAAAGACTTAAGTCTTGTTTGTCTTTTCCAGTCCTGCATTTCTTTAGTCATTATGACTTCACCACACACACACGCACACACAGATTTCTCCTCTCCCTCGCTCATTGGCCATGGATGGCAATGACCTTGAGGCAGTGGAGAATTTGGAAATCACAAACCCGTAAAACAGTCAAGGGAGTCAAGGGAGGGATGGATGTCGATGCTTTCCTAGGCAGACCTCATTTAGTAGTTGGGGGGCAAGGGAAGTGTGTGCTTTCATTACAGAAGTTGATATCCAGACTCACCGGTGGGAGGCAGGGAGAGAGACAGATAGGGGAGTATTAGAGGGAAAGAGTAAAAAAAAATAAATAAATCAAAGGACAGAAAAAAAGCTACAGGATCCCTAATGGAAGCTGGACTATATGAGAATGCGTTCAATTCTCCTGCTATTCTGAACTTCTACTTTTCCTCCACTGACTTTCACATAAATGCAGCAGGTATATAGTCTGATTTAACTTCTATTTGATGGCATGCCACTCACTCATTTAACTGCTCATTCATGAACAATACATATGCCCACACAAATATGGTACAAACGCTGCAGCACTTCATGTCTACATGATGCAATTTCCTTCCCTCTAGCAATTTGTTTCATCTTTACACAACATCAGGGCTGCCCTTTCACTCCACACATCCAACCATAGCTGCGCTGCACATCTCAGTCACCTTTGGGGAAAACAAATGTTTATATCTCCGCTGCCTCGTTGCTTAGATCACCTCCACCTTGCAGAGTTTGTGGATACCTACACGCTGAATGCAGGCAATCAGTGTGCCGACACATGCTGCCTCTGCCTTGCTGAAGTGATGATACTTAGATACAACTCAATACTAATACCCAGGAGAATACTTGGTACCATCTTCAATATCTCAGAAAGGGAATATGACCAATGAAAAGGCAATAAAGTTTTTAGCAAAAAGGGCTCCAGACTTTTTCCTCTCATGCAACACTATACAATATTCCTGTCTTTACAATATCTTAAAGGTGTCATGTTTAAGAATTACTGACCTCTAGTGGTAAAAACAATCATAGCAATGACTTCACATGCCAACCCCAGCTATGTATAGATGGTGACTGTCGATGGTCAAAACTCTTCCAGACATACAGTACCAGTCAGATGTTTGGACATACTTACCCACTGGATTTAATGGGAAAGTGTTTGTTTTTCTAGTTTGCTCAGAATGAAGCCATCTTTCTGTCTTCCTCCTCCTTCAGTTGTGTCCATGTGTTTAGGAATGCTCTGCTTTCCTAACACTGCTAACTCACTGTACATTGTTGCCTTTAAAACCTTAAAATATGAGAAAAGCAATCCTATTAAGCTAATACTTTGATGCTCCATGGATTGATTAAAAAATTTAAGTTATTTGTTCCTACAACAGACAGCTTAATGTTATGAAGCGTAGACATGCTGGATGGGAGGTGATGGAAGGGCCTTTTTACAGAGGTGCTGTGTGAAGTTGGGTTGCAAAGATGCAGCTACGTTATCCAAATTTCATTTTTAAACCGTGGCTTGCTTTTTTTGACAGCATCAGTATTGTTCAAAACAAAAGATACAACTTATGATTGAACGTGAGTCAAATTTCTGTTTTACCACCCAAATATTTCATGGGTTTTTTCTCTGGCTGTGCACCAGAACAGATCAGTTTCAATGAATTTTGCTCAGTTGTTCGGAACAATTAGTTAGTCCGGGAAGACTAATCTTCCTACAAACTCTTAACATTATAATAAAATAGAGCGTAAGAGAAAATGGCACAGTGGTAAATTTGAAGGATATGGAGGAGTTGGAGGCAAAACTCCCCAAATAGATAATCAGAAAACTGAGTAAAAGGTAGAACAATAAAAATGAAAATAAAAACCTTTTATATGAGCCAATAGTTTTGTTGAAAACCTAACTACTGTGTTCAAATTGAAATGGTTAATAAACATAAGAGTACCGCCTGAGTACTAAACATTCCTATCCTTTAAGTTTTATTAAGTGCATTGTTCTTTTCTTTCCTTCTAGTTTTATTATATTTATTTCTTCTAGTTTTATTAAGTGTATTATTAAGTTAAGTCCATTATTAGAAGACTTTGACGATTACAGCATATAAGCTTGTGTTTGGTTTAAAGTAGCAACATTATTATTGGTTCAAATAAGGCAGTTAATTCTTTCCCAATGCCAGTTGTACTCAAGGTTTTGAGTCACGCTCAAAAACTACCTTGCAAGGGAAAAATCTAAAATCTATGACAAATGACGGGATGGCATTTTACTATATTCTGTAGGATGTGGTGGATAATAATTTCTGATAACCATTACTTGCTGAGATCGAATACTTTATGATCTATTAACACATCCCAGACAAACACAATGGGACCGAGACTGAGCTGTATGTTATTGCAGAATCGTTTGACACAGGGTTGAATCCCAATAAAACACACTGAAAAGATTGATGTTTTTAGGGTTATATAGAACACTATAAAAAAGAGCAAAGGAGTCAACGATCCACTGATCATTAACATGCATTTTTGCAGTTTTTTTATTTTTAGTTTTTTTGTAGGTTAAGCAATGAGGATTTGGTTTTATGGTGATGTGGTGAAGTAGTCTTTGTTAATTCCTGCTCTAGGGCTTCTTCAGTCTTCTGTGTTGTTCTTTTCAGCAGCTTCTTATGCATTCTTCTTACTCCCTGCGGGCTAATTGGCCCCAACTCGATATGAAACGCCAGATAGCTTCACCCATAATGCTTAGCGCTGATATTCATTCTCTGGGGGCTGCTCTATTGTGTTTCAGTAAAAGCTAGCCCGGTTTGTGTGCCTGTTTGGCTGGAGAGGAGACAATTTGGGGTGACAGTGCTGTTATATGTCTGTGTGTGTGTTTGCTTGTGATGTCATGTGTGTCTGTCTTCAAGTGCATGCCAGACTGTCTGCATGGTACAGTGCAAACACACTGAATGCTGGCTGCTCCCAAATGTCACTTTCTGCTGCGCAGGTTGCCTGGCAGCATGTTGAGGTTGGATGAGCATATTAATTTGATGAGAAGCCACACTGTTGGGAAATTGATGCAGATCTGCTTGCTTTGTATTCAGACTGTCATAATTCAAAATCCTCTTATGTAAGCTAAATATTGGAAATAAATGGTATTAACTCACAATACAAGAGATTATCTCTCACCGAGGAGTCTTGTTTAGATTTCATATTGTGGTAACTATAAGCAATGTGATTCATGCAACTGGCCTGTAGTGTTACTAAGCAAGTCTCGATTTGATCTTGAGGTACTTTTTAACTTGCGTTCACCTTACCTCCTGATGTCTGTTTTAAGTGAGTTAGGACAGTAAGCATTCAGTGTATTGCAATTTGCGCATCTTCATCGGGACATCCCAAACAGTTACGTAAACATTCACCAAGCACTTTACAAAGGAGCTGCCACAGATTTTACAAGTGGATATAGTATAGTGATGTAATCTGCTGGTTTGTGGATTAATGTTTTAAAGCCTGGAGGACAGCATATAAATTAATAAGGACATGGCTGATTTCAGAAGCAGTTGATTTGAATTCTGCAAAATGTGTCTTCTGTGGTTGGAATAATGATCCTCTTAATTGGTATCATTAAACACTTTCAAAAAGGTTTGATGGTTTCAAGTCTTAAGTTCAGCCCAGTCTCACCAATGGTTGTAAAATATAAACATTTGTCCACATATATATAAGAATATAGTGAAGTAGTTTCTTGGTGTAGAAATAATGGGATGCCTTGGTTTTAGGCAATTGTATGTGGAAATGTACTCTTCCCCCCATGGACCAGTGTAGTTTTCACAGTTTGTCTTGTTATTTGAGTTTGTTAAAGATGGCTTTTTCCAAATGATGGTCCCATTGAAAGTAAGATACACTATAAAACCAAGAATTGGTGACGGGAGGGCTACCTTGGAATTGGTTCATTGCTATATGATGTAGTTACATCATCTCTGTCATATCAAAGACTTGCTTGTAATGTTCAGGCGTTCATTCTTGAATACAAATTTAGTGTCAAGATAACTACATCCATCATTTTTATACAGACTATAACCCTTTTCAGACATAAGAAATGTAACATTAATGGCTCCATCAATTTCGGTTGACACTCAGTTACTCAGACATTGTTACCTTTTATGTTAATGTTACGGTTCATTTAGGCATGTCAATGAAAGTGATGGAGAGTGCCACAGTGTCTGCACGGTAGTGGCCATCATTGAGAGATAGGACAGTACATCAAGTGAGGTATTGTCTATCATTACTGTCTCATGGGTTCAGTTTTTTCATATGGTATTACAAAAGGTATTCTTGTTGGCATGCCAGGTGCACAGATGTGTAAAACATAAGGACCCATGGATGGAAGCAGCTTTTCTGCATATAAAGTGATGATTTTAATTTATTTATTTACTGGTCAGTCGGTGGCAGTGAATGAAATTTCCATTGAAGTTACTAATTTGCAAGTATACCATTTTTACTCATAGCATACATAAAAAGGTTAAATGTTTGACAGACAGCCATGATCACATCTGTGGTGGTGCTTTGTCTTTGTTGTACAGTAACACACAAAGACGACTGAAATATTTGATAAAATATCCAACCTGCCGTGCATACAACATGCATGGCAGGTTGGATATGTTGATCATCTGTTCATCACCCTCATAATAAAAGTCAAAATTTCAGAGCTGCTGCAGCTCAGCTCCTTATCCGTCTCTTTCTCACTCTTTTTTTGAACGTTAGTGAGATAGTAATGGGAGCCACTTCATGAATCATTAAAAACATTTTTTTTCCACGATAGGGTGCGATTTAGCTAAATGGATGTGGACCATGAGAGCTTTTCCATCTTATTTTTTTTTATTTAGTGTTTGGAAGACTGATGGTTGGGATAGTCATGTGTAAGCCACAGCCAGCACTTCACATTCATTAAAGTACCAGGGCATTCATTAAAGTAAACGTTACTCTTTCTTCATACCTCTCTTTTACAACCAATAATTTCTGCAATTGCTATCACTTCATAGCTGGCTTGTTTGTTCTTTTTTTTCCCCCTGAGGATTTTGATTTCATCAGCTTTCACATAATGTAATTATAGGGCTAATGGCATTTTTTTTTTATCCCCCAGAGATTTGAGAAGCTACTATATCTAACAGCAAGTTGTGATATATTTAAATTTTAGAAGATCAGACCAGAATTTAAATTAAAAAATAGAAAAGGAAATAAATTAATAAGCTTTGTGACAGGGCATTATGTAAGGATAGTGACTTCACAAAATAATAGGGCTCATCCTCTTCTGACCATGAATGATAATTTGTCCAAGGACAAACATTGTCTTAAACAAATTTAATTGGATTCTAGCCAGTAAGTTGGAAAATACCATGTTTCTACTGAAAATTTATAAATTCACAGTTAAAAGGAAACTGCTCTATAAGGAAAAAATAAATGAATTGTGGTTAACATTCTAACATGCAGCCATTTATCTGTAGTTGTTCATATATTTTTATGAACAGTTCTAGCCCACCTAGTGCAGCACCAGGAACTTGGCCATTGGCAAAATCTGCTGTTTTCTACAAATGGATATGGTCACACATCCACAGCAATAATTCGACATATAGCTTATTTATTTTGGCACAGATCAGTAAAGCATTACTGCTGTAGAACCCAACTTTAAAAATAAAATTTAAGTTTTACCTCCAATGGCAGCAGCGCCATTGTCAGAGATATTTGGGCTTCTATTAATTAATCTACATATGCATTCTTATCACTGCGCATGTTGAACCATGGTGTTGATATCATTGTACCACCAGTGTCCAACGGAAACATGCACAAAATCAATACTGAAGCAAGTGGGCTGCACATCAAGCAATGATTGTGATATAATGTGAAAAGTAAACAGTAAAGTCTTTTACACACTGGTCAAAAAACTTCCTAATACATGGTAGAATCTTTTTACTAACACCTGTTAGCATCTTTTCTTTAATACATCCTAACATCTTTTCGCTAACACCTGTTAACTGACACCTTTTAGCATTTTTTTCCACTAACACCTGCTAGCATCTTTGTGCTAGCACATGCTTCCATCTTTTCGCTAACACCTGGTAGCATCTTTTTGCTAACACCTGTTAGCAATCTTTGCTAATGATGGCCATAGCTCATGTTTGCTTTACAGAAACCAAATCTCCTTATAATAATATGTCTGTTTTTGATATGCCAAACTGAAAAAAAGATAATGGAAAAATAAAGAAATGACTGCTCAAAACTTTACTAAGTTCAAACTAAACATCCAAATTGGAAACTTAAACATATTGCCAACAATGATGGAAAATAGATGGGAGTAAAGAATTGTTCATTTCAATATGAAATCAGCTGTATGTATTTTTAAAAAGATTTAAATGATAGGTCAAGGTTTTTGCTAAAATGCTAAGGCATTAAAGGTGTTTTTCAGCTAATTTGATTTCATTTTTTTTTAAATATGAATCCCCAAATTCACCTCTACAACTCTACAATTTAGTGTTCTACAACATGACAGGTTTCATGAGTGATCAGTAAGGACCAGAATACATACTGAATCTGATATGAATAATTCAGCAAGCAAGCCACAAATAGATCTGCCATTGTGGCTTTGATCCTTTTTGAAGAATAAATGGCACAAAAAAAACTCCTGGTTGTTGTATCTGACAGCAGCAGCACGGTCGAGCGGAGGTCAATTCACCAGATTAAGGTGCTTATATTTATAATGTTTAATGGGTTGTTAATATTTTGCTACTAACTTATAGTATAATATTGGTCATTGAATGTCATCCATATGTTTTGTTAATCTTTACCATCAGAATTTACCTGGTTTATTAGCAAGAATGATTCAGATAGACAGAAAATGGTAAGTTTAAATTTGCATATAATTGTCAGAACAAAGTCTTCATCTCATGGATATCATAAAATTAAACTCCCATGTGTAGCCTTAAACAAATTGTTGTACTTTCCAGTACAAAGTGTGTCAAATTGAAAATTAGGTGTTTTACATTTAGCTGGAAGCCACTCATCAGGCACAAGTCCCTGATCCCAGCTCTACACAGGCCTTGAAAAAAATACTATCTGACCTGCATCTGCATAAAAATTGGGGTTTCTGCAGTCAGTGGAGGTGTAGGTGTGTGAGTATTTGAATATCAAACATGAATTCATTCATTGGTTCTTGATTTCATCATGGTTTGGTCTCTACATTTAGATGAAAGACTCCTCAGGACATAAAGGACATATCTCCTATACCTGGGTTTCCGCTACATAAATGATCATGGCGTGCCGTCATGGCAAGACAAAAGCCGCCATGCCATCAGAAATATGACTTTTCTTTTTGTTACAAATGTAAATTATATTGTATGAATGGATCCATATGATCATAAAGTCTATATTTGTGCACATTTATGGACCATATTAAGAGTGTGAATTGTTTTTTCAGGGAAATGTGACACTGCTCTGCAAATAACTTAATTTTGAAAAACAAACAAGTCTCAGCTTCCTGTCCGGTTCTACTCAAGAGTGCCGGCGGAGAGGTGACTAACTGTCAAATACTCCATGAAAAGTGAGAACTTCTCAAGGCCGTGAGAAAAATGTTACTTTAGGTCTGATCAGTTTATACTTCACGAGAAGCTTTGCGCGCGATGTTGGGGACAAATGTTCCAAGACATATGTCTGTTTATTTGGTTATTTTTTAGTTAGAGTCTGTTTGTTTTAGAGTGAGGTCACGGGGTGGGTGGTAGGGATCGAAGTCAGTTAAGTTTGTGTGTGTGAGGGACAGTATATGATTAGGTTTGTGTGTGCTTTGACTGTTTTGTGATAAACTTGGGTGTGGGGTTGCTTGTGTTTTTAAGATGCAAAAACCTTTGTTTTTTCATTATGAAAAGCACTTTTTGCTGTTGTTATGCATAAAAAGTGTGTTATAAAGTTTGATTTAATTCTATTCTGCTGTTTTGAGTCTTAGTTATTAAATTGCTATCAATTTTATCAATAAATTTTATACATTTTTACTTAAACTGTAGGTTATAAATTCATCTTAACAATTTAATTGGGTTAATACATACACCTCAATCAATAATCAGTGTTGTAAATGCAAGTTTACTTTTCTCAAATCAATCTTGTTGAATCATCCAAAGCAATTTTCCTGAAGTCATCAGCCATTACTGTGAGGGCTGAAGCTGAATACTTCTTCCTTACAATCTCCAAGTTGTAGAGAAATAGAAGAACTGCATCCAAAAGAATATGATCCACTTCAAAAGGCCTAATACATCATGAACCACCAGGGTCTGATACATTTCACTAAGAAACACAACTTTGATTTCACTTCATAAGGTGATTTTGTATGTAAAGATGTTATACAATACATTATAAAACATGTACTTTCTAGATATGTTTGTCAAGACTAGTGAGGTGGTAATGGAGACTGAAGCAAGACCCAGAACCATGTGTGCAAAGTTAAAAAGGGTTTGCTGACCAGGGGCCCAGAGTTAACTGTGGAGACTTGTAGAATGGAGCAGCGAGAGGTACAGGAATCAACACAGGAGGCCACTTCTGTCAGAGGAGAGAATGAGGTTAGTCTGTGTTACTGGAGATTAAGGCCTTTGAAGTTAGACTGGCAGGGTTTCTTACTTGGATCTTTCAAAAGGGTAGGCAACAGGGGGGAGCAACTGGACACGGTTCTTCTGTAGAGGGTGGACAGTCAAGTATGCTAGGCATCCAGGACATTCATTGTTGTGGAAGTAAACCAACTTAAATGATTTCTCTTTATAAATTATATGGAGGCCCTTCAGTGGTTGTGGAGTTGTTTCTTAAAAGAGAGGGAAAACATGGATGTAAACACAGGCAATATACTGGGACCCACAAGTACAAACTGGAGCCTGATAACCACAACCACACAAAAACAAACCGGTGGAAAATAGTGCTTGAGCTGGTTCTTAAACACTGATCAGTGATCATTAAATGTAGCACAGGTGTGCAGGCACCATCTAGAACAAAGTAGAGAAAATACCAAGCCAACCCAGGACCATGGCAATGTTATTACTCCTGTTCAGTGACATCCTTTTGTTCCTTCTTATAATATTTTTTTCCTCTTCCTAAATTACATGGTGAACTATATCTGCAACAAAATAAAATTTAAAAAAGAATGTTTTTCTGATCAGGGAGTGAGACCTCAAATGGTGATACTGTGATATTGACACATACCCGACATCAGCTAGGTTTATGTGATTAAAAAGGGGTATGAGCCAGAAAAAAAAGTATATATATATATATAATTTTGTAAAGGTTTGGGGTTTTACGTTAACTTAACTTAACTTAATGTAACTTTCACACACTCTGGTGTGAGATCAGCTTGCTATGTGGTGTGATAGTGGTTGATTTTGTTTGGTCACAGTTATACATGAGGACCTAATATAAGTTTAAAATGGTTATAATAGTAACAATGTTTTAATTGAAACTTGTCTAGTGTGTGTGAAGGGAGTGGGTAATATCAAACCGCAATCAAAGACAAACACTGAAATCGTTCAGAAACTATACTCACTGATGCATCAATATAGAAACCCAAGCCCATCACGACACTCTATAGCCCATCTGTAGTACAGTCTGCATTGGTCTGCAGTCTCATGGGGGATTATATCATTGGCCAGAGTACTCTATATGGCAAGCTGCTGTACCTACTCACAGTTTGCCTATGGCCATCTATCTTATGGGGCATAATGGCAAAGTCAAACCTGCAATTTCAGTTGGCCTGATTAAGGGGAGGGGGGATCTATCTTCAAGCCAGCTGTGCCTGCAATCAGACATTTACAGAAGCATCCCTGCTGATCAGCTGGGGACAGATACATGGAGATGGAGGATGAGAGCTAATGTCACGCTCAGTGGTTTCATTGGGCTGATTGGAAGAGCACTATTTTGGGTAGATTTTTGTGTTTTTTGGAACATGTGAGGAAAACCCAGTGTTTTTCTGCCTGATTTGTTACAGCAGTGACAGCCGTGTAGAATCAATGGCTACTGCAAAATTATACCAAAATTAGGCATATTTATAGAAAAATATAGAAAATAATTTAGAAATTTTGAAAAACTTGGAAAAAATTATTTTAGATGAATTTAAGTAAAATCATCTGGTTAGATGCCTCCTGTATGTCTTCCTGGTGAGATGTTTTGGGCATATCCAATTCTGTGGAGGACCGAGAACATGCTTGAGGACCTATGTGTCTTGGCTGGCCTGGGAACACCCTGGGAGTCCTCCTGACGAAGTGGAAGAAGTGGCTGTGCAAAAGTTGCTGACCCCACAACCTGACTTTGAAGATGGATGGATGAATGGATGGATGGACTACAATAAATTGGATTGAAGTGAACTGTATCTTTAAATGTTCAGTCTAATTAACATATTATCTTTTATATTTGTCAATTTTTAGTTGAAAAGTGCCTTAAGATGACTTTTCATGAACTGACACTATACAAAAAATTCACTTAAATTCAATTAAACTATTTTCCCTAATTTCTTTGAATTACAACCTCTATTCAAATAAATATTTAGGGGATTTTATGAATGAATGAATGAATGTTTTATAAATTCCAAAGGGAAATTAGAATGAGAATGAGTTTTCTTTTATTTTTATTTTTTCTGTATAAAAATAAAAAAAAAATATTTGCTATAAAAATAAAATAAATTACATAATTTTCTTTATATAAATAAGTAAATAAAAATAAAGCACATTTTATTTTTAATACAACGATGAATTTAAAAATCAGCTTTTTAAATAAACTATTGCAGTTTTTAAGTGTTATGTAACTGCCAGTGTTTTATTATGAGGATGTGGTTGAATTCTTCATTCCAGACCAGAGCACTTACAAAAAGTAATGTGTATAATGTCAATTATAGAGCTTTAAAAACAGAAAAAATCCACATCAGCCACAATCAGACTTCTTCTCACAATATTGTCTAGGAATAAATGTTGATGGTTGTTGTTGATTCAGCCAAACAAGCAGCGTCAGTGGAATACAGTTTTGACTTTCATTCTGTCAGACATTCATTTTAGCGTCGGCTGTCATGTCAGCATGTATTCAGTGTCTAAATGTCTAAATGTTTGCTGCTTTATGCTCTTAGAATGGCATAATGAGAGCAAGGAGCCTCAGGTACGAGTCTGGAGATTGTCGTTTTGTCAAAACACATCAGCATTCAGCTCAGGGCTGTTCACTTTGGGCTTTGTCTGATCAGGCCTTGTCTTTTGTCATGGCCCTCTGTCTTAGCCATCGCTTACACATTCTTCATCGTCATGGCAACAATGGCTTTCTCTTCCTCATCTCTCAGCGAACGCCACGGCCCTGAAGATGTTGAATAATGTCGATCTGCTGTAGGAATCAGTGAATGGGGCCAACGCAGTGAGATGAGTTTGTCTAGCAGAACGAGAGGCATGATTCATTTCAATTCAGACTTCATTTATGATTCATAGCACATGCATGAAACTTTTTTATACATACTTTATGCAAGAATTTTTATGATTATGAATTGTAAAGTTCATATCATTAATAGAATAATTCTGGATTATATTACTGAAATACAATTAACACTTTGTTTAGTGCAGTATTTCTTAACCCAGGTCCTCTAGACCCACTTCCCTGCATGTCTCAGATGTGTTTCTACTCCAACACAGCTGATTCACATTAATAAACTTATTATCAAGTTCTTTGCAAGCCTGTTAACAAGCCATTCATTTATCCAGGTGTGTTAAAGTAGGGTTACCTCTAAAACATGTAGGGCAGTGGGTTGCGAGGAGCTGGATTGAGAAACACTGCTTTGGTGAGAGGAGTGTTAACATAAATATTGCTAATATTTTAAATAAAAGATTTTGGAACAACAAATGAAAATGTGAAATTTGAAAAAAGTCATATAGATGGCATC
Source organism: Melanotaenia boesemani (assembly GCF_017639745.1). Taxonomy (NCBI): domain Eukaryota; kingdom Metazoa; phylum Chordata; class Actinopteri; order Atheriniformes; family Melanotaeniidae; genus Melanotaenia; species Melanotaenia boesemani. The sequence goes on along the minus strand of NC_055704.1, from coordinate 11,917,439 downwards.
CAAAAAACAAACAAACAAAAAAAAGAATTCCCAAATGGGCAACATCAACAAAGTTACTAATAACTAAACTGTAAGAGATATTTTAATCTGGGCAGTATTTCACTGTTAAGTGGACAGTTAGATACTGTGAAATTTGTATACAGTACATTATTGTCAACTGCAAAGGATTGTGGGAAAATTCAAAATTGCTACTATAAAATACAGTAATTATGCTGTAAAAAGACATAAGGTAATGAGACAGTAAAATAGATTGCAATACTCTTACCGTAAAGGAAAATCAAGTAGTTATAATGTAAAGGGAAGTACAATCAAGACACTGTAAAGGAAAATACTATAAAGAAATATACTGAAATTAAAATGTAAAATGACTAACCATAATATTACAATACAAAATACAGTAATGATACTGTAAAATTAAAGGAGTTAATGATGCTTTAAAATGAATTAAAGTAATGATAATGTGAATTATAATATGGTAAAAATGTAAATAATTTTACAGCAACCTTTTTACAGTGTATCTGCCTCCTCCTTAGTCTCCTTCCTTTCTTTCCTAGTCACTGTTTCCTCTGTGTTCCTCCCTTCATTTGAGGTTAGTATATGAATCCCACATTTCCTGCACAGTAAAAGCTTTTTACCCTGTGCTTCGTATCTCTAAAATTCATGAGTTCAAACGGAAAATTGAATAAAACTGCATTCTGATTGCAGAGCCATCAGCTTTGACCTTGTGAGACATCACACCCGTGGTTTATTTATCAGTGCCTGGAGGAGAACAATATTTCCTCCCCCGTCGATGTTAGAAATGGCAGATTTCTATCCAGAGCTCAAATTGGGTTTGAATTTCAGTATGTACCATAACCAACAAGGATATCTCTGCCTAGATTCTCTGTATTGAACTCAGCCAGCTATTTGTGGGTGTCTGACCCACTTCGATTGAGCTTTTGGACAAATTAAGCCAATAAAATCTAGAGCAGGTAGCTCGTCAGAGCACAAATAATATCAAAGTGACGTAGAGCTGACTGGTTTATTTAAAAAGGTGTATGCTGTTTTTAGCAACTTTTGACAGGATTTGTGTGTGTGCAGACACACACAGAAGAAACGTGGGGCAGTTTGACTGCCTCATTTCTCTCATTTATTCCTACTCGCTATATAATTGCATGTTTGTTTATTTTAAAAGGACAATAATGTATTCATGTATTCAGGAAATCTTGGGAGGGCTGAGCAAATGCTTTCCAACTAGGCTTTTAATCACAACAGAAAAAAGCCCAGATTTTGACATTATTTTTTACACTAGCACAGAAACAAACAAAATATGTCTAAGCACATGTAAACCACACACACACAAATATCATGTGTTCCACTTTATTTAACTGCAAATGGATGAAATGGGAGAGAAGCATCTCGGTTTGTTTTACCGAACGTTGATGCACACCAGGATGTTAAAATAAACACTTTAAGATTATAAGATGTGATAAAGACATAGGGTTGGTTCATAGTCAATTTAAACATTTGCTCCATACTGACCTATCAGTGTTCTGGTTTTTATGCTACCTTTTTGATGGGTGAGGCAGTTAAAGGGGTAGTGCACTCAAAAATGTGCAAATTAGCACAAAAACACATTTTTGAGCTGTAAACGGCACATTACTTAATTGTGATTAAAAGGCATATATATTGTTAATAAATTAGTATTTTTTTTATTTATTTTAAAAATGGGATTTTGTGAGTAAAGAAATGGCTCATAACACCCTCTAAAGGGTAAAACCAGGTTATGTTTTTCGTGACTTAGAGAGGTTATCAAAGTTTTTTAAACCCCACAGCCCCCTCCCTCCAGATAGATGGGTCCTCGCCAAGCGGCAACCTCAGGCAGTAAAATGTGCGGCCTTTGTGAAGTGCAAAAAATTGCAGTTCACCCCTCATCCGCTAGGGGCTGGCTCCAAAACATTGCAGTCCCCATAGACTCCCATGTTAAAAAGACCAACTTCACAGCAGAAATAAGCATGTTTAAAGCCTGGTACAAAAATCCATTTTAGGATTAATAGGTCAAGTTTACCTTCATGACAACTGTGAGGGAGATGAACTGTTTTCTAACTCATCCATTTGGATGTTATTTAATCTTGAAATTCTGCATAATTAGGGGCGTGTCCTTTTGATTGACAGGTATCCAATATCTGCAGCAAGAAGGGAGAGTGCAGCACAACCTCGGTTTTTAGCCGGCTAACAGCGCACCTTAGCTTCAGGTTGCCTACCTCCGTTAGCTGGTTAGCTACTGTTAGCTCCGGGTTAGCCTGGTTAAGCTCTTAGCTACAGGCAGCTTCGAGTTTGATGGGTGTCAATCATCCACCCCCACCTTCACAGTCTCCTCTCAGCTCCACCTCTTTGCCTATTTTTAGATTTTCCAGGAATGACAACATGCGTGACGCTGTCAAGATGGCGACGGTGAGAACCACCTAATGAGCTTCAGTTCAGCGCTTCAGAAACCTATGAGTGACATCACGGAGGCTCCGTCCATATCTTATATACAATCTATGGTCCTCGCCATGCAGGCATAGAAAACCACGCCCACCAATGCATATGAAGGGATGTGAGCTGAGCTGCTGTCTGTCAATCATTTCTGCCTATGTGTCCCGCTCCGCCCACTCTCTGCTCTCTGATCACCCCACACATCCCACCCCAACCCTTGATGTTTCAGGCATTTTTCAAATTTGGCAGTGGGTGGTGTTACACAAAAAAGTAGGGAGTGTAGTTACACTTTAATGATTTTCACATCCACTATTATAATGTTAATTTTACCTAAGTGACGTAAAGTTGTACAACCTCACTATTAACTGATTGTGTCATCACATATCTTCATTTAGAAACAGACAAAGAACAAAAAGGATCTCAAAAAACACATTGATGCTAATGTGCTAAAATTCATTCTGTACACAATTAGTGCATGAGAACCCATTAAGCAGTGTGAGTAAGGCAGAGTGTGTATCTATGGAGTCCTAGAATCGTGATCTGTGATACTGATAGGGATTTAGCTAGCTTACATGGAAAGCATATACCCAACATAAACAAAATCTAATGTTAGAAAAGATAAAGCAAAAATCCAACTTCAACTCAGTATCAAGTCTGTTGATAGTTTACATCTAAAGTCGCTGGGGGCTGAGTTTCTAATAGGTACAACATATCAGGTATCGGTCAAAAAGAGATGAAATGCCAAATCAATTGAGAGAAATTTTTCATGAGCCAAGTCAAGGCTGTTGTTTCCCTCAGCTTTGTGGATGAGCTAGACAATCCGTTGCATTCTGTGACTGCTCTCATTCACCCAGACAATCCTAAGCTCTGTTTACACTGCAGGCACTATTTTGCCCACATGTAACCCATATCTGATCTTTTAATTACAGACTGAACAGCACAAATCCAATTTTTTTTTAAATCTGACACAGGTCGCTTTCACATGTGGTACTAAATTGAATATCTGATCTTTTTCAAAGCGACCTCAGTGTGGTTGGGTCGGATTTCATCTTTATGTCATTGGAATGAGAAAGACGTCACAATTCTGTGCTGGAGGAAAGATCGAATGTAAGCAATGGGCAGACAATGTTATATCATATTTTTTTGGCTCTGATTGAACAACAACTTTGATACTGATACACAAACACTAACAAGTTAGCATCTATTTTTACCTCCGTTAACACAGCGTGCTGTGTGTGACGTCACATTTTCTTCTCACTCCAGGGCCATATGCAGTTCTCACTGAAATATGAGGAAAGTTGCACTTAAATGATAATGTGAAGAAACATGTAAAACAAAAAGCTAGTTTTAGTAAAAGAAAAATCGGATTTGAGCATTAAAACCAGCAATGTGAACATAGTCTTAGTTCTGCTGATATGTCCTCAATCCAGTCATTTGACCTCAAATGGGTTTGCCACTACTCACAAAGTTGGCAAAGAACTTGATCTTGTTAAAAGCTGGTTTGAAACACACCTCTTCAGGTTTATGACCACCTCTTCATCTAGTACACTGTGTATCAGTAATGCTGAATGTTATTGTCAATTCTGGTCTCATTCAGGTGCAACATTTATGACTAATCTCCCAACCATTTTCTCCTCTGGTTGCCTCTGATCTGCCTTGTCTCTTTTCCTTTACTAGAGGTCGTGCCACCATTTTCATACTGAGCTCAAATTTGATTTGCCCATTTCCTCCGTCCGCCATACTTCTTAAACCTAACCAGTTTGGTTGATTTGATTTTATCCATTTTATTTTATTTATTTAGCCAGAAAAGATCCCATTGAAATAAAGACCACTTATTCCAGGCAGTTCTTTAAAGGTAATTCCATACAGTGGAAGTATCATCTAATATCATACTGGATGGTGTGATATAATAGAAAGATAGAAATGCTAGAAAAGTAAGTGTTTTACAAAACAATTGCTTTGCAATAAACAGCAACTTGTGCATTATTAGGAAGAGGTCGTCCTAAAGAGCCATGCAAAGGTGAGTATAATGAAGTCAGCGTGGACATTAAAAAAATAATCATCAAGCCTACATCTAAATATTTATTAGAAGTTATTCTTTCGATACACACTCCTTCTAGCATCAAAACAGAGAAAGTAGCTGCTTTAAGGTGGGAGCTATTGAAGGTCATAAATTTGATCTCTTATTAGTTTAAGACCCATATTAAATTGCCTGGCACCCTCTGAAAAGCTATGTGTTGATTTTATAGCTGCTGAGAGAAAATGGCTCACGTCTGGCAACCCAGCGAATGCCATCTCTTTGCACAAGACAGTTTCAGTCCAGATTGGTCTCATTTGTGGTTCCTCGACGGTGGAGCGGGCTACCAAATGCTATCAGAGCAGGCCCATCCATCTCTACTGTCACGAATCTCCTGAAGAGTCACCTTATCCAACAACACCTCCATTCCTATGCCTAACACACACTTAATCATACCTCTGCACTTTTTTGTGCAGCTGTATACATACTCTGCTTGAAATACATTTAAACCAATTTAACATATTTTATATAGACTGGGGTTCCCTTCTGCACTGAAACGTGAAACTTGTTGTTCACCTTCTGCAAAAGGGCTACATAAAAATGTAAATTAAGATCCAGACATGACCTGAGCAATTACTTCATTCTTTTCATTAATATCGCCAAACTAATGCCACACTTTGGCAGACTGGATAAAATGATCAAAACCAATCTGCTTCACAAAAATCCACCAAAAACTACCTCACCCATCTCCTGTCTGCCCTCCTCCCCTTTGTCTGACTCAGCAGTCCTGTTGTCAGGCTGGTATTCATCAAGTGAAGAAACAGCCAGACCTCGAGCACCATGTGCCACACTGAATTAAATGCATACAGAGACACTGAAATATCAAGGCTGTTAAGTTAAATAAGTCTTCCATACGACTGTTGTCTCTCATCCTCGCCCCCGTTTCAGATTATCTTGTTGGACTTTGAGATGTGTCCAAGCCTTGAAATGTGATTAATGTCACATTTTAGTCTCTAAGGATTTAGAAGCAGGATTTGAATGTGGAATCAAAGAAAAGTATTTTGCATTGGGAATACAAGTCGTTACTCTGCTTACTGAGAATTGGGGATATGTCATTTTTTGACTGTAGTAATGAGTTCTAGAAAGGGACTTTTCTTCTTTTTGGGGACTGGATTTGGAATGGGGACATGAAATGCAGTCCCAGTATGATGTTAGGCCAAGAAGGGATAAAAAAAACATGTCTGTTTATGTAAAAACGTCATATTGTGCTGCAGCTCTAAAGTTTTATTACAAATAACTGAGGTTTCTAAAATGATCAGGTTAATTTGCCAGTATTACTGTACACAAAAAAATAAGGATTTACCATCAACTTGCTCATAATATCTGTAACTTTTTCCCCCCTTCTTCTTCTTCTTTCATAGTTTCAAACTATCTTTCTCCTTTGGGAGAAATCTTTCTTGGACAGAAACATTCCTTCAAAGGGAGAACGATAAAGATGTTAGTTGAAGACAACTTGTTTGTTTTGGGCACATGTTTGCTAAACTTTCAAATCCAGGCAGCAATAATCATACTCTGAGTTTTCCCACATCACAGAAAAATGTGCTATTAACAATTCAGCCAAAGTATAATAAAATGTGCACAGAAAAAAACCAAAAACGTGTTCCCTGATGTGAATCTCTGAACGTGTATCTGCCTAGGATGCTGAGTTACATGTCTAAGACCAGTTTAAATGAATCGCACTAACAGGGCAAACAGAGCTGAATTTGTTTTACAACGTCACACTTTAGATATTTAATATTTTGTCACCGTCTAGCTGTGAATTAAGCTCAAAATTTTGTTAAATTGTGAAACATATAGAATAAAGTAATGTTGGTGCTGACAACACAGTCTGTATTTAAAAAAAGAACAATCCCATTGGATGATAATATGTATAAGCAGCACTGGGGCACAGGACCACCATTACTTAGATCCCATTTTTTATCATAAAGCTATATTTATTTATTTAATAAAGTTTATCTTTTTTCCCTGTGCTAACCCGAGTCTTACGGTTGCTTCCAAAGAACAACTGCTGAAACTGTAACACCAACTAACACAAATAATAATCATAATATGATGAAAGAAACAAGCTTTGTGAAAGAGATATTATCTGCCATTTTGTGGGGTGTCTTTCACAAAAAAGTGAAACATACAAACAGAAAATGTTTAATCTAAACAGATGTATAAATTAGGGCTGTCAGTTATTTAGAATATTTAATCATAATGAACCGCATGAGTCCAGAGTTGTCCTGAGTTAACTTGAGATAAACTTGCCATCATATGTTAATGGGAAATTAAAAGCAAGCTCCTTAACTCCTGAGATTATTCCGGAGAACGGTACATGCCCTGGTATAAGAGGTCTGGCAATGCTTATGATCAGCAGGGAAAATTCAGTACTTTAAATATGAAAAAGCACCTGCAGGCCAAGATAAATTCCACAACACCGGTAATTGTGCTGGAGCCAAAATAACAACAGCAAGCTTTTCATTTAGCCACAGTGGCCACTTTGAGGGAAATGAACGAGCATGTTGTTGTGTGGTGAAAGAAGCTACTAGCATCATTAGTTTTGTAGTCTTTTCGTAAATTTCTTTAAAAAAAAATGTCTTCTTAAGCTATATGAACTAAGGCATACACATTTGGCCTTTCTTCCATACAAGCTAACTTCCCTCTTTGCTGAACATTCAAACAAAGGTACTTTGATATTTAGTTGAACTTTAATTTCACATTTAACGTTATTATGAATATTTCCAGTTGACTTTTACCACAGTATAGTTTGTCACTTTATGGCTTCCAAGCAACATTTCTGCTAACTACCTAAATCAGACCTGCTTTGTCCTGGAGATGCGCTGTATAAGCACAAGGTCTCTGTGAACTCATCAGCGCACTCACCGCTAATACTCATGCACCTAAACTGTCAGCTAGCTCATATAAACATTGGCTTTCATGAGTCAATGGTTTGTCTGAGGTATCGGCAAAGCACTGAAATATTGATGGGCAGATGAACAGATGAAAGAGAAGCACTGAGAAGAGAGGCGTGCTGGTTATATTTAGTATCACAGTCTCCCTGGGATCTTCAAGAGAGAGTATTTTTGTCTGACTGAGGAGGCTGAATTCAGCTCTTTGTTGTAGGTTTTTGAGTGATGTTACGAGAAACTTGCATGCTGTCTGCCCACTGCTCACTTTAATCTTTATCTTAAGTTCTTTGTTTTCTATCAGGCACAATGTGGGGCAGCTTTGACATAAAAGAAAAAAGAAAAACTACTACCACTCACAATTTAGATTAAATAAGACAGTTGTGACTATGATCAGTGTAGCCTAAAACACTAAGATGTATTTTAATTAATTATTTAAATATTTTCCTCATACATTGGCGTGGCATACAACTCCAATTGGTATTATTAAAGAGGGGAAATTTTCACTACTAGTTTAGCTCTATCTGAGCAATTCTGGTTTACTTATCAGGTCGTGGAAGAGACTGTGACAGTTTCTCAAGTCTGTCACAATATAGCATGCTGCAAACGTTGCAGTGTCCTGGAAGTTTGAGTCAATGTTCAACAAAGTTCGGTAGAAACTTAACAGTCCTTTCTCTGAACTCAAATAAATGGATGTTACAAGATTTAAAAGTAGTGACTGTTCACACTCTGCAGGATTTTCTTGTTTATTTAGACAGAGGAAGCATTAGGGTGCAGATTTGAATATATGCATAGCCTTGACAGGTTTAGAAGTGGGTTTAATACATGATCACTAAAGAAAGTATTTAAGCACTTAAAACAGAAGAATGAGATTAAATTAAGATTAAGACCATGAAAAAAAATATTGTTTGCAAAGTGTTTTTAATTGTTTATTTTCACAATCAAAATAAATCCAATTTCTGAGTTATTTCTCCAGCTTAATCACTTAGAAACAAAAATATAAACAAATGGAGGCCAAGCTTACCCCTGAAATTTGAGGTTTTTCTGCTTTTAAATAGATGGGCAAACTTTCCAAAAAAAAACATGCGATTCTAATATGAAAGGGCTTGTTTTGTAGGAAATATATAAATAATGTGACTAATTGTAGTTTAGGTAAAATAGCTCCTTTAAAAGGGCAGACAAATCTTTTGAAATGTTAAGCTTTACTTCGTCTACTGACTGAAATCAGAGCATGCAAAATGGAGTAGTCAGGCTTTTTTTTTTTTTTTGACCCTTTAAGTCTCTGTGTAACTGAGTAGACTTTCATCTGTCTGATCCGACACCCCACCCTCTCCTCCAACGCTGACTTCACTGACTTAAAGTGACAATGAATTATTCAAATAAACATGCCTGGAAAATTTTGATAGGCTATTTTTAGCCCTAGCATGTGGTTAGTTGCCAAAAGCTATGGGTTTAGAAGGGTTCCCCGGGTGTGCTGCTGTCATGTCACAGTGAGCTGTATAATGAGGATGAGGAGGGAGGGTGTGTATGTGTGAGCAGGAGAGACAGTGATGTAGAGAACGTGGGGAACAGCACATCGTTCTGTCATGTGGAAATGCTTCAGAATTTTTAGTTAGTTAGCAGTCTGGGATCAGCTTTCGTTGTTGTCCAGCCGCTGACAGTTATTGGTCTTTATTTAGCACTAATAACATTTTAATAAAGCTCATCTTTTAAACTGAGTGAGTGGCAGACCTTCCTACTCTATTCTTGTCATCAGTTTCTGCAAAGTATAGCTAAAGAAAAACAACGAAAAAAAAACCCCAAATGATTTCAACATATCCAAGGAATGGAGAGTATGGAGTATGGGAGAGGGGAATCCCTTTTAACTGCCAAAGACCCTCCGCTCGTCTTCCCTCCTGCTGCCTTTACTGCCTCTCTCTTTTTCTCTTTCTCTCTCTTCACACTTCCAAATCACCATCTTGAGCTGTCAAGAAAAAGGCAAAAAAATGGAAAAGGTGCTGTTACCATGGCGGCAGATGATAAAGGAAAAATAGCGCGGCTCTCTGTCTGACAAACACAGCCTTTTGTTTGGGGACCTCATTGTAATGTAGGACAATTCATTAGAATCTCCTGCTCTTCCCTGCCTCTGATAGTCCCTGGGACTTATCACTGTTCTTCTGGGCACCTGCTTTATTTTTATCTTGATTTATTTAATAAAAGAAACGTCATTCAGCCTCGTCTCCGTAGAATAAGGCTGAGATGGAAATCAATTACTTGGTGGTTTAATTATGTCTGCGATGTGATAGCTTTTAAATGAACCATTCAGATTACTACACTGCATAATGTTTATTTAACCACTGTTTAATTTTAGAATGAGGAGCAGGAGGTGACAGAACTTGAAGATACAGATATCATGTCTTTATTTTTTTCTGTTTGGCTTGCACAGTTCTCCTCCTACAGGCTGACTAACCTATTGCACAGTTTTTCTAAGCAGATATACTGTTAGCACATATAGCTAAGGGCCTGGACTCTTGTCAAGGCAGTAATCAAAAGGTTATGAGGACCCAGAGGACCTGTTAGAAGATCTGTCTTTTCAAACACACCCTCTACAGAAAAGCATAACTCAGTCCTTCAGAACTTTAGTTAAAAGAGATTTCTTAATACACTGCATGTTATTTTTGTTTTTTTTCATTTTTTTACTGGATGCCTGTTGAATCTTTCACTTTTTTTTCACCCATCTTTGGGTGGGATGTTCAACCACCACTCAGAAAAACCTGTGATGGTATGGGAAATAAAAAAAAAAAAGAAATGCATTTGGAAGAGAAAACTGATGATAATGATGATGCATGCAAAAAGCAACACAAAGTGCTTTACATAATAAAAATAATTCATGCATATTAAAAATCTTCACACACCAAAGTATATATGAAAATAAAATGTGTGAATGTTCCTGGAAAAGATTTGGTCCTGACGGCCGTTTGTATTGCTCTAAAATCTTGATTAACCTCTGCATCTGATGCCGCTGACCTCAGACAAGCTGATGCCACATCTGGACAAGGTTAACGCAAGCTGTCTATTATTGCACAGTGAAGTTTTAACTGGTATTTGTGAGTGTATCTTTGTATGACAGTGTTGGACAATGGTTTATTCTCACTTGTCTATGTGGTTATACCAGCATCGGAAGAATGACAGTTCTTGATGCAGTGCTGTCTAAAGAATGTGAAATCACAGCTGCCTGACTTAGGCTTGCTCCCATTCTTCTTTAAATTTCTCTGGATTCCTTCAATAGTTTAATTGCACTGTAGAGAGAGAAATATGTAAATAATTTTAATATTAATTATTTAATTTGAATCATTTTTTTCTGAAAAGCATTATTTTGAAACAGGTCAATGACTTCTCGTACATTTGTTGACAAACTGGAGGTTCTCTTCAATCTTTGTTTTTTGTTTTTTGTGGGGTTTTTTTTTGTTGTTGTTGTTTTTTTTGGTTTGGTTTGGTTTTTTTTTTTACGTTACATGCTTATAATGACTTTAAACTACTACCCTGAAACTGCTCCAATCAGATATCTTTCCTTTGTGTTCTCACAGGGGGAGCGGAAATAGTTACGTTTAGGCTAATTTAGGCCGGACCATTGACTTACTTGTCGAGGAAAAAGCAGGCAACTTTAGCATTTCTTTTAAAAGCTGTCTCCTTCTTGAGCTCCTACCTGGGGAAGATCAGCCTGATGTTGTTCCTTTTTGTATTTGCCCTTTGTGTATCATCTGATCACGCTGCCTTTTAAGTCCCCTTTTCACTTTTTTGCAGATGGTAAAATGTATCGTCCTGCATTTTTTTTAGTTGTTCCAACTTGCCGGTGTAGTAAGCTGCTCACTGTGCACTGGCTTGCAGGGAAAACGCATAGTTGGTGCTATTTGTCCCTTGCCGGCAGCTGTAGTTTCAAGATGGCAGACCATCATGGCACTGTCCTACTGGCTTACCCGTCATAAGTATAAGCAAATCTAAAATTCTTTGCTTACGAGAATGTGTGGGATCATTGGCGGAGGTCATAATACACCAATGATAACACACATATACATGTAGACAACGATTTTAGCCAGTAAACTACAGAAAATGTTACACAATGTCCCTTTAACAAATTAAACTATACATGAGACTACACAATAAATTTCAAGGTTCATACTGTTTGCAATAAAGTAAAGTACCAGTAAATGTAGTAATCACTGCTGTGTTTTCCATACTTTCCCAGAGTTTTTGTAATTTTGGGTTATAAGATTGCAAAATGTTTGGATCTGCAAGGATTTGTGTTTTTGTTTCCATCCTCACTGAGAAAACCAAAGAGTAGCATCTTCACTTGCAATTTCCCAATTCAAAGTCTTGCAACCAAACATGTCTTTCAGTCACAAACTGATGCCATTGTTGAAGGAACAAAACGGTCCTCCATTGTGCACACTGAAATGAAAACTTAGCATTTATACAGTTATGCATACACAGCAGTGATTCCCACATGTAGACTTTGCTTGGACAGTCTACCCAAGTTTATTTGGTGACACTTGACTGACTCAAGCATTGATCATTTGTATGTTTTACAACTGAAATGTTTAAAAGATTACATATTTGTAGATCAGTGAATAAAATATGGACACTGTGGTGCATGCGGAAACAGGATGTTACACATTCAGTCTGATAAAGAAAAAGCAGTTTTAAATCAAAACAAACTCCAGCCTGGTGGGATCACAGGTTGTTAAAGCTTACAAACTATCAGCTTGGGAATCAATTCATCTTTTGTTTACAAGACCTGCATCATTTGGTTACTAGGAAGCATGAAGAGAAGGAGGGGTGGAGGGAGGGAATGTGGTGTGAAAATAGATGATCCTGTCATTATGAAGGCAATCAGCGGTGCTCGCGGGGGTGTAGCCAATACATGTTGTAGTGATGTGATGCTGTGGGGAGGGGGGTCACTTTGAAGAGATACAACACTACTAAAAGACAGACACGAAGCAGATAGAGGAATATCTCTGCCCAGGGAATTTAGCTTCCAGCTGGAGTCTGTCAAAAACAGTTGGAAACAGAAAGAAAATCCGACTATTAACTGGGCATCTCTCTGCATGCACATTACATTATGAGCAACTCCAACCTCCTGTATCTCATGAAGCACCATGATCTCATAAAGCTTTTCAATAAGACTTTTCCACTAAAAAAAAAAGAAAGAAGCTGCCGTAAACAACTAATGATCATATAACACCAAACAGCTGTGGGTTTAAATGAGATTAAAACAGTGATCTAAAAATACAACAGCTGCCGGTGGTGACATTTACTGCATCATTCAACTGATTCATAACATGCATGCACTTCTTTATAACTTAAATCATTCACAGGTGAATTTATAGACATAGCCACTGACATTACAGTGCAATATAGGAGCAGAATCTTTGGAGAAAACTTTTAGAGTTTTGTTGAAACAGTTTCCAGATATTTACCTTATAAAACTTAAATAACTGTTGGTCTACAGTACAAAATGTTGCCACTTTATAGTGAAGATTAAAAAACTGTAAAATATTTTCTGACTTGTTTTTCTTTCTATATACATTTACACAGCTCATGTCTTACTAAGGGATGATGTTGACTTTAATTGTCTCTAAACCAAATGATGACATTGACATAAAATGTTTCATGTCACGTTTTTCCACACTCAGGGCTGTGGATTCAGAGGGGGTCATGAAGGGTTCGACCAGCCAACATGCAGCAGAGCTTATCCCACACAACATTTTCCATAGTCCTTACTCTTACTCCCAAACGGTTAGAAATAGAACTTAAACATATGTGTTTATGCTTTTGGTAAGGTTTCTGCCCTACAGAAAACAAGGTATGATGTCCATCATATGTGGACTTTCCAATTAAAATTTTAAGACTGGACTCAGCTATACAGTAGCTGGTGAGATGACAACAGTTACTTTGGAAACTTTCATAGCCACCTTCCAGTAAATGATTCCAGTGATGATTTCCGGACAGAGCAAGCTATTTAGATGTTAAGAATCTGTGCTGGTTATCATCAAGCATTTGGAATATAAATGGGCTTAGAGCAGCTTATTTAATATTAAAGCAGTAGTGCACCCAAAAATGTGTTTTTTTGAGCTGTAAACAACACAGAATTTACAACTGTCCAATAGTCCAACACTCCAAACAGTATTTGTATGCTGTCCATGTTCACTGAAAAGTGCGTCCATGTAAAACATATCAGGTAGCTTTATGTTTGCACATGGGAAAAGCTCTAAGCCCAAAGTGACGTTATCATATAGAAGCAGGATAATCACATAGAAGCAGAAGGCAAACCACATAGAAGCTCAACACCCTCCCCAAACCCCACAGGTTTAATTATGTCAGCATGTACGTGTGTGTGTGCATTTGTTTGAGATCCTTTTAGAGTGCGTTAGGACCCTCGGGGGTCCCCTATAAGCTTGATGATGTCACAGCAGCTTCAATGCACAGGACTTGAACCAGCATGAGATGGATGGTGGTCTCGGGCCAGAATCTGAGCGCAAACTTTCACTCATGGTGTCAAACAGATGGTGGCAGTCCCAAGGAGGTGAGGACAGCAAGCGCTCTGATTGGTCGAGCCAGCAGGGCCATTCCACAAACAGAATCTGACACAGTGGTGGGATATTTGGTTGTGAGAGCATGTTGGAGAGGGGGGTGTGCCAAGGTTTGTCCATCCAGAACAGATCAAGATCTAGCAGGGTTAATTATGAAGATTAATTCTAACAGGTCACAAGAAAATGGTAAACATACTTGGAAGATAACTGATCGAACTTAACAGGAATGTAAATTTTCTCACACATCATAGTTGACTGTCTTTAAATCGAGAAACCTTATTATTAGCACCCAAATAACTTCCAAATTTCCATTGTGATTCTCCAATGACTTTCACTATAAAGCAAAAATGTATTATTGTCAATCAACATGAAATTCCTCGTAATTTTTTTCCCTACTATTCAGTTATGATTAAACGAGTGTTTCAGTAAATAGGATGCTCATGAGACTATTTCAGAGTGATGCCCTCCACCTGACCCAGCTAGCACAAAACAAGCACTCTAATGTACTACAATCACATTAATTTTCCAAGGAAGTGATGTGGGCTGGTTAAAGTATTGAGGAAAACACTCTTTTGAACTCTTCATGACCACAGTGGCAAACTAACAGTGTCCATTCTTATTGTACGGAAGTAAGGAAAAAGAAAACACATAGAAGGTTACAGGAAATGTGTGAATTGCCCACAAACAACATCACGTTCTAATTCCTAACTCATAGGGACACGGGGGGTTAGGGCAGGAGGGATGCAATGAGCTAATGCTCAATGGTCGGTAGGTCTATTGTTTGGAATTGTAGAAATAATCAGCTACAAAGTCAGACATATGAGTTGATTGGCTGGCAACTGTGCTGCCATTTGAAAAGTTGAGGTATTATAAACTTTTCACTGCAAGCCAGTGAAAAGTGAAAGAATAATTATGTAACAACAGTGCGACTGGTGAACAGTGAGACAGAAAACACTATTTTGTAATACTATCTTGTCAACATACTGCATTAAGATGTTAGACTGGGAGAGGACAAATGACATAAAACTCCCAAGCAAGCAACTCATGTACAATACCAACCTTACAACTTCCATTCCTTTGCTCTACAAATATTAAGCATTACAAGCACATGGTTGAAGCTGGGAAAAGATCAAGTGGAAAGTTTTGCCAACAGCCTCATGACTAGTGTTTCCAGCTCAGAAAAACTTTCAAAAGCATAGCAGCAAGGTCCTGAATACCTGATGAGCTGGGAGTGAGACTGATTTGCAGAAGAATGATTCCAATCAGCATCTGGATTTTCTTTATGGATTCATTTTCGTAGTCTAAGCTGGAATGTCAATATTCAGATGACACATTAAGTTAAGAGGCTGTGGTGTATGTTTGTCAAAAGCTGCAACCAGAAAAAGCTGTAATAACTGTAAACATGTAGCCTTTCCTTACTACATTCAGCACAGCTGAAATTATTAAACATAAATGTGGGTCCACAACAAAAAGTAGTTCCATAGCACAGGTTTAAAAAATATAATCTGATGCTTTTGTATGCCACTCTTTAGCTTTGCCCTGGTTACCACCAGTCATTATTTGGGAACACTTCCCAATGGGAAAATGATCCCAAACTTTTGACCAGTAGTTTAGAGTAACATGAACCACAATCACTTTATATTAAACTGTGTGATAGCCATTAGCAGGTGGGAGAGAAGTAGACAAGTAAGTAAAAGCAAGTGGAAGCAAAAAACTAAAACAACAGCGGAAAAGAATTTGGAAGATATCTGAACCAGCTTGAAAGCAAAGGGGGAAACATCCTCAGTGGCGTAACAAGAGCTTTACCTTTGTTGAGAACCAAAGGGAGAAAATTTATCATATTTAAATGTCATTATTGTAGAAACAAGCACAGAAGGTCACCATTGAACTTGTTTACCTTCGGTTTAAAGGTCCTTGAGATTGCGTTTGCTCTAAAATGGGGAATTGGTGCAGGAGAAAAAAGGCCATTAAAATTTGTCATTCCAAATAACTACATGGATATTCAGATAAATAGATCAATAAATTAGTCTTTTAAATACCTGTATATTTCAGAAACTTAGAGATGGATCTGTTTATGGGAACATGGAAAATATGTGATGCTGCAGGTCAGTCACATTTCATTCATCCCTGAGTGTTGAGAGGTGTGTAAGTGCGGAACAACAGTTTTATTTTCCAGTGTACTCTTCTATGTTCTCTGATGCCCATATTGGCTTATCACTTAGTGAATTTGCATAGCTCCAGTGTCATCTTCCTGGCCTACCAGCTCTGATGGCTCCGAGCCAAATAGCAGATGTAGTCCAGCATGGGAGTGACGCTGTTTGATGTGGCATTTTCCTCGTGTCTTTTCCCCCGGCGGTGGACTGGCTGAGTTCCAGCGGGGTTGCAGAGACGTCTGGTGAAAAATGATGTGATTATGAGGAAGGCCTCTCTGTCTCAGGACTGTGACAGCGATCACGTCCCATCAGTGTTTGGGGTTGTGACAGGACGGCTGACAGAATCTGTTAACTCCTAATAAATCTTCCTAAGATACACAAAGACTACAGATCATGATTTTTCTGCTATTTATGTAAATTTATATTCTCTAGTTCTATTAATCAAAGAACAAGTGCCAAGAATGAATTTGATTCAAATGTTTTACTGAAATAAAGAAGGACTTAATGAAGATGGATAATTTCTTAGAGATGTTTAGCTCTTCCTGAGGGTGTTGAATAGCTAATATAAAAACATGAAATAAAGTAAACCATAAATGTTTGCTGCCAGTAACTAATATGCTGCTTTGTCATCACTAATAACATGAATAGAATGTTTTTTCTTTACACTTGAAGCACTGAAGTATAACGCTAGTCATCTTTGGAGTTGAGAATGTTTATCTCTGTCTGCTGGGACGAGCATTTACTACTATTGTTGCAATAATAGGATTGCTTTTACTGCTTTTGACTCCTTACCTTAACCATTTATGGGTGAGAGTGAAGTAGAAATCAAATCACGAGTGGAGGAAAGTACAATGAATATGAGAAACTTGCAGGATGAGTCTTATCTCTTGCATGAAGACCTATGGAACCCCGTTTCATCATGATAAGCATTTTATAGCCAAATTATCACCAGTGAGATGTAATAAGTGGACATCTTGGGCCTCAAACCAACTATTTCTTGTATGAAAGTACATAGGACTATTATTACATTGATGTGGTGACAAATGAAAAACAATCACTATACCATAGTTTACGCTTTTGTCATAACTGCCATTGGGCTGTTTCCTCTTCTGCCCTGAGTCAGGGTTGGCTATTTCCCCACAAGATCAAATAAATAGTATAAAAGAATCATATACAAATGCCCCAAATTTTGTTGCTTGGGCCAGAAATGGCTACAAGTATCTCTACACCCCCCCACCCCACCGCCCTGGTGAAGAAACACTAATACTGCAGCCTTAAAAGTAATGAAAAAGATGAAATGAAATGAGGCCTGTCTTCAGCCTGTAATAGATCTGCTGTGGACTGCTTTATCCACTCCACACTGCCTTCAAAAAACAAATTATACAAGTACAAGACTTATTTAGCATGCAGAATATGTGTTGGAAATCAGGATGTTGAGAAGCATGTACTTTTTGCAATCACATGGTAGGTTAGTGCCTTTGCATTTTTAATGCCTATCATAAATAACCTTCTGTGGATATGTGTGTGTGTTTGTGTATATAAACAGTGGCATCAGTGCTTGCAGAAGCACTCCTGTGTACTGCATGTGACATCTACGTATGTGTCTGTCTGGTGTATGTGGCATGATTAAGCTGTCACAGACTGGTGTGTACCAGGAGATGCACAACAAAATTACAGCTCAGCATGAGGCAGCAGTTGACGTTAGTCGGTGCAGCATCCGATCAGCCAAAGGAAACAGCTTAGGAAGTCGTGCTGTTTCAGCCAATATGATAAGAAGACTCAGAGAGCGGCCTGGTGCGTACTTATTGGGATACACGAAAGAAACTGTCACTTATATGACTTGCATTTTTAGAAGTAAAATGTTATTTTCATTTTATTATATTTTATTTTATATTTCTGTTTGTTTTTTCTTTTTCTTTTTCTTTTTTGGAATTAATTACATTAACTCAAGGTATAATCTTATATTGATGGAGAGTGAAGAGGGAAACTTTTCACCATTTCGACTTATAAACAAAGATCCTTGAGAGTTAATCATCAGTACTATTTGAATTGAAGCAAAATCAAGTGTGTGCAGCATATTTTGGAGCAACTATGCTAATCAGGCCCTTCTCTTCAGATAATTCTAAAGCCCATCTTATCCTTAATAATCAAAGATTATTAAATGACTTTATCCTGACATGCACCATCATTTTCTGCTGTTCTTGGCTGAAATAGTCCTGAATCTCTGGCTCACTTCCCTCTATGATGCTGCTTAATAAACAAAGACATGAGAGAAACTAATAAGTAAAACTTTAATGTTTATTCTTTTTTTAAGGAATGTCTAAATAAGTTCAACCTTCTTTCTGACCTTGGTGAGATTTGCAGGATGATAGCGGCAAAACTAGGTGACCAAGTTAAATGGTATTCCACTACTGCGGTACAAGCTGTTGATCAAATGTCTCTGCAGGCTGCTCACAATTTTATAACAGCATCCGAAAAAACTCCCACACACATACTCTAGGGTAGCAACCGGTGTGATAATGCAATATTATACCATATAGTATGTTGGAATATCAACCAGGAAGCAGCCAACAGTGGATTTTTTTTACATGATCAATATATTTATATTATTAACACAATATAAATATTGATTTTTTTTTAGTATTGCTGCTAATATTAATGTACAGTATTGAGATATCCCTAGGTCATGTACTAACTCCTAAGATCTAACTTGCATTAATAATATGAAGAATGTTTTCAGTGTTAGCCAGGTTGCTCTGAGATATGATGCATGGCTAGAATAGCTGCAAAATAAAGCATTTAAATCATCTGTCCTGCAGGTTTTAGATGTTTTCCTGCCTCATCACACCTGGCTCAAATTAATGTATCATTAAAAAGCTTTTGCAGAAGTTTAAGCATTGGGAAATTGATCTAACATTGACGTACAAGAGTCTCAAGCAACTTCACTTCAAGGAAATGTTTTTTTTTTGTTTTTTTGTTTTTTTACATTTTCCCCCCAAAATGACAAAGGTTTGATAAGATAAGACATACTTCATTCATTCCCAGCTGGGGAAAAATCAGGTGTACAGCATACAAAGTTTGCCATAATCTGAGTACTTTAATTCTACAGAGTACTCACTTTATGACCTCTGCTGTAAACAGAACACTGTTGCAAATTTGCTTATTTGCCATGCATGAGCTCCTCTAAAAGAAGTTGAATTAAAACAGGGAAATGTCAGTGAGGGAGCTCTAGACATGGGATTAACATCTGGTTCCAATATATTTTTCACTGTTTTGCGTTTTTCTCATTGTGGTTTTGGTTCAGCTATGACACTATTTAGGTTTTTATTTTTATTTAAATTAATTGGGAAAGCAAAAAAAAAAAAAAAAAAAAAAGTTAAGTTGTGTAAGAATTACTTCCATCTTATGTTGAAATTGTGTATCGTATTCTAACGTATAGTTTATTCTACCACCTCACTTTCTTAAACACACATTGCAACAACGGTAGCCGCTATACTCAGAAAGCCTCGACAACACAGATGAAAGCATGTCATTGGATAGTTAAAAGATGTGTTCACTCAGGTGAAAAAGTTCCCTCTGGATCATAATATGGTAAGGGGAAAACATCTGGTGGGAATGTTCACTGTCAGATATCTTTTGTCTGTATTTAGAAGGAAGAATAGCTTTCACAAGGTGAACTGATCTCAACAGTAAAAATAGCCTCGATACAGCACTGGCTTTAGTCCGGCTTTTCCGCGACTGAAAGCCAGCGTTTACCATGACAATGAAAGAGACGGAAACCATGGAAACATACACTTCTGTACCAACAAGGCTGGTGTATTTTAAACTACTGTTATGCTGTCATGGTAACGAGCAATACTGTCTAACAAAACCGAATAAGAAAAGTTAGCTTTAGGCTAATTTAGGCAGACTTACTTATCAAGGAGAAATCTGACAACTTCAGCATCCCTTTTAAAATTTTTCTCCCTCTTGAGCTCCTTTTACTCAGGGAAGGCTAGCCTAATGTTTTTCCTTTTTGTATCGTCTGATCATGCTACCATTAAAGTTCCCTTTTTCACTTTCTTAGGAATGGTAAAACGTCTGCTGCTACTGCTGCAAATGCATGATTCTGCATTTTTGTGAATACCAATTTAACAGATGTTCCAACTTGCTGGGGTGCTCAATCACTGTGCACAACGTGTAGTTGGTACTATTTGTCCTTTGCCAGCGGCTGTAGTTTCAAGATGGCAGACCATCATGGCAGTGTCATACCAGCTTACCTGTCATATGTATAAACAAATCTAAAATTCTTGACTTAGGAGAATGTGTCAGCTTATTAGCGGAGGTCATATTACACCAATGATGACACATATATATGCACAGACATCGATTTTGGCCGGTAAACAACAGAAAATGTTACACAATGTCCCTTAAAATCTATCACATACAGCAAAGCACACTGCTGCTTGTACTGTGTAGTATTTATGTGTGGGTTGTCTAAAGAAATGCCAGTGCAGAAATGATGTCTTTTTTATTTCAGCCTACAACCTATATCAGTCTGTAGAGGAAGAAACTAGATCAATAGACCCTTGGTCTTCTGCTCAAATTTAGTGCTTTAACTATTTATCTCCTACTAGTAAATGCAACAAGTTCCATAAGTCAGTGTATGTAAACTCCATGCAAAAGTTTTTATGTTATCAAACAATACATTTAGATTTTAGCAAATGAAAAGTGTGAGATCCATGACTGGCTAGTAGTGTGATGTTCTTCAAACTGAAGGCATTATTTTTGTGTGGTTTTGTTCCTTTAAAACAGTCTCAGAAAAAGAAGATTACCACACACATAATTATAGGGCAATAAAGATGCATGTATAATATATAGAGGGAAGCAGTAGCAGGAATCCATGCACACAGTTCAGGATCAGGGTGACCCAAATAGTGGCAGTGATATTTTGAGAGTGTGAGTCATGCAATCCAAAAAAACAGAAAAGAAAATAGAAAAAAAAAAAAAAAGGGAAAGTGTGAAACGACTTCTTCAGAGCTCAGTAGGCAAACCATACCAGTGGATGGATGGTGGGAGGAAAGTGAAGGAGCATAGTAGGTTGTGTGGAACTCTGCAAACTCCCTGTGAAAGAAGTGGATGTTTGCAAAGTCAGGCTGGGTTTGTTTTTATTACAGGTCAACAGAGACCAAACAGCAGCATTTTCTAAGCAAAAGAAAAAAAAAATTAAATATAGAAAATTATTATGCCACTTATCTTTTAATAATGTTGGCATGGTTACCGAGTTACTCACATTCTTCTGAAACTCTGTTCAAGCTATTAAGCAGTGCAGCTAAGCTGACTGTCAGTCATGTCTCTTGTTGTCTCTTGGGGACAAAAGCATTTTAATAAATCGAATATTCGCTGACATCACTTTGTCTTTCTACTGTTACCTTGCCTGAAGCGGATAAGTTCACATCGGCCCAGGAAAACACCTTTATTTCTGCTTCTTTTTTTTTTGGCAGTAAAAATAGACATTGGGGTTACCAAAAGCACTCAGGAGGACCATTTAAGTGGGACTACCACCGCCTGACTTTGCCCTTGGATAATATTTCCCAGACACAAGCAAGGGAGTGAGTGAGATTAATGGCTTTCATTTGTTGCCAATTTAACATTGTGATGCGTGTGTTGTGTCTTACAGTGCCATCGCACTGTAAGATATGGCTGTACAGTAACATGGGACACACCATGTTGGACAACTTGATCTGGATTTCTATAAAAGTTTTTTTTTTTTATATATTTAGTTTTAAAAACTGCTCAAACTGAAGTAAAATATAATAACAGTGGGTCAATACTAATAATAGAGTCTGCCCATATGCACAGTCTATCTTCGGTATCTTCCAGTCCGGGACATCATCATGGACAACTTTCATATCCTCCTTGAGCTCCATGTTGAGTAGTATTAAGTGTTATTTAATGGAAATGGAAGAAAATAGTGTCTTATTAATGACTAATAAATTTTCTTTTAGTGCATCTTAGATCAGTTGTAAGACATTGGTTTAAATGCAAATGAGCAAGACAGAATTTGCAAATTGGCTTTCTTTTTTTTTAATTCTTTATTTAACTATGTCTTTTGTTTGTTTTTTTTTGGGGGGGGGGTGGTAGATGAACTATGTGCCCACTTGCTTTGCTACCTAACTAACTTTAAACTTGACTTAATCTATATTAACATGTTACTTTCCTCTAAAGACCACAGGGAAGTGTGTTTATTTATTCATTCTGCAGAACCCATTCAGAATGATCCATGTTAATTAAGCTCAGTCTCTTTAAGAGCAAATTAATGGATTGGTCTGTAGCTATTTTGCTTATCATAAATTAGTGCACTGGATGTCCTAATAGCCTAAAATTGTTTGGATGTATTAACAGTAACGTTATCTTTCTCTATCTTTCCCTCTCCTGCAGTTTATTGCCTTTGCATCTTTGTTCTTCATCCTCATCTCCATCACCACCTTCTGCTTGGAGACTCATGAGGCTTTCAACACAATCATCAACAAGACTGATACAAGGAATAGCAGCGGATCCGACTCGACTCCACAGTATGAGATTGAAACCGACCCTGCGCTCACGTACGTGGAGGGCGTTTGTGTCTTCTGGTTCACCATTGAGTTCCTGGTTCGTGTGACCTTCTGCCCTGTCAAGTTGGAGTTTGTTAAGAGTGTTCTCAACATCATCGACTTTGTGGCTATCCTGCCTTTCTACTTGGAAGTAGGGCTGAGTGGTCTTTCTTCAAAGGCTGCCAAGGATGTGTTGGGTTTCCTCAGGGTGGTGCGTTTTGTTCGTATTCTGCGTATCTTCAAGCTAACGCGCCACTTTGTGGGGCTTAGGGTGCTTGGCCACACGTTGCGGGCCAGTACCAATGAATTCCTGCTGCTTGTCATCTTCCTGGCATTGGGAGTGTTAATTTTTGCCACCATGATTTATTATGCCGAACGGATCGGCGCCAAACCCAATGACCCCACTGCTAGTCTCCACACCAAGTTCAAAAATATCCCCATTGGTTTTTGGTGGGCTGTAGTGACAATGACTACACTGGGCTATGGGGATATGTATCCACAGACCTGGTCAGGTATGGTGGTGGGCGCATTATGTGCTTTAGCTGGTGTACTGACAATAGCCATGCCTGTGCCCGTTATTGTCAATAACTTTGGGATGTACTACTCCCTGGCCATGGCCAAGCAGAAGCTGCCCAAGAAAAGAAAGAAGCACATCCCTCAGATGGTGCAGGGAGGATCTCCATCCTACTGTAAAGCTGATCTCAACACCACCTGCAACAGCACTCAAGGAGACCTCTGTCATGTCAAAGGAGGCAGGGTACTAGAACGCAACCGTTCAGGTAAGAACATGTTCATTTTAGCAGTTAATTTCAAGTTACACTTAGAGGGGAAGGAATTGTTTTGGTAAAGACAACCAGATGAATCCAGAAGGGACCTTAACTTAGAAAGCTGGAAACATTTTGCAGGTTTCCCCTGGAGAACAGAAATATCTTCACCTTGTGATCTTCCAACACCATAGCAGCACCTTCACAACACAAATGTCTTGCAGCTTGCCTCTGTGGTTTCCACAGTGATAAAGGAGGCAAAGCAAAAGATACTGAGAAAAAGCAGGTAGCTTCAAGAAATACCTCAGGCTGATAAGAATTCAGAGTCCTTATTTCCTAGTCTTCAACCCAGCAGGAATTCTTCATTCGTTGTTTGAGCCGTAGGTGGCTGTTTTTCCCTTCAGGCCCATGTTAGTAATTTACTGGAAATTAGTGGTGACGTTCATATGCTGCCTTTTTCGAAATTCTAGTGCAGAGATTCCCGAGGGTATGTGTGCGCTCTCTACTCCATGTAGACTACTTGTTTATTAGGACTCAAAACTTTACATTTTATAAGCACAGAATAATTCATGTTTTGACTGAATGTACAAGACGAATCAATCTGGTCTAGTTGCACGATTTCTTAAGATGTTATTTTAAATGTACATATATATATATACATTTACATGCCTTGTAAAGTCATTTAGGAAACCTGGAGAACTATACTTTAAAGATATTACAGTAAAGCTTGTCTAAAGGGTTCACTGTTGAAGAATAAAAGGTGATTATGCCAAATATTTACTTTAAAGCATGACTTTGCACAAGTAAATATGCGTTTTTTTAATAAAATTG
Organism: Melanotaenia boesemani; assembly: GCF_017639745.1. Classification (NCBI taxonomy): domain Eukaryota; kingdom Metazoa; phylum Chordata; class Actinopteri; order Atheriniformes; family Melanotaeniidae; genus Melanotaenia; species Melanotaenia boesemani. The sequence continues at coordinate 11,893,128 of NC_055704.1, read as the reverse complement.
AGTTGTGGTTGAGTAACTTCAGCACTACAAGTGTGAGTCTATCAAGTGTCATTCAGGACATTCAGCCAGAGGCAAAGCTTTAGACTATCTTCACCTAAAGAAACCATTTTCTTTTCTATCAGAAGCCCTTCTACAACAAAACAGAAAGACCAGAGTCATTACTGCTCTATATGCTAATATACAGACTTATATTGATCTTTGTTGTAAGGACTGGAAATGAAATGTTTTAAAAGACTGGTAAGAAGATAAAAATGTCTTTGTTTCCTCTCTCACAGTTCTGTCAGCAGACTGCAGTAGTGACCTCACCATGTCTCCAGAGGAGCGGGTCCCCATGAGAAGGTCCAGCACCAGGGAGCAGGACCGTCGAAGTGGGGGGACATGCTTCCTTCTTGCAGCCAGTGACTACACCTGCCCTGCAGATGGAGGGTTACGAAAAACAGGTAACTGCGTGTGGAAACTATAATGTTTCCCAATAAAAGTCAATTGAGTTTAAATGTGATAAGGTAGCATAGCAAATCAAATTTATGTTAAAATTCTAAGCTATTTTTTTAAAGTAACATTTTAAAAGCGTTTGTCTGATTTTTATATTTTTTTTTATTCTTTTTTTTTTTTGTCTTTGTGCATTTTAGTTTTTTGGTTTTTTTTAGATTAGAAATCACCTACAAGTATGGGTTCTTCTCTGTGCTCATCATTTTAACGTTTTTTATATAGTAGTTTATATTTAAGGTGATATAAAAGATAGAAAAGTAAAATGAAAAAGCCTTCGAAACATAGATTTCAGTCGGACTCCTTATCCATCATCAGCTGATCCATGTCCTTAGTGACAGGTACACCAACATCCCTGGAGGGGGGAAGGCTGTTTGTTCAGCCCTAGTCAGCTCAGGTAACGTAACCTGTGTATCTGCTGTTGCGACTTTCAGCAGTGACACACATCACAATGTTTTTAGCAATTCTGAGGGGTCGATGTGTCCATGCAGCTGACTCAGAACTGTTGCTTTCTTCACAATTTATTCATGTTTTCTTGTTGCTTGGAAACACTTGAATAAATTTCTGACCCAGTGTCTTTCTTTTTTGGCTGTTACCATGTTCATTGCCCATGTGCCGCACCAAGATAAATTGTATCATCTGCCTCAGAGGCGATGATAAACCTGCGGAAATTTTTACTGTCGGAGGAATTTAAATGGTTACAAAAATAAATAAATAAAAAATTAATCTTGTAAACTTATTAGCAGGCTGACTTTTTCATGTGTAAAATTGTACTAATTATGATTCATGTTGTTTTATGTTAATTCATTAATGTTTCTATTGAATTTAAGTTAAAAGCATCATGAAGAAGTCAGCTTGCTAAAAGATTTGAGTTAACCATGGCTCATGGTTGAGGCACTATATGATCAATTGAACTGAAAGACAGATATTGACATTATTACTCAGATTGGTCCACACACTGGACCTGTTTTTTTGTCTCGATCCGAAGCAATTCATGGGTAAAATGTTCAGATGCAGAAAAGGACCCTTATCCAGTTTTCATCACCTTGTTGCATTTTTGTATAATTTTGAAGAAAGGAACATTATCATACAAACATTTTACACAGTAGAAATAATGTCACACAGCAATTCATTTAAAAAAATTAGGAAAAATAATGTTTTTGGGGCATATTTTTACAATCTCTCCCAGACCAACTTAAAATACATTTTTTTAATCCTAAGGCTGTTTTTTGTTACAGTAACTTCTTTGTCTTATCTCCAGCATCTTTAGGCATTAATACAGTTAATCTGAGCCATAAAGTAGAAGCATTAAGCCTCAGCTAATTGCCTTCTAAGTTTTAAGAGAAGTAACCTGCCTCTACATGAAGCTATCTACATGTAATGCTATCTTAGTGCAATAACTCTATAATCTTGTTGTGCTACTGCACGTTATAGCAGGAAATTTGCTGTTTTCATGCCATTAGGCTGTAAATTGACAAATGTCTCAAATTTCAGCTCCCATCTTCCAAACATTGGGGATTTGTGGTGCAGAGTGATTCTGAAATTGGACTAGATTTAAGAGAATTACATTTTTCAGCAGCTGAGCTTGCAGTGGCCACTACACTAAACCTAATGCATAAAACAGCTGCTCCAGCCCCTGCTACCTGTTGGCAAAGATCCAGTAGGTCTTTTGTTTTGCTTGCTTGACTACCCCAGTTTAAAATAGACCCTCTCTCTCAGTGAAACAAATGGTGGTGGATGCAGTATGGTAATGATGCAACATTTCCATTAGTCGCTCCTCATCAGTGTGTACCCCAGCTGATTGGCATGCTCCATTACCGATCTGCCTGCTTTGGCTTGCTTGTTTACTTTGCAACTAATGCAAATTTGCCAGCATGCAACACATGAAGCTTTTTACAAGTTTAAGTTGTTGTAAAGTGTAAAACTGTATAGATAATTGAATTAAGGTATTTCTAATTATCCTTATCATCATAAGTATGCATTGTCTGGATTTATGCACACTGTAGACACTTTACCATTTTATATATTCATTACCTGCAATTATTTGCATGGTTTATGCCATGTGTAACATATATGCATGAATGTTAATGAGCAATTATATAAGTAGTGGAAGATTTATTAACATAAGAAAGATTTAATGATTTTAAAACAATTTCTTGTAAAAGGAAATTGTAATCATACTGTTATGTAGTCTTTTTATTTTCAACCTATTTAAGAATAACATTAACTATAGTTTAAGTTTCTCAGGATTACTTGGGCAGACTGAAAGTCTAATCATCCAAGACTTCATTAGGGGCAGAGCTATTGTGGAGGATACATTAACATGTTAACTATTTGGCTTCCAACGCCAACCAGAGACTATCATGAAGTCCTTCTTCTTACTAACTTTTACACAAGCAATCAGTTAATAGCCATGACTACAAAGAAATGAATTCAACAGGGTTAAGATTTGTTAATTGGAATCTGAATAAAATGTGCCATCAATCACTCAAAAATCTGCATTAAAAATATGTTACAGTCAAAAGAAGATTTATGTGTCAGCATCGAAGTAAACATCAGAGTGGCCCCATACCATTACAAAGGCAGTGCATGCCAACACTTTTTAAACAGTGTATCAGCGGGCAAGTCTGCCAAATTTTCTGTTCAGATGTAGCACGTATGTGGCATGTACACCCACTCTTGCTTCCAAGATAAACACATAAAAAATTTCTGTTGACATAGTTTAAAATACATAATCAAATCTAATGTCTGGAAAGCATTTGGATTTTATTAGAAGGAGGGAACACTGGACAAAGGTCTGTTGAGTATTGAAAGAAAAATGTAAACACTCACTGGTGAGTTGAAGAGAAGATGGCAAGGTCTGGCACTGATTCACCTTTAAAGATTAATGTCTTTACATTTTGTTGAGAATGATGGGTTTTATAACATGATATTGTACCATATCAACATTAGAGTAATGATAAAACTAGATAATATGATGTCTAACAAGACCTATCAAATGCATTTTTCCTGTGCTGCACAGTAACAAATTTACTTGTGATCCCTGGTTTTTTAAAGATGACTTATTCATAATTGTTGATACGATGGTCCACGACATCTTTGGGCTGCAGTTAGTTTTCAATGTACTTGTTATGTTTATGATAAAGCAGAAAAAATGTAGTTTAACTGTACCTTGTCAGCCAGTTATTTCCCATCCAAAGCAGCTCCACTTCTATAATCTGAGATCAATATGCCTGATAACCACTGTTAGGAAATGTGATGTGCATTCACTCACCATACAGTATGTTACTGTCTCACTCCTGTCTCCTGTCTTGTCTCGGTTCAATCGGCTGGCTTGGACTCGGATCGTTGCCTGCCTGCGTGCCTGCCTGCGTGCCTGCCTGCCTGCCTGCCTGTGTGTGTTCATGTCCTGTTCCTGCACAACCACAACCACCTTTTGTCGCCCCCTCATCTGAAGGCTATGAGAAATCCCGGAGCTTAAACAACATAGCAGGCATGACTGGCATGGCTGGTAACGCCCTGAGGTTGTCTCCTGTGACCTCGCCCTACGGATCACCCTGCCCGCTGCGCCGCTCTCGCTCCCCTATTCCCTCCATCCTGTGAGACGTCCAGCCCATGGCCACCTTGCCTCAAACCACACCACATCTTATCACCTAACAGACCACCTTTCGTTGACATCATGTCTGAACTCTTTTCTAGATATTGTGAACTAGTGGATAAGTACTTAACATTGTAGCTAAAACTTATATTAACAGTCTGGGCAATCTGAGCGAGTACTCATTTTCTCCTTGTCCTTGAAGATATGTGCTTTGCTAACATCCCTAAATAACTTGTCTGTTCTTCTGTGTCACTTGGAGTACTCTTTAGTTTGATGTCGTACTTTGAGACTTGCAATAAAACAATTCTGACTGGTGGCTTCAGAAGTAGCAGCCATAACATTTAATACATATTAATGATCAGGGAAATTAGAAATTGCTATAGATTTAATATATTTAGATATCTTAAAAAAGTTGTGCTTCCAAAGGAAAAAAAAGGAAAAAAAGAAAAAGAGATGTCACTTCATTTATTCCACATATGACTGTGACTTTGTTTTTTCCTTGCTGTAATTTTGGGGTTAGCTGTAAGGATGGAGAATTAATATTTCAGAATCTGGTGTCAGCTCATACATTCTCTCTTCGCTGGCTGATGGGTCTTCTCATGTTTGTGCATGATCATCATGTAACCATCTTCAGCAAAAGAAAAAAAAAGATAAAAAGTGTGGCAACAAGGAGGGAGTCGAGAAAGCTTGCGGGAAAATTATTCATTTAAAGTTATTATATTGGGTTTTAGAAGAGGGTGGGGATTTTTATTTTGTTTCATTTTGCTTTTGGCATCACTGACAATCTACAGAATGCCAGCCGGGTATCATTTCTGTCTGCATGCAGAATTCAGCTACCATTCCAGATTAACTTTCCCCCCTTCTCCTCCTAATGTTTTTTTTTTCTTCTTTTTTTTCTTTGGAGTACCACCAAAGCTGTTCTGTTTCTGGTTTGCTCACAGATAACTGCAAAGAGGTTGTCTATACTGGTTTCACACAAGCAGAGAGCAGCGTTCTATCTTAATGGCTTGAGGGAAGGCACCACCATTGCAGAAAGGTAACCATCTGAAGGGGTGAAGGTCCGATTGTTGTCGACACTTCTCGATCATTAATTATAGTTTGTGTTATCATGTGTCAGAACTAACATTGGGATTCTTCATTATTCATAACAGAGAGGTGCTTGAGTGTGGTTGCAAACTGTGTGTGACATGTAGCATTTTATTCAACATTAATATAAATATGTCAATACAAAAAAGGTAAACAACTAAGATCATAATCAAGAGGCATTTTGGATCATGTATCACATTTTAATTTAAAATTTGTTCTATGAAAAAAAGGGCTGTAATGCTCTCAAATCGTCAAAACAGACAGGCTAGAACTAAATTCTCTTACAATTGCTCACAGGTTTTATGCATCCGCTTACAGTACCCTGAGAGTGGCCATTTTGCTTTGCTGAAAGGCTGCAACATTTATTCTAGATTAGACTGTTTTGCCATGACAGGTGTAAATTGCCTCTGCACACCAACAGGTGCAGGACAGCAGACATAGCAATGCAGCAATGTGCCTCACCCATCCCTACAGTATATCTGTACCCGTAGCACAAGGTTGCTTAGCAACTGGCTCACAGCTAGATGCATCTTTCACACAGCTCCGCAAAAAAGTCAAACAATTAAAAAAACTGCTCTTACAAACATTTCTCTGGCTCTACAACAAATTATTCATTCACTCCCACCCCCACCCCCATCTTCACTTAAGCCATTTGAACATACAGCAGAGGTTTTAGAAATCTTGCTTATAGAGCACCATGCCTTTGAAAAATGCTCATGTTTGTGCATATACTCTATTTAACACAAAAAGTTTGCATTACAAGGTTTTCTGAATTGATGCAGACAGATACAGATTATGCATTTCTGATATTTAGAAATGTGGTCATATGTTATTTCGACAATTCATATTCTGTTTAATGGCAGTGGGATTAGACTGTCATCAGTAATGAGGACCTATTGCTGTGGAGGACCCCATTAGGAGCCACAAGGCCACTCCTACAGGACAATATGGATGAGGACTTGAAGAAACTGACAGCCAGCCGGCTCAAGGCTCAACACGTAGGGAAGGAACTCTAAAAAGGAAGACTTTAATAAGCCTCCATATTTACCTGATTTCTCTTTTTTTCTGTTCCTGTTTTGGAACTCTGGAGTAACACAAGGAGGGACAAAATAAACATGTCCCGAAAAGAGACTATCTAAGTGATAGATGTTTTTTTCCTGTAAATACAACAACACAGCACATCTGGGCCAAGTGGCTCCGTCCACACATCTGTCGTATGTTGGCGAGTCAGGTAACCAGGTTGGTGGTTGCTAAATTGCGCCATTACACTCAACATCAATCACTTTTCTTGCTGTGGTAATCCCCCTCGCAATAAGTGTATTAAGATTGTTGAGGCGTTTTGTGTTCTAAAAAATGGAGTGTATTCATATAAAGTTCTACTTAAACTATATACAGTGTAGAGAGGCAAATGTGCTAAGTTGAATAAGTGTGACATAATGGTCATCTCTGCTTTTGTTTTAATTGGTAATATCAATAGGTTAATTGCTCTGCTGTTTATAACTGTGTGTGAGAACTTGTGCGTGAGTACCGTAAAACTCCAGGTTGAGATCTGCAGTTTGAAAGACCAGGTCAGAGAAGACCAGTGAGTGAACCTGATGCTGACTCTTCCAAGTTAGTTTTAGCACAAGCCTAAATGAGACAGAGTTCCCCTGTGATGCAGCTGCCGTTGTAGAAGTCCCCACTTCCCATGCATTTATCATGCAACTACCCTGCGTCGGTGCTGCAGATGTTTGTCTCCTCAAAAAACCAAATTATTCTTACCAGATTATTCCTCATAACTCCTGGTGGCTAAAACAAAGAGAGAAAAAAAAATGCAGACTTCATTCTTCCAAACTTTTTCCCCCTTTGGGGGGAATGGAGCAAAAGTGTAGCAGAAATTTACCAAGCGGGACTTCTAGAATGGCTACATCTGCACAGTAGCAATCCCCCATACCTAAACAATCAGATCGGATTTGCAATAAGCACCCGAAAACACAAAAAGCGCCGATCCACACTGTGATTTCAGCAGCCCGTTTAAACAAGAAGGTGGAAGGAACGAGTGAGGGGATAAAAAATTAGCTGCAAATGCTGATGGGCAGGACTGACAAGCGGCACCACTGACTGCATGTTGGTAGCAACCTCCACAGTTATAGGCTAGCTGTTCAAGTGTCAACCTGTACCCACAAATCCTCCTTGTGTAGTAAACATGCTGCTTTACCCTTTGAATTGTCAAAGGGGTACCTTTCTTTGTGTATTTCTAGGATGTTGTAACTTGAAAAAAGAAAAAAGGTGTTTATTTTTTTTAATCCAGAACATGTATTTTTGTGTCTTACGGTTGAGTACATTGCTCTTTACCTGTAAAAGTCATGGTAGTCTGATGCTGTGCTTCTCCACCGTGTCCTCAAACTGTCAAACTTTCAATCCAGTTTCATGTTTTGTATGTTTTACTGTGAGGAAAAAAATCTAGTTTGAAGTCTGTATTTGTGGAGCCTTTTGTTGGCATTCTAAAGTGCATGCTAAAAAAAAATAAAAACATTATGTCAAATTGTACAAAAAAAAAGAAAAAAGGATGACATACTGTATATCATGCTGTGTATAGAGTAAAAGTAAATGCTATGTGAGGGATTCACATAAACTATTTATCTTTTAACTGGTGTTTTTTGATTTATTTGACCCATTTTCTTCCTTACAATAGTTTTGTGTGTGCCACAGTTTAAATAAACTTAGCACAAAAAGTAAGCTCATTTCTGTTTTGCTGATTTTATCTCCCTTTTAATAATGCCAGTTGTTGTGTATTATATACATCGTTAGAAAGCCTGATTAGTCACCTTTACAATGAAATATACCTTGCAAGGATCATGCTTCTGTGGGGTGAGTAACACAACTAAACATGTTGCTAGTGTCCCATAAAAATGTGCCAAAATCCCCTGCAATAGTCTCTTGTTCAGAGGTTCAAATGTTGCCAGGTGTGTGGCAGTCATAGATGTATGACTGGCACCTAATTGATAGAGATTCTGGAGCCAGTAGTTATTTATATCTAGGAACTGGTACCTCCATCCTCCAGGATGACAATGCTCTCTCCCACAGAGCCAAGATCATCACAGAGTACCTTTAAAATTTGGGACTGGAAAGGATGCAGTGGCCTGTCGTGAGTCCAGACCTTAACCCAAATGAACACCTGTGAGATCAGCTTGGGCATGCTGTTGAGGTTGCTCATGGATCTTCTACACACCACAGAAGTCCTTGAAGTGTAAATACGTGTTGTTTTTTTCATGATTACTGTGGGAGAGTGTAATCATCCAATCCACCAAGCAACTCAAAACAATACCAAACAAAATATAAATGCTGGGGATTTTGGTGGATATTTTAGGGTACTGCCCACTTGTTTTCAATCACAAATTCACAACCCTTATAAGGTTTTACCTAATTGAAAATATGACTAACCAGGCTTTCTAACAATGTATAATTCAACAATTGGTACTATTAAAAGGGAGAAATAACTGACTGACTTTTTATGACACGTGACCTTCAAAATTACATTATCAAGTACTGAAATTTATTATAATTATTCAGCCTTATCAAAAGGAACAAAATGTCTTGAAACCAATTGTGAATTTATGAGCTCTGTCCAGTTGTAGTAAATTTCCATTTATTTTCATTCTAACTGCATTTCAGAATTAGTTAATTCACCTTTATATAGATGGAATTTGGATCAGTCAGCTTTCTGTTATGAGCCATAAAGTTGTGTCAAAAAGAAAGTATGCCCTGTCTAAATTCTAAGGTTTTGCATTGCAACACATAAAATAAACAACAATAAAACAGCTGTTTTTACCAGCTTTTAATTTAGGTAAATACAATTCAATACAGAGAGATCAAATGAAAGGTCGAGGCAAATTGTGTTAAATAATTGTAATAAAGTTTGGCTGTTAGCCTCTAATACTGCATCAAGGCAAATCATGACATAAAGAATGATAGGAATGTCCAGACGTTGGTGGTGAACTTGGAGGGAATAGATTTCTGAGATTCCTTCTTGGGCATCTGGAGGAAGTGGGAAGCGCAATGCACAGTCTAGAAGAAGAACAACAGAGACGTGAGATTTTTTAAAAGGATGGAAAACAGACTGGAAAACAGGAATGCCACTGGAACAGAGCAGTGAAGAAATAATTATTAAGGAAGGTTTGACAGTGTGGGAAAGGAAAAGCTAAAATGAGAAAACAGAGCGAACATAATAAACCAGATCTGCCTTACTGAACTTTCACTAAAGCTTTAGCTTATGATGAACAACATTTATGCTCTGTCTTAATTTATTTAACAAACATTAAACCAAAATTCAGATGCAGTGTGTGGAAAAATGAAATACAACCTTACTGCTTCCACAGGAATAGGCGTAACTAGCCTGGTGCTGATTTTCTGTCTCTGTAAGCATGTTCTACCATTCATAGACATTTCTGCCAAACTGTCTCAAGTCACTCCGACCACAATGTTGATTGTGTTCTTTTCTCTATATGTGTTCTTTTAAAAATCTTCATTTTGCTTCCACAAAGAAAAAGTCTCCCTGAGACTTTAAGGATCAATTAATTTGGGAAGAGAAGTGCAAATGTAAGCACTACATCTCTGATGCAGCTTGGGTGGTCTTATTCCCATAGCAACAGATGCTGGATGACTACAGAGAGGAGGAGTTTAAATAATTTTCAGAAATGAAATAGAGATTAAAATTTCCCTCACATGTAAATGAGAGTTGTGTGTGTTAGAATATAATTACAAAATGATATTGCCCATTGGTGCCATGTGTTGATGATGGGAATTGCATGTGGCAATAGCTGACAATGTCAACTTCCAACTTAATTAGTGACGGGGCTAATTGTTGTAGCTGCACACTAGCATTTACTCTAAAAACACAGGTGTGTTTAAACCCAACATCAAGCCTAGTGCAGCTGTAAATGTCATTTCCCGGCGAGAGTAAAGAGGTAAACAAGACAGCTGGTGCCTAAAAACAGAAGCTGCATTTGTCTGGCGTTGATTTCACCCACAGGATCACGCTGAGGTAATGCCACGGCTGGCACCGTCTTTTTCCACCTCCTGCTTCTGCTGTTCAATCTTCAGCTCACGTCCAGCAATCAGCACCACTTGGCACACTGTATCCGTGAAACATCCCAACTATCTTTACTCCTGTTGTCATGGAAACAACCACAGACGTGCCAAAGATATGTAAACAGCCAGTGCTTGGGTTTTGTTTTGTTTTTCTACTTCTTCTTCTTCTTCTTTTTCAAAGAAAGACCCATCTTTCCTCTGTTTCTTCTACCTCCTGGCCTCCACCTCCATGCCTGGGGTGGGGAGCACTGTCTATGGGAGCCAGCTGCTAAAAATCCCAAAATAGCAGATTTGTAATTTGAATTTGAAAATCTGCTTAAAACATCTTGGCTGGTTGAAAAGCAAAGACAAAACACTCCTTAACCAGGCCAGCTTATAAGGTACAGTACATGAAGAAGGTGGAAAGACAGAAAGATCCTATAGAACTGAAGTTTTAATGACATAATATTTCTGTGATACAATATACTTTCCAGGTGTATCAGTGTATTGTGGAACCCTGCATTTCACTTGTTGTTTTGGTTAAAGGCTTCTGCTATATTAATGGGTTAAATGAAAAAACCTTATGTTACAGGTGAGTTGTGTTTTATTTATATCTTCATAATATGCATACAATTAAAAAAAATAAAAATAAAACTTGCTGAACTTTCACAGCTGCAGCAATGAACACTGAGATGACTTTAATAAAAGGGCTGAAAACACAGGTTTGCACATAGACTATTGATGTTGTATAATTTCTTATCTTTTTTTTTAATTGAAAGCAAGATTTGCATATAAATGAAGTACTATAAACATTACTTTACATATTCCCTTCATACAGTCACAGTATGGAAGGAAGAATAACACTTTAGCTGTGATTCTTTCAGATTAATCTGGACAATAATTTGAGTCTCTGCAAACAAATTGTTTATTCTTCAATTTAGTCCTGCAGGTGGTGGCCCAAGACCATTACTTGCTTTTCATCTTTTCTGGCTGATTTTTGGTTACGTTTGTAATTTGCCAGCAACCTCAAAGGTAACATGAGGTGGTGTCTGCAACACACAGAAGTTGCTCAGGTAATGCAGCTCATCCAGGATGGCACATAAGTTTTCTGCATCTCCCAACACAGTATCAAAAGCATGGAGGAGATACCAGGAGAGAGGCCAGTATACCAGGAGACATGGAGTGGACAGTAGGAGGACAACAACTCAGCAACAGGACTGCTATCTGCTTCTTTGTGCAAGGAGGAACAGAAGGAGCACTGCCAGATCCCCACAAAATGACCTCCAGAAGGTGTGAAGGTTTCTGTTCAAACAGTCAGAAACAGACTCCATGAGGGTGGTATGAGGGCCCAACGTCCACAAGTGGGGCCTCTGCTCACAGCCAAACACCATAAGCGATTGGTATTCACCAGAGAACAAGAGGATTGTCAGATTTGCCGTTGGCAACCTGTGCTCTTCACTGATGAGAGCAGGTTTACATTGAGCTCATGTGGCAGACTCGTGGAGACGCCGTGTAGAATATTACGCTACTTGCAACATCCTCTACCATGGCCAGTTTGGCAAATGTTCAGTTATGGTCTTCATATGTTTTTTTGGGCTGCACAAACCTTTATGTGCTAGCCAGAGGTTTCCTGACTGCCATTAGGTACTGGGATGAGATCCCCAGACCCATTGTCAGACCATGTGCTACTGCAGTAGGACCTGGGTTCCTTCTGACGCATGATATTGCTCAACTTCATGTAGATGGGGTGTGTCAGCAGTTCCTGCATGACGAAGGCATTGATGCTATGAACTGGCCTGCCTGCTTACCAGACCTGAATCTAATCCAGCACTTCTTGGACATCATGTCTTGTATCCTCCACCACCACGTTGCACCACAGACTATCCATGGGTTGGCTGATGCCCTGTTCCAGGTCTGGGAGGAAATCTTTCAGGCAAACATCTATTGTCTCATCAGGAGCATGTCCAGACATTGTAGGAAGTGCACACCAGCACGTGGAGGCCACACACTCTGCTGAACCTCATTGTGAATTGTTTTGAGGAATTTCCACAAAAGCTTTTTCCACTTTTAATTTGACTATGATTCTGTATCCAGACCTCCATGGGTTAATGACTTTGGTTTCCATTGATCATTCAAATGTTATATTGTTCTCAACTCTTTCCACTATGTAATAAAGACCTTTAACTGGAATATTTCATTCATCCAGATCCAAGATGTATTTCGGTTTTCCCTTTATTGTTTTTTTAATGGCAACTATAATTTTATCTACAACAGCATATAGAGAGTTTTTTACATTTCATTAGTGTTTCTGTTGTTTGTAAACAGGATCCCCAGAAGCTTTGTATCACTTCTACATAGCTTCTTGAGCAGTGTATTACTGGTGTAAGCAAAGCTGATTTCTTTTGGAGATAAATAGTCATTTCCAGCTAAACACGTCATTTTGGGTGCATTTGCCAATTTTAAGATCAGATATGGTTGGTTCAGAACAAAAGCTACAAGAAATAACAATGACTGTCTGGATATAACAATACAGCTAAGAAAATAGTTAATAAAAAATGGAAAATAAATAAATATATTACATTTTAATTAGTAAAGAATGAAAAGAATATAAAGGAAAGATTAATTAATTATAAGCAGACAGGATCAAAGGTAGCACATTTTCCCTGCCTTTCACATGGGAAACTCTTAAATTTAAAATGTTATGAAACAATGAACCGTTAGCTTAGCTCGGCTTAAGAAAACTGTAGTTTTAAAATGTTGTGTTTTACACTTGATGTTTGCATATAAAATGAAAAAGCAACTTTCAGTCTTACAACCTTCTAGAAATCAGTAGATGAGCTGCAAATGCACGTTTATACAGAGTATTACTTGCAGCAGAGACCTAACATTTATAGACAAAATGTATTTGAACTTTTAAAAAACAAGTTAAAAGTGGATATTAGATAAATACAAAATTAAACAAGCAGAGAAACTCTTAAAATCAAATGAAGTGGGGGCACAAATACACTAGTGAATGAGTAAAATGTTTTGATAAGGGAACCTAATGTTGGTGATGATCAGCTTTTTTGTGTGCAGACACACGACAAAAGCACAAGATGCTGGGCCCTGAAGCCGTTGCACTGCAGCGTGGCATTTAATTCCTGAGAAGTGCCACGTAATGAGACTGGCAAAGCTGATGATGGCAGAGTGAGTCAGGCAGTAGAGTGGGGGGCTCCATTTACAGGCTTTGTTCCAGGTGCATACTCAAAGAGTCATAGGAACCCTCTAAATTACTCACACGCTGACATGGAGCCTCTTACTGACGGGCACATGGGCATTGTGTAGTGGCGTCTGCTAAACGCCGGTTCACGCATCAGCACCAGCTCTCGGAGAAAGCAGAAATATAATTAAAAAAATAAACAGTAGAGATGAAATGAGGATCAAACTCTGAAGATACTCCAGCTGCAGGTTGAAATGAGTCCAAACATCAGCTGCACAGGAAACTGGCCCTTCAACGGTCCTAACCACCACTTCACTACAGTAAGTATGTGGGATACTGATGTAAACTCCCCCATAGTTTTCTGTTTCATACTTTATTTAGCTGCAAGAGACAGATGAGAGCCAAGCTATGCAAATGTTCTCTTTGGCTACATTAAAGATGTTTTATAATATTTGTTTTATGTTCTAATTATCTGTGAGAAAACATGGAAAAAAGTACCAGTGTGCAGCATTTTAAACAGGATTGTGTTTTTGAGATAGCGTGGAAGATTTGTGAGTCTAATTTATTTTCTCTCCTACTCAGTTATGAAATCAAAACAGTATTTTTTACAGCCCACACAAGGGTCAAAGGTCAGCACTAGTGATGATACTTAAGACACCAGCAGCTGGGGCTTGAGACCTGTTAAGGTTGCATGCATGCCCCTCATATAAATGTTTAAAATGATACCAAATCAAGAAGAAATTATAAGAAAATGTAAGAATTCAATTTTTATGTTTATGTGCATTCCATACCACAGTATCACATCTCTCTTTTTGTCTTTTTAAAATTGCTTTATCAGTGAAATAGAGTGTCTTTGCTGGTAATGTCTGACATGCACAGTCGAGTCAAGCTGTGGGTGAAACGTGTAGACTTTCTGCTGCTTCAAGCATTCTCATGCTTCTAAACTTTGTTTTTTGGGATTATCGTACATGCAAGTATAGCCAGATTCACTACACAGATGTTCTTTTAATTACTTGAATGGGGATTTTTGTATACAATACTGCAGAAATATAAAGAAAAAAGTTAATTAAAGCAAAGTGAGAGTTTGAAAATGCTTTACATGACAGTGAGTTGAGTTTTTCACTTATTTTTAAAACATGACGATAGAAGCAAAAAATATGTGAATAAGAAAAGGCGTATTGGGAATCTGGTTGTACTTAAACACTGTAAATTTTACAGTAACTTAATGGCAGCTGGATGCTAATAAGTTACTCTTACAAGTTATGGAAACTTCCCGTACACTTCCTCTGCAGCTTTTAATAATATTGCATCTTGTACACATTTCAAAACCTTGATCATCAAGTACTTGGAAACATGCAATTAAAAGAAAGTAGAGAAAGAACAAAAGAAAAATTACCACAAATTTACTTACTGTACTTACTTTGGTTGCTGTCAAATTATTGTATTTTATGACTGTAGGTTGTGTGCAAAATGCTTTTGTCTTAGTGTTATTACAAAAAAACATGGCATGTATTTAAATTGGTCATTTATCATGTTATGTGGATGAAAAATACCAATCAACACAAAATATCACTGCATTTGCACATGCAGTTGAAACAGTATTTATTACTGATGTGACTAAAAGCTTCATAGTGGTGATGAATTTGCTTAGAAAATTAGCATGACATGAAAAAATCATGACTTTTATGTAAAAATCACCTTGTGGTTACAGTGTGGTTTAGTATCATACACCACTGAGACCACGCCATGCCAATGGATTTTTATTAATCTGTTGCAGTTTAAGGTGACTTTCATGACTTTGCTTCACTATTTATTTATTTCTGGTCATACACTTTAATGTCTACTTAGTTTCAGGGTCCTTTAATTTGTCCTTGCTAAATGAACAGCTGGCGCTATCGTGGCCCATGAGGTTTAAATGAACCAGGACTGACAAATTTCTGGTGGGGAAAACAAAATTTCCAGGCAGACGGTGGTTTTTATTTATTTATTTATTTATTTTTATGGTTTTTAATGGATCCCAAAACAGATTGTGATTAATATCTCAAGGTAAAATGTGGATTTGGAGACATAGCAGAACCTATACCACCAGTGGAGGTCATGAGAATTTTTATATGTGTGCCTGTTTGATATGTTGTAGATTCAAAATAAGGGCAGAGTTAGTAGGTGGGATATAAAAACGTATAACTTGCACAGCTGGTGTTATTCCATCTTAAGATAGTCTCTGGTAAAAATAAATTACAGGAAGTAAACCTGGTGAGATTTCTTTAATTTAAAAGGTGTGAGAGCTATTGTGTGATTACCAAATGCAAATATAAAACTTCTGACTTCTTCCCACTTTCATTGAATTTACATACTGTGCTGCATTCAAAATACCTGAGTAGCCAAAGAATCAAAGAAACATCCTTAAACATCTTTAGGTAACCAGAGTTATTTGACATACTTTAAAAGTGAAACATTAAGCATGCTGGGCGATTAATTCCAGGGGGTTGGAGTATTAAATATTTTATGTCAGACATTCCCATTGATCAGGTGAAGACTCTTATCCAGCTCAGCTGCCTCTGTGTCATTACAGAGAGAGATCATAGGCAGAATGCACCCGACAGCGTGTTAATGAGCCAGCCGAGCTAAGGTAAGCCTGTGCACACCGTTGCATCAGACCCTGTAAGTAGCATTTGTATCGGAAGGTTAAATTAAACATGGTGGATTTCTGATCTCGCAGGGGTTGACAAGCTTTTTCCCCGTCACTGCAGTTAAGCTCCTGCATAGCACTTAGCTTACCTGAGAACTATTTGAAGCCTTTTAATGATGCTACTGAGAAAGGATACATGTTTTTGATTTTAATTAAACAAAATCCAAATTTAACCAGAGAGGAGATATTTTTCATAGTAAGGTGAGTTAGAGTACATGAATGTGAAAAATCAATCTGGTTCATCATCAACATGCAACATGTGATAATGTGTTCTAAGATTTATTTTAATTGCTAAGTCCTCTGATTTATGATTTCAGACATTTGTGAGGACTTTTCTCATGACCCGACAAACCGTCGTCTTTCTAAAATGTTCTGTTGCCAGTAAAATTTACTGCTGGAGTATGTGAGTGACTGCAGACCGGTGCTGTTTGATGGGATGTTGGTCAGGAAATGTTAACAAGTCTGGTCGAGTCCTGAAAAATCTTTTCCCCTCATTTTTATTGTGTGTTAAATCAGCTTCTAAATCTCTGGAATCACGTTAGTACAGACAACCTATGTCTGACAGCCACTTCAGGTGGAAGGAGACTCAGGGTTTCTTTATAGTGAATCTGGCATGGAGGAGGTTCACTTCACAGAGTCAGTTACCATGACAACAGACTTGGGGTAAGACCTAACTCTTTTCCTGGAATAGAAAATCCTGAGTTTCCCCCAACTCAGGCGGTGGCTTTTTAACAAAACTCAAATGATATTTAATTTTGAAACATGAGAAAAATAGTTCTTTCTTTGCATGTCTGAAGTCACAACTTAAAAAAAAAAAAAAAAAAATCTGTCTTGTTATTTGGAAACCCTTACAGTAGGTCTTAAAACGTCTGATGGGAAAGTAAGTCATATTTCCAGCTTAATCCAGCCTCTCCATTCTTATCGCAATCCAACTTCAACTTGAACTTGTGCTGCATTCATTGTCTCTGGTTTTAGGTCCAAGAAAAGAAGCAGCAGGACCCATATTATTATTCATCCTCTATTTATATTAATTTTCCTCCCCTACACTATTTGTGCAGTAAAATTCATAAGGTATCAAAACATGGCATTGCATGACATAGTTCCCAATACCAACAGACATCTAAGCTTGAGGTACTACACCTATAGGTGGTGATCTATCATTTATTTCTGTGTTTCCTGATTCATTGGTTCTGTCATTCCTGTGACATACGTGACATTTCCCTAATTATCAGCTAAGTATAAATTATATTTATGTTTTAAAAAAACAAAAGAACATTTTTTAATGCCTAGGCTAACCATGGCATCAAATACTGTGAGGTCCTGTTCCCACTTCCCTCATTATTTATTCATTTGTATTATCTAACTGCAAATATTGCATGCAGTACAAATATGCAAACCTAACACTAGTGATGGATTATATACCAAACAGCTGCAAAAAAATGAACATTAAGTGTTTCTAAACATAGCTGTAATTCAGTAATGCAGCTAGACATGTCCTTAATGGATTTTGGATTAAAACATTGAACACAAGAGACCCAGGTTCTTCCTCTTTAAATGTGCTGTAATGCATTCCAGCGCTAAATTACTAACAGAACACTAAAAATGGCTGATAGCCTGTCTTTGTTCTTGGAGTAGCAGCCTCTATGTTGAGTGATTTAACTAAAAAAAATTAAAAAAAAATTTTGTTGTCACAAAGGTTTGAATTGTATCATACAAAAAAAGAGTTAAATAAGTAAATTAAACAGAATTAAGGCAATCTTCCTTTGTTCTTGGATGATGGATAATTAATTTTGTAACCAAGCCCATTCATGCTGTGTTTACAACCCTCACAATTCAGCATATTTATGCAAATGATGGCAAATGATATTAAGCTGTTATCTGACATAGGTGCTCCTGTAATGTACCACACTTGAATGTTAATCAAACCTGGCATTGGTATATCTCTGGATGTTAAATTTGAGAGTTTTAAATAAAGTGTCTGATGAAATTGCAGTAAAAGATGCAGTAAATTCTAAAATTATCTTAAAAGGTTCATAGTAACTGTTTACATCTGGATTATTATTGACTGACCAAACCATAAATACAAGAGATAAGAGGAAGGAGTTTCAGAATCTAAAGGAAAATGGTTGAAATTAGATTTCTATCACTTCCATTAAATTTCTATTTATTTTTTTTATATCTTTTTTTGCTGTACATTGGAAGTGGCACTTTTTGCTTTGTTATTTACATCATATTCCCCTCAGTAGTTATGTAATTATTTTAATTTAAACCAAACTATGTCCAATGATAGATACAGACCAAACATGAAATGAAAATTCCTTTTGTTTTACTCGTGCCAATTAAATGCAAATGCAGTATTTCACAATGGGAATTTTCACCTGTGGTTTAACAGATACCATTTGCCTTTGCTACAATTATTTACACCATCTAATGTGGCTTGATACCCATCACATGAAGTAGTAGGTAGTAGTAAGTAGGGCAGCTGATGGTCTCAACACGTTTCGTGGTGACCAAGCATCAGCACTAATTTACCCAAATAATAACAGCTTTATCTCAACAAGCTGTTGTGTAATTACCCTCTAGTTATGTGCTTGTAGCAGTGAATTCTGAGAGGGAATTTTGGGTATGTGTTGCAGGTATTTAAATGTATGTTTTCATAAAAAAGCGAGTGCCAAACTGTGCCAAAATGGCCATTTTGATGACCTCGCCTGAACTGTCTAAAACCTCTTATTTTGTTCTGCTCCATTTTATCAGAGTTGGCCTTTGCAGGGATAATGTTCACATATTCGACGGAGGTTTAGAGCTACAGCTGCATCATTCCAAATGGATATTCATATTTATTTCTAACATATTTTTTTTCTTACTTTTGGGCAAGCCTTAAACTCTCTTTATTTAGAGATTGAAGATTCCTTTAATCTTAAGAAGTTACATGTATACTGGTATTTTTTAATATTAATATCATTAGTGTTCCCTTTACTATGACTCCAAAAGTATTCAGATAGACCTTATGGTTGAAGAAATATACTCATTTAATTATGGGTATGCAATATTTAAAATAGCCAAACAATAGGGTTAATACCAAAAGAGAACATTAACAATCACTTTGCATTTCACAGCTGATTACAACTATAGAGATTTTAACTTTTTATTGGGCATAATGTTGAAAAGGTCCTTCACCAATAACCAGTTATCACATCTGGTTACACAAAATTTAAGTGTAATTTCTGTGTTCACTATGAAAAAGATGACTGGCACTTAATCCAAATTAAAGATCCCTTCAGACACCATTTGTAGACATTCTTCATGCTTTTAGCTTTAATCATGAAATACTTATATTAACAATTGGACTATCTTACAATTTCAAGGCTTTTAGCTAATCAGTATCCATTAGTCATCTCATGTCTGGGAGATAAAGAGCTTCAAGGGTTGGAAAATGGATGTTTAATATAGAATTAAAGGTGTGGGAGCTATAATACACAGAATCCGTTTTCACTGCTCTTAATTATCTACTGGATTATTGCCAGAGGCGGTCTCTGAGATAATTTTTTATGTACTTGATAGTGGTTGGAGCCTTATGCTGGGTTAAAGAACAGTACTAATGACAACAAAGAAGCCTCCCACACCCAGCCTTCCCTCCATGCTCAGAATGGTGAATAATTCAGATTGTTATTCAAATGCAACCAAGCAGCTAAAAACTAAACAGATGCCTGCTTATGTATCCCCTTTCTCTATCCTAGTTGTCTCGTTTCAGCACTTTTTCTTTAAATCTTATTTGTAAAAAAGAAAAAAACATAAAATGAAAAGTGAATTTGTATAGAAAAGTGAATTCACACAAAGGAAATTTTAAAATGAATAATTTGCACATTTTTCTTGCTAAGGGTTGATGTTGATATCAGAGGCAGTTTACAAGCTACAATCACTACAAACAGAATGAGATACAAGCAGCAACAACACAAACCCTGAGTCATGGCACCCCTTTGACCTGAAACTCTGCTTACCTCCGCAAACACATTCATGCCTGCAACTCCAAATGACAATACAACTGATACACAGGAGTGACAAATTAAATCATTTCATGTATAATGCAAATGAAAAGACGTGACAAATACACAAAAGATAAATACCAGTAAATATTAAATTAATTCAGCATTCTCATACACAGATTACCAGGAACCCAGGCATGAAGACAAAGCAGTAGTGCACATGAATGTGTGCATGTTTGTAAAAGGGGGTGTGGGGTTATTGATCCTGAGGCGCCAGGAAACCCTGTTCTCCCATTTCTACTGTAATGAAACATAATCGCTTTAAGAGCGTCAACTTTTCCTCACAGAAAGGCTTAAGGTCATCTGGGCCATTTCCAGCTGGCATGCATGTACAAAAGTGTGTGTGTGTATGTGTGTGTATGTTTGCACAGAGATGGCAAATAATAAAAAGAGAAATGCGGTCCACCAGGAGACAATAATAACTATGTAGTCAGAGTATACAACAAAAAAGTTTCAAATATCTGATGACTTGAGAAAATGTGCATTTTACAGACAAACTGAAATTACATTAAAAGATACAAACAATGAAGCAGCCTGTAAAGGTGAAAATTTACAATAACTTCTTTAGTTAATTGTACTTCTGCCTGAGCATAGAAATCCTCAGCAAGGGTGCAGACAGAAACTGGGAGCTGTGTTGTGCAATGTAGGTCATGTGCAACCAGAGAAAGGAACAAAGAAGAAGAATAAAACAGTGATTATTTAATGGATAGAGCACTCTTGTCTACTGCACTGCCTCTTTTTATATCTCTTTCTGAGAATGTGCATTTTCATGATCTTCTCCATCGCTGCCATGTTTGCCATGGTCAGAAACTCTGAAGTGAATCTGGACTTTGTAGGCTGTATTACTTTAGGCTTAAAATACCTGCTTCTAATTACGCGTGCACATTATTGTCTTGTGTATTTTGCATTTGTTTGAAGTGTCATGTGAGCATGTCTTAGAAATTAATGTTGTTCACAAGCCAATTTATGCAAGAAACTTCTACGAGCAGTGCTGTTAACAGTTTGACCTGTGGTAAGGTAAAAGGATTGGCAAAAATTACATAAACTTTCTAAGACAAAACACAGCATGCTTGGTTTAGCGGCCATACATACCATTTGGTTTACACCCTACAAATTCAGTAAAACTATCTGGTCAGAGTTCTCTAATGTCTAGAGGAATCATCTGGCAAAAGCATAGTACACAAGCAAGTATGTAAACCAGGAGTGTCAAACTCAGGTGCTTGAGGGCCTGTTTCCTGCAGGTTTTCAGCATTTGCCTGATCTAACACACCTGACTGAAATTTATGGGTTATTGTGAAGAAGTTTACAAGAAGCGGTTGGATCCATTTGATTTTATTCAGGCGTGTTAGATCAGGGAAACAATGAAAACCTGCAGGATTTGACACCCCTGATGTAAACAATACACTCATAGCTATTTGTTTATGTCGAAAGGCAAGGATATTTAGCAGATTACTGCTAATAATATACACGTGTAATGATGTAGTAAATGTTAGCAGGACACATATTATTGATACCTAAGTTTGATTTTTGTAGAAAATATTTAGGCCTCTGTCACGGGTTGCAGTGGAGGTGAGGACCCAATTGCAGGCAGTCAGAGCAGGAGGCAGAATCGGTGCAGATGAAAGGTTTATTTTCCAAGACTTGAGACAGGGAACCACACAAGACAGGGATAATCCAGACAACATAAACCACATATGACCACATAAGGGTATCTGAAAAGGAGTGACTGAAAACCAGGGACATATATACACGGAAGGAGTAATGGGGAACAGGTGAAGTGGATGAGTAATCAGACCAGGTGTTCTAACGAGGCAGAAACAGAAACCACAGAGCACACAAGGAAAAAAACAAAAACCAAAAACCCAAACCATGATCTCAAAAGAAACAAATGACAAAAACCAGAACCACAACCCAAAACTACAACCAGAAAAAGACAAACATCACCCCCACACAGCCCATGATCGTGACAGGCCTCAAAACTTATACATTTTTCAGTTTTCAGATCCCAGTATGATACCTATAAAAAGACATTGCTGAATTAGCTGAATGGAACAGATTTCTTTTATGGACCTAAATCATTAATAAAGCAGGTAAATCAACAGATCTGTTCCAAGCCCAGCATGACTTGGACAGGGAACGAGCTGAGTTTGAGTCATTTTAGCATTCCTCCGTGGATACATGTATACATGCTAATGGTTTGTGTAGGCATGCATCCCTGTCTGACAGAACTATTTCATAATGATGCATAAATATAAACACACAAACTAGCTATGATACCAGATGAGTTTAAGATATCAGCACATTTGGTGTTTCCTCAACTTAATTTCTGTCAAGAAGGGTGAACACAGTTGTCAGGTAGTCTTTTGTGTTATTGAGCACTTTCACCCTATTTCTGGAACAGGACAGAGAAGCACAGAAGCAATCACTGGAAGATTTGGCTGTTTTCTTGCTATCTTTCATTGAGCTGTGGAGCACAGTACAGCCAGGAACATGAGGCTATGGCCATATCTGATTCACAGAAGCTATTCCTGTGTTCCTTTCTCTTTAGTTCTAATTAGAGGACAGGGAGTTGTCCTCCATTTCCTGGAGATTTAAAAGCAAATTCATGGATATCACATTTATTTTCTATCAAGTCTGTATTCTGATCAGAGGTTTTATTTCCTGCTTGGGTACAAAGCAAAATATGGTGAACAGAAGCTCAAAGGCTTTGCAAGCAGTCTTGCATCACTAGTGTTGTTGCTATGCAACATACTTCAACAACAACTTGGAAGCTACAGGTAATTAGTGTTTAGTCTTTTAAGAAGTTAGAGTGGAAGTTCACAGTTGAAAAGTAAAAATAGAGTAGATGAAGATACTGTACACCAAAAGCAAATATTGTTCTTTCTGTTTGGAATGCACATTCAGTACTATATGCATCAACACAACTATAGTATAGTGCAGGGATCAGCAACACCAGTCCTTGGGGGCTGCAGTCCTGCTGTTATTAGATGTGTTGCTCTGCAACAACAAATCTGATTCAAATGAATGGGTCATTCACAGACTTGTGCAGAACTTGACAACAAACTGCTGGAGATCCTAGTAGTGACAGAGGTGGGCTTGGGTCTGGAAAACCTGGGTCAAGTCCCCAAGCTGGCAGAGGTGAACCACTGTGTTAGAATGGGGATGCACTGTAGAGTAAATAATGATACTGTATATACCAAATATAGGGTGTTAATACCAATAGTGCATCAACTGTTCATACTGGTTATGTTGACTGGTCTTCAGAGTAGTACTGGAAGCCAAGGTAATGCTTTCCAGAGTAACTACAAGGACATTGATCCAATAATTGGCTTCATCAGGTTTCATAGATAAGTACACAAAGTGAAAAGAACTGGTCCAAGCAAAGAACTCTGATTAACTCAGGCCAACTTTTTACATGAAAATGAGGTCAATCAGATATATATGCCTTTAATTAGCCAACCTCTTATAAAATATTGTGACCAATTGTATTAAATGTTGCTGAGTACAGACAGGAGTTATCTGAGACAATGAGGAGAACATTACCAGTTCTGTTTCTGTGCTCTGCTTTGAATCCTGCCTAAACACTTTCAGTTGGTATTAACCCCAACCAAAGCTGATAATTGTAATAAAACTTTTTATCTTGCTGCTTTGGTGATAAAAGAAGTTTGTCAAGTTACTTCTTCAGTAAGCAGGCATTTTTACCATTACTAAAGTTTGTCCTTGAATAATTTTTCTATTTAGACTCTAAAATGAAAAGCACAGCTGCAGATGGAGCACAATTTTGCAGTGACATGTCCTCCAGCAGTAAAAACATCAATTCATCAGTCTCTCCTGACCCAGCATACCACCTGATCATTTTTAGTTCTTTTTTAAATGTGGTGGTGAAAAATGCAGTTATATTTGTTCCTGAGAGCTTTATGATAATGAACCTTTTTATGTCACACATATACCACTAATTGGCAATGGGTTAACATCTCCATCTCAGCTCCTCTGTGATGTAAAACACATCTATCTGAATTTAATTTCCCTCTATCTGCTCTGCTGTGTTGACATGAGCTGTTCGTGCAGCTTTGATTCAAGTGCTTTTAGATGTGTTGTCATCAAACAATCATCAGTCTCTTCATTTATCAGCCTCTAAGCTGCCACTCGTTCCCTCAACAAAAACATTTGGCCCGTCATCCATAATATTCGCCCACCATTACAGGGACGCTCCATCAGGATTTGTGTCAGAAGTAAGTGTGAGGCAGTTTGCATGGCTAATGATGCTCAGCAGCTCATTGTCGTCTACTGATGAGCCAAGCTGTGAAATAACTCCATATCTGTTAGATACTCCAACCCTTTATTATAATATAGTCTCTAGGTTCTAGTGATTATGTAATGTAGTTTGTCATTATGTGGTCTTGATTGGCCAAGCATTGTTGACAAGAAAACAAAAGTAAGGATGTTGAGTAGAATGTAAAAGATATGTTACATTTAAAATCATACAAAGATGTCAAATGAACCTTATCATGTTATAATGTGACAGTTTATTGTGAACATCTGAAGTAATAAACATCTAATTTACAAAACCTGATTAAGTTGTACTTCATGCACAGCTGAGATATGGGGAGAATCTGGTTACACCTTAGATGGCAATGTGATAATTTTGACATTACACCTGTAAACCAGACAGGACTCCGTCTTCTTCTTGGTAACTTTATTCTCCTCCATGGTGCATATAGAGAATTTTTACCTTAGTTTTCTAAAGCAGCTAGCATATATGGTGTAACCACTACTACATGATAACCAAGAAAACACACACAGGTACCATCTTAATGCACCAGGCAGGTGACATGACATACTGTGTTGCTCATTACTGTCTCTCAGTCTTACTGTGTGTGCTGCAGGGTCTGATCATTAGCATTATATAGACAGTATAATCACATTTAGATGTACTAACCAAATTAAGTTGTACTGGTCTGTTACAGTGTCACATTAACTATGTACATCCTATGACTTCCTTAGTAAACAATAATCACAAGATTACTTGTGATTCATAGGTTATATGTCCACATGTGCAAGTTTCATGACTAAATCCAGATGTGAATTTTGGATTATCTTTGTCTGCCATCCTCTATATAAGACAGCTGATACGCTCTGTCAGTAGATTTTCCACAATTGGTCTCGAAATCTTCACGGATGTCTGCAGATCTGTTTTAATTGCCACTTTTTGTAATGAACCTTTTTTTTTATTAATCATCAAGTTGAAGTCTGAGTTTCTTTTACCTCCCAACAATCTTGTCACATCACCTGCCTCCACTAATTTACATAACAATAATAAATCGGCATAGAATAACAAATTCCAGACAATAATAACAAAAGTGTTTCTGCTTGACAAGAATATTTATCACATCTCCATAAAAGGTGTGGTACCTCATTATTTAGGTTGTAACAGCATATATTATATTTCACGTTCTAACAATAAAAAGTTAGAATAATAGAACAACTTTTGTTCTTTAAACCTTTGCCTCCACAGCAGCAACCACAGTGATGTAGGATATCAAAGTGTAAACAGTTTTTTTTTTGTTTGTTTGTTTTTTAATAAAAGTGCAAACAGCAGTAAACTGTAGTGTGAAAAACATGGTAAATTAGTTGCAAAGATTCACATGAGAACTTTTTTTTTTTTCTTAACCTGTCCTGTCCAGCATCATAGCAAGCAAAATGATAATCTGGTTGCTGTATCGTGCTGAACAAATTTGCTCTGCCAAGGGGAGGCCTATGGGTAGGGCTCCTCTTGATAATCTGATTCATTTATTTATTTATGTACTTTGAATCACGGAATCTATGTAATTCTATTCTATTCTATTCTAGTCATTTAGCAGATGCTTTTATCCAAAGAAACTTACATTTGAGAGTAAGAACAACCCAAGCATGAATTCAAACAAGATGGGACATCATAATTAAGTGATAGTCAGACTGCTTTGAGTCCAGTTGGACCCAGGTGCTGTCATGTAGTGCTAGAGGCAGTGCATATAATGTCAGCTTGGGCATCATCTTTGGCATAAGTGCACACAGCTTCTTCAGTACTTGGTTGAGCCAAAGAGCTGGACAAATCTTTCTAATTCATTCTGTTGAGTAGAAGAGTTAAGCTAAGTGTGGAAATGCTCCTTAAACAACTGGGTCTTTAGCTTGCTCTTAAAAGTGGATAAGGACTCTGCAGATCGGACAGAGTTAGGTAGAACGTTCCACCACCGGGGAACAACAGAGGAGAAGAGTCTAGCTATTGATTTTGCGCCATGTTGTGGTGGGAGCACTAGGCGTTTTTCGCTGGCAGAGCGTAACTGTCGAGAGGGAGTGTAGCTCTGGATTAAGGAGTGAAGGTAAACAGGAGCCATTTGGGTTATTGTTTTGTAAGCCAGAAGCAGAGCTTTGAATTTGATGCATGCTGCAAATGGAAGCCAGTGAAGAGCAATAGCCCCGGAATAGCCCGGCCCAGGACCGACGCCCACCGACCCAGGCGCCACCAATGGCCTCAACTCCCGCCACGAGGCGACCCCAACCTCTGGCCCCCACAGCCCCCGACAGGGCTGGACCCAGAGCCACCCCCACCGCAGAGCAGCCCGGTCCCGCACCACGGGAAACCACAAAGAACCCTTCACCTACACTAAGTGATAGAGCAAAGCACAGGGGACCAAAGGGAATGAGATTCAGATGCAGAATTTTGAATTGTATCAGTTGCATATTTATATTCTTAGTCATTTTAAAGGTGTTTAAACATATTTGTGACCATTCATCTTTATTAAAGTTACTAAATAAGTCAGCCTCCCATTTTGAAGCTGGAAGACAGATTGAGTCTTCCAGTTTAGATAATAGTCTATATGTTTTTGATAATAGCTTTGGGGCATTGAAATTCATGAATTCCGCCACCCTGATAGGTAGCTGTAAGTTTAATTGATTGATGGTATATTTTTTACATATAATAGATTTAAGCTGGTGATATTCTAAAGAAAAATTTGCTACTGATTCCATATTGTGAAGTGAGAATATTAAATGAGAAGAAGTTTCCATTTTCTATTATGTGTTCTAACTGTTTTATTCCTTTATTTTTCCATTGAGTGAAATTGATCAGCTTTTTGTTTTGCAGGATGTCAGGGTTGTTCCAGAGGGGTGTAAACTTACATGGTAAAAGTGAGGATTTGGTTATTTTTAGAAATTCCCACCAAGCCACTAAAGAAGAACTGATATTGATGCTTTTAAAACACTTATGTGTTTTGATGGCTGAGCTGATGAATGGCAGGTCAGAGACAACCAGATCCTAACACAATGCTTGCTCTACATCTAACCATGATTCACCCAGACTGGTAGGTTTAAGCCATTTGGAGATATACTGCAGCTTGTTAGCTAAGAAAAAGTGATTAAATTTGGGTAGCTCCAATCCACCTCTGTCTTTAGTCTGTTGTAAAGTTTTTAGACTGATACGTGATGGCTTGTTTTTCCATAAAAATGTTGATATATGTGAATCCAGTGACTTAAACCAGCTGGAGGATGGTTTAGTGGGTATCATTGGAAACAGGTAGTTTACTTTAGATAGAACCATCATTTTATCTGTGGCAACCCTCCCCATGAGTGATGAGTAAGCGCCTCCACCATGAGATATCATCCTCTATTACTTTAAGTAGCTGGACATAATTTAGCGTTGTTAGTTCTGACAACCTGGGAGAAATGTTTATGTCTAAATATCTAATGTTTCCAGACTGTATTGTAGTATTGGGTGTGTTTTGTAGGCCACAGTTAATGGGCATAACAATAGTCTTAGACCAGTTAATAGAGTAGTCAGATATTGATGAGAATGTGTTAATAAGTGTGATTGTCCGGGGGAGAGATGCCGGTGAGTTCTGGAGGAAAAGTAATACATCATCAGCATAAAGACTTATCTTATGTTCTATATTTTTGGCATGGATTCCTTTAATCTCTTTATTTTGTCTTATGGCAGCAGCTAGGGGTTCAATAAAAAAAGCAAAGAGTGATGGAGAAAGCGGGCAGCCCTGTCTGTTGCCTCTCTGCAAACAGAAGCTTGGAGAAGTTTGATCATTGGTCTTCACACATGCATTTGGGTTGTTACATAATATTTTTATCCAATCTATGAAAGATGACCCAAACCCAAATTTGTTTAACTTTGCAAATAAAAATTTCCAGTTTACTAGGTCAAATGCTTTTTCTGCGTCTAAAGAAATTACTGTGGATTCCAGAAGAAAGTGTTATTGCTTGTCAGGGTCATGGCTGATATTTCCTTCTGGATCTCTGACAGAGGAGATGATTGTTTTTTTTTTTACCTTGTTTGTTTTTAACTGATTAGCCAGGAACCTTCCAGATTTGTTGCCATGCTCCAAGTTCTCCAAGCGAAGTCTTTGCACCAAGAATTGCGTCTTTTTGTCTATTATTTCATTAAGTTCAAGTTTAGCTTTCCTTATAGCATTTAGTATGTGTTCTTCTGGGGAGACATGGTAAGCTTCCTCTATGGATTTAATTCTGAGTTCTAACTCTGAAATTCTCAAAGTTTCCTTTTTTTTCTTATCAGAAGCGAAGGAAATTATTTTCCCTCTCATTACTGCTTTTCCTGCTTCCCAAAGAACACACGCGGAAGTTTCTGGCATGTCGTTGTTTTCTAGATATAAGGATCATTCTCTTTTCAAGTAGCTGATAAACTCAGGATCTTTAAGTAATGACATATTAAATCTCCAGTTTCTAGTTGCTGGTTTATTGCTCTTATTTCTCAGAGTGAATGATACTGGTGCGTGATCACTAATGCTAATGGGATGGATTCTGATTTCTGACATGTCATTCATAAGCGAGCTGCTAGTTAACCCTTTAAGCCCGAGGGTTTTTGGAGGTGTGGTTTGCCTGAACAGACCTACCCAAATTAAATCAACAATAACTCTGTAATTTTTAGGTCAATATACATAAGCATGGTCTCAATGGATAGGTAAGACCCTATGGAATATAAATCCAGTGTCAGAAACATTGTGAATGTTAATATGCCTGTGCAAATTGTCATAAACCATAGGTAAAAAAAAATATCCTCGGCAAATTTTTTTTGTTCTTTTGTACACCGATGAAAACATCATGACAGAAATCATTCTGTGCACAAAGATACACTGCATGGATTCAGCAACTCCTTGACTACAGCTGTACAAGGTTTCATGAGAACAGAACAAAGCTCATAGCTTTTATGCAGGTTTTAGTGTGGATAGTACCAGGCGGACTTTCTATTTGGCCACTTGGATACGCAAACTGTGCCAAATTGTGCTGTGTCTGTATTTCCTCCAGAACTTCTTTGTAATTTCTTGGACATGTTCATGGCTTTCATCCTTCTTTCTAAATGGGTGAAAAGTTATAATGAAGCAAAGAAATGAACGCTGTTCGATATTCGCTCTTTCCGGTGCGCCCACGTCCATAACTGCAGCGAAATGTCAATGATGCTCCTTTGTATACGCGCAAGTATTTATACCTGACAGATAAAGTGTCGTTCAAGTGTAAGATATCGTTGGAAAGCTTGTAAGATGTAGAATTCGACCAAACTTTATTTACACTGCCAAGACCCACAACAAGACAACAAAATGGCTGTGAATGGGAGCATATGACATGTTAGCGCATGATGCAGTTTCACCATTATGGATTACTACGCTGTGAGTTTTGGTCGAAGAACAATGTGGATAGACTGAAAATGACCACAAAAAGGTAAGGAAATAAAATATGTGGCTGTTTGTGAGAATAGCTTTGGGATTTGGTGCTGTACTTGGTGATAAACATGCTATCTGATAAGGCTGCTGGGATATGAGACGGTTAGCTTTGTGTTTGTTTAGAGACTAACGTGAGGTGCTTGGTGAATATCTTTTTATGCTTGGTATCATATGAAAGTGCAGCTTATCTAGTTTCATTTGATACCCAATATGTTGGGGTGAAGTGAACGGATCACGCGTTGTGTTGCATTTTGTTTCGGGTGTTACTGGTTATGGTGGCGCTGTTGTTTGTGGCATACGTATTTTAAACAAATTCTTTGTTAATCAAATGCACTTGAAGAGTTGATTTAGTGGCATTAGGTATTCTTCTTTAAAACACATTATAAATAAAATATCCTAACATCACTAAAGTAACTTTTTTACACACATGAACTTGTGCTTACACCTGTTGGACCCACCGGTGGGTCTGTCGGGCTTAACAGGTTAAGAAATAATCTAATCTAGAATAGGAATGGTGAACTGAAGAAAAGAAGGTGTATTCTCTTAGTGTGGGATGGTGAGAGCGCCAAGCATCACAGAGACCAAAATCCTTCATGTACTGTTTAACAGTTTCTGAGGATTTCCAGACTCGATGAGCTCCTGTGGTACTATGTTTGTCCAGTATAATGTTAAAATCACCTCCCATAATTAGTGTATTATCTGAGTGACCATAGAGTGAGGCGAAGAGGGTGTGAAAGAAGGAAGGATCATCTACATTTGGACCATATATATTTGCAATACATAGCTTAACATTTTTAATAGATAATGTAACTATTATAAATCTGCCTTCAGGATCTATGATTGTATTATATATATTAAAATTTAACCTTCTATTAACAAGAGTTGCTATTCCTCTCTGCCTTGAATTATAACAAGCTGAATACACGTGTGGAAACTGGGTTGTTGAGGGAAGATCTATTGTTGAGTTTGATAAATGAGTCTCTTGGAGTAATATTATATCTGCTTTCATTTCTTGCAAACGATTAAAAATTTTTAAACTATTTTCCCTTGTGCCAGCTCCACGCACATTCCAAGTGACAAATGTGAGTTCGTTCATGAACCAACCACAGAGATGAGGGCTATATGCATATTACTGAAGCGTGTGTGCGTGCATCCCACTGCTTCTCCGCGTACATGTGTATCTGCCAGCTGGTTGTGACAGGGATGTATGTGTGCTTGTGCTGTTCTGTGTGCGCTCCTGTGAATCATGAAAAGTGCTGATGTGTATATAATATAATGACAAGTGGGATTACCGTTAACCATTAAAGGGTCGGAAAGAAGATGTGTAAAGAGTGAAAAGAGCGACAGTGCCAAAGGAAAAAAGCAGTTTAAAAAACGCATCTGTGCTGAGAACAGTGTAGTGGAGACGGACAGATTTACTGTTAACTAAATTATCTTTTTATGGCAGTTTTATGGATATAACATGATCTAGTGAGAATACAGGGAAATTAAAGCACATACCAAGTCAGTAGAGCCAAAGAGTGATGTCCGGGTCACGGTACAGCTGTCCATTAATAAATAATTTATCCACCGCAATGACAGCGCGAGCGCCTTCAGTGATGGATTTTTTCCTGATGGGAAACAGGACTCTCCGTCAGTCCAGAACCTCTCTCGGATATTGGTCATTTACTCCGAAGTTTGTTCCCTTCAGTTCGCGGCCCTGGTTCTTCACCTGCTCCTTCTGTTTGAAGCTGACGAACTTCGCTACAATGGGTCTTGGTCTGCTGGACCCGGGTTTCCTCCTGCTGAGACGATGGACTCTGTGAAAGGAGATGTTTTTCACCGTTTCCTCCGGGAGCTTCAGGTGAGTTTTGAAGAAGTTTTTCACCGTGGTCTTGGGGTCCTCCTCCGTCTGCTCTGGAATCCCTGCAAATACCAGATTCTCTATCATGCTCCGCGCCTGCAAATCGATCACCATTTCCTTCATCTTCTTATTTTCTTCCGAGAGACGGGTCAAGCCCTCGGTGAGGGATTTTACCGAGTGTACCTTTTAAAGACACTATTTTCCTACTTTAAAGAATATTTTTATTAGGCTGGCACAAAATACAACTGAATGAAAGCATAAATATTTGGGCGTGCCTAGTCTGAATCTGCCGTCTCCCCGGAACTACGTCACCTACAGCATTAGCGTCACTTACCTGCCACCAGCGTCACGTACCGTCTCCCACATGAGAACTTAACAGGTTGAATTTTGTCCTCTTGAACCCAAAGTCCAATAAATACAGTATACATCTAAAAAAAAAAAAAAAAAAAAAATCTTGGCCTAAAATTCATTGTGCACACCTTTCAGGCACAAAGTTAATGCTTCCTCTTATGGAAAATACACTGCAGTAAGGAAATTACACCAAAATAAGGAACAAGGCATCTTGCTACTTCACGACATAGACTTTCAGTGTATGAATGTGTCTGTCTCACTGTCTACATGAGGTATCTCACCGATCATGTAAACAATCTAACACTGCTGATTTGGCTACAAAAGCTTATAAGGAGCTGGAGGGGAAATATAAAGGTGGTTATTTTGTCTCTCATGCAACTGAGCCAAGTTGTAGACTCTTCATACAAATTCTCTAGTCATTTTACTTTTCCAACAATTAGGCACTAAAAATATATAATAAGGATTACAATTAAAATACATGGTGAAGTTTATACTTTTTAAAATGTACAATTAGGGTTACAAAATTATAGTCAGTCATTACTCTTTAAACTACCATGTGTCAGGTTTCCAGTGAGTCATATCAATGCTGCTCTCCGTTAAACTGGCTAGGGATGCTGCTATCTTCCTGGAACATGCCAAGATTTCTTTACAAATATGTGGATTTACATGCATATTTCTCTTTTTCCCTTTTGGGTTGCCGTGAAACCACAGATTTTGTTTTATTCAGCCACTAAAATGTTTTCAAAACGCTGCCTCTGTCAAGTGTATTAGGCCAGAAAAGGTCCTCTTCTGTATTATGGATTTCAGTTACAGATCAATTGAATGGTAGTAAAGGACAAGATTCTTGAACTAAAAGGGAAGTAATGTTGGATTGTCCAGAGAAATGCCCTGGCACACTCTTAGGGTTGGCTTTTAATGCAAGTAGCTTATCAAATAATTAAGACATGCCACCCATTTAAATAATCAGGCTCTGCATTGATCTAAAGTAAACATGGATAGGTCAAATATATATTAGCAAAATCCATCAGTCAAGGCTTGCATGTCGGTGGCATCCCTTGCTTGGAATTATAGGCAAAGCTGAGGTCAACATTCAAACCTGACAATGTTTGGTTGTTTTCAAAGTCAAATTGCTCATCCCCATTCAGCGCCTCATAAACCTCTCACTTACTCATGCAGCTAATGTGCTAAAATAGATAATCTTTTACATAGTAGGTTTT
The DNA here is from genome assembly GCF_017639745.1 of Melanotaenia boesemani. Taxonomy (NCBI): domain Eukaryota; kingdom Metazoa; phylum Chordata; class Actinopteri; order Atheriniformes; family Melanotaeniidae; genus Melanotaenia; species Melanotaenia boesemani. Next base: position 11,859,848 of record NC_055704.1, on the reverse strand, counting down.
ATTCCTTGTTTTATCATTTAAATTAAGACCAGCTTGCCCTCCAACGAACAGATCAGGCAAGGTAATTACTTCTATTAGCCCCTTTTCACCTGCTTCGACAGTCAGGATTCATTAGGCTTATCAGTTTATTAATCCACATGTAATTAAGCGCAAGGGACCTCCAGGGTCCTGCTTAACAAAAAGAATATTACCTGTCCTGTTATCAACTGGTGACATTAGTTTAGTGCGACCCTATATTCTGGCTTTTGGAGGAACAGTCAGGCTGGGTCACCCTGTCAAACACCTAAATTAACCTTAAGCAAAAGAAAACTTTCTCTTTAAGTAGTACAAGTTAATTAAAACAGTTTCTATATTTGGCATGCTGTTTAACTTAAGAGCAAAGTCTTTTTTTTTTGTCAGCTGATTCACTCTTAGATGCTTATTTACAATAGCAATATCCCCTGTTTGCTCATTGCTGTCTTAGCCTCACTTACATTTTATGTGTGTGGCTGAAGGAGAAGTCAGTCTTACACATCTTCTGCTTTAATATTTATGCATCTTCACGGTCCTTTACTGGATTTGTCACTGTGGTTTCAGTTGGAAACTTGAGGTGTTTCAGGTAACACCCTCAGCTTTGTACCTATTGAATGCATGCATGATGGCTCATAAGTCTACACATGTACTTTTGCAGAAATCCTTGTAAATGTACTCATCGTACAACAAGGCAAATTTATTTTTATGGCACATTTCATACATAAAAGGGATTCAGTTTGTTTTACATAATCGAACAAAGAAAAATACAAACACTGAAACAAAAATCATGTTCAGACATAATTAAAAGGGTGTGCAAAAATCATTATAAAATAATAGAAAATCATATAAAATAACTAAACTAACATTCTTAAAAGCTGACATTTCATGCATACGACCTTGCTTTTCACCTGGATTTAAAAGCATCAAAATTTGGTGAACTGAAAGTTTGTTCCACTTGTTTGCAGCACTAACGGTAAATACTGCTTCATGTTTAGTCTGGACTAGGCGACCAGAGATCTAAATCCTAGTACAGCTCTTAGCCCTGCTAGCAGGGGTGCTAAGCTCTACTAGAGCACAGGACCCCACCCCATTACTCAGATCACATATTTTTAAAATGAAGCTATATTTATGAAATGTTCAACGCTATGTTTATTTCCCTTTGGTAACCCAACTCTTAAAACCGCTTCTAAAGAACTACAGAAACTGAAACACCAAATAATATAAATAATAACTGTATATTTCTAAAATATAAACTGGTTTTGAATGAAGATGTTCTCCCTTTTGTGTTATTTCTTTCACAAAAAGCAAAACATACAAATAGAAAATGTATAATCTAATCAGATGAATAAATTAAGATGGAGGGTAAAGATTATAATTTGTCTTCAAATTTACATTTGCATTGCATGCTCAAAGCTGCAGGGCAGATCTCAAAAGAAGTGCACCCTGCAGAAGAGAGTGGTGGGGTGAAAAGTAGCTCATCCCCCTATTAAACCAACTGCTATAAAAAAATATAGAAACTAAGAGCTGTGCTGTCTATGTGGTGTTTTAACTATAACAAAAAGGTCATAGACTTAAAAAAAAAATCAAAGAAATACATAAAGACTTGTGTCAACATGTAAAAATATCATGTGTCATTTAGTACTAAGGTGCCCCAACTAAACTGCTTATCAGAAAAGTTAAAGGACTAGATTTTGATCTGATTCCTTCCCTTTACACAGAATAAGCCAAAGTGAAATGATAACATTGTATTCACAAGAATTTGATTCTACAACTGCGATTGGCGACCCTTGTTGTGTAGTTTTATATGCAACATACACTGGTTTTAAATTTCTAATTTAATTCCTTGTGAGAAAATGAAGATATGGCACAAAACCAGTCTGTATCAAAAGATCTTGCAAAAAGACTGAACATGAAATTGACATTATGTGCTTACAAATGCTCTTGTCTTCCATTAAACTGGGTTATAATGGTAAAATTTGTATCTTTATCTTATTGCTAATGCATACTGCAGTTTAGTGTTATCAGAATACAAGCCAAGTTCAGAGGTAAGAGTAAATAAATAAAAAGAATGAAAAAAAGTGGGTTTAACTGACTGAAACATAGAACTACACACAAATCCTCCTACCTCAGGCACACTGCACTGGGAGCATGTCTATCCTTTTCAGCAGAATTTTCAAACAGACCTGGGTGAAGTATTTAAAGCGGCAGCAAGCTTGCGGTACATCCATCAAGCTGCCAGAGAAAGTAAATACAGAGGTTACACATGCAGCTCGTAGGCAGCAGAGTTTTACAGAGAGAGAGGCCATACCAGGCTGGAAAGCGACTCCAGAGCAGAAAGATAAGCACACCTGTAGTGCAGGCAGACACACACAAACACACACATAAAACCTTGAAGAAAAGAAGCAATGACACTGTTAAAAGCCATAACCTTTCAGCTGTAAATACAATGACACATCACATTACACTGACTCACTGTAAAATGAACTAAACTTGAAAAAAAGTGTGAAGATCTAAGAGACTGATAGCGTTACACAGATATTTACTGAAGTGTCATTTTCAAACAAGCTGGCTCTAAAAATAAATAGCTTGTCGCAAATGAGAAGAGCTTTTATTTTTTTGCCATAATAATTTTATTAAGTTTTCATACAATTTAAACATACAAAAACAAACACAAAGTGCCAATAGAAGCCATTACTGAACAATGCAACCTGCTATACATATTCATCTTAAATGATAAAAAATGACAAAATTTGAGGAGTATAAGTGGACTAGTACATATATGTTAAAGCAGAAACTACAGAGTCTGCATAACTCAGTCATTGATGCTGTCCTCCGTTAAATCCAAATCTTTCACATACTCAATAAAGGGGTTCCAGATACATTCAAAAAGTTCCTGTTTGCCTTTTAATACATATGTAATCTTCTCTAGTGGCAGAGCAGACAACATCTGCCAAATCCAATGGGTGCTGCTTGGTCTGGAAGTTTTTTTCCCAAACAATGCTATACATCTTTTGGCGTTAAACAGACTATGGTCTATAAAAGTTCGTTCATTTATAGTGGTGTCACGTACGTTCGCATTAACCATTTATATTGAATAACTTTGAGACAAGTGTTTATTGAAGTTGTGTGGGCCAAGGTGTACACTTCTTGCCAATCTTCCTCTGAAAATTGTATTGACAAATCATCTTTCCACGCCCTAAACCTATCACAAGAATTTTCGGCGACATAAGACATAACCAGATTGTAAAACTGAGATATAATACCTTTCTTTTGACTATTCTTAAGCAACAATTCTTCTAAATCTGAATTAGCAGGTTTTGCCAACACATTACTTTGATTTGCCCTTATAAAACTCCTAAGTTGGAGGTATTTAAAGAAATGCTTCCTATCCAAGTGAAGTTTATCCTGTAATTCCTGAAAGGTCATAGGTATGTCTGATTCCGGCAAATAGACGTCTCGAACCATTACTAGTCCCTTAGCTTTCCACAACTTAAATATTGCATCTGCTCTGCCCGGTGAAAAAGCTTTGCTGCCCCATAATGGACTAAACTGGGAGAGGCATTGTGGCTCTTTTAAAAACTTTTTTATTTCACTCCATACTTTTAACATATTTTTAAGAATTGGATTTTTGGTCTGTCTCAGTAGATTTCTTATTGTGTTTGAATAGATATAAGAGGTAAGAGCTAAATGTAATCCTTGAGTTTCCATTTCTATCCAGTGTGGTGAATGATAATGGTATAATAAAACATAATAGACCTTAGCTGTGTAGCCCAATAATACAACTTAATGTCTGGACATTTTAAACCTCCACGTTCATAAAGCAAGTACAGTAAGGACAAACGAAGTCTTGCCCTTGTCTGTCTAAATAAAACATAGAAACATTTTCTTCATTAGAGGGAAAAAACCAAGAGGAGGTGGTATGGGAATGTTCTGAAATCTGAAAGTATCTTTGGCAAAAACGTTAATTCTCCCAATTATAGTTACCGGTAGCAACATCCATCTATCAACTGAGCTTTGTACTTCTGTCAATAATAGGTTGTAGTTTGTCTCAACAATTTTTGCTAAATCAGGTAAAATCTGTATTCCCAAATACTCAAATTGCATCACAACATTGACCTGCATAGTATCAGGAATTGGGTTTGCCCCTTCATGGTCATTCAACAATAAGATAGAAGACTTGTTCTTATTAAGTTTGTAACTTGAAATCTCACTAAATGATTTAGTTACTTCCAGAATGGTCTGTACTGATTTAACTAGGTCTGAAATGAATAAGATCACATCCTCAGCAAATAGGGAAACCCTATGTTCGGTTGGTCCTACACTGATCCCACTGAGTTGGGGGTGTGAGCGTACTGCAATCGCAAGAGGTTCTATTGCCAACATGAACAATAACGGTGAGAGAGGGCAGCCTTGACGGCAGCCACGGTTTATCGTTATTGGTCTCGAAATATTTCTATTAGTAATAATTTCAGCAGAGGGATTGTTTTATAATACTTTCACCCATTTAATAAAATTATTTCCACATCCAAAGTTTTCTATTACCTGGAAAAGGTATGGCCATTCAACCCTATCAAAGGCCTTTTCAGCATCTAATGATAGAAGTGCTGTATTTGGCGCATCTTTTTTGCAGTGAACAATATTTAACATTCTTCTTACATTATGGAAACCCTGCCTTCCTGTAACAAATCCATTTTGATCTTGATTAATTATACTGGGGAGATTTTTTTGTAATCTTCTTGCTAATAATTTGCAAATAATTTTTAAATCTGAATTCAATAAGCTGATGGGCCTCAAATCCTCGCATTTATCCAGGGATTTTCCTGGCTTAGGTATTATTCATCAAAGAAGGAAGAGAATTGGATTTAAAGGATTCTTCAAACACATCCAATAAAGGGGCCAGAAGTTTGTCTTTGAATCTATTGTACAAATCTATTGGAATGCCGTCAGGCCCTGGTCTTTTTACAGATTTCATGTTATCAATGGCTTGTCCAATCTCTTCTTTAGCAATTTGTGAATCTAAGTTTACACTGTTTTCTTCTGGAATAATGGGTATATCTATTTTATTTAAAAAGATATTTATATCATCCAATGAAGTTGTTTGTGCGGTGTATAATTCTTCATAATAATCCTTAAAGGCTTTGTTGATTTCTAATGGGTATACTACAGTCTGCCCGTTTGATATATTTGAGGTGATTGGCGATTTAGCTTCTAGCTGTTTTATTTGCCATGGAAGCAATTTGCCTGCCTAATCACCCTGCTCGTAAAATGTCTGTTTCAAACGTAGAAGACTTGAGGCAGCCCTAAAAGCAGAGTGTTTATCATATTCAGCTCTCAACATTAATAATTCTTTCTCCAACTGTGAATTATTATCATTATTATTATGTATTGTTGTTTGAAGAGTTTTTATTTTGTTTGTTTGTTTATTTCCTGTACCTTTTTTTGATTTAGAGCCTATATAGCTGATGATATGTCCTCTGAGGAAAGCCTTGAATGCTTCCCATTTTACACATGCAGTTGTTTGCGTTTTATTAATTTGAAAGAACTCATCTATCTGTTTTGCTAGATATTTCATCAAGTCTTCATCTTGTAACCATTTATGTTGAAAATGCCATCTGGGTGGATCCTTTTGCAGTTTTTTTTTTATCTCTGTACACCAAGCAGCATGGTGCATGGTCTGTGATCACAATGTTATCATGGGAGCAGTCATAAATTTTATATTGCAGTTCTGCAGAGACCAAAAAGTAGTCTATTCTAGAATAATTTTGAAAAGTACCTGAATGACAGGAATAAATTCTAGTATGTGGTTGCCTTTCTCTCCATATGTCCAATAATTTTAGATCTCCCATAAATCTAAGAATTGTTGTTCTACAGTTGTTGTGTGAATGATCAACCCCAGTCGATCTATCCATTTGGGGGTCTAACGTACAGTTAAAACCCCCCGTTATTATATGAAACCCTGGAAGTGTTGAAAGAGTAAAAAAACAAATCACTGTAAAAAGTACTATCGTCTACATTTAGTCCATAAACATTTATGTTAAGTGTTTCTAACAACAAAGAAACTTGAAGTATTAGGTACCTTCCTCTTTTGCCTTTAATAATATTTTTAATTTGAAATGGAACTGACTCATGAATTAATGTCATAACCCCTCTGGCTTGGGATGTAAATGATGCCGAATACACAGTCCCCCTCCACCTTCTCTTCACTCTTATATTGTCATCGATAAGATGAGGTTCCTGCAAAAGTACAATTTTAGCATCCATTTCCTTTATTTTATTCATAACCTGTTTTATTTTTTGAAGATGTTGCAAACCCCTGCAGTTCCATGAAATAAAATTAAGATTTACTCCTTGAGACAGAACTTAATGAAACAAAAATTACAAGGTTGCTTGAGATGTTATTGTCTGTATTTAAAGGCACAACGAACCAGGATGCTAGAACAAACATCCAACACTCAGAACTGGCACAAAACCCCCTCTTTCCTCCCTTCCCCTCACACTGGAGGGCTCCCCCACTTTTTTGAACTCCCATTATTGCCAAGACCTGTCCTCACCAGTGAGGAACAGCCAAACCGCTCTTCTCTTAAATCTAATGCAACTGCTTTTCGTAACTAGTATTAACTCTTGTTCATCATAAATAAAGCTCAACTCGTTGTAGGGCAACTTAGTGTATCATCCTTTCCACAGCTAACATGACCTGGTATTATCATCCTTGTGTAGTAGTTTTACAATGGCATGCTTAGTTTTTTTTGTTTGTTTGTTTGTTTGTTTGTTTTTTTTAAGATGTATTAGTTCTTTAGCCTAAATACAAAGACATACCTCAAGTATACCACAAATTTTAAGCAAAAATAAATAAATAAAATAAAACAAACACTGGACTCTGGACTTGATATAGTCATTTGCATTAAGTCCACATCAAATCACATACCAAATTTTTGTCTCTGCTACACTTGAAGCTTCCTGGATTTTCCTGAAGAATACTTGTGCCTTCGCAGGTGTTTTGAAGGAAAGTGTTTTGCCCTCATGAGTAACCAACAGAGTCGCAGGATGAGCCACTCCATGTCAAATCCCCAGCTTGCGTAGCTCCCCGCGAATTCGGTCAAATTTCTTCCTCAGCTGGGCAATCCCTGAGGCCAAATCCGGATAGAAACTGACCTGTTGATCTTCATAGTAAACGCCTTTTTTGTTTCGTGCTGCCGCAATAATTGCCTGCTTATCCTTGTAGTTACGAAACTTCATTATCATAGTCCTCGGGCGTGACACATTGTCTTTTTTTGGACCAATTCTATGTGCCCTTTCCAAAACCCCAGTGGACCGTAGCCCCTCATTCTCGAATGCCTCGGGTATCCGTTTCTCTAAAAAGGCACAAGCGTCCCCACCTTCGACTTCTTCTGGCAGGTTTACAAGCCGTAGATTGTTCAATCGAGACCTGGCCTCTAAATCCAAAAGTTTATCCTCCATAGTCTTGTTTTTAGTTTGTAGAACATTCACTCTGGGTTGTAGGCTATTTAGCTCGTCTTTGGTGGTAGAAATGCACTCCTCAGCATGCAACATTCGTTCATTGCAGTCACTTATATCCCTTTTCACTTCTTGTAACGTTACTATCACAATATCAAGCCTCGAGGAGAATTGTGTCTCCATAGAGTTTAACTTGCCCAGTATTTGGTCAGCTTTATTGCCAGCAGGTTCATTTTCAATGTCTGTGCGTAGCCATGGCCTTGTTACCTTGGGTTGCTTCACCACATAAGTTGTAGTCAAACAGCTTCGATTGCTTGATTACCTCACTTTTCCCTTTCTGTGTTTTAGCAGAATTAGGCATTCTATCTCAAAGTTGTCTTTATATTTGGAATTATGGGTGAACAGAAGAGATTTCTTAACTTTTAGCAGAGCAGTATAAAACACGTCTTCTTACATGGCCACCATAACGGGAAGTCGAGAAGAGCTTTTTTTAATCTAGACTAACTCAAGAAAGACTTGTATTGTCTCACTTAGTGTGCACATCTGGGATATCCAAAAATCCCAGATGAATGGATGAGTCTGGGTCCTTGTCCGGGGCGGCATGGCTCAGTGGGTAGAGTGGTCGTCCTGTAGCCCAAGGGTTGCCGGTTTGATCCCAGCCTGGAGAGCTCATGTCGAGGTGTCGCTGAGCAAGACACCAAACCCAAAATTGCTCCTGATGGGTCGTGGTTGAGCACCTTGCATGGCAGCTTCCGCCATCAGTGTGTAAATGTGTGTGTGAATGGGTGAATGTGATACATGTAAATCACTTTGGATAAAAGCGCTTTATAAGTACAGACCATTTACCATTCATCAGCAGATCAAACGCTATTTATTTATCTGTTCAAAGAATAAGAATTAATATTGTGTGTAAAGCGAAACTTCGTAAATGCAGCATCCCTGATGAAAAAGCTGAATAGTACGATTTCTCAGCCTTGGGATGCTGCTGAACATCTAAGGACTAAATGTTTTTGTTGTATATTCTGATATGTAAAACCTTTAAATGAATTTTAAAAGAGATGTACTTTTTTTTCATGTGATTGCAGGTCTGGGTATTTATTCAATCTAAACTTGGATCCAAAGTAGAACCAGCTATTTGGCATCAAGCTTTCTTGCTGCTTTCCCCAGTTAATCATTGATTGCAATAAGACTAGAATGATTTGTTGACAATTTTGTAAAAATGAAGTAGCTCCAAAAAAGAAAATGTACATTTTTTAGTTGTTACAATACCTCCACCTTCATCCTAAACCAGTGATTTTATTCTCCACCACTCAGGATTATGAACATACAACCACTTTAGACTTTTGCATTTGTAAAGTCCAAGATTGTTTTAGTGCAGCATTAAATACTTAAGTTGGTGCTGAAAATGGATATACTATGGCATCTCCTCTATCTGCTCTGCATCCCTAAAGTATCAGGGGTTGCTTGGCAACAGGCATGGGGGTGAATCACAGTGCTAAAATGGTGGCATCTCTAAAGCAGAAAATGCAACCTCTGTGTACACACTAATGACTCCTCTGGGGATAAAGAAAATAAAATAGAGAAGACAATCGCAGACAAAATAGTTGCTGACTCACTCTAAATGCAGCTGAGGTAGCTTTGGCTTTTGAGAACTAATGAAAAATGAATGCAGAAGATTTAACTTTCATTCCAGTCTCTTTAAATATGTATTTTGGTGCTGGTGGGGGATTGCAGGGTTCTCTGTGACCAAATCAGATGCATGCCCTTTATGTATTTATGAGAAAAGCTTGAGAGTTTTGAATTATTCTCCGAGCCAAAGTTTTTCAAACATACATTTATACAAAGGAAACTTCACTGCCTTAGAGCCACAAATCTGAAACATGAGTACAAGATCAAGGACAAGTCACCTGAAGTAACCGTGACATTAAATCTGTTTATTTAACCTTTATTTAACCAGAAAAGTCCCATTCAATTTAAAAACCTCTTTTTCAAGGGAGTCCTGGTCAAGAGGCAGTAAAAATTCAACACGCATTTTAGAAATTCCCACCAAGCCACTAAAGACGAACTGATATTGATGCTTTTAAAACACTTATGTATTTTGATGGCTGAGCTGATGAATGGCAGGTCAGAGATAACCAGATCCTAACACAATGCTTGCTCTACATCTATATCAGAGGGCTTCTGAAGCCATGTCTCCCTGAGAGGTCTCTAAGGTCCTTTGACCAGGGTCTGCTGATGGTGCCCCATATAAAGTTAAAAAGTAAAGGAGGCAGAGCTTTCTGTTCACTGGCCCCCACACTCTGGAACTCTCTTTCTTTGGTTGCTTTTAAAAGTCAGTTAAAAACACGTAATTTTAAATCTGCTTTATATAATTTTTTTGTTTGTTTGTTTTTACATTGTGGCTCTTGTGATGCACTTTGTAATTTTATATCTTGAGAGGTGCTATATAAATAAAGTTTTACTTACTTTACTTACTATTATAGTACATTACATGCTCTTGCACTATTCCACTGTCACTTTACACATGTTTAACACCACCTGTACGACTGTATACAGCAGAAATGTTGTCAGCGGAAGCTGTCCTCATTCTGTCTTGTGATGTATTATCTACAGTATGTTAGTACAAGGTGTAACTGAAAATGGCAACAAAATGTATGTGTGAACACAATTGGCCAAAAAAAACTTATTTTGATTTTTTCCAGGTTTTTTTTGTCTGCTCTTGTCTATTTTGCTCCCACATTGCTCAGCCATGTGCACTCTGTACTAACCAAGGCCATGTCCACACGAACTGGACATTTTTTCCAAATATTGATATGCCTATTCCTACTGAAAGTTCTCCATTAAAACTCATCTATGTACATCTGGAGCTTATGGCTGTATGGCAAGTACTCAAAAAAATTCCTTCCACAAAAACAGTCTTCATGTTGATTTATTAAACAATGCAATCAAAAAGACAGAACTTTACTAGATCCACTACTAAATTAAACAGTTCGGTTAGTCTCTGACACAATGAAGATGGTCAAGAAAACCCTGAGCTTTACTACCCTCGTGTTCTTCAGCAAAACAAGAAAAAAAATCCTTACTGCACGGACACAGTGAATAACCTAGTAAATAACAAGCTTTACAGGTAAAGGGATATATTTTGTAAGATTTGAGAGTTCATTAAGAGGTATTAGTGTGGGAGTCAGTGGACAAAGTAGTTCTAGCAGGATTCCACATACCGAAATCTTTTATTTTCCAATAATTAAAGCAGTTTCTTATTTAGAATCCACTTTCTACAGTAAACCATGCCAGGTTGCCCTGCCATCCGAGGAGAGAAGAACAAACAGGTAACTCCAGGCTTCTAGGTTCTTTATAAATCAATTAAGTAAATGGTACTTCTCTCCAAGGTTGTACTGGTACTCTTTCCATCTCCTTCCATAGGTTTGCTTTCTTTCTCATTCCTTTCTCATTCCTCCGGCTCTGTAGTCCACCATTGATGAGGTGACTTAACCAGCTGACAAGGTCAAAGTTTATGCACAGGCCAGTCATGTTAGCTGCTAATGCTAATTTGAAAAGGCTGCTAGCTCTCCCAGCTAACTGAAACCACATGCAGTTTACCAAAAGACAGACATGGTTCTAGTCTGCTTTCATGGAAATATCAACTTCATAATGACAAAGAAGTAAAATTTTATAAAATGCATTCAATAGTGCATCTGTATAACCCTCACACACACATTCATAAAGTGTTTTCCAGTCCAAACATGCAAGATATGTCTCTGTTGTACATATATTCACAATATGAAGTCATTGGGAACAACTTAGGATTCAGTATCATGCCCAAGGACACTTTGACATGGGGACGTGGGAAGGATGTGCAAGGGAGTGAATTGCTGATAGATGTCTTGATTGTCAGCAAGATTGTGCATAAACCACAAGGCTAAGTTTCATGAAAGCTGGAAAAAGGTGTAAAGGAGGAACTCCCAATAAAATTTTTATTGGGATCATTTTCCTAAAAATTGCAAGACAGCACTGGCATTGGTGAAGGGTATGTTCTCTGAGTGCCCTCTATGTTGTCAATGGAACAGAAGAATTTTAACAGTGTGTAAGTGGACAACAAAGAGATATGGAAAACTTGGTAAATTAGGCACACCAACTGCATGCTGTAGTATATTAAATCTCAAATAATTTTTTTTCATTTTGATATCTTTTCTTTGGTTTTCCTCCCTTCCCTTCTCTCTGATGGCCATTATCATTTTTGCAAGACAATATTTACACTTCAAGACTTCCAAATCACAAACACAAAATTGCAAAGATCTTGTGAACTCAGCTTGAACTTATTTCAGATTTAATGAACTGTTTTAATTACAAACTGCTTGACCAACTAACTAATAACTCATACAGTGTCTATCCGGTTTGGCTCAATAATAAAACATTTATTTTTAGCTTCATTTGAATTCTGGATTTTTCAGAAAGTCCCAGTAATTCTTCTGTTCCTGAATTGAAATGGTTTCAACAGAAGAGCAAAAGCAAAGTTTCTGACTTCTCTAATCAAACTGACAAACTCATGCTGCACTCAAAGTGAGGTACTGTATGTCTTTTAATAAATAAAATAAAAACTCTTTATCCTGTACCCATGGAGACCATGAAATATTGAATTTAAGTTGTTAACCTTTTGTTGAAAGTGCCTAGATTTTTTTCTATGCACAAAGATTTGTCCTTGGAGCTTTCAGAAAAACTTCAGCCATAGAAATTGCTGTCTTTTCATCTCACCTCGCCTGTGCAACTGAATGGGAGTCTTTTGAGTCATCCTCCCTTATGAACATGTGCTCAAGGTGTGAAAATCATTTTAAAGTCCACTGATGGCAGATATGGTAGCAGGCCGGTAGACATCCAGATAAGAGAAAGGACAATTTATCCTCCAGGGGTGTAAAAAAGAAAAAAAGGAAATTAAAAAACAAATGTATTGCTCAAACATTTGATCTGAACTGTTCGGTCAGATAAAGAAGAGTGTCATTTCTCGTAATTTGCTAAATAAAAAAATAAAAAATGTGATTAATTCCCTTGTCCTGACACTATTAATGATGTTTTACTGGGTTTTTTTTGTTTGTTTTAGTATAAACATTGAACTGGTGAGAAAAAAGAATTTATCTTAATTTACCAGAAGAGTCAAGCCAGTAACTCTTACATCTCACTTTTTCCTTATGGAGGTGGTTGAAGCTTATAGCTGAACACGTAACCTTTCTTCCTTCTGCCAACCTGATAGGAGTTATTACTGGGGATTGACATATGGGTAAGCTGCGCTTCAGAAGGAAGCCATCTGGCATAATGTTTGCTGGCAAGTCTTCACATTTACAATACACAAAACAGACTTTTTATATCCAGGGAAATTCTGCGTGTGGACATATATTTTTCCACTGCGCTTGGCGTCACACCAGCTGTGCCAGCTTTGGCATGTTGTAGCTAATAGGGATTATTTTCATTTATGTGCTCCTTTGTCATTTCGACTGACGGTGTTAGTATTTATTGCTTTTCCAATCTTTTTCGTAAAAAACAGGCAAGAAATGCAAATTAGCCATGGCTAGAAGTCTTACATACATGGAAACAGTTGCATTTTTTAATGACATCGTTTTTAATGCACTGTCCCTGTCAATTTTTTTTAAATTAATAATTTTTTGCAGAGCTAAACTGAAATCGCACCAACCTCACCACACTCAGAACTCTGGGATTTATCCGCTATTGTAGGGGGACCAACATTTTGTTTACAGGAGTTCAGCAGTCTTCGTCGTGCTTTTTTATCTTTGTCTTATTCTTATACATCTGCAGATCATCCAAAACACTGCTGCTAGACTTAGATCTGTGATATGTTCAGAGAAAATAAACCTAGCAGAGCTCTTAGATCCAAAGACTCTGGTCAACTAGTTCAGACCAGAGTCCAGACTAAAAATGGAGAAGCAGCATTTAGCTGTTATGCTGCAAACAAGTGGAACAAATTGCCAGTGGAGATTAAACTTTGACCAAATGTAGACACTTTTAAATCCAGGTAAAAAAAACAAAACATTTATTTTCTCATGCACCTATGCATGAAATCAGCACGGTAACTTTATAACTTATCTTGCTTTTAATCATTTTAATGTAATTTATGATTTTATTGTGATTCTTGCTGTTTGTTGTTGCTTTTTACTATTTCTTATCTTATTTCTATTCTATTCCTTATCTGCAATGTTTTCAATCTTTTATGCAAAGCACTTTGAATTGTCCTGTACATGAAATGTGCTATACAAATAAACTTCCTTGCCTTGCCTTATTCTTAGAATTCTTTTCACCATGTTGTGTAGTCGGCTCCAGCCGCAGGTCTCATGATGAGTGTACAAAAAGGAAATTAACCAACAGATTCTAAGTTTCTGTCTTGGAGGCAGTGCAGTGATGAACACTGCCGTGACTTTTCCAAGTGATGTGGTTTTGGCTGACCATGGTTTGGATATAAAGCGATACTTTGGGCTTAATGTGAGCAGAAGTAAAAGTGTCAGCTAGATAAACAGAAGTTGAGCAAACAGGTGAGGTGGTACACCCGAGAATCCATGTAGAAAGACTTATGGGGCTGCGTATTCAAGTACAGGATTTTTAATTAAACATTATGGATATGGATGATAGGCCCATGTGCAGATAAGAACATTACTTTTCTTGATTAAATTGATACTGACACCTTTTGTTGTGCTTTGCATAACATGTTCCAGCATTGTTCTGTAAGACATTCAGTCAAAACATTGATAAACATTAAGTCTTCTCAGAGGTTTCAGACTGTCACTGCCATCATGTTCAGTGAAGTTTTATAGTATGTGATGGCCCGGCTCATAAGTCATGACAAAAATGGAGGCAGGGTTTCCATCAAATATAACAGAATTGATTAACAACTAAAGAAACTGTCTAACAAAACATAAAGATATGAGGTGTGAAAGTCAGTAGTATCAGTGTTTCAGCCAGTGGATGGGTGCCAAATCATGTCGTGCAGTCATGAAAGTGTAAAACCTTAACTACTACAGCTCAAGGCCAGCCAAACAAAACGTGCCAGCAGAGGGAAGAGAGGACAGAAAAGGGGACCAACAGACTCCATTAGCTAGCATTTAAAGACTGTCGGGAGAACAGGACCAGGCGCTCCCAATCATCCCGATTGACTCCACCCACCAATCCCTGTAAAAGAAAGCGTAACGAGCAAAAGAAAGCAAAACTAGGCTTAACCAACATGAGAGGGCCATCACAGGTGTCTTATTGTTATTGTAATAAACAAATGTACTTTTGAATACTTTTTCTTTCGTTTTTTTGCAGCAACTTTTGCTTAAACAAAATGTATTCAATTATGTAATCCTGTATAATTAGTCTTCTTTTTTTCCTTTCATAATACCAAGAATATATTCATTGACCAGAAATGGATCCACACAGATGAAGAGTAAATATATTTGATTTCAGTAAGTAAGGTATACATTTTCAGTACGGTACTGTAGTTGCAACCAAGTTTGAAGACTAGCAGGTATGTGAAATAGCTGCATGCACATTTAATTGTGTGGATGCTTTTAAGCAGTCACACTATAGTTTTCCTGTTTCTTTTTATTATTATTATTCTGTATTTATTATTGTTCCGCCGTTTTTCGGCACTTAAAATCTTGAGCTAGCTTCAGCCTATTTCAACAATTTTGGTATCAAAACATTCAGCTCGTTCAAATTATTGATCATTTATTGATTTTCAGCTCTAATTAAAATAATTGGGATTTCAGCTCTTCAGCCTTCAGCTCCTTCACAAACTCTCAGCTCTTTCAGCTCTTATAACTTAAGCATACTTTCTGCTAGAAACACTATGCCTCTCCAAGCGGGCTAAAGTCTACTTTTGCTCCCATACTCAAATCTGGATTCTAAGAGGAAAATGCATTTCTCGTGTGTTTTTAACTTGCCACCATTTAAATTCTGTTCACATTACAGTAAAATAAATCACAACCCTGCATTCCCTCGACCTTCCTGGCGCTCACAGTGGAAAAAATTATTTGGATAACTCTTATAGTTTTCTCTTAAAGAAGAGTTGTTCCGGAGGTGCACAGAGTGATTGGAACAGTGCAGTTCTCATCTCCTCTCTATAGTAGAGATGTGACGTTCATGAACGAATCGATTCTTTTGAACGACTCTTTTAAATGAACGATGGGAACCGATTCACAGCTGTGAGCCGTTCATTTGTAAGCCATTCTTTTTATTTACAAATTTTTCACACTGCCTTTATCAAATCAAATCAAACTTTATTTATAAAGCGCTTTTCATGCCATAGGCAACACAAAGTTCTTTACATGATTAAAACATAAGAATAAAAACACTCAATGAAATCTTTCACACAGTCACACGCACACAGGTATACACACACACGCCAAGCCCAATAGATTTTATATAGGTACATATTTTGATTGTTTGTCATTCTTATATATTGTGAAATTTTGTAAGATATTGTGAGAACGAGCCAGTCTTTTGAATGGCTCTTTGAAAGGCATGGTTCCTCAAGATCCAGCTCCCTTCAAAGAGCCATAAATCCCATCTCTACTCTATAGCCCCATTTTGCAGTTCCTATAACCTTTTCGGGAACCAGACCATTTTTTCGTGCATTCAGACGTATAGGAACTAGGGCTAAAGGCCCTCAGTTCCTATAACCATTTTAGCTCCTGCTCCGAGGCAGGGTCTTTTCGTGGTTCTATCGGTGTTTGGTCATCCGCTGCTACGCCCCTTACCAGAGTTCTGCTTATTTACTTTTGCTTCTTGTGACCCCGGCATTTTTAAAATTCACTGTTGCCGCTGCAGTTTCAGCTACAGACAACAACACAACAATGAACAAAGCCAGCGACAAATGGACTGACGAGGAGGTCAAATCTCTTTTGGCCATCTACGCCACCCCAGTACATTTTGAAGGCTCGCAGCGGAATATCAAAATTTTCAAGGCAATAAGCTCAGAATTGGAGAAAGAGGGGAATTTCGACAATGCGAAGCAATGTAGGGAGAAAATGAAAAAAATTTAAATAAGACTATAAAAGAATTAAGGACCACAGCAATCAAAGTGGGGCGAACCGAAAAACAAGTAAGTGGTTTGACACATTAGACCACATCTTGGGCCACCGACCTGCCTACTCGGGGAACGCTGCAACAAAGGACTCATGCGCTGGACTTCTGGAGTTGATAACCCGAGGTGAAAACGGTTCCACCTCGGAGAAGTTCGAAGGTTAGTAAGCAAGAGAAAAAACTTTGCTTCTGTGTAGACATAAGTGTTATTGTCAAACACCATCCAAATAGCTGAGCTAACCTACTTCACTAGTAATGTGGTTCTTATGTTTACTCAGAGACGGAGCTGAACAGCATCCTGGATGCTCCTGCAGCCGCCAGCACGCCATCCTGCCATCGCTTAGGTAAACAAAAGAGTTTATAAAACGCATACATCTGTGGGCTTGATTTAACCGAGTTAAAAAACAACTGAAAACAGACCATGTATGCTCATATGCCGGTACTTATTTACTTTCAAAAAGGGAAACAGAGCCACACAGAACTGATTTGTAAGCAGGTTCAGCCATTTCAACTGGATTTAGTATTTTTCTAAAGCTTTATTCCAGTAGATATGACGTCAATTAAAACGTAAGCACTCCTGGACGATGAGAAGCGTGACTATATGTTTTAATGAAAGGTTAGCATTATTAGCCAATTTAAATTGTGTTTAACCCTACAGTGAACATGCCACAAGCAGCAGTGGCATCAAAAAGTATCAGCCAGCCATGACTTGATGCATCCCCCATCTGCCACCCTACAACAGGTATGAAACATTCAAATTACATATGCAACTGTGTAATCTATGCTGTTGACAAATGGCAGTTGTAAGAGCCAAGCACACGCTTCTCTTACTGATGTCTTCTTAGAATGGGTAACAAAAACCTGATGAAGCCACACATTTCTATATTAACTGTCCTTTCTTTTTATAACTGTTTTTTTTTATCTACAATATTTTTTCCTGTAGTGACTACCTCAGAGACAGCTACTACATTGCCGTTAACCTCCATCAGCCATCACCAGCCAGCTGCCAGCACCGTCACCCGCTCGAGACCAGGGAAATTTCTGCATTGTACATGCATGCTCTAGAGTATTGCCGTAGTACTATTACTGTATGTTAAGTATCTTTCTCCGCCCTCCTTGTTTTTTGCAAGGAACAGAAGAAGGACAGACACTCTTCTGACCACTGTGCAGGACATGCTTGTGTCTGACGCGGACAAGTGATGCACGCTTTAATAGCACGCTTGAGCTCTTCCAGGCACAGAAACAAGCGGAGTCAGAAAAGCGTGCGGCTATACAAGCAGAGATTTAACTTGTTCATTCTCTCTTTTCAATTGTAGTTCTGGAGGTAATAAGTGACGAACACGGCATCGACCCCACTGGGACGTACCATGGGGACAGCGACCTGCAACTGGAGCGGATCAACGTGTAATACGAGGCAGCAGGTTAACTTTGCATTGCTAAGCGTTCCCAACTACGCTGTTAGATTAGCTCATTTGTGGATGAGCCATGAAACCTTGTTAGTACCTTCACCATCCAGCAGGAGCTGGGCTCAGTGTGGATGACACAATAAATCAACGAACCCCCAAATAAGCAACTTAATTTTTTTGCAACGTTAATGTACCTTATGGGGGTACATATGGTTTGGCAATGTTAAAATTATAGCTTTCTTTTTGATTTTTAACGGGAATTAAACCGACCTATTTAGACACTTGTAATTTAAATTTGGTACAATGGTTTTGTTTAAAATGTAAATTAACAGGTTTGTCACCATTGTCAGATTAAAAATTATTTATAACCTATATTTGCAAATACTTTTTATGCTCAAGTTTATTCTCTACAGCAGTTTGCAGGTACTGTACATTTTAATCTTGGCTTTTCTGTTTAGAACTTAATTATGATTTTAAATTTGTAAACATGTGAAAAGCTTTTAAGCCTAATCAACGTCTTAACAAACATGGAATTGTGTATTGATGAGTATTTTAGCTTTATTTGATCAATATTTCAGATTGCTTATTTTATTTATTTATTTCATACTACTTCTCCTATGATCTTTTTCCTATTATGCAACTTGTAAGACTGGACGTGGTTCAAATGTATTCAGTAATCCAACAATTTCAGATTTTAAAAAGACGAGTTTCATTAAAAACTGTAAAACAAGCAAAGAAAAAAGAAAAAAAAACACTTCTTGTCCAGCCTTAACAGGAGTTCAAATATGTTCCTAACCCTTGGCTTTTACGTTTTAAATGTCTTGTCTTTTTTTATGTTGTAAGTTCTTGCATCCTGTTTTAAATATGAATGTTTTAAAGTTCTTGATTTCCTCTCTGTTTAGCATGTCACTTCAACTGCACTCCCACTTCTGATAT
Organism: Melanotaenia boesemani; assembly: GCF_017639745.1. Taxonomy (NCBI): domain Eukaryota; kingdom Metazoa; phylum Chordata; class Actinopteri; order Atheriniformes; family Melanotaeniidae; genus Melanotaenia; species Melanotaenia boesemani. Next base: position 11,840,973 of record NC_055704.1, on the reverse strand, counting down.
ATAATAACAGAAGAAACCAAAAAAATGGTAGTTATTGTTAAAGGCAGAATTTTTAGGATTTTCAATATAAATTCATGTAAAAAATAACAAATACCTTTCACGCTATAGTTTTCCTGTTTCTCTTTATTGTATATTATTCTTCTGTACGTTTTTTGCCGATTTTTAGTTTTTGAGCCACACACCTCCAACTGAGACCATAATCCATCATTTAAGTTTCTTTAACATTACAGTAATAAAAGCCACATTGCTGCGTTCCCCAGACCTTCCTGGTGATTGCTGTGAAAAAATTACTTGGATATTTCTTATGGCTTTGTCTCCACAAAGAGAAGTTCGGGGGAGAAAAACATGCTGATTGGAGCAAACAGGTGGGTCTGGAGGCTGTTTTTAACCATTATACATGAGAGGAAACAACCTAATTACACACACACAGTTTTCAGAGACAAGTTATACACCAAAGTGTAGCCCCGTCTCAGCTTTTACCAATGGTTGTCATCAAGGAGCTGCAACCTTTAGTTTTTGAGCAACACACCTCCAACTGAGACCATCGTCCTCAGCTCTCGGCCTGTATATCAGTTACTTTTCAGCCATCTTCAGCAATCATAAGCACATTTCAGTTCAACCTTTCACCCTTTTAGCACGTTTTAACTCCAGTTTGAGGTTTAAATTCTTCAACTATTCACTTCAGCTTTATAATTTCTTTTTCAAGATACACATTTCTGCTATTTTTGACCATCTTTCAGACATCTTTCAACATTTCAGTCCAATCATTCAGCATGAAAGCATTCACACGTGCTGTTATACTAATAACAGCTTTTTCTAGTTAATTGTAGTTTTCAAATTCATGACAGATGGACAAACTTAAACCAGCACAAGGTAAGCACTGATGTCGGAGATTGAAACACATCTAGATCTGAACTCCATTCGCTGTTTTTCTAAGAGTTGCATCGACCTGCCGCTTTGCTTGTGAGCCTACTGTGGTAAGGAAGTTTTCTTCTACCATGTTATTAGACATGATTTAACATAATAGTGAGCAGTGTTGTGCCTGAACGAGCTCATTGATCTATCGTTTATGAACTTGTTCATATTTTGGGTGAATGTGAACTGAACGTACTGTGTTACTGCCTGATGAATGTTGATGTGAGCGCGCTCATTCTGGTGTTTGTGAACGGCGTTCTTTCACAGTTTAACTTTCCAGGCAAAATTCCGACTAAAACACATCGTAAACAGGCTTTAATATATAGGTGAAAAACACCAAATCTGGCAACACCAGCCACCAAAGAGCTGCACCGCGCATGCGTAATCAAATTGCGAAACATGGAGGCAAAATCCAGTGAACTCAATAGGTGCGTTTCACTTACCCCCGAATTGCGCAAAAGCTAAATATCGCAATAAAAAACCAGTAATGCAAACACCTACATTTCGAAAAAACTACCAGATATTGCTTAAAAAGTTTTTACACTCTTATGAAGTGGTTTTTCAGACGTGTCGATAAAGAAGTATATCGCAAAAGTGTAACAGAAGCACTTTTCTCGCATTTACTCTTCACCGGACATGACGTAGTGGGTCACGTGACTAGTTCGTCTCAAATAGAGATGGCGACGTGTGAGTAGACGCAGGAGGAGACGGAAATCTTTTTACAAATAATTAAACAAGAAAATATAATCGTCATCCTTGAAAGCAAACAACGGCGAAATGCAAGAGTTTTACAAAGATTTAGAAATCTTTATCTTCCTCAAAGTGGAGTGGAAAGTGGAATTTTACAAGAATAACGGTTAATGCGCTAAACGCCATTCAATGAAAACACCTGCAAATCGTAATTGTACTTTAGCAAAATGTTAGAAATATCGCTTTTATTTTGCGAAGTACTGTAATGGAAACACAGCTAATGATCACTACAGCATCTGCTTATAATCACTTAAAATAATCTTTTGAAAAGGTCAGTGATGATCCAGGAGGGAGAAATCTTGTCTTTTTGTGTAAACTTTGGCTGCCGGGTGTCAAGAAGCAACTCCGAACATCAACAACGTCAACGGAAAAACTTAAAACGGCAAATTGAAATAAAGTACATGGCGAGCCTTCCAAAGTATGTGAACTAAATGTCACTAAAAACAATCTAAAGACTTGGCAATGGCTTGCTAAAGGAGGTCCTCTACCACCCAAAACTAAATAACAGTGTACAGTTACAGCAGCTCCGTTGTCTTCACATCCAGCCGCAGCTGAAAAACCTTTTGCAGTATTTTGTCGGAGACCTGCAGCCTTTGAGGAAAGAAGAACCCTCAGCTTTCATAAACTTGACAAATGCAAGACATATGGTCTTGCATGTCTATTTTTGTTTTATTACTTCTTCATTTGGGCTGAATATTGCACTTTTATGACTCAAGTTCTAGAACTTTTTTTTTGGACAAACAGGTCAGAAAAAAATACATTCACAAAAAAATTGAAAAGTGACTTAATGAAAAGATAAATGTTTAAATGTTTTGCATTTTGAGCTTCATCCTTTGTTTCCTACTTCAGCCTGGTTCCTAGCTCAGATAGTTTAATAATTCCACATTAAAAAGACCATTCAAGCAAGTTTTTCGTCATGTTTTTATACTGTTGGAGTGAAAGCTGCAGCTGGCTATGAACGTGGACTGAATGGGTGGCAACAACAGGAAAATGCCAATACTCTGAGGGTAATAGCTTGCAGCAACATACTTAGAACTCATGACTAACAAAAGGCAGGTGGTGGTAGTTTGCTACATGAATGCTGCTGTCCAGAGCAATCCGAAAGAAACCGTAACTGAAAACCACAGAGAAGATATAAAACAGTACAGGCCATTAAGAAGAAATGTAGCATCACAAAGTAACAAAACAGAAACACAAACCTAAAGAATGTAAGATTAGCTGTACATAAAAACAGAAAACAAGACTAAGAGAATCCATAAGTCACAAGACAAAATAGAAAACACTAAACATGAACTTAATATAACACAGAAATCTTGAAAATCTTAATACTGAGTAACATCAAGATAGAATCAAAAGAACAACAAAACCCAAAGCCAGATAAAACAAACAAATGTTTCACAAGCTGTTACACATGCCACAACAATCTTAAAGATGTTCCAGAGTGGTGGCAAATGAGAATGTGAATCCAGTATTTGCTCCAGACTTCTTGGGCATATTTCCACTCAACCCCCCACATGGATTCACACATTGTCCCACTGGATCAGTGGGACAATGTGTGAGTGCAGCAGCTACTCTTCCACAGCATTTACAGAAGGCGAGCCTGTGTGTGTGCTGGTGAAAGGTTCCGTTTCAAACCCTTTTAGTTAGGCATGTCGTTTTTCACGTAACTTTTTTTTTCTTCTTTTTTTTTAATCATACTTTTAGTATGAGTACAAATGGGGGGATTTTTTTTCTTTTTTTTTTACTTAGACCGTAACATTATTGTGGGAAATGTATGTAGAGGAAAATTTGTTTTCATACTTATTTAAATTTGCTCATCCTATTATTTTCCTATTTCATTGTGCATGTTTAACAATAATGTTAATGTGTTAACAGAGGGTTTGTTTATAACTTGTTTTACAACTCTAAGCTAAAAGATGTGGCATTCTCCTCTAAACAGATGCATGATGTAAAACTGCCATTACTTGACTTCAAGAATTAAAATACTGACTGACCCTACTCTTCTGCATCTGATAAACGCAGACTTCATGGCACTCTGTGTCTGTATAATCCCTTTGCAAAGGTTTAAATATATGTTAACGGATGATCTGTGTTCACAATCTTCATTTCGGATTTCTACCACATGGAAAACCAGAGTTTTTGGCATCCCATTAGCTTCTTTTTGTTTACATGGAAATGGTAGACCAAACTAAAGTAGCACAGGTGATAATCTTCTCAACGTATTGCTAACAGTTTTTGTTTGCAGGAATAATGAATAATGAACCATGAATTTCCCTGCAAGGGATTAATAAAGTATTTCTGATTCTGATTCTGATAAGACGGCAACAACAATGGAAATAGCAGAACTTCTTTAAGAGAAGCTATTATTACTATCTCCTCCACTGTCGCCATGTTTGCTGTTGAAACTGATGTCGGTACTCAGAAGTGAGCTCTTTACTGCCCTCTAGTGGATGTATTGGCTAACAAGCATGGCAACGTAAAACGCGCATTAGGAGCACATGGACAGTGAAAGTGAGCATAAATGAGCCCTCAGGTGCTGTTTTGCCCATACATTAAAGAACAAGAAACTGTTATGACAAGTTGCATGCACATACTTCTTCTTTTTTTTTTAATCGAAGAAGGGAAAAAAACTGACTTTATTTATCATAACAGGCATATTGAAGATGTGCAGTTAATCAGGTAGTAAAAAAAAAAAGCCTGAGTTGCTGTCTTTTAAGGACCTTTGTATTTTGCCCTTCTAAATTTATATAATTTGCATTAGTTTTTGGTTTGGATCATGGGCCACTCACTGCACACAAAAGCTTTAGTCATTAATCATCCATTTGTGGTAGTCGATAAAGAACACACAAGTAATGCTGCAGTTTAAGATTAATCAAAATCAATAAGTAAAATTAATTTCCACATTAACAGTATTATGTATTCCAAAACAGATGCAGGAAATATATTGTGCAATAAATTACCGTTCAAGCAGCAATTGCCTTTTCCTGAGGTTACCTGCACACACATGCTACCTTCACAAAGTTCAACCCTGGAGTCTGTTCTTTCCACAAGCAATAACGTGACCTTTGTATGTTGTTTTGTATACAGAAGTTATGTCCATAACCATGTCATATTTCTTTTTGTGTGATGCAAATCACCAGAGCGCAAATGTAAAATAACAGTATGTACACAAAGTTGCCTTTTAAAATATCCTGCAAATAAATTTGACTGTTTTCACAAATGGTGGAAATCGAAAGATTAAAATGAGCTCCAGCTCTGCAGTTGGTGTTTATGACTGCTGAATAAACACGCTCGTTGAGAAGAGCTCACACACCTGGTCAGTATGTGGAAAAATAAAATCTAGCAGATGGTTTCTGAGAGCTGGTTTTGTCCAGTCCCTTCATGACTGTGCCTCCTCCCTCTGTTCTCAGAACTGTGAAAGACTTATGATGCACATTCTGATAATTCCAGCTCTGTTGATATAGAAGTATTCATGCTCACATAGTTCAGTCAAAACACTGAGATAAGCTTCACTGCATTTCAGAGCTACGTCTTAAGCTGCTGCTATATTTTGCTGCTGTATTTTGAATACGGCACTACTGATACTGGAACAAATCTTCTAAAATCAGTTGAGTTTTTGAATGATTGGATGTGCAATATGATATAATTGATAGTAATGTCAGCAGGCTTCAAGGAAGCAAGAGTATTTGTGATGTGGCCGTTATTAAAAAAAACATATTCCAAAAGAGCCACAGATGCACCATGGACAGATTTGTTTATTCCTCCACTGCAAGAAAACAAACAAAATCAAACTTTGTTTTTTTCTTACTGCTGCTTCTTTTGACTTTGAATTGTCTTGTACATGCCTTGCTATGTTCAATTCCATGTGAAACACAAGGAAATACCCATGTGAATCCTTGTTTTTTACATGTTCAAATAATGTGAAATAGGTGGCGCACATTTGTGGAGTTTGCATATTCACCCTGTGTATGCGTGGGTTCTCTCCGGGTACTCTTGGCTTCCTCCTACCGTCCAAAGAGATGCGTGTTAGGTTAATTGGTCACTCTAAATTCTCCCTATAGGGGTGAGTGTGAGTGCCTGTCTCTCTGTGTTGGCCCTGCAATAGATTGGCAACCTGTTCATGGTGTACCTTGCCTCTCGCCTGCAAATTGTTTGGATAGGCTGCAGCTTTCCTGCAACCTAAAAGCAGTATAGATAATGAATGAATGAACATTTGAAACATATTATTTCACGTGGGAAATGTGGTTCTGGGACATTTTTGCCGTAATAAGGTGTGAAAAACATGCAAACTCGTATATTAAACCAATGCATAATTCATTGTGATACCTATGTAATCATATGTGGTTTTGCACATGTGATCACGTTTTGTTTTCTATTGTTATACATGAAATGTGTGGGACACTTTTTGCATGTGGGAAAGGTGGTTTTGGGACATTTTGTGGTAATAATCATTAAACGCCATGGAAATTCCCATGTCAAACCTATTTTATCAGATGTGAAACCCAAGTTCAATCCCATGAGACACTTATGTGAAACCTGTGAGATGTGAAAACATCATGGTTTTTCTGTAAGGGTTATTGGTGTCTTCAGTATCTAACTCCTGCTCTAAACTAAAATTGATTTTAATGTTGTCTGTCTTTACTGGTCTTGCAGAAGTTGGAAATTAATTGGACTGAGCAGAATAAGCTGCTAAAAAACACATTCATAATATTTTACAGCCTACTTATTATTAACTCTGCATTGCAGTGATGGCAGATTTACCATCAACACACTGCCTACTGGGAGAAAACAGCCCGTACAAGTAATTAGATATGGGACGTTAACAACGTTACAGTGTCGACACAGCCAACAACAACAACTGGTGTGAAAATAAAAATGTTCATCTTCCTTGCTGTGCATTCAGACAAAGTGAGCAATGCTTGTGAAGTTAATTTATTTTTAATGCCATGAACAAATTACTTGTAGAATAAAAATGTCAGGCAATCTCATGCCCACACTTTAAATGAAATTAAAATACATTTCTAACTTGCCCAAATAAATAACTCGTTAAAGACCAACTAATTTTTTTTTCAAATAATTTTTCAAATTAACTATTGCAAATCTTCAATCTCACTTTATTTCTGGGAGAAGAAAAGGTGTAGAAGGGAGGTGTGTATGTGTGTTTGGTAGGGAGTGACCAGCCGTGCTTGTCCCTATCTCGCGTGGCCTCCTTTTTCCCACCAGGGGGAGGCAATTCGTCCTCAGTGGAAACCTGATCTTAGGTACTACTTTATTTCTCCATCACCCAAGTACCGTAGTGCCTCTTTTTTAAGGCCAATAAAGAAGTAGTTTTGGACAACTCAGTGCGAGTGTGTGCAAGTGAATCAGGAACGGGGAGACAGAAGGAGAGCTGCGGGGTCGATCTCTACAGGCATGCAGTCAGCTGTGTTCCTAATTCAGGCCATTTGCTTGGCCTTTTTTTCACCCATCTGCCCTTCAAACAGCATCCATCCCTTCATAGATCACCATAGAAACAGGGCTCACTCTCAGAACAAAGAAGCAGAGGATGTGAAAAGGATTATGTAAGGGAAATTTAGATGAAAGTGGGGTTTCGATTTAAAATTCAAGGCCAAATAAACATAATTGCTGGTCTCCAATCAATTACAGTAGGGAATGGTAAACGGTTAAACAGTGGTGCTGAAGATGCTGTAGTGGAATAAAGCTCATAAACCAGTAAGCACCACCTGCAAGAGCAGCTCGTTCTTATTGATTGTGTATGTCGTTTGTTTTTTAGTTTATATATAATCCACTGACTGTCAGTATAATTTCTGACCTTGTGCAAACCAGTTGCCACATAGAAACCAGACCCTAATCCTTAACTGGTAAGGCTGGTAAAGTCTAATTTTTGGGCTCTTAGTTAGGATTAGAGCTAAGTTGGGAGTTTTGGTTACGTTTAGATTTAGTATAATGTAGCTTATGAATAGCTAATGTTAGGTTAGTTAAGCAGTTGAACTATTAAGATAAATCTAAGAAATCTAATATATAAATATCTAATAAATCTGTCTCTCTTTCTGTTTTAAAAAAATATATTTTACTCAGCATCCCAACTTTTGGGAAAGTACAAGTACTTTTGTGTACAAGGTCATTTTCCTGGGAGAGCCCTGCTCACTCATGTGTACTACCAACTGAAAATTGAACAGCAGCAATAACAGATTGAAACCTTATAAGAAAAACATTTTTCATCTTGGACACACATCTTCTTTTTTATTTATTTATTGGTGTTTTTTTAACACCTTGTATAGAAATAAGTTGCCCTAAATGCATCCAAAGTTTCTGGTTTGCTTTCGTGGGTTTATTATATTCAATTTTCTTTTATTGGAAAAGTTGGGAAGTTGTGTAAAATGTAAATAAAAGCAGAATGCAATGATTTGCAAATCTCATAAACACACATTTTATTCACAATAGAACATAAACAACAGATGTTGAAACTGACATTCTACAATTTATTGGAAAAAGCTCATTTTAAATTTAATGCCAGCAACTGGGGCAACAAAAGGCTGGAAAAGAACTAATAAAAAACAACTAGAAGAGCATCTGAAAACTAATTAGGTTAACTGGTAGCTGGTCAGTACTGGTTATGACAGAAAGAGCATTTCAGAGAGGCAGAGTGTCTCAGATGTAAAGGTGGGCAGAGCTCTGCCTATTTGCAACAAACTGTGTGTAGAAAATGTGGTTGGAAGTTCAAAAAAATGTTCCTCAACATAAAATTGTAAACCTGCATATATGGGGTTAACTCTAACCCTAACCCTTCTCTGAATTCAGAGCAACATGTTTGTGGTCTGTGCGAACCTTCTTAGTCAACCTGTCCAGTATGTATTATTATATTGACAGTTTCTCTCTCATTCTGTTCGCTTATCCAACTAGTTGGCAGATGGACACCCTACCTGACTGGACCAAAGGTAAATTCTTGTGCATCTACAGGGGAAAGTTCTTGCTCAAGTGCCCCCAAGATTAGTTTTGTTCTGATTTAGTGGAATATAATTAAAACTTAATGGAATTAAACTAAATCTAAATAAAAACCAAAAGTAAAAATACTGCAGTTATGCAGACATTACCCTTGGGTTTGTTGAATATAGAATCAGAAGAATATAAGACCACTATGTGTATTTCTTGTGTGCATCAGGACATCACAACATGATGCACATGCTGGAGGATGATCTGTCAGATAGCTGTGTGGCGTATTTTTGTGTGTGAATAGGACCATCAGTCACTCTTACTGTGATGCTGACAGATCCTCCTGGACTCTCACTCTAGATGAAGGCGACACAAACGGGCGTTTCTCTCATTTCACGAATCATTTCTTTTATGTTTTTCCCGTTGTGTGTTGTAATTACATGGTTCATTGAACTATTAATGTATGCTAATGCAGGATCGCTCACCAAAGCCGATGTAAAAAGATTAATGGCACAAAGATAACTAAAGAACCCCAAATTAAACTCATAGACAAGTTATATTTATAAATGCCTAAAAGTGTAGCTTAGTAAAAAAAACTTTCTGTTTAGCTCTGGTCTATAAACACAAACCCCTGAGGAAAAAACTGAATATGCAAGTGTGTACAGCAAAACAACTGGAAACTGCTGCTGGAAACTGTGTGTTACATGTGCATCATTATCTCTGCAAATCCTTACTTGCATTCCTTCTACTTGTTGGTGTTTTATTTCTTCCTGCCTCCATTTATTCTCCATTTTTGCCTGTCCAATCATCTTGTCAGGACCAGTCATCCAGCTCCTCTTTGTATTCCCTTCCCATTGTCCTCCTCCATCATTATCAGCACCACTTCCTCCTATCACTCTGTGTTTCTCCCGTCCTTCAGGTGTTGCAGATTTTGGCCTTGATGGAAATCAGTATTCATCACACCCAGAGACCCATCAAAATGTAAATGATGACAAGGGGGGTTAGGTAGAAAAGTGGCTCAGTTGTGTGCCCAATGAGCCATACCTCTGGGGGCCAGTGACATTGATCTGGTTAGAGGGCAGCTGCAGCTTCCCATAGATGTTTGTTTGACAGGGTTGAAGATGTCGCTGCTGTCTCTTAATGTCTACCAGTTCACACATAGCAGGTCACACAGGAAGGATATAACGGCAACAAGAAGTTTTATTATTCTGATATTGTCATCAGTTATTTCCTTTTTTTTATTTTTCCTTCCCACTGCGAAAAAAGAAGTCTCTTTGACTGTCTAACTGAGGTGAGATTTAATCTGTGTTCAAGTGTCCAAAGAATTCAGTTCACTCCACCAACTGCCCTGGGTCTACATAGCACCAGCAGAAGCCAAAAGAGAACCAAACTGTCTCAGCTAATTATTGAAATTAACTCAATGAAAAATAGCCTTTGTGTTGGCTCAGCAAGACAACACCATTTATTTTTCATTTATAAATTCTCTTCCCCTCCTGCCTGTGCAGTATATTGACTTACCCTACCCACTCACTAATTAAATAACTCATTGTGGGACTGGAAGTGAGACAAATCATACCAGATACCACTCCAAATTTATTCATAACATGCCTTAAAGTTTAAAATAATGGGGAGCATTAAGGTCATCCACAGTCTCCACCATGTCTTAGAGGCTATGAATGACGGAGAAAAAGTTACGTACTGTAGTTGTCAAATGGACAAATGATCCTACTTCTACACCTTATTTGCTACAAATCCAAATCAGGGCCTTAATGTTTTGTTTTGTCTTTTTTAAATGACATTAAAGAAATCAAACTTGATGGTCCCAAAAGATGAAGCATCTAGTGAATGTCTTAGACAACTAAAAGTAGAGGAGGAGAAGTTGGAGGAACCATCATGGGGGGAAACTTGCATGGATTGGATCTCAGATAGCTGAACTGGCTCATGTGAACAAATCCTACCAATGGCTCACTTAAATCGTTAATGTCTAAGGAACGGTAGTGTTTAACTATGGGGCAAATTGTAATCTTTACCTTACCCTTTAGGTGCTCTTCACAAGTTTCTTAGACATTTATATCCCATCCAAGATTTTTACAATCCAGCCGCATAGTGAAGTGTTTATGCAGAGACTTACTAAAGCTATAAATATGGTAAATCCACAATAAGTGATCCATAATAACATCATTATGACATTTTTGTATTAAAAAATTACCACAACTATGTTGCCAACAGACCTCTTTTTTGACTCAGAAATTATAATGAAGTCACTTTCTGTCAAATTTTCAACCCATTAAATAGCTTGATTTGACTATAATGTCCATTCAGGAGCAGCCAAAGAAGAAAAAGTGACAAGAAAGTACTATGTCTTTCTAAAAAGAACAAAAATAACTGTTCTATATGGCTGGAATAAAGTAAGGAGGAAATTTTTGATACATGGTGGCATCAAAATTAGCTGTTTGAATTGGTTTTGCAAGGAGGTTAGATAAATAGTAGCATAAATAACTGTAAATAGCACAAAAAAAACACCTTGTAGAAAAAGTGTGAATATGTAAACAGTTGCTGCTTAGACACAACCTAGTTGACAGACTGTTTGCCCTTATTGCTGCTTAACCCCATCTTTGGGACCTGTAACATAATGTATTTAGTTTAAACCTCTTATATGTTCTTTACACATTTCTATTTTATTTCAGAGACTGAGATGTAAAAGATTGCAGTGGAAGGTTTTACAGAAAATCTTCAGGTTTTAGAAAGCTGTTTTAACTTTGCCTTAGGTCTGAAATGCTTAAGTACAAACAAGTGTGTACATCTGAGTGAAAATAATTGGAAATTATTAGCATGGTTAGTCTGACGGTGGCAAAGTGTGTGTTCAGAGTGTTAACAGCAGTGCTGCCAGCTAATCATTTCTGTGGCCAACACACAGGAGAAGTCCTTGTTGAAGCTAATGACAAGGATGTTAAATAAGAAGGAAATTCATTTTAAGAGACAAGGGATTTAACAATAAAAACAAAAAGATAATTGATCAGTTTGAAATTGTATGCACATTGTGAGTCATTTAACACTTTTTAATTACATAATACTCAAGTAGATCTGAAAGAAAACAAGTCACTTGATGAAATTAGGGAGTTAAAACTATATTAGCACTCAGTTTTACAGTAACTGTATGTTATGGCTTCAGCTGAATTGCCCTAAAAAACACTTTCACATAACCACACACACACTGGAAATGCAATCATCCCTGTCACCCCATCAGCATTTGTTTTATTACTCAATCTAACTCTTTTATGGCATGTTCCCTGCTATAAATGTCACCTGAAGGTCTTCTTTAAATCTCTCTAATTCATTGCTTTAAACTTCAAGGCTATGGCCTAATTTAGCAGATCATTATTATCCCTAATAGTTCACTTCACCACATTGATTAGCTGCTCTGTTCCAGTGGGTGATCGAATATTACACTATATACTGTTTCCACAATACAGGTGGAGGATGTTGGCTAGGGTCCAAGCTTTATGTTTAAAAGAAAGAACAGGCTGTTTTCTCAGGGATCATTGAAAAGTTGACTGTTACACCTTTGTTGTGCTGTCTTTTTTTAAATTACTTCTAAGGTATATAATGCTGGGTCCAAGCTGATAGGTGCACGTCCATAGGAGAGAAGACTAGAACTAGAACCTATGCATTGATACAGTGGAATTGTCACTCCTAATGACTGCATGACAAAATGGATTTTTGTCACCTTTGAGCAATTATTTTTGCCCATTGTACGCTGCTCAACTTAATTTATCAAGTTTAACTTTTATTTCTGAGAGTTTAATCCAACTTCATCTCATCAGGTTAGGCGAACTGATTTAAAAATTAAATTAAAAATTAAGCCATCCCAGCCCTAGTAAATTGTCTTGGTCCAATAGAATTGTTTTAAACTGCAAGAAACCAATCTAGTTAGTCCTAAAAGCCAAGCTTTTTTTTTTAGAGCTTTCTTGGTGAGCAGCTTGACATCTTGCTGAACTGAAAATATTTTTTATTTAAAAAAGGCAGAAAATATGCAGTTTAAAGTGACTGGCATAGTTTCTGATTACAGACCCAAACAGTAATACAGAGATTTATTAATAATGACTGAGTCTCTGACTCTGTGAGAATCAATAACCACACAGTAATGTAACTAAACCATCATCATATATATTTATACCATGGTCTGGGTGAATACTCGATTATGATTGGCTGTATGTTGTCTATTAAAAAGTGATAATGGACATCTATAGAAGAAGTTCCAGTCAGATAGCCTTATTGTTGTAAATTATTGCACTGGCTAAACGCTAGTTGGTAACCGTGGCAACAGAAACTCAGAAGCCGGGCTGGAGACACGCCAGATCATGTCTGTGACGAGGCATCACTGTGAAAGCAGCCTGCAGACTTACTGAACATTTTAGGAAACTATCTGTGGACTTTGACTGTTTGAAACTACATTTCACATCATCCTCTGGACACACACAAGCTTCGCGGAAGCAATGGCTTCACGTCGGATGGTTCACGCCTCCGCATCAACCATCAATTTATGATAATGGACACCTCGTTGGGCATTATCCCTTACATATATATACAGGTGGAAACAATATTTAAAAAGATGCATAAAAGTCTTTTATTTTTGTAATGCACAAGCAAAACAAGTTAAACAAATACTGCATTTATTGATCATAAAAAACGTTGGTTTGATTTCAACACAACATACACAGAGCCAAAAATAACTCCTGGGTCACGTAACTTGTCTTCGTTTAAAAAATAAATACATTGATCAAATCATTATTTTTTTTTTTTAAACTGTTCTTCTGATTACAAAATGGGAAAACAAAAAAGGGCTTGTTTTCAGATTTTTCTTTATTTTTCTTTTTGCTTTACTTACAAAAAAAAAATTTAATTAAAGAAAAAAAGTATATTGACTGACAACCATCCTACATATAAAATATTTACACTTAATTTCCATTAACTGCAGCACTCATGAGTCAGTCTATATATTTTTACATAAATAAAAGCATCACAGACATGCATTGTCTTTCTAACATAGGTGTACCTAAAACCTTTACTTTCTTACATAGTCCAGTGGTCTTCATCTTAAATAGTTGTCACCAATTTATTCTAAAGAGAGAGGGGACCGTGTGTAGTACACCCTCATGTTAAACACAATTAGAGAATCATTTTTCAAATGAATTGCTCCTAATCTATGTGTCACCTCTGTTTAAACATTAATTGGCTCGTTAAATCACTGCCAGCAGTCTGACACCAGTGTGAGATTAATAAGCTCAGAGCGATGTGAAATAGATGGGGAATGCAGGTAAGACAGCCGTCGAATTAAACTAAATTTCTAACACACTCATCCTCAGTTAATCTCAGAGCCTCTCTGAGGTCAAAGAAATATTGTTCTTTTCCTCAGATGAATTACTGACACTAAAAATAGCTAGAAAAGCAGCTTCATCAGTCTGAAAGAAAGCCAGATTAGCTGCTATATTAAGTCACTGGGTCTCCACTACAGTCACACAAATACTGTCGATTTGCTTTGTTTCCTCCCACAGAAAATTACTAAAAACTCATGACAGTTAGAGGGAAAACTATATAACTCTACAGGGCAACAATATACCGTACAAATTACTTGTCATTTACTCATCCTGTAAAAAAGGTTTTAACAGTGTGATTTGTGGCTTTGAATCTTTGTTGTCTCTGGGAAAGATTTCCATGTTGGAATGTGGCTCATCTGCTTTTGAGAATTTGAAAAAAGAAAAATAATTTAAAATACTGAGTGTTTAACTTCTTACTGACTTTCCTCTTGCTAATATAAAGTACAATTTTATGATTTATTTCTGTTTTTCTTCAGGGGTTTTAGTACTTTTCCCTCACTATCAACAAAATCACCTTCAGATACATTAAAAATCAGGGACTGGTTGTACAAAGCAATCCCCTTTTAATAAACTTTAACACTTAAGGCTTAAATTTTTTAACCATTTCTTTAGCTGAGAAAAATGCTGATGCTCTGTTAGATTAAATAAATCAAAATAGATATAAAATTTTACTGTTTCCCTGAAAGACTATTCAAATCCAAATGCTCCCTCTGTGAATAACAATCATTAATTTAATTGTTATTATCTTACATAAGTAGCACAGAAATATGTTTTAAAGAAAAGGCAGAGAAAATATCAACTTTATTATTATTATTATTATTATTATAAAGTAAATGGATTGACTCTGTTAATGAATTAATTTCCATTCAAATAGATCCAATAGTTGTCAGTTTATGCACAATGACCAGTTAATTCAAATCAGGGATGTTGAAGCAGGGAAATATCTAAAACCTGCAGCACAGAAGTTGGAGAGTCCTGCATTAACCCATAAGTTGCAGCTGCATGGCCCTGATTGTTTTGCACAAACATGACCAGCAAGTACAGTTCCTTGGAGACTTGGAGGCTAATCTGTCGTGGACCCGTCGCCCACACAGGAGTGGCGTTCCTGTGTCGAGTCTTCCATGAACAAGCTGGAGTCCAATATGCAGGATCTCATGTCTATGCTGACTAATCTCTCTTCACCTGCAGGTCCCTCCCGGGCAGAGACTTCCCCGCTCCCTCCGACCAACCTTTTCAGTTCTGTTCCGCCCACTCGGGAACCACGATTAACCCCACCAGAGGTCTTCACCGGTGAGCAGTCGCAGTGTCGGCCATTTCTGACTCAGTGTGAAATCCAGTTTGAGCTGCAACCAACCTCTTTCCCATCTGATCGAGCTAAGGTGGCCTATGTGGTGTGATTACTGTCCGGAAGAGCTAAGTTATGGGGCACCGCTGAATGGCAAAAGGACTCCCCTCTCTGCTACTCTTACAGGGACTTTTCTAAAGCCCTCATCAGGGTTTTCGACCCAGTTTTGCCGGAGAGAGAGGCGGCACGTGGGTTATTAACCCTGCGACAAGGCAAGAGGCGGGTCACGGACTATATAATTGATTTTCATGTCTTGTCTGCAGATAGTTACTGGAATGATGCGGCACTCTGCAACGCTTTCTACCAGGGTCTCGCAGAGGATATAAAGGATGAACTGGCTATACGGGATGCTCCTAAGAGTCTGGGCGAGCTGGAGAGTCTCTCCACACGCATCGATCTCCGACTGCAGGAGCGGCAGGAGGAACGTAAGCGCTTACATCTGGGCCGTCAGTCAGACACAGGGGGTAAGCAGACTCATGACCGACCTACACACATCTCCCACGCCCCCATGGAAACGGAGGAACCCATGTCGCTCGGGCGGACACGACGGAGGTTTAAGGAGGGGCTGTGTCTCTACTGTGGAGGAGTCGGTCACAAAGCTATCTGCTGTCCTTTAAAAGAACAGACTCAGTGGGAGAAGTGAGGCGCCTACTGAGTCAGAAGAAATCATCGGAGACCTCAGAAATGTGTACTTTATCAGCACAGTTGATAATAAACGAACAGGAAAGGGCAGTTTCCGTATTCATTGACTCGGGTGCAGACACAGAATTTATGGATATTGGATTAGCCCAAACCCTTAACATCCTGCCTAAACCCACTTCAAGGACTGTAAAGGTTTTGGCTTTGGATGGGCATGTGCTGCATAAAATAACTCAAGAAACAGTTCCAGTGGAAGTAGTCATAGGGGGTAATCATCGTGAACTGGTTTCCTTTCTGCTCATCAATTCACCCGATCATTCTGGGCGCATCTTGGTTGAGAAATCACAATCCCCACATTGACTGGATTAACATGGAAATCATTGACTGGTCCCCCTACTGCTCATCCACCTGTCTCAGAACCGCAACCACTCCGGTTGGAGACTCCAGACCTGGTCCTGAGATTTATCCTAGTCTAGCCGACGTCCCTCAGTGTTACCATGGCCTCCGGGAGGTATTTAACAAACACCGTGCGACCTCCCTACAGCCTCATCGGTCCTATGACTGCCCGATCGAGCTGTTACCCGGAACTTTTCCCCCTAGGGGCCGTTTGTATTCCTTGTCTGGTCCTGAGCATCAGGTCATGAACGCTTATATCAGCGACTCCCTGAAGGCCGGCATCATTCGGCCGTCTTCTTCTCCAGCGGGTGCAAGCTTTTTCTTTGCTGAGAAGAAGGATGGGTCGCTTCGGCCATGCATCTATTACCGGGGGCTCAATGACATTACGGTAAAGAATCGTTACCCACTGCCCCTAATGAACACCGCCTTTGACCAAATACAGGGAGCCACCGTGTTCACCAAGTTGGACTTGCGAAATGCCTACCACCTCGTCCGTATCAGGGAGGGTGATGAGTGGAAAACGGCGTTTAACACCCCTACAGGGCATTACGAATACCTGGTCATGCCATTTGGACTGTCAAATGCACCCGCCGTCTTCCAGTCGTTGGTCAACGATGTACTAAGAGACATGGTGGGTCAGTATGTCTTCGTCTATCTGGATGACATACTGATCTTCTCCAAGGATTTAACTACCCGCAAGGAACATGTTCGTGCAGTGCTTCTCCGCTTATTGCAGGATAATAATTTGAATCAGAATTTGGCATAAACAACATAAAACATTGATCCATCCTGCCTTGCATCAGCATTTCAGAATGGTGGTGGTGTAATGGTGTGGGGGATTTTTCTTGGCACACTTTCAGCCACTTAGTACCAGCTGAGCATTGTTGAAACATGACATCCTACTTGAGTATTGTTGCCGACTATGTCTATCTCTTTATTACCACAGTGCGCCATTTTCTGAAGACTACTTCCAGCAGTATAATGCATCATATCACAAAGCTCAAATCACCTCTAACTGGTGTCTTGAACATGACATTGAGTTCACTGTCCTCCAGTGGCCTCCACAGTCACCAGATCTCAATTAAATAGACCATCTTTGGGATGTGGTGGAAAGGGAGATTCTCATCATGGATGTGCAGCCAACAAATCTGCAGCAACCGTGTGATGCTATCATGTCATAATTGGAGCAAAACCTCTGAGGAATGTTTCCAACAACTTGTTGGATCTAAGCCACTATGAAAGGTGGACCTAATAAAGTGGCTAGTTTTTGTATAAGTCCATTTCTATTTTTGCCATTTGTGTTGTGCCTGAATGAGTTAATTGAATGATCGTTCATGATCTCCTTCATATTTTGGGTGAACGTGAACTGAACGTACTGTATTTCTGCCTGATAAACATTTTTGTGAGCACGCTCATTCTGGCGTTTCTCACAGTTGAATTTTGTTAAAGAGAGTGTCAGATTTCCATGGAGCCTTCCAGGCAAAATCCTGACTAAAACACATTGTAAAAAGGCCTTAATATATAGATTAAAAACACCACATCTGGCAACACAAGCCATCCTTTGTTTCCTATCTCAGCCTGGTCCCTACCTCAGATAGTTTAATAATTCCTCTTAAAAGGCCATTCAAGCAAGTTTTTTCTCATGTTTTCATACTGCAGGAATGAAAGCTGCAGCTGGTTATGAGCATGAACTGAATGGGCGGCAACAATAGGAAAACACCAGTTTTCTGTGGGTAATAGCTCACAGCAACATATTGGGAAAAAAGAACTATGAACTTGTTCATTTTAAGAACTGTGAACTTTGAAAAAATTTGAATTATGAACTTTGTGTAAATGTGTGAACTGAACTTTGAACTAGTTCATGTAGAAACTGAACTTTCCCAACACTGTTGGCAACCTTTTCAATTCTACTGCACTATCTCATAAGCATTGTCATTTGTTACCTATCTGTAACTCTTCATGTTACGAAGCTATATATGAAACAAGTACTTCTGGTTCTTTCCATCATTGCGGGCGTGATCCTATCACAAGATGTCTCCAGTACAAGCGGCAGCCTCCGCCTGTAAAATGTGAAGCCTATGCGGAAGTGCAAAAAAATTTGCAGTTCACCCCTCATTTGCTGGGGGCTGGTTCCAAAACAAAGCAAATTCCCATAGACTCCCATGTTAAAAAGGCCAACTTCACAGCAGAAATAAACATGTTTAAAGCCTGGTACAAAAATCCATTTTAGAATTAATAGGTCAAGTTTACCTTCATGACAACTGTGAGGGGATTGAATTTTTTTCTAACTCATCCGTTTGGATGTTATTTAATCTTGAAATTCGGCATAATTAGGGGTGTGTCCTTTTGATTGACAGGTATCCAACCGCAGTTTTTAGCCGGCTACCAGCGTGCCTTAGCTTTAGCCCGCCTCCGTTAGCTGGTTATTTACCATTGCTCGGGGTTAGCTTGGTTAGCTCTTAGCTACAGGCAGCTGATGATGGTTGTCAATCATCTACCCCCACCTTCACAGTCCCCCTCTCAGCTCGACCATTTTGCCCATTTCTGGATTTTCCGGGACTCACGGCACACGTGACGCTACCAAGATAGCAACTGTGGGAACGCCCAACGAGCTTCACTTTGCTGTTCAGAAGCCTACGGGTGACGTCACAGAGCCTCCGTCCATATACAGTCTATGCTCCAGAACCATATTTGTTTGTTTGGGACTGACACATAGTAGTATTTTGCAATAGCCTCACAATGCTGGTGTAATTGCATTGCAGGAATTGCAACAGTTAATTACTGTGGAATTGCCTTTTCAAAGTAAAAAACTTTAGCAATATATAATCTTAATTGCTGATTGAATTGTTCTTATTGTTGTAAATTACTTTATTTATCCATATACCAAAGGTGATTGTTATGCGATTACAGATGGGATATCACCACCCATCACAGGTCAGTAAAACGGACATAAAAAGACCCAGGTGCAGCACTGTGGTGTTGCGATTTGACATGCTTCCTTTAACCTCCGGCAGTAATCCAGCTTCCTTGGTCTTGCGGAGCAAAGTGGAAAATCCAAAGTGACTCAAATTATATAAAGTAACACACTACTGGCTTTTTATAGAAAAAAAAAACTCATCCTATCGACATGGTAACCAGCCGCCATAATTGGCTTCTGATGCCTTACTTCCTGTCATGCATGTACAGTTCTGGATAATCAAGGTAGTGACAGAAGTGAATGGATTTGAACAAGATTATCAACACATATTTTGCTTCTCATTGTTGACAGAAGCCTCTCTTTTTTCCCCTCAGTAGATATTTGTGACTCCACCCACCCTGTCACTCTATTTCCATATCATTGCAGCATTTGCCACTCTTTAATTGGCATATAATTTTATCATTATTTCTACCAGTGGCATGTGGAAGCAAGACTAAAACATCTTAAGAAGCATTGTTATAATTTGTGATTCAGTTCTGAAACTGTGTATTCCTGATGCTGTTGCTAGCTAACAAACTCCTAAATGTGTTGAATTGGGCCACTTGGATTTGGAATATCCTCATTGGGTTACCTAGTCACAAGTGTATTAAGTCAAAATACACAATGCTTTGAGCAAGAACCCTTGTATCGGTATGTTACATGTAACTGATGTCTACAGTTTTCCAACTTTTGAAGAACACTGTAATCTGCTTTGCTGCTCTAATTTTTAACCCCTACCTCTGGAAATCAACAGTTAAATGAGGCTTTCAGCAGGTAAAGACAAAAGCTGGTTCATTTTTAGTGTTAGTAATACAGAGCCTGAATAACATGTAAGATGTTAGCATTTGGCAGATTAGCAAAGTAATTTTACTTCTGCCCCATACAACATTTGTCAGTGCTGTAACTGAGCCATAAGTGCCAAAAGTAGCCCCAAAAATCTCTGCTGTCTGGATATTATCTGCTAATCTCCAAAATAAAGAGTTAATGTGGTGGCCAATTGTCATTGTGAGCGTTTAAGTCATCACAAGTCAACATGAAATCATTTGCCTGACAAAATCTGTGTTATAGTACAGAAAAACATCAGAAAAATTGTGCTTTCAAACAAAGTAGGTACTGCAGGTTTTTCATGAGATTGTGTTGAGCATTAAAAACATAATTATTTAGAGGTTCATTTAAGCAAAAATCACACTTTCAAATTCTCAGTGGTGAATGAAGCCTTCATGTATCAAAAGAGATAATTATTTTTCAAATAAAAAGTGTGTGAATGCTCGTGTTGAAGGACTTTCGCTGAACTTGCTGAAAACTTAAAATTTTTAAAATTATATGAAGAACTGTCTTACAATGTTCTATTTAAGACAAATATTTAAGAATTTAAAAATCTCTAAAATCGACCAAATTAATTTCTTAAAAACTGTTGAGGATATCAAAAATCTGTATCTCGGTGTGTGTATTTTCTGAACAGGATCTGTGAATTATGTGTGTGTGTGTGTGTGTGTGTGTGTGTGTGTGTGTGTGTGTGGTGTGTGTGTGTGTGTGTGTGTGTGGTGTGTGTGGTGTGTGTGTGTGTGTGTGTGTGTGTGTGTGTGTGTGTGTGTGTGTGTGTGTTATTGCCATGGTGATAAAAGTGCAGAGTTCTGTCTGTAATGAAGGAAAACGCACTGAAACCTTGTCTCAATCTCTTCATTGCATGAAAATGAGTTTCATATCACAGGAACCACAAGGCTTTATTAAACATATCAGTGCGTCAGAAGACTGCTCTCAATAAGTGTGATGCTGTAAAAGGATGTTGTATGTATGTTAGCGTATATTCCACATCAGAAAAAGAACCCCAAAGGAGTTTCAATGGCCCTCATTTATCAAATGGAGGCGTGACAGAAAACTGTGAGCATGACCATTTCCACGCAAGGTTTGGAATTTATTAATTTGGACGTAAGCGTAGAAAGGATCAAATCTCTCGACAGGTCTAAGATCACGTACGAATCAGTGTGGATTTGCGGTGTGGCATAGCAGACCCTGAAAATACAGGTTCAACAGTGCACGCACACGTGCCACAGTGCAGCCTTGCTTTGTGGATGTGTCTCAGACCAGCAAGGAGGTGCTGCTGTAGAATTAGTTTTTGACATAATTCTGTCTGGTGCAGACCTGCACAATATTGCTCTGGCTAATGGAGCCTTTTGATGCCCCGGCACAGCCAGAGCAGTGGATGCATAGGGAACCATGCCTAGCATAACCTCCACTGGAGGCTATACAGAGGAGACAGGAGCTGATCTGTCGTTTCTATACTTAAAAGTTGTATAAGTGCTCTATTCAATTAGTATGTTTCCCATGCTGTCCACTAAAAAATGTGAAGTTCTTTATTGGACAAGTGGAAATGCTGTAGGCTACCAATTTTCTATTTTGTAGGCTATAAAAAAGAATGGTTCCATATAACAGAACCTTGAACATAATAATACTTAGCTAATGCAAGTAAACACAAGCTGTGTCCCAATTCAGGGTCTGAACACATGGAAGTGCAGCTACATATCATCGTGGTACGCCAAGTACTGTCTGAAGGAGCCTCCGAATCCGCCCTACAAATCTGTGCTCCGTTTCCCCTCAAATGAAAGCTGCTGGTAATACATCCTTCGCGGTCTCAGCCGGAGTCCCTTCAACAATTGCAAGGCCATTGACTGCCTCCGTGATCCTCTTCCATGTAACGATTTTGTTCACACCTTTGACTCCGGTTTTAGGCTGCAAAACAGCATCTCTTTATTCTTTTCCACCTCACAAGTGAGAGTTTCCATCTCGACCTCTGAAAAGTTTCTCTTTCGTTTAAGAACATCTTCTCTTCACTGTTTGACCTCACTGAACAAGGCCTCTGGACCACAGATAATTAAGGGCGTAACATGTAAATGAAGCTGGATTGCAGCCATTTATCAAAGCCCAATCATTGGGATCGGTCAGACACGAACGTTTCATGAATCACACATGTATCGAATCGTAAGATCTTGTTGATCATGAGCAACTGGTTAGCTCAGTTGGCAGAGCATCAGTCTCCCATGTGGGAGACCAGGAGGGTTTAAATCCCCCAGGAGACAAATATTAACATCTTCCAGTTGGGTCTTTAGGCAAGACCCTTAATGCTACTGCCTAACCACTATAAGTTGCTTTGGATAAAAGCAGCAGCTAAATGACTGTGAAGAAACATTTCTATGATCAGATGTCCACTCATTTCCATGTTTGTTTGATCCACAATCAATGATAATGTCATTGTCTTAATTGTTAAACATATTGTTTTATTTTAGAACCTTAAAATCATGAGAAAGTTTTATTGCTTAAGATCCCACGATGCACTACTGGCTCACGTACCCTAGATAGTCCAGGCCTAATTTAACCCCTGGTTGTGAGAATGTTTGTGTTCCTTACACTTAAAATCACCAGAAACATCTCACACCAACAGCCTCTGCATTCTCATCCGCCTGCAGCTCAGCACATACCCTGCTGCTGCTACTATACATTGCTGCTGCACAGAGCACTGGATAACAAAAGGCTGATAAAGTCTATTTATTTCTACTGACATTTGCATGCCTGAAAAGCTTCAGGCTAACCCAACAGAATATCCAGCTTTAGATTGTTTTTAAACTAATCAGTCGTTTAATATTAGTATTTTCTTGAACCTCCTCTGTAAGGATTTGTCATTGATTGTGGAAGCAGGAGACGGAGTGGAAGGACCCAAATGCAGGACTCCCAGAGACATGTGTAGATGGATGACTAAAGACAGTTTAATTAAATAGAAAACAATGCAGATTTAGGAACACTGGGAACTAAACTAACAAAAGGCCAGATTATAAACACTGGAATACAAGGACTGGAAGAACAAACACACACAATGAAATGGCAATGAATAAAGGAAAACCTGGAGCATAAATACAGAGGTACTGATTGCAAAACAGGAAGCAGGTGTGACAGTTAATGACCGGAAGCTGGTAACAGGAAGTAATGCAAGCAGAATACATAAGGGAAAAAAACTCTACAAAATAAAACAGGAAACCAGGACAGCAACTTATGCAACAGTAAAACCAACAAAAACCCAAACCCATAGATCATGACAGGATTCAGTCTTGCTCAGTTTGTTGTCACTCAGTAAAACCATTCTTCACCATTTGCAATTCATTCATAATGCTGTTGCAAGGTTACTCACTAGGTCAAATAAAAATTCTCATGTCACCCCCATCCTGCTCTCTACACTGGCTTCTGGTCGCCTGCAGGAGGGATCCCCAACTCCGGTCCTCAGGGACCGTCCTGCAGGCTTTCGATGTTTCCCTGCTTCTACTCACCTGACTCAAATTAAGGCTGGTACACACATAAGGATTTTCTAAATCTGAAGAGATTTTTTTTAACTGTTAGAGACCCCACATATAAAGAAAAAAAATCAGGCATTTAACAGTTTTGAGTGTACTGTGTGTGGTGTGCTCTAATAATCTCAGCACAGAACAACACATACATAATGATGCTGTCCCGCAACCGATCTAGAATCTAGTCCGCCGAGCCAGAAATCTTGTGTGATCAAACGTGATTGAACAAAACTTATGAAGAAGAAACATAGCAATAACCAGAAAAACAAAGAAGAACCATGGCAACATCTGGTAAACACAACACCCAGCATAACAGTGGACATACATGTTGAAGTAACAATGGTGGTCATGCAACTGAAAAACCAACAGGCTTGAGACAGCGTGAACATGGACTTTCTATCCTTTCTTGGTCTCCAGTCAGCCCGCTCTCTGATTGGCTACATTCCATTTGTCACATTTCACAGACTCACAACTTAGGAGTCGTCGGCTTTCCCCACACACATGAAGCTTTTTGGTCGTAAATACTGAATATGTTCAATACTTCCGATTGTCAGCCAATTTTCGGAGCCAATTGTCAGGGTTTTAACAGACCTCAGACCAAATGATAATTTTATAGGGAGATCTTATAAGACTTAAGATAATCAGGTGTTTGCTGTCCTTGGTCAGGAAAGGAGAAAATCAGGACAAAAAAGCCTGTGTTAGGAAGCACTAGCTCCCTTCTGCATTTTGTTATTCTTGTGTGCAAAGGTGAATCATGGGCACCTAACATTCACTGTTTTTTGCTTGTTTGTATCAATCATTTCCTGTCAAATTGTTGTTCTTCTAAGTGAAGAATTTGTCGATGTTCAATGAGGAGGCATTTCTACCATGAAGTTTGCTTACAGATTGTATGTGTGTGGGTGCGTTCTCAGTCTTAATTGAATAACTGAATGGAAGTAATGAGAAGTTGAAGGGAAAGGATTGTACTAAATATGTTTGATTTTCTAGAAATCTGTTCTGAATTGTTAATGTGTATACTGCAGAATTAAGCTCATGAGCACATAAGAACATGTTTCAGGATCATGATGTTTGTTAATCAGCTTGTTACCCTATTTTTCAGAAGTCTGCTGTGATAGGTCTGTTGGAATTGAGAGGGTGGGGCCTTGGGCAATAAATAGGAAGTGCTGCCAAGCAGAGTGGTTGGACTGCCCAGAGGGATGAAGTTTGTTTGGTGTGCAGAATGGCCAAATAAATTGTGTTTTTTCCCATACCAAATGAAAATGGATTTATTCTTCCCATGCTCACACATCGTCTTGCCACAGCCTGATAAACTTTAATGGCTCAGTAGCAGAATTTACCAGTAATGTGATCCTATTGATCATTTGATGAACATTGGGTGTATAGGCCGCTTGCTTTGCTGAATCAAATGTATCTAGGTAACCGTACACCATGAGCAATTTGTCAAAGTACATGCATGCTAACTTTAATATGCATTTTTTTTCTTCCCTTTTTTAATATTAAGCGATCTGTCAACTCCTGTTACTCTTAGTGGCCTTTGAATGAAAACTGGTAATTTACACTCATTGAGGCCCATTTATGCTCAACACAGAAGACGGATACACAGACTGACGGACAGTTCATCCATCTTCTGCATCGGTTATGCACATAATTTGGTCTGTTTTCAGGGAGCTTAGCTATCTGTCACTTGACGCGGAAGACGGAGCAATACTACAGGAAATTGTGGGGGCAGTATTGAGCTAACACGCAACCAATGAAAGAAACAAACCAGCTACAGATGAAATTACAGACACAACTGTAGTCATGGACTGTTGTAAACAACTTTATAGAGGTGTATTACCACTACCGGAGTCAAAACACAGAAGTGAACTCTGAACTCAACACTGCCCACTTGTGAATGAACTGACTTATTACCCATGGAAACATAAAAGACGCGTGGAAGTATGAAGGACGTATGATGAAACTGTCCGTCAGTCTGCGTATTCATCTTCTGCGTCGAGCATAAATGGACCTTAAGTCATTTTATTAGGTCCACCTTGCTAGTACCATGTTGGACTCCATTTCGCGTTCAGAACTGCCTTAATTCTTGGTGGCATAGATTCAACAAGGTCTTATAAAAACATTCGTCAGAGATTTTGTTCCATCTTGACATGATAGCATCACACAGGCAGATTTATGGACCTGGTAAGTGCTTAGCATATGAATATCTCTGTCTGATCTACATCTTTCCTAATACGGTTGCACAAATTAATCAAAAGAACATCTAAAGAACACCATCATCTCCATTCTGGCATCTCTACAACCTCATATTTATGTGACAGTGAAACAGCCGTGCTTCTATGGCAGGACAAACCATTTCATTAAAAGAATCAGATTTAAGAGACAAGACAGAGAGACTGGGTTGATTCAAACATCCATCCTTCCATTTTATATGCCCATTTAATTCAATGCATGGTTGTTGATGATGCAGTCATAAGGTAGATGGTGTAAAACAGAGAAAAACATTTAACTCTGTACTATATGTATAGCTCTATGTTTTATTTAAATAGAACAACTTTTCACAACCATTTGTAAAGTAACAAAAAGTCATGTTCATCAAACATAAAATACTCAGTATCTTATTGTCATTTTGGACAAATATCTCCACAAAAGCAAATCTTGTTAGACCTTTCTTTTGCAACTTTAGTAATATATTTTAACAGTCCACATTTTGAAGTGTATCAGATACCAACAATAATCCAGCCTTGGAACAAGCCTTACATGAGCAGACATGCAGAACAATCTCAACAGTGATATAATACACAAGGTCAAGGATCCATTTATTTGTTTCCTAGCAACTTTAACATCCTGCATGACAAAGCTGAGAAAAACTTGGAAGAGTTGCTCATGAGTACTATTAAATTAGTTACAACATTATATCTGATTAGGTTAAAATGTTTTTTTTAAGTAAATAAAAACATACTTGTTTTGACTCTGAAATGTGTTTTGATCCAAGTTGGACTGAAAAAAATTTCAAAATAAAGTCTCCAGAAAAAAAAATCTAACAAAAAAAATCATCATTCATTTTTCGTACGTAAATTTGCAGTCTAAAAGGAAAGCTTGTCAACATTTTTTTTACTTTTTTGTTTTCTTTTGATGCCTCCCGAATGATTGGCAGCACTCTTCTTGGTACCAGTGATCAGCTAACCTCTAAATGACTCCAGCTCTCACTGAGCAAACGTCAACATTTCCTTTACACATCAGATCTAGATTTAGATCAAGTGGAGCTGTCTGGCTCCAGGTCTGTCTCTGCTTTTGTTTAATTTCCCCTCCTCCCTATCTCAGTATATGTGCAGTTGGGGGTGTTGCTCCTGTTCTCACCAGCAGGGTTCCTGATGCTTCTTCACCATATCAGCCAGGCAACTTACTGTATAAAGCACTCCTAACCCGATCGTTGTACTCATCAGCGGCACAATATTTAGGAAATTCAGTGTTGTTGCTTTCTGATTTGCCTGTAATAATTGAGCTTGCCTTCAAGCTCAGTTCCACATCCACATTTACAACTACTTAGAAACAATTTTGCCAGCTTGAGCCTGTCATGGTAATGTGCATAAATAGCACACTACATCAGGGACTTTTTATGTGCCATCTATGCCCATTTTAAACTTTGATATGTCATTTTACATCATTAAATAATACACCAAAGGATTTGAGTAAAACATCATGGCAGGGTGCCATCCTCATGCTCACATTGTGAAATGCCATGCAAAACTACCAAAATTCATACATGATTTATTGTGCAGTATTTTAAAGAGCACATTTAGAAAATTATTCTTGCTCCTATATTATCAACAATTTGCTAATTATTTTCTTCCTTATATTTGAGTTTTGTAATGTGCTGCTGAATGTGTTGGTCTGGCCTTGCCTCACTTAAATAATTGGTACATTTGACAATGCTGTAGACATGTAGACAGGCTGGCAAATTCATCCAGGCCTGTTTCATGAGTTTATTTTTTTAAATAATTTGAAGCATGGGTGAAAAGCAATGTCTGACTTTCATTGGTTAAATTTCATAGAATTTTTATTTATTATTACTTTTCTCAGATTCAAGTTATTTCTGCGAACGTTTTGAGTTTTTCTTTCATTAACCGAAGGGTACCAACAATTTTGTCCATGTCTGTATGTCCAGGACATCACTGTTGCTGATCCACTGAAGGACAAAAAAACTGGTTATGTGTCAAAAAAGTTGTATACACACTTACAAAAACATACTCAGTAGTCATCTCAGTAGTACTGTACTTTGAGAAAAATGTATGCAGTTATCAAAGTTATTTGTCAACTCCAGCATTTAATTTTAACCTACTTTATTTAACCCTGCAGGGAGATTTGAGTCTTTGAGAACTACAGTCGATCTGTGTGAATACTAAAGTAGTTGCTGTGGAAGATGAATCCATCGGACATTTGCACATGCTTTGATTAAACTGTTTGAAGATATTTGAAAGGATATATTTCTCTCTCTCTCTCTCTCTCTCGCTTCATCTTTCAAAACAAGCATTAACATGCTCAGTATTTTCTGGGGATGTTAAGGTGTTGACTGTGGACAAATTGATTATGTGCATAGAAGACAGAAGATAGAAAACAGAAATCATATCTGGATTCATAAAAAAGCACACACTGGCTTATTAATCGATTCAAGCAGGGTTAGTCTTGAAGCCTTGGTATTAAACAAATTGACCACCACAGAAAGTTTCATAATCATTTGAATGTGGATGACCATTACAATGCTTTTTCTGCATATTTTAACTAGGATACGTCCATCCATCCATAGCTCTATACTGCAACTGACACCATATTTTAAGGAACCTAAGGCCAAGGCAAAACGCAAGATGGCAGAAGCAGAGGCATGCTTCATTCCAGGGACAGCACTCAGTCCGTCCATCCTATGTGACAGCAAACCTAAATGCCACTTCAACTAGAACAATCACTGCCAAAGTTTCCAGCGGGACTCCAGGTAGCAGAGCAGAAAGAGACCCAGCCAGACCTGTTGTGGAAGAAAATCTGTAGCTCTTCTTAGGGATGAAGGACTCAAGGCAGACAATTCTGGCAGCACAAGAAGTCTTTATATGTTTATTTGAATTTACAATTGAATCAGAATACAGCTTCTATCATTAATGTCTAAGGAGGTGTAGTTTCCTTTCTAATAAAGCCTTAGTTTGCCACTCTGAAATTCATTTTAGAGCCACAGTATCCTTTCCAAAGTTACGAAAACATCCTTGCGTGTAAATAAAGCATTTTAAAGTTTTCTTCTTATTTTAAGCTCAAATTTAATAAAACACATATATTAAATATTCTAAAAACATGCATGAAATCTTTATCCTAACAACCTAAACTACTAATTAACCAAAACCTGCATTTAGGCTCCTACATTTGGGAAAAGCCTCTATTACAGCTTCAATCCTGTTTTCATTAGAATCTTCTAAAGCAAATGACTATTCTTGTCTATTTCTCTATTATCTATTGATAGAATAACAATCCATCTTATTCCAACCAGTCATCCACCTCATGATCACAACATGTTCAGTGACAAATCTTGATATTATTTTACACCATACCAATCCACCCTTGAGATCAAAACACACACACACACACACTCAGCAGATACGGAAAGTGAATGTGTTGAAAATGTTTTACATCAAAAGTCATACAAACTTGACTTCTTTAATTATTTTAGCTGTGACATGAGAGATTTATAGAAAAAGATGATTGCACAAAATCAGATTGTCAGTTAGGCTTGACAGACATTAAATGGAAATATACTGGAAACATATGTTTGCATCAATAGGTATTGTAGTGGCAAAAAATTTGACAGGATTTATCTACATTTTGATCCGACAGCAGGATGTAAGATTTTTACCTGCCTACTGTTTATAAAGGTAAAATATCTGCAGATGCAGTTATTATGGAAGATGCAACAAGGACCTAGAAATTTAGTAGCACAGAGAGGTTCGGTCTTAAGTACCTGCAGAAAGATGAAGCACTAATGTGTTTTAAGTAAGGCAAAAGCGTTTTTTGGCCTTAAAATGGAGTTTGATAAACCTTACACTTTACTTAGTTTAGTTTAGAAACTAAACTTATTGGCTGAGTTACAGTAAGTTACACTTTACTGTTTGTGATTGTATATAAAATGACCAGGAGATTTATCTACTTAATACAGGATGACAATATGAGGTCATTATGCAGACATGGTACTACAGGTGGGGTTATCCACAATATCCTAACAGACAGAATCCTGCTGGTGGATAAAGGGCATGCTTGTACACTGGTGAGCATCAGAGCATCATGCACAGAACCTGCCTCACTATTGTACACGTCCACAAAGGTTTCTTTAATATAACACACCCTGCAGTATTATGGAGGGGAAAAGTTTCCCATTTATGTGAGATTCCTTCTATAGCTGTGCATGAGCAAGAATCTGTATTACAGCATCCACCAAGTGGGGCAAGAAGCACAGCAGAGCCCCTCAAAACCAGTAAGTTATGTAAAGCCATCACACACTTCCTCCAGCTTGTCTGGTTCAGGGAAATTAATGACTGTGCAAGATTATCATTTCCCCCCAAATGTTATGGTCAATTGTGCAGATGCTGGCAATTAGCATTGCAATTATGCCTGCAGTTGTACTGTAGGAGGTCCCATAAGCAACAGAGTAAATGGTTACCAGTATCTAAAACAGTATAAGCAGCTTCTGTCAAACATGCAAACGTAGATCAAATGGTTCCATAAGTTAATAAAGAGCAGCCTTTACCAGCATGGCCACTTAGATACAAGCACTGAAAAGATAAGTTAACTTCAGCTAAAGCTCCCAGTTTATAGGTCACAGACAACTTCAGCCCCCCTGGAAACCAAGATCTTAACTTTTTCCGTGCTATCTCACAGCATGCATTTCCAGTGACCTACATCCTCAGTGATGTGGGGGACAAATGTGAGGCATGTGCATTGCCCAGAGCACTAAATGAACCATAATGGAACCACAGCAATCCTAGTGGTCTGCGAGTCTGGGCAATTACACAGTAGTCAACACAACAGAGGCCTAATATCTGAGGGCCTGAGAGGAATGACAGGGGTGGCAAAGTCATCCAGCAGATTAATGAGACTGTCATCCAGCTGGAGGACACCTCTGTTTGGTCTGAGCGAAAACATTAAGCTCAGAGAAAGCTGTGAAAAGAGATGTCAGACTGTAGGGGCCCATTTAGAAAGAAAAGACACAATTTTATCTCAAAATGTTAGAGCATCTCTGTTTTTTAAGAAGAAGTCTGAGAGATCACTGCGGTCTTTAACTGCTATTCCCTTCAAAAGCAGACAAATTAAAAACTAAAAAACCTATAAAACCTAAATGTGATGGTACTTTTGAAATTTAAAAACTTCTTGGATGACATAAAACTGTCATGATCTGTGGGATTCATGTTTCTGTGTTTTAGTTTGACTCTTTTTTTTTAATTCTCATGTTTTGTATCTTGGTTAACTTTACATTCAGTTTTATTTTTCTAGATGGCCTAATTGGTCCAAAAATACTGGAGATCCTGTCCACACATAGATTATGAGCAAATCTTTACCTGAATAGCATTTTCCTAAAGCTTTGCCTAAAAATTTGTGTACACATGCAAATTTGGGGGAATTTGGAGGAGTTTTGAAATGAAAACAGAGAAAAATCTGCTTTTGTGAAAATACCAATGTACTAAGCAAGTTAAAAGTCTCATTTTTAATCCATTTTGCCTTTTTAGTGAATTTTAGTGAGGCCACATTGTCCACTTGAAAGTTTGATAAATGAGTTAGCTCCCAGGCTAAGACTAACTTGACAATATCTTCTTTTTTGAACATGCTTTCAATTAAATACTCTGTATTTGAATTTAACTGTTTAATATTATAGATATGCAGCTTTGTACCATACAGTATACATATAGCATTTCATATGCCTTACAAACATCCAAATATTTTCAGACAGGTTTGCTCTTGAAATAGTTCCTATCTTTTTAATGTGTCTCACTCTATTATCCTTTATAACTCTATTCTGTCTTTAGATTAAAATAGGGGAGGGGGGGTAACTGACAGTCTATACTAGTGTGCTCATCCATCATTGATTTATATTGGTAAATGATTTCCATACAAATAGTCTCTCACTTGACTCGAACAGGGCAGTTAATAGCCTTCTCCGGGGTAATCTGTCACTCAGTGTTTGACAAGGCTTTCATATTTTCTGACATCTGTCCTGCTCTGCTGCATCTCTGGTGCAGAAGTGTTGGAATGAGTTTATCCCTCTGATAGTCACCAGTAAGTGGTCTTAAGATAACTGTGAGAAACTGACTCACATATTCATACCCAGTCACACAGACTTCCAACCACCTCTGTACACAAATTAGAAGAGCATAAAAAATAAAATAATGATGCAACTAACCTGACTCAGGATGGGGTTCTTGCAGCATGAATGGCAGCAGTCTGATTGCAACATTAGCAAAGCTTGTGGAATATCTTGGTAGATCAGGGGAAGAAAATTACTGACAGCTTTCATTCTAATTTAAAACAGTAAACCTGGGTTCACTTATTAATATGGCAGAGAGGTACAGGATGTTTAGATCTTTAGAAACATCAGAACTAAATGAGATAGTGTTTAATGTAGCTGCTGTGACTATACACAGTTAGAAACTGTGGAGCCGTTTCCATGAGAATTACTTGAGTTGACATGCATAAATTACTAGCGAGCCAGGGAGGTTTAATTGAGTGAAGAGCTGGGCAGCAAAGTAGAAAATTTAGCAAACATAGCATGTGAATGTATTTTTTTATTACCTTTCCTGATTTAGCCTCTTACACACAACTCTTCATAGCATTAGGTGTGGGGGTGTAGTTTAGCTTTATAGCCATTAGCACCTCTATGGTGTTTGACTGGTTTTAAAACCGCCTGCACTTTTTATCTACTTTCAATTTTTTCTATTAAAAAAGGGCAGGTGAATGTAATACAAGTGCACACACAACAGTATTTGTGAGCAGAAAACTAGACTCGAGGTAGCATTTTATTTCCATTTTCAGCCTTTGCTCAATTGATGACACTGTTTGAGCAACTTATTCACTTGTTTCCAGTTACAACCTGTTACTTTATTATTTGTAAAACAAAATAATTAAATACCTAAAAATGATTAAAATGATTACTTTGTCTTTATGAAGACATTTGAAAGGCTATGGTACAAAAAAAATAGGATAGCAGCATGCAAATATTGATCAGAAAATGCAAACAAGCCTAAGAGTATGAGATTTCCTTTCAATGAATTTCTATTTCAAGTTGTCCCACGTCACAGGAGAGATGTTGACCTGCTGTGTCTGAATATTCAAGGTGATCCTTTTATTTGAATTGCGTCATACAAGCTTGGTGCTTTGTGAGGATTTAGTCATAAATAGTGCTGTCATAGTTGGCTGCTTAACCACAGCTAAAAAGGCCACCCACATCCAGCCATGAGGAACATCACTGAAAAAAAGAAGGAATGCTTTAGAAGATGCTGGTTATAATTAACCAAGGTCTATTTAAGAGAAAACAAGTGGTGCTGAAGCTACATTTGGAGAAAAGTGGCTTTGGACCCATTCAGTTATATTATTGGGTGACAGAGAGACATTACAGCATATTTGCGCACCAAAATTTCTCTGTTTGCTCACTGTTAGAGGTTCACTCATTCAACCTAACTCCTAGTCAACTACAGATCAAATTCCCTTCACACTTGTTGGGTTCAGTAATCTTAAAGTGTCGTTAAAAATATTATAGCAGAAAAATCTGAAACTGCAGAACAGCTCCTATTTCCACACAAGAAACACTCCCATACCATCGTCAGTGTGCAACAAAAGGACAAACCAGACACTATATTGGCAGCTTTATAGATTTTTGTGACATGGCCTGAATTTTCTTTGACTTATGTCCCGTTTCTATTTCATTTTTAAACTTTTTGACTCATGTTTTTTGCTTTGTTTTACACCAAGTTTCAGATACTGATTGTCAATCGCCTCTGTTGTACAGCATAAATGATTATTTCCCTCAGCACATAAAATAATCAGACTCTGCTTTGAGATGCTGAAGACAGATCTCAGACTAACTCAAATTAACTCCACTAAGAGTATAAACAGCAAACTAAACTAGCTAGATGTGAAATCACAAGCAATAAAGATATAACAGTCGCAAGACCACCATCATTACTTCATCGTGTATGTCCTCTGCTATGCTGGGTGTTGTGTTTTTTGGTTATTACTTTGTTTCTTCTTCTTCTTCTTTTTTGTTGAATCATGTTCGATCACGCAAGATTTCTGGCGAGGAGGACTAGATTCTAGATCGGCTGCAGGACAGAGTCGTTTGTTTGTGTTATTGTACTGAGATTATTTTTTATCTTTATATGTGAGGTCTCTAACAGATAAAAAGTCTCTTCAGATTTAAAAGATCCATATGTGTATCCCAGTATCCCTTGACTCTTACTTTAAAATGACGCAGCAAGTGGTTTTAGAAAGGATTCTATGTGGCTTCTCAACTACAAGGGTTTTTATTAGACTTTACAGCAGCAAGAGAAGTTATAAACCTTGGAAAAAGTAAAATTTTACCATTTTAGAGACAAGTTGCTAACAAGAACAAAGTGCCCTTTTATTGGAAGTTAGATTCAACTTTTGAATTATGTTTCAAGAAACCAACATAGTGATTGTGAAAGTGTTTAAAGAGGCACTCCATCAATCACTGTGACCTCATAGTGGCTACATCAGCTTTTTTATTCACTCTAAAGGCCCTCAGACCGAACAGCTGTGGGGACTCTGAGATTAATTAGCCTGGAGATTGTGCCTTTTTTTTCTCTTTCCCTTCACAATTTTACTTTAAATTTTGAAGCCATGACATTTAAAGTTGGCTAGTAAACAGTACTTATTATCATAATCACAGAATTTAGAGTATTTTCAGATTTTTTTTTTACCACCACTTTGTATATTTTTATAACATCATATACCAAATACACAATGATGTCTGCAGGTGGAGTCTTGCCAGATTTAGATTTGGTTCCCTCTGCAGATCTTCAGTGAGGTTTAGGTCAGGATTCTTATTGTTGCCCAATATAAAACATCCATCTTTCCCTTTTTAGGGATTTTTTCTTCATGCTATTAGATGTGCATTTATCCTTTGTGTTTAACTAATACGTATTCTAAATTATGATATATGCACATGCTGTTTTTGTTCATCTCTCCCAGGTAATTGAACCGAATTGTCTGACATCATATTAGATTATATGACATGGATTTTTATTAAATAAAACTATCAATAATGAAAACAGCACTAAAATAGTGTCCCAAATTATTCAGCATAGCAATTTTAAAACATTCAAATAGGTTGTAAAGAATTGAAAACCAACACATATCGTATTTTTTTCATTACGTAGATCACTTTTCTAAAAACAAATCAGATCAAGTTACATGTCAATATATCACATTAACAACTCTAATTCATTGAACTTGGAAGTCCATGAGTATTTTCTGCCTGGATTAGAGGATACCAGAAATGCCTTTCAAAGTTGCTGTTTGGAGGGATACTGCCCCCCACCCATATTTTTCTTTAAAGGACCCACCATAGGCTCGCAATAGGGTTAGGGTCAGGTGATGGTGCTGGCCATGTGATTTTTTTTCTCCATTTATACCCACTGCAGCCACAGATTCAATGGTACTTTTTGCAGCATTGGAAGGTGTGCCGTCCCTGCTGCAGAAGACACAGTTCTTCCTTTATACCAGGAAATAGTCAGAAACTCAACACAGTTTTTCATTTTGATACCCTCTGGCACCCTAAAGGTGCCTACCATCTTGCTGGCATTTCAGCCTTGTTGACACATGTTGACCATCCACCAACCATCCAGAACTTCAACTATCTGGACCATCCAGTGTAGCACAGCATTCATAAGTGAATAAAATGGTTTGAAAATTAGTTTTCATATATTTCGTACCTCATTGCAATTGCTTCTCTTTGTGAACATTGATTAAAGTTAAAGTTCAAAATAAAGCTTTATGCGCAATTGCAGGTTCTGGAGTATCCTGCATGGAGAGGTTTGTAGGATTCCAGAGACATCAACAGCTTCAGATACCTACTGATGCTCATCAGTCACTTTTTAATAGTTGCTCTCTTAATACAAGGCATTTGCCTGATGCAAAGTTTCCTTAATCTGTCTCTATCTGAATAAACCCATTTTCTCTGAACAGAACAATGGTCTTGCTTCAGTTTTTGTTAAATGTCCAGTGTTTTCCTTCTTTTGAATCATTGCACTATTTCACACTTTTCATTTGCAAAAAGATCATTTCTTTTCCCCCATACCCCACGGAAACTGTGACTGGCTTAATAATGTGAAACAACCTTCTTAAGTAGTTTCTCTTTACTTAATCTCACCTGGGAAGCTAATTATTCAACCTGTCTGTGATTGTAATCAGTGATCTTAACAGAGAGGAGAAACAACACAAGCTAAATCGTCACAGAAAAGCTAAAACCCAAATGTTTAATCAACATACTTAATTTGGAACACAATTTAGCCGTGTGGTCAGGGTGCGAGGCGGAGGTGAGGACCCAAATGCAGGCAGATGAGGCAGATAGTTGTAAGTATTTACAAGAACTAATCCTACAAAACAAAAGCCAGGTAAACACAACAGAGACAAAACTGTAACATGACATGGCTGGAAGACTATACAGACAAAACATGACATGTTGACTACAATAAACTTGCAAGGTGAAAAGGAAACTATGGGGTTAATATACACAGATGAACTAATGAGGAGCAGGTGGAGTGAATGAGCAAATCAAACCCGGTGCACTAATAAACAGGAAGCAGAAAGAACTACAAAATACGACAAGGAAAACAGAACTAAACATGACAAGAATATAAAACCCTAAACCTAAACATTGTGATAAATGTAGTCAAAGAGGTCTCTCCCCCCAGCTTGTTAAATGAGTTTCAGGTGTGAAATGCATTTCACTAACAGGGTGAGCTTATTTTTTAATTTAACAGTCTTTGGGAATCAAATAGGACAAAAGCAGTTTGGTTTTGTTACCCTATGTCTGTAGGATGCAGGTGCTGGGTGGGCTTATGATTCCTGCATTCTGTCTCCTTCATTGTTCATACTTTTAAATAAAAAAATGATACCAATATCACAGACATAAGGCTATAAAAATAAGTGAGTAGTGCATAAAACAAAAACATGATGTTTCTAAGTAAAAATAGGAGGAACATGAAATAATGTAATGTCCTCCCAAGAGCTTACATACTTTATGAATGTGTTCCATTGTCTTTTTTTCACTCCCAACTGGGTCACCTTTGTTTCACTGAAAGCGATGAGTCACTGCCTCCTCTCAGTAGTCGTCCGATGATATTATCTAACTCACCTTTACTTCTGTTCTTTCGGCCGCATGCTGTAAGTGAGACTAAAAGAAGATTGCAGTTTTTTTGTAGTAATTTATGATTTTATTGTGATTTTTGCTCTTTGTTGTTGCCTTTTACTACTTTTTAATGCTTTCTTTGCACCATCTGTAATGATTTTAATGTTTTATGTAAAGCACTTTGAATTGTCTTGTACATAAAATGTGCTATATAAATAAACTTGCTTTTCTCTGCCTTTCTTGTGGCAATGCCTTACATCTCTACCATTATCTCTGACAGGACTGCAGGGGTGCACTGATAAACTTAGGCTCCAAACAACTTCTGCTTGTGTGATCATTAGAAAACAAGAAAAAATATTGGAGCAGTTTCCTCTGGTTTTGATTATTTATTACATTCTGGGTGGATAATTATGGACAAATCCTCAAGGAAATGCGGCACCCCAACCACTCAAACGCATTTTCTTTAGCAATATTTGTTACATTTCTGAATGTTGACATGCAGCAACTTGTCCAAAGATACGACCCTTTCAGCTCTCGTTTTGTTTGATCTAATGGAAATAAGAAACAGCGTGCTGTA
This sequence comes from Melanotaenia boesemani, assembly GCF_017639745.1. Lineage (NCBI taxonomy): Eukaryota > Metazoa > Chordata > Actinopteri > Atheriniformes > Melanotaeniidae > Melanotaenia > Melanotaenia boesemani. Next base: position 11,803,360 of record NC_055704.1, on the reverse strand, counting down.
TCCAGGCAACAGGTCTGTTGCCAGGTGACAGATACAGAGGTCCTGAGACCAGAGACTGCGTGTAACAATTCTACATTGAATAAGAGGAGGCAGAACATCAGTCACCTCCTGCACCACACATATTTCTTTGATAATCCTGCTTTGATCATCTTTACCATTAAAGCAAAACAGCTCCTTTCTATTCAAATGCTAACAAATGCAATAAAGTCTGCACAGGAGCAGAAGAAGTGACAGTAAAACTCAAGAGACAGGAAACATGTTCTCTATGCCCTGTGTTAAACTTAATGAGTCTGTTTAATTGCCTCATGGAATCATGATACACGCGGTGACAACCTATCAGACAAGACATATCTGCCAGAAAGTATTAAATGATGGGATTATCAAACATGTCTCTGCCAGAACATTTGGTCTTTCATGTGGCAGCCATGAGAAGCGATAATGATCATTTCCAAGGCGATTTAGCTGACAAATCCAATGGCACCATTAAAGGCTTTCCTTCTCCCCCTGAGCTGTGTGGGATGGCTGGATACTTTACTTTGATTTAGATGCAGCTGTTTGAGCAGGGGGCATTTGTCTACAGAGATGTTTGTCAGATATGTTTAGCAAATATTGGGTGGTAAGATGTGTGCTAATGCACTGCTCGTATTGAAAAAAGTACATTAGAACTCTGCTAATGAGTGTTTTGTTTTTTTTACTCTATAGTAACAGATGATTATAAACCAATGTAGTTATTCTCTGACTTTATAATTGCCCTCAGTTTATATGGAGATGTAAAGCAAAACAACACCAAAAACTTTTTTGTTGTTATTTTTTTGTTTGTTTGTTTTTGCCTCATTTGCCTTCGTATTATCTTTTTTAACAGGTGTCACCAAGTACTTATATTAGCTTCATACACTCTCTTATACAGTATTTACTTCCCAGCACGAAGCAAAAGAGAAGCAAGGAGGGTGACTAGCTAGCAAACACTTCAAATGCTACATTTTTATGGAGCTGTAAACCAAAAAATAAATAAATAAATAAAACAAGGTTAAAGAGGCTAAACATTTTTGTCTTGTATAGCTCTTTTTTAATGTGCTGGTTGTTAATTTATGGTCTTTGTATTTTGAATCTGTATTTAAAGACATGTGCAGCTGACCTCTTGACCAGGTTGCCCTTGAAAAAGACATCTTTATCTCAATGAGATTTTATTTTTTTTACTTGGTTAAATAAAAGTTTTTTAAAAAGTTAGCACCAGGTTATCATACTAATAAACTAAGGCTACTAAAATAAGCTCAGCTTTAAATTCCCAGTACTGAGCAAAAGAAAAAGAGTAGCAAGCAAATACTTAGTGGTCAAATGCATTTAACTTGAATGAAGCTGAAGTTAGGATTCAGTGAAATAAAATCAACTGCATTGTGAAGATAAACAAAAGAGCTTGGCCCATGGCAGGTCATGGATGTCGCCTGTATATTAATTTAAATAGACAAATGCATCATGGAATCATCATCTTTAATAAGAGCATGTGTTCCTTTTATTAACTGTTTTTTTTCATTGCCTTTTTCATCACAGTAGTCTCTGGCCTGTGTCTTTTGGTGTTTATTTGTGTCCTTGTCCAGTGGAAGCAGTGCTTTCCTAAGTCTGGGTCATGTTAGCATCTTTACTGTCACCAAGGTGAGGGAATCAATGACACAGAAAATCTGATCAATTTTTCTTATTGCCACCTTTTACCCACATTTTAATTTATTTTGATACAAATATAAACTCAGCTGTGTTGAATATATTTGGACAGATTTGGATTTCATTGCACAGAACTGTACTACAATGAATCCTTTCTGTCGGTAATGTTTTGCTCATTTCTAAGTGTTTTTTTTTTCTCATTGTGCATTGTTTCATACAAACCAGATTTTAAAAAAAGGCAGACTGCATTCTTACTAAAGTGAAATATAAATGACATGCATGGCAACCTACACAATTAATTTAGAGTTATATTTTTTAGTTTGTTTTCCACATCTTAGCTGCAAGTGTGTGATTATTTCAGTATGCATCTTTTCAAATAGTTAATACTTTGCCTCAACTGTAGTCAGTCTTTGTGGAAAATGGCATGTACGCCATCTAGTGGTCTAGCACCTACACTACAAAACTATCCTTGGATATTTTTGTCTGCAGGTTTTCTATTTACAAAAGATTCTTTACAGCATGTTTGGACAATACTTCAGTCATGCTGCTAAGCTAGGTAACCCTACCATCATGCTGTTGAAAATGTCTTCCTTAATCCTGTTTATCTCTATTGGGAGCAACAAAAGAAGGCCAACCACTTATTGTTTTTCTTTTATAATTTTACCACTTACTTTATTCATTTTGAAGATACAGCCACACTAATTTATTAAATCAAGACCTCATTGTCACGAAAACCATTAAAGACTGGGAATCAGACACATCTTGTTCAGTTCAAATTTGACTTAGACACCATTTATAATCACAAATTAAACCTTCTATAAGTGAAAACAAATTTAAACAGAAGTATTTCTTTTGTTTTACATTATGATCGATGTAAAACACATTTAATAAAGAAAAACAAATAAGGACAGTGTGACTATTTATTATTCATAGTGCTTTCTGTGTGCCATTTTAATCTTAGTCATAGTAGTTCTTCTCCAGACAACAAGTCAGCTTTTAGAAAACCTCCAGATCTGTGGAGTTGTAAACTACTACTGAATCCTCAGTGCCCACAGCAGCTTCCTCCTGAACTTCTTCCTCTTCTTCCGCAGCCTCCTCTAATGACTCCAAGGCTTCATTGGTATCACTAGCAAAAGTCTCCCTGGAGACGTCGTCATGCTCCTGCAGGTTCAGCGTCCCAATGGCCTGCTTCATCTTCTTAGCCACCATGTGCCGCCTCCTCTTCTGGGCAGCTTTCCTGCTCTTGTTCTCTTTTAGTTGTTCCTCGAAGAATATCTTCTTGATCTGGGTCTTGGTGATGCTGGGTGTGTTCTTGATAAGATTGAGATACACCCCTCCAGGCGTCCGCCTCCTGCTGCCATCCATGGTGTACACACCACCAGCTTCCTCCAGCGTGGCAGTTTCTCCAAGCAACTCTATGGCTTTTTTCTTCCCAATAACTTTGACAACACGCTCGATCAGCTCTTTTTTGGTCTCTTTTAGTCTGTACGCTATTTCATCAGACACACTCTCATCCGGATCATCCTCTGTGATCTCATACCGACCCTTGACGTCCATCTCAGCGACTGTGCTCAGTCTCTCTTTAACTGGCCTTTTTCTCTTCGCATCACCCCCTGATCTGTCTTCCAATCCCCGGTTTTTCATGTAGTCCTCCAGCTCAGCATCCAGCATACTAACTTCTCCTTCTTCCTTCACTTGCTGTGACTGCTTCTCCATCTCTCTGTCCTTTTCCATCATCTTACGAGCCAAGACAAAGTTGTATGTTTCCACATTTCTGCTGGACATGTCAACCCCTTCCATGCCAAATATGCCAAGCTCTGCAGTTACAGCATCCTGGCACTGCTCTTGGACCACAGAGCCCCATATGTTGTTCACCTTGCGGCTTCCCGGTGCGCCGGTGGCGTGCATAGGCGTCGGCCCTCGCAGGGAGTTGCATGCAGTCGGTTGCGGAGCGTTGGTAACTTTCTGCCGCTTTCGGCGCCAGACTGTTGCCTCATCATCTGACGAATCTGAGTCGCTGTTGCTTGAATCCACCGTCTTATTGTTAATGCGGTAAGAAGCTGTGCTTTGGAAGGACTGCCCGCTAAAAACTGAAGAAACCTGGGGTCGGGCATGTTCAGCTGCAGCGGTACCCATCTCATTATCCGAGTTGGAACCGGAGATTTCTCCATCTTCCAGGTCACCGTCCATATGATCCGCCATTTTTATCTGAAAGTCGCAGCCTAAACTAGCTGTTGACTATATTATCCAAAGTAAGGCTACTTTGCAGCTGTAGCGGCTATCTCAACACCATTAGCGGCTAACAAAAAAGCTAAACTTAATGCTAAGCCCAGAACAAAAAAAAGAAAAACGCACGTGTATTTAAAGTGCCTTCAAAAATCTGAGAGAAGGTTAATCCTTACTCAACGTCAGTTTATATGTCAATGTTGTTTGGTTCTTCCACCAACTATAAAAACGCACGAAGGGACCAGAAATATTCCCGCGAGGCTAAAACTTCACTTCCGCCACTTCCGCTTTCCGCTTTGCTGACCTTTCAATATAAACGTATGCAAAAAAATTAAGGCAAAGGTTAAAATAAAGAACCGTTTTTCTTTTCCTTTCTTTCTTTCTTTCTTTCTTTCTTTCTTTCTTTCTTTCTTTCTTTCTTTCTTTCTTTCTTTCTTACTACATTAGTATTAATCCTTAATCTTTAAACATTTGACACTGTAAAGCAATGTGTTGCATAACATTACTCAGATTGGAAGCAAACGATCTTTTGATTGAATCAGTTCATTTAAAATAAGTCCTGCTTTTTTATTTTTGTATTATTAATTCCTTTAATAATAATAATAATAATAATAATAATAATAATAATAATAATAATAATAATAAACCATTGTTTTTGGTCAACAATAAATGCTGACCCAAAAAAAATCATCAAAATTGCTTTAGGTTAAACATTTTTTAGATCAAACAATTCTGAGGCTGCACATAATTCAATTGAATTCATCGCTCATTTTAATGTGTTTTTATGGTGTTGGGGTAACTTTAGCAAAAGATCTATTTATGCGGTCGTTTTTACAGCCCTTGTGGTTATTTTATTCTGTCAAGAAAAAAAAGTTGTCCTCGTTTGTGGATGTTACGTCACGAGCACCGCGCCTGCTCAGTGTGACACATAAACAATATGGCGGCGTCCTTACAGCGACTCACATCTGCGGGGAGATATTTTCTACAAAGACATTTACTGAAGACAAATTGTTCAACTGGGGTAAGAGTTAAGTGTTTAAAGTCGGGTTTAAAGTATGATAGAAATTTTAGATAATTCTTAGTCAATTAGCAATTCACATAATAATAGAGAAAAGCCTCTGTTTGTAACGTTTATAGTTAGCAAACCGCAGCAGTCTGCTCCGTGGTTCTGTGATTATTTACTTTGTCCTTGGTAATACAGTAGAATGATCGATGATGTATTCAGATTGATCATAGCTGATTGATAACAGCTGACGTAAGTACTCTAAATTTGATGCGTCACCATGATTGGCTGTCCTCCCACAGTATCTTGCTGTTGGACCACAGAGACTGTTGGCAACACAGGCCGCGAACCAGGTGGCGCTAAATGTTCCTGAAACCAAGGTGACTACATTAGAAAACGGACTCCGGGTGGCTTCAGAGGACTCTGGGCTTACAACTTGCACAGTAAGTTACGTTATTCTCTTGAACGCACGAGCCTGTTGCCTTTACACAAGAGTAAAAGTTGAATTACGAAATATGTCTTAATATACATACATACATACATACATACATATATATATATATATATATATATATATATATATATATATATATACATACATACATACACACGTGTGTAATTAAGTAAGTTATGTGGTAAATGATGTTGTTAATCAGTGTGCTCCTTTTTAGTTCTGGTACAGTGAAAGCATATTGATGATATTTTTTTTGATGACTGATTATTTCCAGGTGGGCCTGTGGATTGATGCAGGCAGTCGCTATGAGAATGAGAGAAATAATGGTACAGCACACTTCTTGGAGCATATGGCTTTTAAGGTGAGAGGGTAACAGTGCAGCATCATTTTTAATCCTGCTAACCGAAATTACGATTAAGAAATGATGTAAGCTACAACATGTAATCCTAGGTTTATTCATCTGTGTCTGTGTGTATATATGTTACAGGGGACCAGGAAACGCTCTCAGCTGGATCTGGAGTTGGAGATTGAGAACATGGGTGCTCATTTGAATGCCTACACATCCCGGGAGCAGACCGTCTACTATGCCAAAGCTTTCTCAAAGGATCTTCCACGAGGTAAAGACTGATAGAGGAGGTGGATCTCGCAGTGATGTAGTGATAAACTGTTGGGTGACAGGTGATTGATAGTTACACCCAAGCTATTTTTCACATGTACGATTATTCCCCTCTTGAGCAGATACACCCACATGTCATTGAAAATAATCAATGTAATGCTTAAAAAACACCATAGGTTGGGACTTAAAGAGAATAAGGAATTAATAAAAATTTTCTGAATCACTTCTGTGTACTCTTAAACCTCCTTGATTGGTTGTCCTATGAACCCGTCTAGGAAATCATTTTTTAACTTGTGCGATATGGCTTGAAGTGCAATTAAACTTGCAACACATCTAAAAAAAAAAAAAAAAAGAAAGAAAAATGAAAATCAGGATTATTTTAAAACAGTCTGACTTCTGTCTCAAAGCTGTTGAGATTCTGGCTGACATCATCCAAAACAGCACACTGGGTGAGGCGGAGATTGAGAGGGAGCGAGGGGTGATCCTCAGAGAGATGCAGGAAGTGGAGACAAATCTGCAGGAAGTGGTCTTTGATTATCTTCACGCTACAGCATACCGGTCCACAGCGCTGGGCAGGACCATCCTGGGCCCCACTGAGAACATCAAGTAAGACCAAACATGTTTTCTTCTCCAAGTGAAGCGGATTGCTTTAAACATGTTTGTTGTTTCATTCCTGATAAAGAAATGCAGCTCACCTGTGTATACATTTTGATGCAGGACCATTAACAGAGGAGACCTGGTCGAGTACATCACTACTCACTACAAAGGACCCAGAATCGTGCTGGCTGCAGCAGGAGGTCAGAACTTTGTCTCCTCCATGCTTGGTTAAAATAAAGTGAAATGTTATAAAGTGTCAGGGGAATATGGTTTACGGTATGTGGCGTTCTTATGAAAATAAGATGTCATGTTTGGTTCCTCATAAACTCCTCCAAAAATATTTGACGTCTGCTCTGATCTTCACAACTTTCTGCTGTCTGTTTCTGATCAGGGGTTTGTCACAATGAGCTCATCAGTTTGGCCAAGTATCACTTTGGAAAACTTCTCGGCAGATATCAGGGTGAAGTTCCAGCACTTCCACCCTGCCACTTCACAGGAAGCGAGGTAGGATAAAATCTTCAATGTTTAATGCTACATGTCATCCCACTGATGCAATTCTATTGTCTAGAGTAAAAAGAAAGGTCATATTTATCTGGTATTAAACATAAAACTATCATAACTTGGAGACTGCAACAAAAACATCCTGTTTTCTGGTTTCAGATCCGTGTGCGTGATGACAAAATGCCCCTTGCTCATATAGCCATCGCCGTGGAAGCCGTTGGATGGTCTCACCCAGACACCATCCCCCTGATGGTAGCCAACACGCTCATTGGAAACTGGGACCGCTCGTTTGGTGGAGGCGTGGTGAGTACAGAGGAAACCCTAAATACTGGTGATATTTAGCAAAGTCTTAACAGATTTTTCCACATGGTGGGTTTTCTTTATACTGAAACCAAGTGTATGTATCAGGTTATATTTTAACAGAAATATTTGTTTTTCTATCTTTATGAGGATGCTTTTTTTTTTTTTTTTAAATGTTTTTCTCAACTGGAATGTAAACCACTCTCAGCCAACCACTTAAAGATGTGCTGATAATAGGGAGATGTGCTCATAAAGGGTTTCAACCAAACCAGTATGCCCATCTTTCTTAGTATCTGTCGGATTATCTCCTTTGTGAACCCAGAATCTGTCCAGTAAACTGGCTCAGATGGCTTGTCAGGGAAACCTGTGCCACAGCTTCCAGTCCTTCAACACCTGCTACACCGACACAGGCCTGTGGGGGCTCTACATGGTGTGTGAGCCTGGCACCATCACCGAAATGATGCACTTCACTCAGATGGAATGGTTGGTACCCTCTAAAAAAAGGCAAAGACTCAGTTTGATTAAACTAACTAAAACCGAGTCTTATTAGATTGTTTAATGTGTGTTCCTGTCAGGATATCTCTTTGCACGAGTGTGACGGAAAGCGAGGTGGCCCGGGCCAAGAATCTGCTCAAAACCAACATGCTTCTGCATCTTGACGGTAAGGCAGCACCACAGAAAACCATACGCTCATGCAGTCTGTGTTGCTAACATCGAATCACTTCTTCCAGGATCCACCCCAATCTGCGAGGACATCGGTAGACAGATGCTGTGCTACAGTCGCCGGATTCCTCTGCACGAACTAGAGGCCCGGATCGATGTGAGTGGACGCGTTTGCTTGATTGAAGGAACCAGTGTAGCATTTCTTGGCAAATTAAAACAAAATGTATTCCTGTTCTCTGATTAGCAACAAACTGCTTAAAGGCACAGAGACTGTTGGACTTTTTAGAATGACAACGTAAGCGTATAAATAGGAACTTATTTGCGGCTTATCAGAAAATATAAAAATGCTATGGCAGCTTATTTTTGCTGTTCCCACACGACCAGAAATGAATTACAGCACGTTCGAACTTAAACTGCATCATAAAATCCCAGCTGATAAAGACAGAGTGGAAGATTATTGCGTTGTCTAACATGTAATTCCCTTTTAACAGGCTATTGATGCCAACACCATTAAGGACGTGTGCACCAAATACATCTACAACAGAGCTCCTGCTATTGCAGCAGTTGGTATGTTGAACTCTTATTACAGATTTATAACAGGAGGATGTAATAATGCACCTCATTGTCTGAGGAAACTCCGTTTGTACTCCTTGTGGATGAAGTAATGTCTTACCACTGATCACACTAAACCCCAGAAATACATTTGGCCACATCTTTCTGCATTTCAATGACAACGTCTGCTTCTTATGCTCAAGCCATAATGTCCCATTATGTCTTCATTTATCTGGATAAAGCATACATTTATAAAAGATTATTTTGCAGCAGTAGTGGTTAACCTTAACCAAGGGCAAATAAAAAGCATCCTAACATTAGATTTTCTTGGGTTCGGACACTGGCAATGTGCTGAGACCTATTCAGTTTCATTCTTGGGCTTAAAGTTTAACTTAAATGTAATTTTGATGTTTATTTGTATTTACTGTGTGGATTTTAAGTACATTTTAGCATATAAAGTTCAAAAGCTGCATCAGATTTTTATTGCCTTTGCTTTAAATGTGGTGTTTAAACTGATGTCTGAGCTACAAAAACATCAATCAGCAGTGATTTTCAATACATTTCTTTTTAGGTCCAATTGAACAGCTGCCAGACTACAACCAGATCCGCAGCGGGATGTTCTGGATAAGAACCTGAGCAGAACCATCACCTGTACAGCATAAAAACAGAAAGAATATTTAAGTCTTGTCTCTAGTTATCATTTTTTTTATTATAAAATAAAGAACACAATAACATTAAAATAACAGATTCTATTATCATTTGCAGTTCCTGTCATTTTTTCTTGGCTGCCACTTGTTCCTGAGCAGCTTTCTTGGCTTTAACCATCTCCACCAGTTCCTGTCAAACAGGGAAAATGTGTTAGATCCTAAAAAAGAACCATTAGTGACACTTTATTCTAAATGAAGCAGAACTGCAGTTTCGGGCCAACAGTTCCAGCTGGATTTACATTAAATGTAAACTTTATGTAGCTGCAAATTAAAATAAGTCTTCATACCTTGTACCTCTTCATACAGTCTTTCTTGCTTCGTCCGGGGACAGCAGCAGCTATCTTCTCCCACCTCTCGGGCGTGCTGACTGGGTAGGTTTTCAGGGCTTGTTCCAGAAGTTTCTGTTCCTCTGTGGTCCAGGGAGCAGCTTCATTACCAGAAGCTGGAGGACCAGATATAGTTAAATTAGTAAACGCTGATTTCAGTAACTGATTGGCCTGGCCAATAAAAACATCAGGATTTTATGGTTCAGCAACTTAATCAACTACTCCCACTGGGAGGCGGTGGGTCCATGAAATAAGGATCTCACATTTCACATGTGATGCTGGGCTTTTGCTCCTGCTATAGTTAAAGCCTGGAAGCCACAATAAGAAATGGTGGCCTCTATAGGGTATAAGAATGAAAATGAAAAATACAGAAATGTTGTTTTAATTAGAAATGAATAGCTTTAACTAATAAGTTTTATATACACCTACAGAATTCATACCTACAGAATCCTGTTTGGTCCAAAGCACATGCTAATCACACAACAGTACATGTCACTTAGCTTACAAAGCAGGCTTAATTCTACCCTGAGCCACACATTAAACAAAAAAAAACATCCACTTAAGATGAGCTGCAGTGGATGCACCACAACTTATGCTCTAGGTCTGAATCAAAACACCCAGAGGGTCCTGATTTTAACGGCATGCTTGATTCTTTGATCTTTGTTGCTATCAAGCAGTTTTAAAATGTAAACGAGGAGCAGCTCCTAAAATGGAAATGGTAAATAATTTACTGTATTTACTGTACAATTCTACACAGCAAACGTTTCACTTTTCCTTCCGAGAAACTGTAAATGCACTCACCATCAAATCGCTCTGAGGGCATTGCGTTGTCTATGGAGGGCGGCACTGAAGTGTGTTCCTTCTTGAACTTCTCAAAGGCTTTTCTGTTAATCTCATCTTTCTGTAGGGGATCTGACGACATGATGGGAACAGGACTGAATATGTTAGACCTTAAAAAACTAATCTCGCCAACCTGAAGTTAGGTTTCTAGTCTAAGACTGGACAGCATGTTATAAATCCCAGTCTGAAGGAATACTGGTGTAGCATGCTCCACAAGCAGCAGTGTATTTAAAAAGGAAATCCACAAGAACCACATTTGTTCAAACAGCTGTTTAACTGTCCATGTCATCGTACCAAGTCTTTGTAGATTCTTGGCTTTGTTGATGACATCTTTTGCGGTCCTCTTCAAGCCGCTGATGGAGTGCAAGTTCATGTAATTGGCAATAACTTCCCATCTGCAATAAAAACATGGAAACAAGTTCCTTCCACATAAAAGCAAATAAAAAAAGAAGCCTCAGTCCGTCTCCTGAGGAATTTGAACACAAAAGTAGAAGAAATATTGTGCCCCTGCGATGTCGTCATGCAGCGTGATGAAGCAGATGACTACCTGGCGTTGGTTCCAGCAGGAAACAGGTTGACTGCTTTGATGAGCAGCTGCAGGTCGTCCTCACTCCAGCCCTTCCCCCCGCCACCTCCTCCTCCGCTGGCCTGCTCGGCGCTGCGAGCCGCCTGCCTGGCTTGGACCTCAGCTTCCTTCTCCTTCTGCAGCTGGGCGTTCACCTCCAGCACCTGGATGGAAAAAAAATACAGATATGTTTGTAAATTTGTACATAAATGTATGGAGGATGCAGGTGAGCTCCTGAAGAATCCCATCTTTACCTGCTGCTCGACTGCTGCTTTGCTCTCCTCTTCAGAGCCTGAGGCCAGGATTTCATTCAGGGACTGCAGACTGAAAACAGAAATCCTGTCACATCCCATACGTCATTTCCAAAAGGCAAAACAAAACTTGGATTTATATCATTTGTATAAATAGGAAGAGCCATAGTTATGAAATTCCCTTATCTTGTTTCCATGAACACCAGCTCTGTGTTTGTGGTCTTCATGTACAGAAATGTGCCTTCAGTCGTTATAATCGCTAAAATATATCAGAGATGATCTTTACTGAACCTTGTCAGTTCCAGGCGGTCGCAGAGTTTCTCCACCTCTTCCATCATTTTCACACTGTCAGCTTCATTGTTGGCAAAGTAATTCCATTTCTGTGGAAGCAGGTAAAATAAATCCTGCAGTGAAGAGCTGAAGCCAACATGCATCTTAAAAACACTTGATGAGCTCAGTGTGGTCAACATTTATCAGCCTGAGACAACATGTAAAAGACAGTTTGTTGGAGTTAAAACCTTGCAGGTGGTTCTGAGTTTCTGCCTCTCCTTCTTAATGGCCTTCTTCTGGATATCCTTTTCTTTCTTTGCCTGCTGGGCTGCCTGCCTGGCCTCCTCTTCCTCTTTCTCCTTTGCCAAACGTGCCTCCTCCAGCTCTGCTTGTCGTGCCTACACGAGGAACAAAATATTCTGGAATCACTTTTTCTTAGTTGGTGAACAATATCTTGAACAGACAGACACTTACTTTCTCCTTCTCCTCCTGCTCCCTCTTCTTAGCTTCAGCTTTGGCTTTCTTCTCAGACTCTTTCCTTGCTTTCTCTTCTTCTTTGAATTTCTTTATTCTAGGGTCGCAGCTGTAGGCCGTATCTGCAGTGAAGCAATGCCAATCAGTCACATATACGTGGTGGAGGTTTTTAGTGAATATTTTAAGGCCCTGTGCAGCTTGATGATGCTGCTCAGGTGTTTAATGAAACCTGAGTCTGTACCAACTAGTGTGCGTATTCTGTTCATCTCCTCCTTCTTCCTCTGAGCTCTGGAAGCTCGGTTTTGCTTTTCAATCCATCTTCTTTCATCCCGACTGCAGAGGGAAAAAGTTAATTCAATTTAAATGGAGGCTACTACACGTGACCTGAAAGTGTATTTAAGTGCAGTGAATAGCGTCACCTTACCATTCAGCTTTTTCCTTTTCCTCTTCATCCAGATATGAAAATTCCCTCCATGAGTCAAAGTTGTACCTTTAGCACACAAAATAAAACTGAGGTTAATATTTTGTCTCCTTTTTTTAGTTTTTTTTTCTATCTTAAGTATCAAGTCTAGCTTGGAAAATCCAATAAAAAAAATATTTCTATACTCACCAAAAAGAGTAAAAACTGTCCACCTCTTCAAAAGACGACTCCAAGGTTCCTAGTTTGGGCACGTGCTTTTTGGAAGACCATCTGGCGTTTCTCTCAAAAACGGGAGAAAACACTTCGAAAAAATTCTCCTTGCCTTCACCCTTGGTAGGCACTGTGTTGTCAAAGGTCGGATCTACGCTGTCAAAGGCTCTCCTCTTTACAGGGTCAGACAGGATTTCTATAGCTGAAGGCCACACAATCAAAATGAGAACACGGTGACTCCCAGTCCAGGATATCCTAGATGTGCAGTCAGTAATAGCAGAGTGGGTTACCTTTAGTTATACATGTGAAGTAGTCGTTGTCTCCTTCGACAATTTGCTCTCCTGCAGCTTTTCTTTTGTCAGGATGGTGCTTCAGCACGATTGCTTTATCTGCAGGTAAAAGGAAGAGAGTGCCATCGAGCCAACGTCTTCCAGCCAATCAGAGAACTGAATCAACAGAAGAGGAGACCAACTTACGGGCGGCTTTGATCTGTTTCTGTGTTGCTTTGTATCTCAAGTGTGGGAGCCCGAGTACAGCATAGTGATCTTGATTCTGACAAGAGCGACATGAAGAACAACTATTACATTAAGTTTACAGTGAAGCACATTACATAAAGGCTCACGACAGCGAATCAGAGTGAGCTCTCTCACAGAACAATGCCAACAATGCATTACACACTGAAAATACATGTGAGGCAGATGCTTTGCGCTCCAAGCAGACCAGACTGCCAACTGTAAGCTTGGTGTACAAGTGCTAGAAGACTATTACAGCCTCCTTTTGGGATCAGTGTCATCTGTGTATGCGCATCACAGACACACAAACCTGCAGATAACCCGCATCTTGCCTCTTCAGTGTGAAGAATACTTAAACATTACACCTACACCTACACTACACCTACACTGTAATGTTAAGGAACTTGCTTTCAGTCATTTTCTGTTCCCTGTGCCTTACATAACTAACTGCTAAATACTGTGCCAAATGCTGAATAAGACAAAACAGATATAAATGTTAAAACGCTGAGCTTTGAAAGGCTGCTCAGAAACATTTATCAAATACCTTCCAGTCCTTAGGGTCGAGCGTTCGAAGCACAGGGTGCTCCTCGAGCTGAAACTCCTCATCCTCCGACTCCTCTGAGGACACCTCCTCTTCCTCCAGCTCTTGAAATGAGGCAGACACATTCCTGTTTCTCCTCCTCACGTACGCTTCAAACCATCGACCAACCTGTTCCACCTGAACCTGAACAGATGCTGTGGGGGTGCAGAGAAGTTATGAAGACACCGCAGGGTGTTACATATCAACTGTGGACAGGAGGAGTAAAATGAATCCTAAATGATAAAGAAATTAAAGTATCAATGTTCTTTACCAACAATATTGGTTTTGTGAAATAAGAACGTGTCTACATTTATCAATTTATTTCAGTTGCAGCCAAGATGGGGGCTGAGGTGTATGATACAAAGATAAATTATGGACAAATAACATCCTTTCTAACTGCCTTAAAAGGTACCCACTGGAAGCACCTGTTTCTGTATTCAGATAAGATAGTGACAGGTTAGATTATCAGAGGGTACAACAGGTGTTATGACACCAGTGTTATGACGAGCAAAGGCATAACAAGTGTTTTAATGTTAAGTGCTGCCAACTAGTGCAGCTTAAATGAGCAGTAACAATATATCACTGCAGCAACTGCAACCACGAGTGGGCACCCACTCGGTGACATTATGTAACACACCAAACACTAATCTGAGTAGAGTAGGATATAAGACAAAGTATTGAGATTAAATTGTGTCGATCAGTCTTTGAATTAACCAATAGACTTCGCGTAGTTATTTTGCCTTTATTTATTTTTAGACGAATGCTAACAAGTACAGCAATCTCAATAGGTAACATTAGTAGCTTAGCTAGCTCTCTTCCTTTGGTCACTGTCACTGCTTACCGGCAGACGCTTTAAAGACGACCGTCTCTTCGCCGTCCTTTGCTTCTAATAACATTTTGGAAAAATGGCCTTTGAAAACATTCACGCCCCAATTTTTAAGTGAAAGCTTTCTAAAGTGCTAGAGTTTGTGGCCCGCTGATTAATGCACCACATGGGCCTCCCTTTGCAAGTGCCAGTCCAAGAACGGGCTGAGCAGTGTGTATATGATCAACTCCGTGTTGTCATATCGGTACCTAACTTGTAGTTCCGCAGTGGGTTGATATATGTATAAGTCCCAAAATTACTTTAATAAATTCAAACTATTACTTGAAATATAATAATTTAACAAATATTTAAGACGATAAATTTGTTTCAAATTATATATTTTGTTCTTTAAAAAAAATCCTTAAACCGTACATCCTCAATACAATTCCGACTTGTATTTCCGGTAAGTGGCGCATAGTGGCGGAACCCTAAAGCTGCTGTGTAATTGTAAGATTTAGCTGCTGAAGCAGCGCAGTTTCTTCGTAAGATAAAAGTTAAATCTCACATTAAAGATGCCGGACTATTTGGGAGACGATCAAAGGAAGTTAAAAGAAGAGGAAAAGGATGACGCACCTATCAGAGGTTAACCATGAATTTATATTTTGGAAAATAATAATAGCTGCTGAAAGACAAACGTCGATATTAGCTAGCTAACTGGATGCTAACGTTAGCGCAGGTCGTTTACTAACTGTTACAATTTAGTCATCTGTTTATAGCATTTATGTCATTATATAAACGCAAGAAATATATTTGGGGGTGAAAATAAGTATTATTAACTATGTCAGTATCAAGTGGGGTGCTTTGTATAGTCAGCTTAGCAACGGTGTTAGCGGCCCAGCGATGCTGTCCGATGCAAACTCAGTTGTTTTTATTTTCATCACAGCTTTGGATGAAGGGGACATAGCTCTGCTCAAAACATACGTAAGTATTTCCCCAGAAAACTTAATTAATTTATGACTGCCCTGTAATTTTTTATATTTGCAGTTACTTGAGAAGTCTTATCTATTTGTATCCTTGTTCCATAGGGTCAAAGCACCTACTCTAGACAGATCAAACAAGTGGAAGATGACATTCAGCAGCTTCTCAAAAAGATCAACGAGCTGACAGGTTGGTGATGAAACCAGAAACACACGTACACAACAACAAAGAAGTGGAGAATGTGACGTTAATTTAGTGGATTTTAAATGTTTGTGTGCAATATTGTGTTCTTTTGACTTGAACAGGGATCAAGGAGTCAGACACAGGCCTGGCTCCACCAGCGCTCTGGGATTTGGCTGCTGACAAGCAGACCCTGCAGAGTGAACAGCCATTGCAGGTAGCAAGGTAAAGCAAACAATCCTTCTATGACTATTTTTATTTAATATATTTCCAGGTTTCTATTTCTGATGTTATAAATGAGAGACACATTAATTAATCTGAATTTTTAACATTAGCTTCTGAATATCTCACGTGTATAAAATTGTTAAAATTGTGCTTAATCTGTTGTGGCTCACAAATGATAGGTATTTCTTCTACAGATTTTTAATTATGTACTTTCACTATTAATCAATCAGATGCACAAAGATCATCAATGCAGACTCTGAAGACCCCAAATATATAATCAACGTTAAACAGTTTGCTAAGTTTGTGGTAGACCTGAGTGACCAAGTGGCTCCCACTGACATTGAAGAGGGCATGAGAGTTGGGTGAGGCAGATCGTATTTAAACGTTACTCCTATCATTAAAAAATATATGTATTTCAAATATCTTTTAGCACAGTCTGTTTAGCTACATTTAACACAGTCTGTTAAATGTAGTTTCCTTTTTGTTTGTCCAGGGTTGACAGGAACAAGTATCAGATCCACATCCCTCTGCCTCCAAAGATTGATCCCACTGTTACTATGATGCAGGTATGAATGTGTGGAAATGTTTGAATTAGTTACACTTCACAAACATTTTAGTATGAAAACACATTTTAGGCCATTTGAGAAATGAAAATATCTGCCTCTTTATGACTCTGTGGCCCACATGTGATACTATAGGTGGAGGAGAAGCCTGATGTGACATACAGTGATGTTGGTGGATGTAAGGAACAGATCGAGAAGCTGAGAGAAGTGGTTGAAACCCCTCTTCTCCATGTGAGTGTTCACAAGTACTAAAATTTACCCAGCCATGAAAGAGCATATCTCCTGTTTTAAGGTAGAGACTCTATCTTCACTGATCACTTGTCTCTGTCCTCTTCTCACCAGCCTGAGAGGTTTGTCAATCTGGGTATCGAGCCTCCTAAAGGTGTGCTGCTGTTTGGGCCCCCTGGCACTGGAAAGACCCTGTGTGCTCGTGCTGTTGCCAACCGAACAGACGCCTGCTTCATCCGAGTCATCGGTTCAGAGCTGGTGCAGAAATACGTGGGAGAGGTAAGTGCACCACTGAAAGGAATACTTGGAGTTTAGATTGTAAAATATTTTTGTCACCAGCATTCACATTTTACCGTTTTGTGCTCATGTTTCCAGGGAGCCAGGATGGTGCGCGAGCTGTTCGAAATGGCCAGAACTAAGAAGGCCTGTCTGATCTTCTTTGATGAAATTGATGCGATTGGGGGTAAGGCTTTCTCTGCTGTTCATCATGTGTATTGTGGTCTATTAAAATAGTGTACAGATGCGGGTAACAGAGAATTTAGATACTTGTAGAATTATTTGGTAATAATTATCTCTTCGAACTTTATTAGAAAAGTAGTGAAATTTTCTAAAATGCAGCAAAAACTTAAATGTTCACATTGTTAATTTGTTTAACCTTTATACATAATTACTGAAATAAATTTTGTTTCATCATTGACCAACTCAATTGTTAAAAAGTTAGGGGAAATATCAGTGCATAAAAACCAAGGTCCTAAACCACCACTGGTTTTGGACAACATTTGGAAAACCGTCGCCACTTAACAGTCTGCTGCATCTAAAACCTGAAACTGCACAAAGAGGAAGACATATTATCAGCTCTGGACACAAGCTCAGCTCAAATGAACAAGAAGACAGCGGAAATCCGCTGTTTGGTTAGATGAGTTCATTTTTCTGCTGCTTTTGGGAAAAACAGACGTCTGGTTCTACATGACAGATATGAAAGATTATCCAGGCTGTTATCAGAGAGCGATGCAAAAACAAACATCGGCATTTATAATGGAGGAGGTGGATCAGTGTCCGGAGGAGGTGGATTTACATATGTGTGAGGGTACAACTGGTGCAGGGTTGTGTATTTGAATTATGGAAACCTGTAGACTGCCACTAAAGTCAACTCTTTTCCTGATTTGTCTGTGGTTACCACAATGTACAACTTAGACCAGAGTTTTTATTTTTATTTTGCCTGAATAGACACAAATAAAAAAAAAAAAGGAAGGGTAAAACAATGTATATGTAAAAAGTTTAGCTTAAAGGAAGAGTGATGTAACATAATGGTTGAAATGCATATATCCCAGCTGTTTTGGGGGTGTAACTGGAATGAAATGAAAAGTACTTTATCTGAGAAGTAAATTGCATTACTATCACTAAGTTATGGTTTTATTTAAATTAGCGTAAAAGAATTAAGTCGGATCAGTGAAGACACTGAAAACATATTTTTTTAAAATTTGTGTCTGAAGCTTTTAAATGAACTAATAAGAGTTTAAAAAACTTTCCAAGTGGAAATATGTGTTTGTTACTAATGCAATTGAAGCTATTCTGGTCCCTTTGGAAAATTCAGGATCTCTCTCTTAAACCTCCCAGGTGCCCGTTTTGATGACGGTGCGGGCGGAGACAATGAGGTGCAGAGGACCATGCTGGAGCTCATCAACCAGCTGGATGGTTTCGACCCTCGTGGCAACATCAAAGTGCTGATGGCTACCAACAGGCCGGACACACTGGACCCGGCCCTGATGAGACCGGGACGTCTGGATAGGAAGATTGAGTTCAGCCTGCCTGACCTGGAAGTGAGTTTCTCACACAATAAAATTGCCATAAGTCATAAAACTGAATTATTCCCTCCTCATCTCAGTGAATGAAGGCATTCTTTATTTCAGGGGTGCTCTGGTCCTTGAAGGCTGCAATCCTGCAGGTTTCAGATGTCTCCCTGATCCTATACACCTGATTCAAATTAAATGACTCGTCAACAGCTTGTTGTCAAGTTCTGCCCAAGCGTCTTGACCAATTAATCTGATTAAGGTGTGCTGTAGCAGGAAACATCCAAAACCTGCAGGACAGCAATCCTTCAATACAGACTTTGGACACCCCTGCAATGGTTTCAGATTCACACATCTTTCTTTCATGACCATGCTCGTTTTGTTATGTGTTGCAGGGCCGCACCCACATATTTAAGATCCATGCTCGATCTATGAGTGTGGAGAGAGACATTCGCTTTGAGCTCTTGGCTCGTCTTTGTCCCAACAGCACTGGTAAGACTCGCACAGCAACAATCTCGCATTCCTCTACCAATGCCTTCAATGTGTAGTATCCATCTGTGGCCACAAGGGGGCAGTGTAATGACATCCTGTTGCTCTGGAATGAAAACCATTTATCCCAAACAGTCAGGGGGTTTGTGCTAATTAGAGTTTGGGGCTTTATGTGGTGTCTTCAGGGTTCTGGTTGGTCTTAGTAGATTGACGATTTACCTTTAAAAGGTATTTAGTTTCAAAGATTTACAGCAGACAAATGCACCTAAATGTCAATGTTTTTGGTGTGAAATTAATTGGTGTTTTCCATCAGGGGCCGAGATCCGCAGTGTGTGCACAGAGGCAGGAATGTTTGCAATCAGAGCTCGCAGGAAGATCGCCACGGAGAAAGA
The DNA here is from genome assembly GCF_017639745.1 of Melanotaenia boesemani. Taxonomy (NCBI): domain Eukaryota; kingdom Metazoa; phylum Chordata; class Actinopteri; order Atheriniformes; family Melanotaeniidae; genus Melanotaenia; species Melanotaenia boesemani. The sequence continues at coordinate 11,783,986 of NC_055704.1, read as the reverse complement.
CTTCCTGGAGGCTGTAAACAAAGTCATTAAATCCTATGCCAAATTCAGCGCCACCCCCAGATACATGACCTATAACTAAGACTTTCTTTGTGAGTGTTTCTGATTTGGATTGTCTCTGTCAAAAGAAACCTTAAGTTAAAAAAAAAAAAGTCTTTTGGTTGTCACTGTAATCTGCTTAAGAATAAAGTTTATTTCAGATTTAAGTCTCAGTGAATTATAACTTTTCAACATCAAACACATGGAAACTTTAAAAGGCATCTTGTGATATTCAGTAACAGTATTGACTAGTTTTAAAATGGGAGTTGACTCGAATGTCCAGACAAAAAAAAAAAAAAAAACCCCAAAGAAACATTTCAGTAACAAAAACTCTGCAAAATGTCCAGTTATGATCCTTAACTGGACACTATGAAACTGATGTGATTGGGGGTAAGGCTTTCTCTGCTGTGCATTACATATATTGTGGTCCTTTTAAAATGGTGAACAGGTGGGGGTAACAGAATTCAGATATTTGTGTAGCTTATTGGTAATTCCTATCTCTCAGAACATTATCAGAAAAGTAGTGAAACAAAAACTTAAAGTGTTAATTCATTGACCAACTCTATAGTTGTTAAAGTCAGGAAATCTCTGGCATTAAAACCAAGGCCTGAAACCACGACAGGCTCAAGAAAACAGTCTCCAGTTAACACATCTATCTGATAACTTAAATAATTACATGGAACCAGCTAAAACTATAAACACTCATATCTCATGGTTTCTTCATAGCAGACATTAGGTACCAGCATGAAAATTAGTCGGTTTCACATTTAAAGCATAAACTGGATTCTTCCAGATGATTCTGGCATCGTCATTTGGACAATGAGGCAGCAGCAAGTCTGAAGAACTTCAGAGGTACGAAAAGTGCAACTTTGAATACTCCTGCCTTTGTGTGGACTACTAAAAAGATGCAAAGGAGCAAGGCTTTTGGAATGTCAGCTGGAAACTTATTTTTTTCTATGAGATGCAAGTCTCAACGCACACATTTACTTGCTGGTTTAGACGCTTTAAATTTTACGAGAATCTCGAGACCCTTTTAAAAGAAAATAAAAATGCTCTTCAGTTCCTCTGCTGTGATGCTGGATGTCAGAGACCTTTGGTCAGCTGGGGGCATCCCGCAGATCTGCTGTCTGGGTCTGGACGTCTCTCCTGTGATTGTCTTCGTTTACAGGAGCCCCCCTCGGTCAGGTTGTTTCATCCAGATCAGTAGGTGGGCTGGAATTTGAGTTACAGTGTAGTACTGCATCATGGACAGTGGGGAACACCACATCTGTAGTCATGTGCCCGGTGAAGAACCGTAACATGTCCAGCTCATCCAACAAGTTTCCTTTAAGGAAATGAGAGGGGATTAATATTAGAGCTATTAAAAACTTCCATTAATTTCGTTCATTAAATAATTACTTACTGTTGCAGCCGGCTATGACCACCCTAACATCCACTGCAGCATAGTCCTTAATTATCTGCACAGGCAAACACAACAAATTATTAAATGTGTCCAAGTCATCCAGAACATAGTCTATACCAAGTAAAAAATTAAACCTGTTTGATGGCTTTGGCTCCTACGGAGTCGATGAAGCTGGCATTAGTCCAGTCCAGGATGATGGAGTGGATGGACCCGAAGGGCTTGAGGAAGACGGCCTCCTCTGAAGATAAATGCAGTGAATCATTCTCTAACTGGCCGTTCCTCCGCTCCAGTGTCTCATAGCTCAGAGGCAAAATCTCATGGGTCACAGTCTCGTCCTGGTACTAGAACCAGAAGTGGTTTAGTGAGAATCACAAAGTCCTTTACAGCAGGATAAGAAGTTAGAATATAACAAGTCAAAATAATAAAAATACAAACACCACGGCTTAGCCGTATCAAAATGCTTCAACTACTTTCTGCAGTCTGAAGATGATCCAAAGCTGATTTGTTAAAAAGATTACAATAATCCAAAGAAGAAGAAACGGCAGCATGAATAATCATTCGTAGTTTAATCATCAACATCAATAATTTCAGTATTTAATGATAAAAGTTTTGAACCGGCAGTTTGGGGTTTGGAAGTGTTAAACTGAAGGAAATTGTCATTCAGACATTTTTCTTTCATTTCTGTCAGATTAAACTAGATTATTTGTTTAATTCAAGCTCTAAAAGAACTGTCATCAGCATAGAGCTGTTGGGAAATATTACTGTAACATTAATAATTCAGCCTAGCAGGAACATGTTTAGAAAAAGAGGAGAAGTGGATCTGAAACAGCACCCTGAGGAACTCCACAAGGAAAAACTTACAGTATCATTTGATTAATAAAAACACTAAAATATCTCATTAAATATGACAACTTCAAATAACACCAGCTATCCCAAACAAGTCATTAATCTTCTGAAACCTGAAGGAAGATGTTTAGAACAGGTTGTGCCAAACTGCCTAAATGACAATAAAGGAGACCTCACCTGTCTTTACTAAAACATCTTTAATTTTGTTCTGCTTTTATCAGACATTTGAAGAGTTAAGATTCACATATTGCACTACAATTTGATAGAAGCTTAGAGCTGCAGAGCCTAGAAAATAGGCACAGTCTGTTTATCATTACACTGTGGTCAACAATATCAAATGCAGAGGGAAGATAAAATAAAACTAAAATTGTGTCCTCTCCAGAGTCCGCTGCCATCAAAATATAATTAGAAACTTTAAGTAACATAGTTTTAGAGGAGGGGAATTTGCAAAAACTATATTGACAAGTGTCAAAAGGTATTAATCACATCCACGATACTAAGCCCATGCAGTCAAAAACGATAATGATGTGAGGTGAGTCTCCCAAAAGTATGAACTTTAAGTGTGGCTAAGCCTTTCTATTTAGCCTTCCTACAAGTGAATACGAAACACTGAGCAAGTAAATTATCTTTTTCTTCAAGTTTTGAGAAGCATTGATCATCTCAGGGCCAGACGTTCCCTCAGTCTGGGAAACAAGATTTTCAGTCACTGCAGCATTTCAGACAAGTCCATACACGACAGGGGAAAAAGAAAACAAAAGTACAGCGTGCTCCATATTTATAGTCAACAAAGCTGTCAGTGTTAGCAGATTATAAGGAAACAGGAAGAGAAAGAAGGAAAAGGAAGATCACCTTGGCACATATCTTTAGAGGAGAGCTGTGGTTGCTGTTTGCCTTCCGCCTTTTTTTCTGGGCTTTCCGAGCTGCTTTTAACTGTTCGGGGTTTACTCCTGTCTGTAAAAAGATAATTAAAAGCAGTAAATACATTAGTCACATTGAATAGATCTGCTAAAAAGAACAAAACTTTCATGCATCCTAACTTGTTTCTGAAAGCTGTGAAGAACAAAATAAATTTTGGGGGGTCTGTTTCAGACTGTTTTCCTTTCTTGTGGCTGATCTCAAACATATCATGTTCAATCTGCATCACGCTGTTCAAACATCCAGATAACAGCCGCTGCAGGGTTCACCACACATCACATCCTGACTTAAAGTACAGCACAGATATAAAGTTTCTTTTAGCTGACGAATGTACACATTTGCCAACATAGCAGCAGGGATTACCTTCTCTATGAGCGTGTTCACATAAAGGTCACTGTTGGCAAAGTAGATTGAGGAGTTGGAGTGGAAAATCTTAATCCCCTCGTACTCTGATGCCTGGGAACAAAGAAAAAAAAAAGAACATTAAGGGTTTCAGGCTAACAGCCATGGAGAAGTTCTCTCTTAAACACTCACCTCTTCATATTCATCCACATCATAGTACAACCCTGTGTTGGGAACGTAGCCCAGGAGGGAGCTTTTGGGGCTGAAAGACAAGAAGTGTAATGAGCCATTGAAACCTGCTCCTACAGTTGTGTTATTGTTGTAAGATATGTGGTATTTGTTCCTGTTAGCTGTACCTTTGTGTCCTGTAGATGACTGTTAATAAGGCGAACATGATGGCTACCAGGAGGCCGTAATCCAGACCCAACAGCACCGATGCTACAAAGGAAACCAACCAGATGGCCTGAAAGAGAAAAAAAAGAACAAAAGTCATGTCAGCATGCTAAAAGCAGCGTCCACGCTTCCTCTTCTGAAAAAGGAAAAATCTCATTCAGCTGCAGCATCTGATTGGTGTGTCATCACTTTATACTTGTCTCCAGTAACAGTAAAGCTAAAACGATTTAGCCCAAAATACAAAAACAAAAGGCAACCGACCAGTTCGATTTTGCTGGTCCTCCACAGACCGGGAATATCCTTGAACTGCTTGAACATCCCGATCAAATTGACCATGATGATGGCTGCCAGGGCGGTCTGGGAAACAGCAGAGCAGAAAAGTGATGCATGACAACGAAATTAGTTCAGCTACCAGGTAGAAAACTGGAAGCTGTGGGACGTTATCTCCGCTGCTTCGCTCACCTGAGGTAGCGGCTGGAAGACGAAACCGATGGCAACCACCACGAGCAGCACCACGAGAGATCCCAGGAGCCCTGCAATCTGAACACACACACACACACACACACACACACACAGAAATAACAGTTTAAACATTATCTCCAATTATGGCTTTACAACACCAATTTAGTCCAGTGAGATAGTGAGATGGTGGCACTCCTGTAGTGAAACTGAATGCGTCTCACCTGCGTTTTTCCTCCTGTGCTCTCCTGCACCAAACTCCTTGACATAGAGCAAGTGATGGCAAAGGTGTGAAAGAAAGAGCTGATGAAGTTGCACAGACCGAGAGCGATCAGCTCCTGAAAACAGCACATGCACTTTCATTCACAACCAGAAAACCTAAATCTGATCTGCAGACTGTTTGGAATAGCTGACAGTTTGTTAAACAGACAAAGCAACAACAACATAAAACACATTAAATAGCTTCCAGAAAATGCTAATAATTATAAAGAAATAAGTAGGATGGGTCAGATCTGATAATCAGGTACTCATCCCATTTCTTGCCTGTCAAAAAAAGCCTACCGACCCGGTCCCCTGGTGGAAACAGGGCTTTAGTCAGTCTGTACCTCTATACTCCCCGTCTTCTGAGAGTCCCCCTTCTTTCAGAGGATGATTCTTGTCTTTCCTTGTAACTGATTTACCACACGGTTTCAGTTCTTAGAGCTGGGTCGTTTACCAACAAGTTCTAGGACTGGTTCTTTTAGTTTCACTATCTATTATGACCAATATCACTTTCTTTCTTTTTTTATTCTTAATGAATCAACCTATACCAGCTTTTAAATGAATGTGTCTTAACGAGCATCCTGCTTGACTCCTCTTACCCGAAAGGCTGTTTAATTTAACTAATGAAATAATCTTTACAATATATGGTTTTAATCTGTTTGCTTTGTGACCATTTCCCTGTATTTTCTTTTTAATAACTGACATTTTCACACAGAACTCTGATAGAATCCATACAACACACACGCCAGAGAATCTGCTTTGCACATTTCACAGGAAATCAGGTTTTTGTTTTTTGTGTGTTTTTTTTTTTTTTTTTTTTGTTCCTCTATTTAACAGAGCAAGCTGTTTTTGAAACTATAACCCAGTACTACCTGCAGAGCATAGTTGTTGTCTTTCCTCCCTGGCCCACATGCAAGGTCCCTAGACATGCTTCAGTTTCATACTTTTCCCACTCTCAAATTTTTCCATATTTTATGGTTCTATTTTTTTTTCCCCCTCACCATAATGAAGGAACACATATGTTCTGCCTTTTAGCCTCTTATGAATAAAAACTGTACACTTGCAATGAAAACAAATATAGAATCAGGGCTGCATGATATTAAGAAAACATGCAATATTGCTGATATTTCAATGAAGCCATTACTGGCAATATACAAACAAATACTTCAATATATGTTATTTATGAGGGCTGCATTCAGTTTCTGTACCTATTTTCCAACATGCACAAAAGCAGGACTTTCTCTAACTGGAATACATCCCTCATTAATACACCATACTAATTAAATTCTATACTTTAAGACTTTATAGGAACCCTGTTAATCTTTCCTGTTAATGATGTGCCTTGAGTACATGGAAACAAGTTGATTCATGCTCGAGTTCATTGTGCCAGGATCACACTCACCTGGTTACCTTCCACGCTGTAGCTGTGCTTCAGGGCAAAGGTCTTGGCAAGTGAGATGCCCATTGAGAATCCTACAACAGCTACAGCAAATGAGTCTGTGATCAAATTGGGTAACAGAGAGAATTCTGGGACAGCAGGGGCGCGGAGCCTGAGAACACAAAGAACACGGCTGCAGTACATCCATCCAGATGTAAAGAACAGGAGACTAAAACCACTTAATGGCAATAAATATATGGAACAGCAGTTTTACAGTATATTCAGATCCAAAATCTCCCAGCTTACCCTTTTGGTATTTTCCCAACTATATCCACCTTGTGGTTATCTGATAAGGATAAACCGTAAGAGAGCCCGGTTGACACAATAACCACAATAATCTCTCCAGGAATGGGAACTGGAAGCTTCTTCTTGTAGCGTTCATTAACGATTTTGATTAGGTACAAGAATATGAGGCACGCAAAGCCCAGGAGAAAAGTGGTAATATTTGTTTTTGTGATTTCACAGAGTACCGCTTTGACGCTCTGTAATGACACAGGGATAACAGTATAAGTTGCATTGCCATCATAATCTGAACTGGGAAGTAGAAAAGAGCACCAAATCCTTTAGGAACTCACATTAATCGCAGACAGGGGTCCAGAGAAACGCTGAGTTTTCACCCCCAGTAAATATTTGAGTTGGGAGATGACAACATGCATGGATGCTGCAGTAGTGAAGCCTCGCACCAGAGGCTCTGTGAGATAGATTGCCACAAAGCCAAACCTAAGAAGTCCAAGAACAATCTAAAAAGAAAGAAGAAGAAGTTCAGCAAATATTTAAAAGGGATTGTTTTGTTTGAAATAAAAACATTCATATCAAGATGATACATCAACAGTGATTCGGGCATCCCGCTGCTTTGGGTAAACAGTCATTTCTTAGTGTGGGAAAATGTGGGAGCATTGTTGGAACCAGTAACAGCCATCCTGGGGAGTTTAAGCAGATCATTTTCAGTCATTTAATTCTTGATCTTAGGTACCCCTAGACCAGTGTTTCTCAATCCAGGTCCTCAGGACCCACTGCCCTCCATGCCTTAGACGTGTTCATACTCCAACACACCTGATTCAGATTAATGAACTTCCTCATAAATTTCTTTGCAAGCCTGTTAATGAGCCGCTCATTTAATTCTAGTGTTTAAGTAGGGTTTACCTCTAAAACATGTAGGGCAGTCGTTCCGGAGGATCAGGATTGAGAAACACGGCTCTAGACTGTAATTATTTCAGAACAAGGAAGAGCTTTCTCCTATAGGAAGTGTCCTAATGAATGTGCACTACCTCATTTGCGGTTTAGTAAGCTCCCACAACTCGTAAATAAGGGAAAACTTTTGACAAACACACTAAATTTTCGAGCATGACATCAACTCAAATGCAACCATACAATATTACAGAATATCAGCATTATGTCACCTATGTGGTGCAAATAGTAAGAAGCGTAATGATGCTTACACACTTACTTGAGGCTCAAGTTGCTAATTGTTTTTCTTTGTACACAATCTATGACGTGTGTGGGGGTTGGTAAATGCCATCTATGACTGCTTGTGTGAGTACTCTATTTTTTTCTGAGTCGCTGTAGAAGCAACAAATGGATACTTTTAGTTGTCCAGTGAATAAATGTGTCAACACAAAGTACTGTTAGCCTCTCTGGATACCATTTTACTCCGTGTACCCATGATGATTTTACTAAAATATTCTTATATGCAAAACACTGACAACACAGATGTTTTCAGGTTCAGACATGTACTTTTGTAGCTAAAACAGCCTTGGGTTTTAGCTTAAGTCTCCCCTGAAGTCAGCACAGTAATAAAACTGTTGTCCAGAAGTGTAGCAAACGTGCCCAAACATTTTCACGCTTGTGTTGCTGGCTATGAGAAATAAACCACAACCAGAGACCTAAGATCACTGAGCCTTTAGTTGGAGACGTGTTCAAAACAAAACTAAATTGAGTGATTGTGGATCACTTCCTTGTTGTGCAAAAACTTCTACTTTTAAAATGGTTGTGGTGGATAGTGTGCACACTTTAGCTTGGAGTCTACTGTCTGGAGAATTTGTCCATACAAAGAAATCCAGGAGCTATGATGTCATGGTGTCCAGGTCATGCAAATGAGAATTTAAGATTACTGGATAAATACTTTCTGCTGCATTCAAATCCTGAAATATGGAGTATTTTAAAAGGCAACAATACATCAGAGACAATCCAGAAAACACTAGACAAACATGGCATGGTCTCTTTAAAAAGGTAGACTGACCGCAACTAGCCATACATTTCCAAACTGACCTGAATAAATCCCGCCATGGTGGTGAGCACCACGGCCACTTGGACCCTCCTAGCATCACGAGCCTCCTCATCCAGGCTTTCAGAATGGTTGGAGCCATTGGCGGGTAGGATAAACATGGAATCTGGAGCTTCCCTTACGGCAACGCTCCCAATCATCAGACTTATGACTGCAAAGGTTCCTGTAGGTCGCAGACAAAAGCAGATCACCTTTATGATCTTATGTCAAACTTATCACATGCATTGTAATGTTATGTATAACCAACTCTGGAATGCAATTAAACTGCGTGCGAGGATGTGAAACAGCAACTCTCCATGAGTGGAAAGGTCTGACACTCCTTCTGTCCATTCAGCATGTAATTTAGATCAGCTCTTTAGTTTTAAAAGGTTGAGCAGGTGTACTTTTTATAGGACCCATCAAGACGCCATCATTTTCCAGTTTGAGCTCAGGATACCGTTGTTGTGGTTGAAGCCAGTAGCCAGACTGTGTGAAAAGGTCACACTCTGGATTTAAGACTACCATTAATTGAAATCAGGAGAATCACTAACAAACTGAACAACATGGGGATGGGGATTATAAAGCACCAGGAGCAAAATACTGGCTAATATGCAATCCCTACAAGAGCTTATGCAAGTTTCAGAGGCTGTTAGGCTTTTGTTATCATTTCCCTTGAAGCAAATCTGAAGATATCTTCTAAAAATAAATAAATAAAGTGAGACAGATATTTTTTTTAAAGAAATCAGCTGGATTCCAATGTCTGGTTTGAAGCTAATTAGCTAAACTCCATATTGTGACCAGACCAAACATGGCAGCCTTTCTAGATAAACTCATTAGCAACATTTTTGGAAGTATTAATTATTAAACATCTAATTTGGGTCTGATTTACATGGCATGGGTCATACGAGTTTTAGAAATACCATTTTTCCCCAACTTGTACTTCACACAATATAATTGAGGAAATGGTTAAAACTTATGCTTGTCTTAATGTGTACTGAACTCAACTTCACATCACAAAATACATAAACATCATCACAGTTTGTAGGTTTAAAAGAAAAAATCTTATGTGATCAAAGAAACATCTACAGATTTGTCCATTTTTTTAGGTCTTTTAAAAGGACCTTCATTCAAGCCGATTTAAGTCTCAAGTATCCCAAAATGTTTTTTTAATGACAAACAAAATATGTATTAAGCTCAGTCATGCTTTTGTACTTTAAAATAGGTCTGCTGTCCATTACAAATGGGCTTTTATTTTTATTAAAGACCTCAAACAAGCAGAATTTATAATTTTATATATATATATATATATATATATATATATATATATATATATATATATATATATAAAATATAGTTAAGATGGGTAAGATTTACACAAATAACCCTTTCACTAAAAAGTGGATTAAAGCTTTAAACTGGTGTGCTACAGAAAATGTGTTTTTTTTTTGTGTTTTTAATTCAGTAACATCTCTTATCAGTGGTGGCATTTACACAAACCCAGGGAAGGGCTTCACCTTCGCCCCATTTATTTTCATCCTTGGAGCAGCACATGATGTCCAGAGGAACGATGGGGTCATGCACTTTAAAGTGAATATGTTGCATCTATATATTTCCTGAGTGAAAAGGCCACGGTGTCCAGCACTTGAACAGCTGCCCAGTTATTCCCTGTCACTGTCTTCATGTGAAGTATCATTTCCCCACCATGTTGCTAATCAGGGGGGGAAAGTTTGGACAGAGGCCATTTTCCAGCTACTTCCTGTTTGTGTGTTCACTGCTTATTTTTCATCAGCTCTTTTGTTTCGAATGTGTGAGGTGGTTTTTATTGTGTGTGTTAGTCAGATGCCATTTGAGATGATTTAATGATTTCAAGGTAAATGAGGAGTCACAAGGTGTGGCCACTAAAACTTTACAATCATGCTGCTCACGTCAGCAGAGGGAACGGTTATCATAACGAAATAAAAAGCTTTCCTTTCCATCTTTTATTTCATCATCTCGATCGGTCTGTAGGTTTGGTGACAGAAGATCTCATGCACTAGCAAATGCTTGTGTGTGAGACAGAGCGCGTTGACAGTCTTGGCTGGTGATAGTGAATTGGACACTGGTTATGGAAAGAATCCCTGGCTGTGTACCAAGACTACAGAGTAAATACAAGAAGAACATTACATTTGACATCACCCTGCATTCCTTTAGATTAGGAAGCATGCCAACTACAATGGGATTAAGTATTTTTTGTCGTTAAAAAATATAATGTCTAAGAAAAAGATCAAGATCACGTCAAGTCTTTTCAATGCTAAATAAAAAAGAAACTTTCTGAAGTATTTTGTTAAAGATTAGACAAGTGGCAAGGTAAGAAACTCCAATCAATATGGATTTTTCTTCTCCTGTAGGAATGTGCAAACAACTGTAAGAAGAGGGGTACAAAGAGTTGCAAAATGGATTTTTTAACCCCCCAATAATAAAAAAAATAAAAAAAAAAAAAAAAAAACAGAGAGAAAACAAGTTGTGTTGTCATAAGAACTAAAAAAACGGCAACTGGACATATTTTCTTTGGTTCTTGAAGACATTTCAGATCTCATCTGACCGGTTCTTCAGGACTTTGCTGGTACCAGCAGAGACTCCACTCACCTGAGGAATCTTCTGAGGAATCACCTGTGAATTCTTTAGCAAAAATGTCTTCCCTGACACCTCTCTCTCTCTCTCCAACCATTTGTGTTCTGTCCAAAATCTGTACATTACTGTCCTCAAAAGAGTGTCCATTATCCTTGAGATACAGATGGACCTGAATTCTGACCTGCAAGGCTGGCTCTCTGGTATTGTGCCATATGTTTATGAAGTGTTTGTTTGGTCTCTTCTGTATAAAGGTCTGAGCACTCCTCACTGCAGTGCATACACAAAGTCCCTTATGAGTGTTCACCTTTGGGTGAATCAGCTTCTGCCTGAGGATGTTGTTTGGTTTGAAATGTACCTGGATGTTATGATTAAAGAAGATCCTCGTGAGTTTCTCAGAATCTGATATTTTTGTGCCTGTTTTGTCAAACTTTTCACAATCATGCTTTTCACAGATTTTCTAGCTGGTATGAAGCACTTTAATGTGTTTTTGTTAGTTTGTCCACTTAAATGATTTTTCCTACAATAGTGAACCAGAATTATTTCCAAAACCACGGACTACAACCTTAAATTGGCTTGTTGGTTAAAGTTAGAAATTTCATTTGACATTGGAGTTTTTTGTTTTGTTATTTTTAATTTGTTGGCTTTAAATATGCTTCAGGAACAAGGTTAAACTTGATCTTAAAGAATTATCGATGCAAAATGTTAACCTTCTGTAACGTGTACTTGTGGTTATGACCTTGCAGAAATGCACACATTGGGAAATAATGCAAACAGAAAATATTGATTTTTTTTCTCTCTTCTTTTTGCTCAATTTGGCAATACTTAATGCCCCACAAAGCAAGGCTCAACAAGGGATAACTCACCTACAGATATGTGCCTAGATGTACCAAAGATGGTATACAGCACGACAGGGTAAAAGGAGGAGTACAGTCCATAGACTGGAGGCACAGCAGCTAGCATAGCATAGGCTAACCCTGTAGAGCAGAAGAAAAACAGACTTTAAAACAAACAATCCCAGAAGCCAAGCGATTGCATCACAATGTCAGAGTCACAGTGATGCCAAAACAAAGGCAGCATGAAGTCAAAAACAGACCCACAGGAGTTGACAGCTGGCCCTACACACTTAGTTACCCTCATATTATTCCAGGTGACCGGCTTAGCTCACGGCTGCCGTGGTGGTGCAGAGGAACTGCAGGGTACTGACCTTGTGGGAGCTGCACAACTCCTGTGCTGAGCCCTGAGACCACATCGGAAAAGAGATACTGCTTGACTGGATAGGATGGTAGCCATGTTAAAATAGGCAGGAAACTCAGAGCTATGGCCTTGGCCCTTTCTGATGAACATCTGTAAAATGGAGATAAACATTTGTATCATTATGCAGTCCAGCTTGTCAGCCTATAGTTCAAGGACCCACCAGCTTCCTAATTACCTAAACCCCCTAAAAAATAAGCATGTCTTAGTGAGTACAGACAGACAAGATAATCATTCACTTTCACATCCAGCCAAAAAGTGCTCATTTGACTTCATCAGAACCTGCTTAGATTTTGGGTAAAATCAAATGTTTTCTATAACTTTTTTTTACAACTTTTCACTGCTTATGTCCTTATTTCATAACATGCTGTTCTCTAACGAGATGATTAACTACGAAAAAAAGACTAAAAATAATTGTCTGAACCATGAACAGATCAGTAAATGTTCTGGTTCAATGACAGCTTGCATCTAAACAGTCCACTTCAGCATCCGCTCCACATTTAAACACCATTAGACCAAGACGACCGGACACATGAAAAGTTAATGATACATTGACATTTTACATCGAATTACACCCACCACTGTTGTTGGGTGTTGTTTCAGTGAGTTATTTTAGATGAAGGAATTATCATCATATGATTTTACTTACATGTCTTACATTCATGATGTAGTATCTGTGTAGCATCTTTTTACATTTTCTGTACATTTCACCCAAAAGTTCCCTAACTTTTGTGAGTAGTGTATATATTCTTCAACTCAGTCTGAACCGTCTTAGACAAGCTTCTTTGTAATTTCTTTTAGACTTCACAAATAGTTCTAAAGGCTTCTTGAAGGACTTTCCAAGGATGCTGGCTGTCAAGACCACCTCACGCTGTTTAATTAAAGGTTGAGGGGAAGATTCATCACTTCTTGTGTCCTTCGGTATACCTCAACCTTTTCTCCTTGTTCCCCTTCCTTAAAAAAATGCTTGTTGACAGCCATGTTTCCATGGAGACAATCTCTATATCAACCAAAGGATTAAATGCATCTTTCAGGTCTTGTGTTAGGTCTTTTTCCTACTTTTTTTTTTAAGGGCACGGCTTCCAGATGCTTCCAAATAATTTGCTCTACAGTTTTTCTTCAACCTTTAACTGAGGTGATGCAACAAGTCATGTCTGTCAAACTGTTAATCTCTAGGATTTTAATTTAGATGCAACTTAAGAAATCGGAAGAAACACTGAATTTTTGTTTTTTCAAGCTGCTATTAAACGTACCTAAAGATAGCATCTAAAATGTGGGACTTTAAGTTATCTAAGATACAACACTGATTTATCCCCAAGGTTAGATGCTTTTTTTTTTTTTTTTTTTAAATGTTTAATAGATCGCTGTAAACTGAAGTGGATAAAAAACATATTCTTCTTAAAATATTTAAGTACAAGGACTAGTCTGAAAACAAATGCAGCTGATGTGTAAAGAAAAGTCTGAAGAACTACTGCTCAAGAACATTTTAAAATGTTATGAGAAAGTCTGGCTGCTTGGAAGAAAAATACAAAGAAATGAAAAGTGGCTCAAGACTTGCAAGATGCTGTAGGTTCTCCAAAACATGGGGGAAAAATAGACATTTAGGGGATTTTATTCTGATAAAAGTACAGCAAAGAGTTGGGTCAATAATGTAAAATTAGTTCTGCTAAGATTCTATATAGCAAAATTTCTGTTTGATTATTCATTAAGTATTATTTTCAACTAAATAAGTTTGCATATTTTAGTTTAAAATCCTAGATGCATTTTCTCACATTCTGCCATATTTTTTATAAAAAAAAAACAAACAAACAAAAAAAAACATAAAATAAAATAAAAAATTTTAAAAAATAAAGTTAAAAAAAATGCAAAAAAAAAAAAAAAAATCTGACATTTTACTGACTTATTTGGTGAAATAATAAAAAAAAAAAAAAAAAAAAAAAAAAAAACTCAAATTAAACCAATTATTTGCTACTTTAAGAACACCTCACATTCAAGCAGATACTTGTCAGATTGTAATCTAGCCTGACTAGAGGTCATTCATACAGTTTATCCTGTATGGCTGCATTTTTCCATCATCCTTATCTTTGCCAAGATGATTAGGCAATTGGCAGTTTGTTTGTGTTTCCTTAGCAAGATGATTAAAAAAAGTATTAGACATGTTGATTAAAAAACGTGTCTTGGTTTAGGTTTGGAATTCCTATTTAATTAACTAACCAGTTAATCAGTAAACCTAATAATCATTTAGGCTATAAAATATCTCACTACAATGAAGAAGAGAAACATACTAAAGTGAACCCTGTAAGACTACTTTTTTTTTTTGCCTTGTGTGGATGAAATCTTACTGGACTTACTGGAACTTCTCTGCCAGCCTCTGTCGGAAGGAGGTGGACTGTTTTTTGCGGTGGAGAAGTTGCTTCCTGATGAAGGCTTCATCGTATACTGGACGCTCTATTCTGTACATCAGCTGGGAGCCTGCATCCTCACGAGCCGCAGCTCCTTCTTGCTCCATAGAGAAGAATGATAACTTAAGCGAATGAATACGAGTTGTTGTGTCTCCAATGCAATTTATCTCGCCTGCTTTTTCTTCCCAGTCATAGCTCTGACCGGTAAATCTTCATTCCTCTAGGACTGCAGGTCCTTGTTCTGTTCAGAAAGCAAGAGAAGACAATACTTATGTCATTCTAACATGCTAGGAGTAATGATAACAACCAGGCTAGTGTGTTCATTTCTTTGCTGATAAGAGACATCGGTTTGTTTTGTAAGGCAGATTTTTTTCTCTTTCTTAGCAAATATTTGGTCTTTGGTCATATGTCAATAAACCGGTTGCAATATTTGTAATCTACAGGGATAAAGTTTACCATGTGCAAAACAAAATGTTCTATATAATTAAAGTAAGGACGACACATAGGAACAAAGCTTTGTTACTGACAAACATTTCTTTAAAATGACACAAGTATATCTTCATATTTTGCAATCTGAACCAAAGACCCTTTTTTATATGATCATTTTCATTTGTTTGTTATTGTATTTATTTTTTCTATTGATTTTAAGAAATTAATTTTAATTTAAGTTCATTAATTTGATCATAATTTTTAATTAAATTTTATTTCATATATTTTTATTTAAGTTCACTTGTAAATTTAATTGTTTTTATTTTATCTACTTGCATAAATGATTACATTTATAAACTGCTTTTTAATTAACTTAATTAATTGTTTTTAATTCAACTGAATTTACCTGCAGCTGAAAATTGTCAGTTTGATTCCATTGGAGGATGTTTACTTCAAGAACACCCTAAAAAAATCGGACATCCTATAAGTAAATTGTGTATTACAGCAATGTGATCAAATGATTAATAATGGTGATGGTTATGGCCAGATTTATCGTCATAGTAAGTGTGACTTCATATGAAAGTCGTTCATTCAGGAAAAATTCCAAATTTAAATAATTTCTGTACATAATTTAGCCATTTATCGACATGGAAAGGCTGAACATCAATATCTCTCATCCATGCTGCAATTGTTTCTAAAGCAGCTGTTGTAATGCTAGCCATTTGCAAGTCTGAAACGTGTAAAATCACATTATAAAACCTTTTCTCCTGTTTTTGTACCTTTTACAATAATATGAAGCTGCATAATTTCTGTAGTTTTGTGATGTATTGGAAGACTCGACACATCGGATTTATTAATCATTCTGACGTACCAACAGTTGAAACCCTCGAGCTTCTTCCCGTTTCCTCCGTTTTGTTGTGTGTATGTGTGTTAGGGAGCTAGTTGACGAGCACGATGTTGATAATGTGACAGCAGTGTCACCACAATTTAGAAACATGAGAACAAGATAAACTTCTTTGGAAATGCTCGTGTTACAGGTAATAACCCCGAGCGCGACAATACCTAGCTATTCTCACTGACAGGATGAGAGGCTTTCTTATCCAGCTTAACTGAGGACCATTTAAGCTAACGAAAACACTATAGCAAAGACGCCGCTCTTACCTCTGTCTTCCTCCTTGGGGGATGCTATAGGCTGTAGGAGGGAATGACTCAAAAAACTTACCTCTTCAGTTAAACTTCAACAAGGGTAACGTCCTTTATGGAGAGCAGACAGTAGCACCCGCTTACGATAAACCAGAGAAAATTTGTTGAGATGATGAGTCACTCCGTTGCGAAATTGTTGAACATTTTCCAGTTAACAAATCAGAGCGCATGCGCAATTCTCATAATCACCAACTAGTTTGTAGTTTAAAAAAAATTTAACTGATTAACGGCTTTCCATCACATTTTGTAGTATTTTAATTTCTTTTTAATTTTTTGTTTAGTTATCCCTAAACTCTGAAAAAATAGAGTATCAACTGGAATATGCTCCCTTAAATCTCCTAAAGATTTAAATGTCTTTATTAAAAGAATCTACTTAAATATGTTTCTCTACCATTTCTTTTAAAAAATACTTTTTTTTCATTCTAGTAAAGCATTTTTGTAATTTAATATGGATTGTAATTGTATTTCTTCTGTGCGTTTTCAAAGATTTACTAGTTGGATTTTATGAAGAAGATAAGTTAAATATATTCAATATATCTGTCACAGTTATCTACTTTTATTTACTTTTTTTATGGATATATACATAGCCTTCTATGTTATAGTCCAGCGTGGAGTCGCAAGTCAGTTACGATTCTAGATTCTAAAATAATGTCCGAGTGAGCGGTCTTTGTATTTTATGGTTCTCTGGGAGTTTAGGGGCAGGAAGCTTGATGATGAAAGCAGAGCCGCTTTGACGTGATGCAGTCACGGGGCTCCCTCAGTGCGGTGGGAATTTTCTTTTTTATTCACCAGCTTGAGGTAGAAGACAACCTTTCTTCCAACGGTGAAAGTGTAGTTTTGATGGTAATTTACTCCAGACTTAACCAGGACCTCTTACTCCAGAACACTTGGTCCTCTTTAAACCAGGATAACTGGTTTCACCACATTTTATCCCCCCCTCAACTACTTTGTTCACTATAAAATATTAGTTGTGTCCATGATGGGTGTTGGGACTGGTGTGGTCCCATCATTTAAGTTCTGAAGAAGGTCAGACCCTCTGTGGGAGACTTGTCCAAAGTTAGTCCTCAAGGCTGCTGTCCTGCAGGTTTTCAATGACTCCATGCTTCAACACACCTGGCCTTACTCAAATAAAATAGATCCAACAGCCTATGAAGTATATATATATATATATATATATATATAAATAATGTCATCATAACCTTTATAGGTGAACTTAATTTCATTGTACAACTTTTCAATGTTAAAGTCCTCATTTTATAACAAGCTGTTCTCTAACAACATGATTAACCACAAAAACCTAAAAATAAGTATCTGAACCATGAACGGATCAGTAAATGTTCTGGTTCAATGACAGTTTGCATCTAAAGAGTCCACTTCAGCATCATTAGACCAAGATGACACCGGACACATGACAAGTTAATGATACATTGACTGTGTAGCATCAACTTCAGTATATAATATATATATATCACGTGAGAAGACATGTACTGAGTATGTATGAGTTAAAACAGAGTTTGTTGGGTGTTTAATTTACTAGATAGAAGTAGCCACTGAATATATCATTTTTATACCAACTAGTGTGAAATAAAAATAAAAGATGCCCAGCCTAGTACATCACCTTTCTAAAAGATGTCTTTATACTTAACTTTCAGTTTCTGCCATGTGTATTTTCCCTGGGGAAATCGAATCTAAATAAAATCAAGACTTTATTTTTAACCCACATTTAACTATTTTAATGAGGTCAAATATTTGACACCGACAAGTGGATTTAAACTTCCATATTAACTCAGGTAGCAGTTTTCTTACATGATGCTTCTCTATTCTTAGCAGCAGCAGTGTTCCTTTTTTAAAATTAAATACCCCTTCATATTCCCCTTATGCTTGAATGAAAATTTCTCTCTCCAAATGTAAATTAATCCAGAGTTTCTTTTTCTTTTTAGACTTAGTTGACCCTCCTTTCTGGAGTTGTTCTAAACAAGCAGGTCCACTGAGTAAACAATTTTATATATTTCCTTTTTTCTATTGGGACAAAATACTGATTGATAAGATTTTGAAGAGAAATTAATTTACTTGATTTATAAGATCTTTAAAATCTTAATTATTTTACAATTTGTCAGAAGTAAATTACAACTATCGGTTTCATGAACTGTATCTATAACTATAAATATTATTGTAAGTAGGAAAATCAGTTTTATTTAATTTGAGGTGTAAGGAGGAAAAACGTGCTGCAGGGATGACGCACGGTAAAAAAAAAAAAAAAAAAAAAAAAAAAACACTGTTTGACCAGAAGGTGGCGCCAGAGCTGCAGTATGTAAAAAAGCTGTCAGCGCTATACTTTTAATTTTAAAGTCTTTCCCAAATACTCAACATTTACACAAGTTTTTCCAGCAGGATGACTCATTTAAATCATGAGGACAGGGTAATGTTCTTTAAGATTGAAAACATGTTGTATAAAATGTTAGGATACATACATTAAGTTAGGGCAAGGAGCAGGGCTGTGCATTGTTGTCTAATTAAAACACCTAAAATCTTCAAGCCAGAGACCCTTGTAGACCAGAATTTGACATCACTTCCTAAAGAGGTCTTAAAGTGACTAAATATAAAGGTTATGCTTTATTTATACATCTAGCTTTATCATTTTTTTTTTAGATTTTCTTTTATTTTATTATTTCAAGAAAACGTTTTTCTTTAAAAAATCCAAATGTTTGAAGATGTATAAATAAACTGATTATTTTTTATTTTTTTATTTTCTTGTCTTACAGTTTAAATGGATTATTTTACACAAATCCATAAGGGAAATATGGTAAACACTTAACAGAAACCATAAAGCTTTGGGCAAAGTGCCACAAATGCTCACTGTCGCTCTGTTTAGAGACATAAATAAACAAAATAAATTTAGTCAGAATCTACTGCTAGAGGTCGCTAAAAGCTTGGGCATAATCTTATTCATTCTGAGGACTGGTTTCACAACAAGAAAAGGAAAGACGAAGAACACAATGTGGGACTGTGTTTATCATGTAAACTGATTTAACTTAAATTAGAAAGAAAACAACTAGTCTTCTGTTTTTACAGTAAACTGTGCAGCAAAGGATTGTGAATATATAATCATTGTTTTGGGGCTGGGGTCAATATTTCACAATCTAGTGTCTCCCAACTCGGTTTTTCATGAGGCTACTTTTAAAACGATGACACTGTTCTGAAGTGATCAAATAAAACTATAAGGGAAAACGCTTAGCAAATACTAATGCAGCCAATGACTTGCGTTATGAAAATGAATAAAAATAGACTTTTATTGCTCGTGTGTCATGTTATTGTAGTGTTGGTTACCATTTAACACTATGCACTGTGAGAGGATCACATGTCTCCAAACCCTTCTATCCAAACCATTTTCAGTATTATTTAGATTATGTCAAATAACTGGTCTCTGTATTGGGAAACATTTATTCCCATTCATTAATATAAATAGCTAATCAGCCAATCACACGGCAGCAACTCAACACATTTATCATGTAGACATGACCAAGTCAAGATAACTTGTTGAAGTTCAAACTGAGCATCAGAATGAGGAAGAAGGGGGTTTAAGTGACTTTGAACGTGGCATGTTTGTTGGTCTGAGTGTTTCAGAAACTGCTGATCTACTGAGATTTTCACACAACCATCTCTAAGAAAAAGAGGAAAATATCCAGTAAAGAGCAGTTGTTTAGACAATGCCTTGCTGATGTCAGAGGAAAATAGGCAGACTGGTTGGAGATTATAGAAAAACAACAGTAACTCAAATAAACACTGGTTCCAATCAAGATATGCAGAATACCATCTCTGACTGCACAACACATCCAAACTTGAAGCAGCAGAAGACCACAGAGGGGGGCACTCCTCCCAGCTAAGAACAGGAAACTGGGGCTAAAATTCACACAGACTCACCAAACCTGGAAAATAGAAAATGGAAATGTTGCCTGGTCTGATAAGTCTCAATTTCACCTGCAACATTCAGATGGTAGGCTCCGAATTTGGTGGAAACAACATGAAAGCATGACTTCACCTTGCTATATTCAATGACTGGCTAGTCAAGGTGTAATGGTGTGGGAGATATTTTCTTGGCACACTTTGGGCCCCATAGAACCAACATAACATGGTTTAAACACCACAGTCTACCTGAGTACTGCTTCTGACCACATCCACCTCTTTATGACCACAGTGTAGCATCTTCTGATGACTACTTCCAGCAGGATAATGCACCATGTCACAAAGCTAAAATCCCCTCCAACTGGTGTCTTGAACATGACAAGCTATGTCACAAGGAATTAATGCAGATAGGCAACAGGGGGCCCAACCTGGTTTTAGCAATATGTACCAGATAACGCACCTGGTGAGTGTAATACAGCAAAAAACTTAACATCATACAAAATACATGCAAAAAATGTCCAAAATGGCATGCTATGTGCATTGCCATGAGATCAGGCTGCAAATATAAACCACACTGACGGGTCATTATTCTGAAGTTCTGCCAATTCAAACCTCCCATGAGGAATTTTTCCAGGACTAAAAGTAGAATTATAACCACTCACTGTATAGTGAGGGTGGATTACACCTCACAGCCTGTCTTTGTGTCAGTACAAGAATCATGCCGCGTGTTGGATTCATAGCTACCCAACTGAACCAGTTGTCGTCCAAGTTATACTGAATACATTTCTTATAGTTTTCCTCTGTATCTTGTTAGGATTTCTTATCATTTACCAGTCATCTGTTGGTTTTCTAGTGGAGCTACAACATGATGCTCTCTGTTTTTCTACTACATGGTTATTAGTTCTTCTTGAGGGTGCTCAATGCTATATGTTTTTGTAGAAGTACAGGAACCTGTGCACAAAATAATACCAATAAAGGATCTCAGTACCTGTTAACCAGGTGTTTAAAGCCTGGAACATTAATGATGTCTTGTTGGTGTTTTATTTATTTGTTTATTTTTTGCTGAAGTAGCTCAACCATAACTGTGAAGATTAACAAAAAATTTGTGGCTGAGAAAAATAAAATGTTTACAAAGAAGGTTGTATTATGTTTTTCTAATAATATATACTACTCACAAAAAGTTGAGGATGTTAAATCTTCAGAAAATGTAATAAAGTTGATGATAAGTTGCTATATCACAAATGTTTGACATTGAAGTAGAAGGTTATTGTGGATTTTAGGTTCATTCTGACATACAAAAAGCTGAGTATCTCTAACTTTTAGTGAGTATAGTTAATTATAGGAAATATTTAACTTTTTTTCTACAATTTTAAATACAGATGCCATGTGGGTTGTCTTAAACGAAAGAGTTTATGTGGTTCTTGAATTTGTCCAGAAGATGGAGCTATTTTTCAGCTAGTTTATCTGACCACGCCCAACTGACGCCCAACTCCGCCCACTACCTGGCCCCGCCCTATTCTGGGCTTAGCAGGGTTTACTGGAATCTGATTAGAATGGTCAGAGTTGTGATATTGATGTTGAGGGTGGTTCAATGCCAGCTCGTTCATGAAGTAATGTTCGGTAAAATATTCTACTTAAAACTATTTTTACCATTATTTCGGTGTTTATAACCTTTCTCTCAAATTAGAAAACAAAAATATTTCCTCTTTTATATGCAATGCATTTAGGAGTCAAGGTGCTCCTTAGATGGAGGTACATCATGTAAATATGTGGACAATATGAACGAATAAATATATTTTTAAAAAGTCATAGTACAGACACTGGTTGCATAACTTCAGAGAGAAACAATACGATTCATCCACATGCACACCTAAAACCTACTGTAATGACGTGTCTGGTTCTTAAAATGGTAATAGTGCCTGCTCCTTTACCACAAGCTTCATCTCATGTCTTCAAAATGCAGTTTCTAACATTATTTTATATTTCTAAATTTCTCAATTAAACTCTGTAGCTATGCTTTTTGAGTCAGATTATTTTCTGGCCTTAAATTTTATTTTGGGTCTCCTTTTGAAAAGGCAACATACCATGACATAAAAAAGTTAATTAGTCAGAACAGACTGACCTGTACTACAGCAAACACTTTTGCTTGCCATACAGCAGATGAAAAAAAACACATGATTACCTGATAATTCCATAAATTCCATGACAGTGAGCTGGTACTTTTTACTGGAATGGAAAAACTTTTTATAATGTCTTTTTTTTCCTAATATCTACCATGAAACATACCTAACTGGCCCATCTGAACTAGAATACTAGCGTTAAAAGAATGATTACTTGAATTAATTTAAGTAGTAGTCCAGTTACATAAAATATACTTTTATGTTCATATATTTATGCACTGTCTTACCTAATGTGACAGTATATTATTGCAGTTGCTTCAACTTTAAGAGTAAATGTGTCATCTGCTATGAAATCAACCCACATCTTTTCCTCAAGTAAACATAGACGCAGACCTAGATTAGTTTGTGTTATTGAGAAGAACAAAAGTGTAAACATAGAAAACCACTCAGGAAAATGCCCACCTTGTGGTTGCAACTGGTTACAGGCACATTCTGTTTTCCCTCTCCAATGGCCCACTGGACTGTTTTTTTCTCTTTTTTTTTCTTTTTGCCAAAAGCAACATGTTGGTCAAATTCTTAAACAAGCTTTGCAAAATTGACAATATAAAAGGACCAAGGGACGTTTTAGGGAAAAGGGCTGTTTGTTTGTTTGCAGACTTTATTGTTTCTGCATTATGTTTTTTCAATGTCCTCCTAACTGCAAGCAGCTGAATTGATCCCAGTGGCATGATCATTTCTTGTGCATCACTTCCTGGTGGCTCAAAGATTATGTGTCTAACATCAGTTTCCATCTAGGTGCCTTGTAATTTAATGTAATGAAATTTCTCGAGTTGAAAGACTTGAGTTCCTTGCAGTTTTTCATTGATATAAATTGATTTTAGTGATTGAATTTGGCACAAAATAGCCAATCTTTGTTTCTGAAAATCAAGGCGCATGTAGATGCTTCTTTTATAACCAATCTTGACACCCTTACTTATCACCCATTAAATGTAGCATGGCTAAATGTAGCCTCTTCTCGAAAAGAACTATTCAAATACCCTGCAAAAAAGTATTTTTGTTGCTTCTCTTCTAGCATTTTTGAGTGTGTTGCTGAATACCAATTGTTGATGTTGTTAAAGTTATCCAGCAAATACTGAAAATTGTTTCTTTTTTATATATTTTCTGTTAAATACAATTAGTATTTTTAGTTTGAGAAAACATTCCAACTTTTTAGCAAATGGAGATGTATCAACTTTGTTTTAATTTTCCTTTTTACACTTATATGTTACTATTTATTTTTTTTAAAACAATGTTCCCTGTTAACTTTGTACCACTGGATAGCTGTCACTCTAGTGTGGAAAACTGTGTAGGTCCAAACCTCAACATTTTCCCACTAATGGTAGAATAATGTTCATTCTGACTGTGAAATGGGATTGCTACATCCACTGAGCGGAAATACTGCATGGTTGGTACCATCAGTCACAGAAGCAAACCTGCTCTCAACAGTCACTCCTACACACATCAAACCCAGGAAACACACTTGAAATGTTCACCACAGCTGTCTGTTAATTTGGTAAAGACTCCTCATGCTGTGATAGAGTTAAACTATTTCTAGTAAGCGGGCATTGGTATAAAAAGAAAACAAGATTTAGAGGGACAACATATACTTGGTGGACTTGGAAAGGCTGCGTGACCTGTCTGCATCAGTAAGTGACATTTTAATTACTTAAAATAAACACTTTTACATTCTTAAGCTAAATAATAAGGCTTTTTATTCATTTTTGTTCCTGTAGAACATTATGAACCCTCAACTTTATAATGATTTTATTTTCTTCTGGAACCTTTGCCTATGTGTGATCTGTTATCTCTATCAGTAAAATCAACCTTTTCACAAGGTCAAATAGTTGTGCTGTCATTAGCACCTGTGTTGGCTGCTGCTATATTGCACATAACTAATTTAAAGTGAGTCATAAAACACCTTTCATGTTGTTGACAGCTGATTTAGTGTACATGAAGTCTTTGCCTGGAAAATACTGATTTCCTGATTGTGTTTATGGGTCAATAGATTTTTTATTGCAACTATTTTTAGCATGTTAGCATGCATATTGTATCTTAAATTAAGCTGCTAATAGATTACATATGCTTAAGTTAGTGTGTTTAACAGTTTTGTTCACCAGGAGGTGATAGAGAATGCAATGATGCTCTCTATGAACAAAATAATAAATAAATGTTAGCAGAAGTCAGTAAATGGTCAAAGATGATGCAAACATATTTGAACGCTGTCAACTAGCTCACCAGCTTCTCATGGAAGTAGCCAGATCCCCCTGCTTGTGGGAGAAGATCACCAACATGTCCTTGGTTTTGCTAACATTCAGTTACAGACATGAGCTGTCACAACAGTCCTCCTCCTGCAGGACCTGTCCATGTGGGGCGCCAGACAGCAGAGACGAGATAACTGTGTCGTCAGCGTACTTCGCCAGAAGACAGTTGGGCTGTGTGGATCTGCAGTTCTCTGTGTATAGGATGATAGCACACAGCCTGGTGGGAGCCAGTTGAGGTGCAATGCTGCCATGATGTAGGGCTGCAGAGTGTTAAATGCTGAGGAGAAATCGGCAAACAGGAGTCTGGCTGAAGAGTTTGCCTGCTCCAGATGATCCTTTCCTTCTTGTTGAGGATTTCTTTGAGCTCGTTGGTGATCCAGGGATTGTTATTTGGGAAGATGGTGAAGAAGTTTGGATGGGATGATGTTGTCAACACAGGAGGTTTATGATGAAACTGTGTCTACCAGCTCATTGATGCTGTTGGATGGGGAAAGTTTCA
This sequence comes from Melanotaenia boesemani, assembly GCF_017639745.1. Lineage (NCBI taxonomy): Eukaryota > Metazoa > Chordata > Actinopteri > Atheriniformes > Melanotaeniidae > Melanotaenia > Melanotaenia boesemani. Next base: position 11,758,914 of record NC_055704.1, on the reverse strand, counting down.
AGTCCACCAATATCCATACTTATATTCCATACGAGGGGTAAAATAGCAGGTTGTCCTGAGTAGTGGTGTTGCAGTGGATGTAAACAAGGAAATGGGCAAAGCTGCATCGAAGTTGCGCAACTGGGAAAAGTAGCACTTAAAAGTGTAGTTAAAATTTAAAAAAAGAAAAGAACACGTACGTATAAAGTCCAACACAGAATTAGATAAAAAAAAAGAATAAGGAATGACAATGAAAAAAAAGAAAGAAAAAAACAGTTAAAAACAAAAAACCTCTTCCACCTGTCCAGCAGTCACCAACACGAGCAGCGACTGGAAGCACTCGGCCATGTAAGCATGTAAATAAGCATCATTAGATGCAAAAGCAACTCTCCATTTACTATAGAAATTATAAGATTAAATTTTAACTATAAGAAAATAAAGATTGATTTTAGGTTTCAGGTATTTAAAAGGGACAGTGCTTATTGATGTACTTGCGCAACATTTCAGCCTTTGTTTATTTCCATCTTTATTTCCTTGGCCGGCCAATGCCTGCCACATAAAAACAAAAGCTGTAAAGCTAAAACAATGTTTGTTTTAGCTTTACAACTTTTACCTCGCTTATATTGGTAATAAAGTTCTAAGTCCACTTAGTATCTTGGTTAAAATCTATCAAAGTTTTATTACATGGTCTTGAGGTGATTTGGTGAAAGGTTTTGCCCTTTTAAAAGGTTTAGAGCACTGGGTTCTTACATTTCCATGATACAGTTCACAAAGATATTACATATGTTTAATGTTCACTATTAAATTTAAAATAAAAACTTCACCTTTAGTATAGAAAACAACTGCTATTTCAACAATTTGTCCAACTTAGAAGAGAAAAAAAGTTTGGAGTTTGTTATTTACATCAGCATTTCTTCCAAAGCAATGGCTTCTCCAGCTTCATGCATATCTAAAGCTTGACAGGCCTGCATGTTTATGTCCAATGTAAGACAAAAGTAGATCCTTCCTGCATTATCCTGTATGTAAAAATGTATTATTATTTTTTTTAAACTTTGCAAATTCCCTTTAGAATTTATAAATTATTTTTCATTTAATTTAATTTGATTTTAATTTGATTCCATGTTTTACTGCAGTTGCTTAGCTACGATAAGATGATGCTCTTTACAGAGGATTTAATTGCAACTAAAGAATATTTGCTTAAGACTTACAGTATTTTAGAAGAGGTGTGTTCACAGCTAGCACATTACCTAATTTATGTTTTGAAAAATTGACAGTACAATTGTATGTTCGGTGCTTTCACAACTCTTTCTTTACAGTGTGTGAGTATAAACCACACATACCATGAACACATTCTTCTTTTCTATGGAAATAAACACCTGCTGTGCCAAGTGGAAAGCGGTTGACCTTGGTGTAACTGACGCAAGCTAATACCAGCATTTATCAACTATAAATCATTTTGCAATCATGTATAAATTAGCATGTTGTAACAGAACAAAAGCAGACCGAAAATGCCACCACACAGACTACACCTGTTTATTATGGTTGTTACCATGACTCATGACATTTTCCCTGTATTACACTTTGTATTGGAAATTAATCACCGTCATTGTTGAGTGCATTTTTTTCTTTAAAACTCAAGATTACGTGATTACAAAGGGGTGTATTCATAAAAGAAAAGCACACGTTTCCCATGAACCTGGCCTGACATGTTCTTACTCTTCAACAAACAGCAAAATCAGGCATCACCGGCACTTAATTCTGCACAGACACTTTGATAAGGTCATTCACACACATCCATCACACACTCACAAATGTTTGCATTCCTGTTGAATGGAGTAAAACCATCTAACATCACACACTAGCACACATCTCTCATTCATACAAGTTTTCCTCTTTCTTTCCTGGTTTTACTGTAAATTTATAAGAACTTCTTCCTTTTATACCCCTCTTCTGTCCAAAGATATTAAGGTGATTCATGGGTTTTGACTAATAGATAAAGACATTTTAAAAACACAACTCATGCATTCAGCTGGTTTTCTTTAAAGGCTTTTCTTGGTAACTGAATAACACAACAGGGCTGTTTCCTTCTGAACTGCAACTTGATTTCCACTTCACAACAAAGATCTGTAATGTCCTGTCCTGTCTGCACTGACCACATCCTCCCTCCACTGAAAGTTGGGCTTTACGGATATCAGTCAGAACAATGGTCAAGGATAAGGCAGAGATCCAGCAGTTGTGCGAAACGTAGAGTTAATCATAAAAATTGCTTAGTTATTACAAAGGTGATAAGCTGAAGAGAAGGCATTTATTGATGCCAAAACAGTCTCAGGTTCCAGTTTATCTCCAGGTGCTGGAGCAGGAAGAAGACCACGGTGAAACTTTGAGACACTATCAGGTAGGTGTGATAAGCAGCTCTATATTAAACGAAGTGTTTTTAAAGTGTTTCCAGTTTTAGGATTTTATATTTCCAGAAGGGAATTCCATCTTGAAAAGAAAAGGTGATCTTGTGAAGACCTGGCTGGGACATTTCAGTGTTACAATTCAAAATCAACCTCCCTGCCACTGTTTCTGCATTTAAAACAGAGTCCTTTTTTTAGAGCAGTCCAGGTCTTAACCTGGCTTGCGTGTTACGTCTCTATTCAGGGGTCTGGACTTCTGTTGTTTGCTGTTAATTATATTTGATAAGTCACTTTCAAAGGCAAGGCAGGATCCTCTTCCTCAATTAATGTGGTTAATGGATCTCAGAGCCACATAGAGAGGGAGCAGCGGTCCTCCAGGCAGCAGAGGCGAGATGATGCGACCAGCAGCTAAGCAGTATGTGGTGACCAGGCCACTGTACTCAGAAAACTCCTTTGCTGAGGAGCATGAGAGAGTCTACAGGCACCGCAAAACTATCCTGGATCACATCAGCCAGTACTTCACGTAAGGAACATAAAAATCTTTGGTTTATATTTAGCTGTTTTGAAGTTTTTGAAAAATTTAACCTGCTCGTATGAGTCCAGAGGAACAAAAGACGTCTGGTCAAATGATGTGAACTGACTGCAGGAAAAGCTTTTTAACATAAAATACAAAGTCATCCCTATCGGGATAAGTGAGTATACTAGCAAACAACAGTCTAATACTGTGACCTGCATTTTATTTAACTTTTAACACCAGTATTATTAGTTTAAACGGACATTGGTTGGATTAAGTTTTGATATTTTGGTCCTCACGCTTACTTCAGACTACGTTCAGTATGATTTCTAAGGAAGCCTGCAGGGGTAAAAGTAAACTGAGAAATCAACAGCATTGTTTGGGAAGTATTTGAATCTATAAGGAAATCATTAGTAAGAGTTTATGGCTTAAAAAAACAAACAAAAAACTTTTTGTTTTGTTTTGTTTTTAGCATTTTTTATGAATAAAGTTGACTTGACATGAGCTGTACAGCCAATGATTGACCAATGAGATTTGTTCCAAAGGTTTAAACCCTTTTTTTAAACCCTAAAAAGACAAACAGAAAAGATAGGTCATATTCTAAGAGCTGAAAGGTGATGTAGCCCAACTATTTTGGTTTTCTTTCTCCATACACTGTTACTGAGCATGTAATTCTTTTAACCCTATGGAAATTTTAGTGCATTTTTATTGTCAAATGACTACTTATTCATGCTGCATCCTTTAGTGTGTTCATCATTCTGTTATACAAATAGCTCATTGGGTTATTTTATCCTTCCAAAAGACAACATTCAGTCATTAATAGCATCATAATTGCTGAATTACATTCAAAATATCAGAGTCTAAAGCTTCAGCATTTTCATTTTGCTGTTCAGTCAAAGCTAAATTCAGCTAAAATTTCTCTTTGTTGATTTTTCTTGTTAATAATTTCTCTCAGAGGATTTATTTGGCCGTGGGTTGGTTTTATTCTAATTTCTAATAGAAAAACCTGTAAGCAAAACGGGAGTAATTGTTGCAATACATAAATTAATATGTAATTAAAATTTTATTACATGAAAAAAGAAAGCCTTTTAGTTAAATTTTAAGTACAACAATATAAAAAAAACTCCATGTCAGACCCTGGGAAATGATAAAAGTAGGTACTCACTTTGCATATGATTACTTGTGTGTAATATTATTATAAGATATAATGATGTTTGTTAGTTTAAGTTAGCTAATTAATCCTCTTAATTTGATTTATTTCCATACGTATTCTTTGAATGTACATTTTGTATTTTCTGTAAAAAACCATTTAAGCCAAAACTCAAGTAATAAATGACAGAAAAATAATACACTTTTATAAGCAAAAGTCATTAAACTTTTATTACTTTTGAGGATCATATTCGAATAGAATTGGTCAAAAATCTGTCAGGATCTTTTTGAAACAGTTTGTCTGTTTCATCTTGGATTTATTGTGAGTGCTTCTTCTGTTTTTCCTATAAACTAAATAAATAAAGAAAAATGGTTTCATTTTAGATGTGATGCCAAAAGAGCCAAGAATGCAGCTCTCTCCCTTTTGCCAGTAATCAGCTGGATGAAAATTTACCGACTCAAAGAATGGCTCCTGTCCGATATCGTGTCTGGTGTCAGCACGGGGCTGGTGGCTGTCCTGCAAGGTAAAGTCAACAGCAGGTTTATGGTGTTTCATTGAGACTGTTTCTGTTTGCACGTTGTTGTGTTGAGCAACTGAATGCCAGACTATAAAATTAAATTGTGTAAATTGATAAGCACGACCTCAGGGGAGGTCATGCTTATCACTGTCACAATGTTATTCCTTCTTTGAAGTTAAGCTGAATTTCCTGGAAGTTCACACTGCCACGCCAATACACTGACATCAATCCTAGACAGGTTTTACCCATGTCACACCTTTTATTTACCACTATCTCATCATGTCTCGCCTTCTTTCATTTGTCTTTATCCACAAACTGAAATTAAAAAGTAAAAATTAGCAGCAAATCTTTAAAAATCCACCTGAAAATCCCTAGTTTGTAGCATAAAATCGTTTAATATTATTGTGTTATATACAAGTGTTCTGTGTGTTTTTGTTTTGCAGGTCTGGCCTACTGTTTGCTGGCCTCTCTGCCACCCTGGTATGGACTCTTCACTGCCTTCTTCCCTGTTGTCATCTACTTTTTCCTCGGTACCTCCAGACACATCTCAGTGGGTAAGCATGCAGCATATTTCTCTTTACCTTCTCTTGAAAGACTTGCATTTAAATGATCTGCTATCTTCCCTCTCTGTCTGTGCAGGGCCATTCCCAGTCTTGTGTCTGATGCTTGGTTCGGTGGTCACCAGGCTGGTCCCAGACGACAGACCACCCGCCAACATCACAGGGTTTGAGGGCTTGACAAGCGACGAGCAGAGAGTGTTAGTGGCCTACTCTGTGTCCTTCCTTATTGGCATCATGCAGGTTAGAAACCTAACCATCATCACTGAGCTTGCCTTCTTAAGAACTAAACTGGCTCCTATCGGGATCTTTTTTTTTAATACCATCCATAACCAAGCATTCTGGTTTAAAACAAGAAAAATAATACACTAAAACGCTCGATTACAAATCATCTTGACTATGACTTGGCATTACAGCCGTGACAGGAAGTGTAAAGAAAAAAGAATTACACAAAGAAAAACCTCAATTTTAATCATTTTAGTCATTAGTAAGTTGTTTTAAAGGCAAATCCCCATTAATTTAGAGAGACTTGGCAGTTAAATTGCTTTTGAGCTACCCCTCTAACTTCTAAGACCATCAAATATCCAGAAAAAAAAATTTGAAAAAAGAGATTAAATAAAACTTTAAAAACCCAGATTAAGAACTCTACTGACAATGTACTTCTGTAAAAATAATTCATTTATTGAATAGTTTGGACAAAGATATAAAAGAGGCTAAATCAACTATGAGGTTACATTGTCCTAATTTTATTTTGCATTTGTTTGTATCTGTTTTTGTATATCGTTTGCCTCATAGTATAATTGTCTAAGTCATATTTTAAGGTTTTATAGGAAATTGTGCAGTCAATCTGCAAAAGGAGAGTATAGTTAGATATCAAAATTTTGCCAAAATATGGCCACAGGAAATTACGCTATGAGGCTAATATGTGTTTTTTAATAAATTATGTTAAAATAAAAAGTTAAATAAAATTTTTATAATAGCTTATAGAAGTTTATATATATATATATATATATATATATATATATATATATATATATATATATATATATATAGATAGATATCTTTCTGCTCCTTTTCATTTTGGTATTTGTATAATCTTTTATTTCTTTTTGTTGATTTGTTTCAAGAATTTATTTGATAAATTAAACTAAACAACAACCCAGACATTGGATTTTAGTGTCCTTACATCCAGCCGTATCTTTTGTCTATGCTCTGTGTAAATCCTTAATCTTTATAGACAGTCATAAAATCTAAACACACCCATACAATCTCCTCAATGCACACTTAGCATTTCTTAAAGGTCCCATATTATACACTTTATTCCCAATCTGAGACCATTCATTAATATCTAAATGAAATATTTCCGCCATGGTATGGACAAATCGACCCTCAGTTTGAGTGCAGCGGCTTCTCTTCACCTCCCTCTTTTTAGCAGCTTCAGAAATGTGCCGTTTATGGTGGGCGGAACCCTGGTGGAGCAGCTCAGCTGTTGGCTCCGCCCATCGCATCGCCCGTCATGAGGTGATTGACAGGTTAGGCCTTAGCGGTTACTAGACGCTGATTACAGCGTAGTGAAGGATAAACAAACGCCGGAACACCGGAACCCATTCCTTAAGAAGTTCGAGCAAGAAGACTAACAGTACTGCTCTTACCTCTCCAGCTGTGTCACGGACAGTTGGTATTGAACCTGGCTTCAGCTTCAAACGGTTGGCGAAGCCTGCTTTCCATGCCCCCATGTTGTGGAAACAGTCCTCTTTGAAATGCTGGCCACAGACATGCAAAACCTTTGGAAGTTTTCCGGGTACATTTCCTCCAAAAATAAAATTAATCCACTCAGTCCTCGTGGGTTCAGTGGATGGAAGTAAAAAAAACGTTTTCGTGTTCATTTATGCAGCCACAAACAGAACAGTGCTTCTGTCGCTTAGCCATGTCCGCTAACGAGGGTTGCCGAAGAGGGAAAAACACTGGGCGCTAGGTGATTTTTAGAGGGCGGGCTTTGAGAGCCGGTAAGCGGGTCCATCGCTCTGTGGGGAGTGGTTATTGTCCCTTATGACGTCATAACGTACACGCTTTCAAACAAGCTCATTTCAGCGCTTACTTCCCTAGAGGTGGAGCAGGGGGGAGAGAGAGCGCCTGAAAGAGTTTCACACTTACGGGTCTCCTACACATGCGGGGGGACCAGTATGACTGTTCCAAAACCATTAAAAAGTGAATTTTGCATAATATGGGACCTTTAAACAAACGGCAGCCTGCTTATGCACTTTAACAAGACTTCTAAACTCGAAAATCATCTAATTATATCAGTCCTAACTTCTGTTTGAGGGTCCATTACTGACAAGGCAAGGCAAATTTATTTGTATAGCACATTTAATGTACAAGACAATTCAAAGTGCTTTACATAAAACATTACAGCAGGGTGCAGAAAGCAATACAATCAAATTATTGATTATTATTTGTGTTTCTTACACACATACATGTCCCCAAATTTCTCAGATTCTTTTCAGGATATTGTGGACCATAACTTCTGGAATTTAAATTCTTTGCCATTTCATATTGAAATTCTGAGGCTGCTCCACAATTTGTAAAAGCAATTCTTTGCAGATTGCCACATCTTTACTTCTGAGAGACTCTGCCTCTCTATGGTGCTCTTGTTTTATCCAGTCATGTTACTGACCTGTTTTAAATCTACTTATTTAGATGTGAAATGCTCTTCCAGTTTTTTGTTTTTCTTTGATTGTTACCAATTACTTTTCCAGCCTCTTGTTGTCCCTATCCCAATTTTTCTGAGATGTATTCCTTCCATCAAATTCAAGATGAGCTAATTTTATCTCTTTCTCTCATCTGAGAGAGGACTTAGCCCAAAAATTCTAGTTTTATTGTTTTCCCATTCACTGTTACTAAATGATTAATATTTTACATTCTTAAGGAAATTTTAGTTATATTCTCTTTGTGAAATGATTACTTATTCATGCTGCATCATTTAGCTAGTTTATAACTTAGCAGATAGGTCATTGGGTTTTTGTCCTTCCAAAAGACAGCTTTCAGTCATTAATAGCTTCATAGCTGCTGAATTACACTTCAAATATCAAAGCGTAAAGCTTCACCATTTCCATTTTGTTATTCAGAGTCAAAGCCAAATTCAGCAATAAATTCCTCTCTGCTGATTTTCCTGGATAACAATTTCTCAGCAGATCTAAATGGGCTGTACTTATAAAGCACTTTTCTAGTTATGTTGACCACTCAAAGTGCTCACACTACGCTGCACTTTTATTATTGTCAAATACTAAGTGCCCCGATATGAGGCAATGTGGGGTTCAGAGTCTTGCCCAAGGACATTTCAGCATGTGATCAGGGGAAGCCTGGAATCAATCCATCAACGTTCAGGCAGATGATTGCGCTTCCTCCCTAGCTACAGCCGCCCACAGATGTGGCAAAAGGTTTATTTGGCCATTGGTTGATTTGTCTCAAGAATGATTTAAAAAAATAAAACTGAACTACAACCAAGACCTCAGACTTTACTGTCTTTCCAGCCTTATGTTCCGTCTATGCTGTGTAAACCCTAATCTTTACAGACAGTCATAAAATCTCCACACACCCATATCTCCTCAATACACACTTAGCAGATGAGACCCAAAACCTGTTCCCACTAGATAACAGACATGTGGATCTTCAATCCTTACACACTATGCAAAGTTTATGAGGAAAATCAAGTTTTAAAAGACATCCTACTGAGCTGATAAGGATGCTGTCATAGTCAGCGATACAGAGCAGATTACAGTGAAAGCGCTCAACATGTCAAAACATTTTTTCACTAATGGTGAAGACCTTTCTCAGCTATTTGCCAATTCTTGTTTATTATGCAAAACAGATGAGTAAACTCTGGTTCATATTCCACATTTTTGAATTTATAGTATGCTTTTATCTCTAACCATTTCCAGGTTGCAGCCTTTGAAAAACGCCTAAATTGTTCATTTCCTTCATCTAGTTTCCTTTATCTCCTTCATTTACCCTTCATAACATCTATTTTAACTGAGAGACTGAAATCCATTAACTGAACTTAACTTGACCCTCCAAGACTTAAATAAGTCTTGGAACATCTATACTCATCAATACAGTCATTTACCATCAGCAGACATTTGTTCCAACATGAGCAGATGAATATAAAGGTATTTTCATTCATCAACAAAATCAGTAATTAATGTTTAAATTCTTTGAGAACTTTTTTGCAAGTATAAAAATCAATGAGACAGTAAATTTATGGTACATTATCATTTTCTATGTTATTTAATTGAAAATGTTATGTTAGGATGACGTGGACAGTTTCTTTACTTACATTTCCTCAATTTTGATCATAAGCTACGCTTTTGTCTCCTCTCTGATCTCTTCCAGCTGGGGATGGGAATACTACAGGTGGGCTTTGTTGTGATGTACCTGTCAGACACTCTGGTCTCTGGCTTCACTACAGCAGCTGCCATTCACATCCTGATTTCTCAGCTTAAGTTTGTGCTGGGGCTGACAGTTCCAGGCATCAGCGGGCCGCTCTCTATCATATATGTAAATACAAAAGACCTTCATTCTCTCAATCTCTCAATCTATCATGAATGGAGATGGTTTATCTGGATGTACTCTTGTTTTGTTTTTATTTGTTTTTTTCCAGACCTTGGAGATAATATTTAACAAGATTAAGTCTACAAATGTGTGTGATGTGGTGATCGCTCTGGTGATCATGGTGGTGGTGTTTATTGTGAAAGAGCTGAATGACAGATTCAAATCCAAACTGCCTGTGCCCATCCCAATAGAGGTCATCATGGTGAGCAACATTATGCAACATGGTCCTTAAAAATGTTTGCACAGCACGAGATGGCAAGCGCTATTTAGTCATATTAACACACAATTTGGCTGCATTTTTTCCATTCATGAGCGCACATATCTTTAAAGTGACAAGATAATTTAGATAGCTTTCATATCAGACAGACATCTGTAAATCAGCTGTTAATGAATGCCTTTCATTTTGAGACAAATGCACAGATTCAGGCAAGAAATAATAACACTTCAAATGTTAACATCTAAAATATGTGATGTCTTCTCCAGACTGTTATTGCATGTGGAGTTTCATATGCATTTGACTTCAAGACGAGGTATGGCATTGAGGTTGTCGGCCAAATTCCACAAGGGTAAGAAATCAACATAAAATTTTAAAGACAAAAACCCACCAGTCAACATTTTTCAGAAATAGACTCTTTGTATTCTACATGTACATCTGAGAGATTTCTACCACTTCAGGTATGAAACTCCAATGGCCCCAAACCTTGACATCTTTCAGGAGACAGCAGTGGAAGCATTTCCGATGGCTATAGTGGGATTTGCTGTTGCTTTCTCTGTAGCAAAAGTTTATGCTGTAAAACATGATTACACGATAGATGGGAATCAGGTATGTCATAACATTCTTACGTTAACAATATTTGGATAAAAGCTTTAAATGTAATAGGAGTGTGTGCTTTATTTTGTTTTCTCTCTGACCTGCAGGAGCTGATAGCCTTTGGAGTCAGCAACATCTTTGGAGCATCCTTCAAGTCTTTTGCAGCGAGTACAGCTCTTTCAAGGAGTGCAGTGCAGGAAAGCACAGGGGGGAAAACTCAGGTAAATAAATATACTGTATCTGATCTTACACTATTCCTTTGGAGCAGTGGTTCTCAAACTGAGGGTCAGGACCCCATGAGGGTCACAAGATACTTTCAGGGGGTCGCCAGATAATTGTAAAAATATATAGCCTACATTTATCAAATAGATTTGGGATTTTTACCAGGACTGTCAAAATTAAACCATTAATGAAAAGATAAATATTTGAATTTAGCATTTTTTTAACATATTAATGCATAAACAGCAAGGTTAGTACATATGCCATTTTTAAATATAATGAATTTGACATTATCTCTGTGAGATAAGCTAATTTTGGGCATGTAGGTGTCTTTTCACAGCAGTGAACAACCAAAAACCAATTTATTCTCCTTACTTATGAAGATTCTGACAGTTTTCAGGCCTTATATTTAGAGGATGCTGCAAGATGACCCATTTGAGACATCACACATTTAAAGTTGTTGCATGTGGTTGGGGGTTGCGAACACCAACATGTGTTATTTTGGGGGTTGTTGCTCAAAAAGTTTGAGAATCACTGCTTTAGAGTGTAATTATTATTAACATGTGTAGAAAGGGAGGAACAGTTACTGGACGACCTTGTAACCAATGAACTAAGGAATTGTTAAAAAGCAGTTTTTGAAAATTTACAGCTCAAAGACTTAAATGTTACATTTCAGCAAATACACTTTGTTGTTATTTAACAAAAACTAAGCCAATGAAAACTAAGCAGTAGTTTTTTACTAAATTTGTGAAAAACTGTTATGCAGCAGTCGGGTGCCATTCATCAAATGTAAGCGAATAATGCCTTAAAATCCTGCAGTTTTAATCTAAAACAGGTTATGGATAAAAGACTTGTTGTGGACCAACTATTGTACTGGACTAATTTTACTGGGTACTTGCTGGTGTAACAGGACTGTTTTTGTTGAAGTATCTGCTGAAGCATAATATGGCTTTAGAGATTAATTGCACTTGCGACTAACTTGATTAAGTGTTTACATAATTCAAATATCAAGAATCCTAGTTATTTAATGGTGTGTAACATGTGTAGGTACTTGGAAGGGAGACTGAGTAAAATACAAATGTATTTGTCATGTGATACCCACAGGATGTCTTGTACCAATGTGAGGTCTGGCAGTTTGCTGGTCTTCAGCTTTCAGATGAGTATCAATGTAATACCAAGGAGGAAAGACATCAGAAATAATCTTATATAATCTTAGAGAAGCAATGTTGCTCCCTATCAGTCTGGGAAGGGTTATAAGCCAATTTCTGAGCAATTTGGTGTCCATTATCCCAAAAAATATTTAAGCAGAAAACATTCAATTCAATTTAAGTTCATTCTTCACAGGAGTGAACATCCCAACAAGTTCACCCAAAGCCAAAACCATGAAACTCTCAGAGAAACTGCTAAAATCCCAAGAACTACGTGTCAGTCTCTACAGGCCTCAATTAGCCTGTTAAATGTCAAAAATCATGTATAATTAGAAAACGACTGCAATGTAATTCAGAGTTACCACTCAATGATATTGGATCTGTGTTCAAGCCATGTTTTACATATACAATTTTTTTTTTTTTTAATTTGTCAATACATGCAACAACTACAGGCTTATTTTCCCTGTACAGGTACAGGTATATTATAAGGAACTGGCATACAATGTTTTTGGTTGTCATATATCTGTAGTTTAGGTAATTTTATACCGTTTCTCCCCTTCTCAGGTGGCTGGCTTACTTTCAGCTATCATAGTGATGGTTGTTACTTTGGCTATCGGTTTCCTTTTAGAGCCACTTCCAAAGGTCAGTAAAAACCATATTTCCCTCAATCTGAACCAAGAATAAGACAATATCTACTATAAAAGAATTTTTATTGACCTTTGGCCATTTGTTTTAACAGTCTGTGCTGGGTGCTGTGGTCATCGTCAATCTAAAGGGCATGTTGATGCAGGTCACAGAAATCCCATACCTCTGGAAGAGGGACAAACCAGACTGTGTAAGACCTCACACTGTGAGATGCGACTGAAATAAAATTAAATAAAATAAAACAAAAGTTGCCTCTTTAAAAAGAAAAAAATATCTTTTCCTTGCTATGTCCAGGTGGTATGGGTTGTTACCTGTATTGCATCCACACTGCTGGGGCTTGATCTTGGATTAGCTGTCGGTCTTGGTGTGGAGTTGATCTGCGTTGTCCTCAGGATTCAGTTGTTAGTATCAGACCACTTATTTAATCCTAATGCTGCATTTTTATCTCAGCGTATCATTTCTTTTGTAAATCTTGATTCTCAAAAGTCAGCCCACAGGTGTTAGCAATATTGGTGTAGCTAATGTGGCTATACTGTAATTCTTCTTGAAGAAATATATTTTCAGATAAACCTTTGTTTTCTTTGTGATATATTGAACTGCTGGGTCAGTTATCATGCAGCAAAAAATGTGTAAGTCATGTCCACTCGCATGACAACTGTAATAAGTCAGATGTTTGTAATTTAATGACACTACCATCAGCCTTAAATGTACTTTGTAACAGTAGTTTACAAATGTTAGCATGCTAACATGCTAAACTGCATCAGTTTCAATTAAAAAGTAGAGTTTACGAGCAGGGAGTAAAAACTGAGTTGTGAGTATATTTGCACAGCGATGTTAGCATTTAGCAGAGATGCTAGCAGCCAGATGTGAAAGCACTGATGTTAAAATCTTTTTGTGTGTTTTTTCTTCCAGCCCTCGCTGCAGCCTACTGGCTAACATTAAGGGAACAGATATCTACAAAGACAGAAAAGACTACGTCAGTGTAAGTAGGCTAGATGTGTATGTGCTGTCAGGTGTCTTTTGTAGCTTGTGCTAAAAAATCTTTTAAACCAAGACAGATGAAAAGACACATAACCTACAATACACAATTATCTGACACTAGTCTTTGAACCAAGTTTAGCTAACCAGCAGCAACATATTCAAAGGACAAATAGGATAGTTGTATCAATAACATTGTATTTCACATTAAAAATCACATTTCTAATGAGTTCAAGTAATATCTTTATTATAAATATAGTTACTTGTAAAACCCACTAAATATGACTATAAAACTATATATTAGTATTCAGGCTGCACAATAACCACTATTACCTGGATAGCACCTTTGCCTCACAGCAAGAAGGACGCATGGGTTCTCAACAGGTACTCTGAAAACATGCATATTAGGTTAATTTGTGTTTCTAAATTCTCCCGTGGAGCGAGTGTTAGCTTGAGGGGATGTTTAATTCTGTGATGGACTGGAAACCTGTCAGGGTAGCACCCTGCCTCTCACCAGATGGGATAGGCTCCCATGACCCTGCACTGGAACAAGTGGGCATAGACAATGGATGATTTGTTTAATAAGCTGGCCGATAAAGGGTATATTGCAGGGAATCAGATTTTCAGAACAACCCTTGCTTCTTAATAAGCAGATTTTACATTAAGGTAGTGTTACTTCCAGAAAGGTACATTTTCTTTTTTCTCTTCGTTCCTCTGTGTCTTCCCTTCTCAATTAAATTTTTATGTTTTTAGCCAAACAAAATTAAAACTAACCAGTCACAGCAGTAAGCAGAAATGAGAAGAGAGATTATAACCTATTTTGATGAGGTACTTCACCTCAATCTCACAATAATTTTGTATTTAATATTTTTTTCAGATATATGAAACAGAGGGAGTGAAGATCTTTAGGATCCCATCACCAATCTTCTTTGCCAACTCAGATTTCTTCAGGAACAAGCTAGTGGAAGCTGTAAGTTTGAAGAGATCATTTACTGAGGTCAGGATGAAATTTTCCATGAAAGATGTAGTTAAATAAAAGAGCTAACAACAATGAAACTGTCTTTAAAATGTCATATTGTAAACTAACAAAAACAATAAATAAATAAAGCTGATTTTTGTACTTTATGCTTGTGATACATGTCCTCTCAGCTTGGGTTTAATCCACTGCGAGTGTTGAGAAAGCGGAATAAAGCACTGAGGACCATCAAGAAACTCCTGAAGAAGGGTGACCTGCAGTGGACTTCTGTGAGTAATCCCTCTAAATCTGTTCATTGACAACAACAGCATTCGCCTTGATCATGGCAAAACTTTCATGGAGCAACAAAAGGCTCAGTTACTCAATTTTCATGAGGCCATCAGTATCTCTTTCTGTTTTGACTAGTCAGCTCTGTTCAAATAGCACTGTAGACATTAAACAATTAAAGAAAATTGATATCAGAAATACACACACTGTAAACAAAGCAATTATTACGTAAAACCCAAATCAGAAAGAAATTACTTTTTTTTTCACAGTACAGTATGAAAGAAATTTCATGTTTCATAAACTTCAATTCATTACGTAATGTGCATCAGTTTTTGCATGTCAGTCCTATAAAAATCCAAAACAAGTTGGAACAGTGATGCTATTAACACGATAATGGTGAAATGTCTTGTCATGACACTTAAATGATGTTCTGTCTCTGAGGATAAGAAGCGATGAAGTGTTTCTTGTCTCGTTTAAATATTTTAAAGTATGGGGTCATCGTTGCTGGTCTTTCTGTTTCAACATTCGCCTACATTCTCTATAGGTGATATGTCCAGTATACCTTCTTCTTTACTCAGGGCCATAGTAACTGTCTGACAAAGGTATTGTTATAACGTGAGGTTCCCAGTTAGGGTGGTGGAGACCTCGTCTTAACTGTCTGTTTTAAAACAACTCAGTAAGTATTCTCACTATCATTACTATGGTCAGTTAGCACTTCATCAGAATTGGCCTTTGCAGAGATAATATTTAAATATTGTGCTTTGACTTCCTAGAGGTGTAAATGAACTTTGACAGGAGCAATGATACAACCCCATATTATCAAAAAAATCTGGCTTTTGGACTTCTTTCTGATAACAGTCTGGAAGATCATATATCAGGATTCATCTCTTGCACAGAGCACATGGTGTCCAAAACAAAAGATTTTGATTACTCATTTGTTTGACCACAATAAACATTCCAACGCAAATAATTTCAAACTGTCTCAGGCTTTTAAAGGGTTTAAAAGAAACAGAAAGAAACTCCTCTCCTCTGCCCAATTTTGCTCCTTAAAGATTCTACTTTTCATTAAAATCATCACCGGCCCTAAATAGCCAAACTTTATTCGTCATGGTTTGCACACTTGCAAAGATGTAAAAAACCAGTCAGATCGTGATGCGGTGTCATTTCCTAGATGGGATAAGGTTCCTTTCATCTTATCTCAGAGTCAACTAACTTTTTGATGCAACAAAGCCAGTAATCTGTGGAGCAGCTGGAAGTTTGTGTGGTTTACAACATGTGCACAAGTTAGCCTTCAGCATTTACAATGATCACATACAATGAGCGTAATTGTATCCTCTGGTGTATAAAAGCGTTGCCAGAATGCTATTAAAGTACAGTATGAAAAACAAGCTAGTTGTGGATAAATTATCTTACTATTTCAAAGTTTTAAAAAAAAATCTAGTTTTTTTTTCCATCCCTTTGTTGACATTTGTCTGCCATTATCTTAATATCTCTCTCACATAATTAAACTTATTTCCTATGCGTCATTAATTTAATAACTTTTTCTCTGACTTCACCATTTTCCATTGTACATTTTATATTTTGTTTTTGATGCATTGGCTGAAAGAGAGAAAACATCTTTTACCCTTACAGAAGGGTTTCCTGAATGCCTCATGTGGGCCCATCGATGAATCAGAAGATGAGAGCAACATGGAGGGGCTGGACCAGCCAACTGACTTCAATGACCTACCTGTACGGATCAACTGGAATGCCGAACTTCCCGCCAACATCAGCGTTCCTAGAGTGGACAACCATAGCCTGGTTCTGGATTTTGCTGCAGTCTCTTTCTTGGATATATCTGCCCTGAAAGGACTCAAAACAGTGTGTGATTCTTCAAAGTGTCATTAGAAGCATCTGTTTTCTTTAATGCTTCTTTAACGAAGGATCACTGATTCCTTGCAGTTGCTGAAAGAGCTGATCCGTGTTGAGGTGGAGGTGTACATTGTGGCTTGTGATCGTAAGTATGAAACTACAGGATTTAAGTTGCAATTTGATTATTACAAATGCAGATTTTACCATTATGTATTATTTAGAATTTGTTGCAGGTCAAATTTAAATCTTGACATCAACAGGTTTAAAATTTTTACCTTCTTTTTTACAACAGTAGTTGCTTTTAGAACAAAACTGCCAGGACCATGAGCTCCGTGCACTTCAGATGTTTATTTTGCTTGTAACATTATATATACATATATATATATATGCATACAAATGCTTAAACTGTATTATTCACAACTCGTCATTACTGTCTTAATCATTGTAATTTCTTTGTAAATGCAGTCTGACTTTCACGTGTTTCCTTATTTCAGTGTTTTGGTAAATTTGCTCATTTTATTTTTTTTATATATTGAACCAAGACCAAAATGTTTTTAATTACTTAAAAAAAGGCATCCGATTTGTTACAGTTACAAAGAAACAACCATCCAGTGCTGGATTTTTTTTCCTTTTGCTAGAAAAATGAAAAGAAAATTAGCTTAAACCTTTCTTTTTACCTGCAGCTTACATCCTGGAGAAACTCCATAAGTGCTGCTTCTTCGATGACGAGGTCGAAGCATCCATGTTCTACCTAACGCTGCATGACGCCATGCTGCACATTCTAGAGAAACATCCAGAGTTTGCAGAAAATAAACCAGACTGTGAAAAGGTAATGAGAGACAACTTTTTTTTTGCCCCGACATGCCATAAAAATATTTGTGCAGTAAATATGCATGTAACATTAATCTCTTGATATTTTTCTGCAGATAATCACAACAGTCACAGTTCACCACCCTGGAAGCAGTTTGAGGATCAGAGATAGAAATGTAGGCATCCATTCTGTACATTTATTTGTTTTGGGGGGAAAAATCATTGCTGTAATCCTCTATATTTTATAGTTCTGCCTTTTGCTATACTTCTAATGCTACTGTAGCATATATAATTGCTTAATATAATTCATTGATTTGGAAAGTTGAAATATCTACTTGAACTCCTTCTTCTTCCACAGGCTCCAGATCCAGAAACTAGATTATAGTCCAAATAAAACCCTGATGTCCCCTGGGAAAGAACAACTCGTATTTTCATGACAATTCCAATAAATTAAGTCTTTTTGTTAAGAGTGAATGTGTCCTTCTCCTTCAATGCTTCAGTGCATTTATACATTCCTTGAATCTATAACAGTCTATAGGCTTGCTCTGTCTTGCAGGTTTGACTATCTGCCTCTGGCCCGGTGTCTTAAACGTGGACTTTCTAATCTTTTTAGTCTCACTAGCCCTTTTCAGTTCAGTGTTATCATCATGTGTCATATTTGTTTATGTCTGATGATCAAAAGACTTTAAAAGTCTGTTTCTGGACTTTCCCACTCTCTACAGTGTGGAAGCTAAACTTTATTTTACATACCAAACAAAAAATGCTTCCTTACATGAGTTCAGGTTTGCTTTTTCTTGTTTATAAGTATAACATAATGACCCAAATTTTTGCATCCTTGAGAGATCAAGCCCTGTCAACATCAGAAAAGGGGTCTGTTCTGTTTCTCACTACAGCTGCTGCCTGCACTGCACAGGGCCATAAGGTTTTTTGCAAACTGCTCTATGTTAGCATGATTCTGGCTATGTCAAAAAGGGTTTGGCAATTTCTCTTAGTATTGTTTTGGCGTGGCAAATATGGAGCGGAAGTTTCATGTCAGTGGCCTTTTTTGCTAAAAAAGAAAAAAAAAATGCCTGATAATGTTTTTCATGTGAATTCAGTACCACTGTCAGCATTTAAAAAGTATATACAAACAGCACTGGTATAATTATCTATGAATGAAAGTGTGTACACCTGTACACTAAAGTATTTTGGTCCTTCTCTGATGCTGTTGTTTCATAAAACTATCCCTGAGTACATAGGCCTAATAACTGAGTATACAGAATACAGAAACACAGTTTTTAATATGAGAGAAGTCATGTGACCTAAAAGTTATCTCCTCTGTGTAGAACTCACATGATCATTATGATAACAAAAAATCCATACAAAATGCAGTGATTTCTCACTTAACTTTGGATGTGTTTGCATGTGAATTTGTTTCCACCTGTATATCTGTATATCTCAAGCAAGGTCGACTAACAGTTTACTCCATCTGTGGGTGCTCACTGCTCTTTGACATAAGCTGCAGCTCATCACTTGCCCAAAAGGAGGAATGTAAGTGAGATGAGTTTAGCAGGCTGTGAGTTCCAGAGTCCCAAAGTTGGCTGTTTGAATGTGCTAATCACCATGGTAACAGATGCTGGACTCATAGCCTAAAGCAGTTTCTTTTTAGTTTCAGATGAGTTTGATGCTTTTATGCAATTGTGTGACGTTTATAAAGTTAGAATACTGTTTTACCGAGATGGCTGCTGGGTAGATGCGCACGTAAAGTAATGGATGAGAAATTCTCTCGTCTTAATGCAACCCTGGAGAGTATTAACAACGCTGGACACCCAAACAAAGCGCATCACTGAGGCCGAAGAAAGCGTACCCACGGTGGAAGACAATGTGACTACTTTAAGGCAAAAACTCAAAAAATCTCAGACACAATTACAAGTAATAACTGAGCGTGTTGAGGATATAAAACAGGGACAAAATAGACAATATACGCATCAACAAACCTTCAGTGAGGACTAGAAGAAAAACAACCTGTTCAATTTTTGGCTCCTGAGGAGTTCGATCATTCTTAAACTCCACAACACCAGAGATAAACTTAAAATAATGGCTGCAGTCAAAGCTAAACGAAGTCTTCAGTACAGACTGTCTAACTGTGAAGAAGAAACGCAGTGAATTTACCAAAGTGTGTCAGCAACACATCAGCAAGGACGCCCGATTCCAGACGAGGTGTCCGGGTTCTTTATCGGTGTTTTACCGCTGGCCAGACGGGGCTGATGCGGAGCGCAGATTTAAAATTTTAACTATTATGTAACTCCATGTATTGATTATATACCACGTGATATTATTACAATTTCACTTATTTCATGGCACATGTGATGGTTTGGCCACCATTTATTTATATTCATATTTCGGGGTTGCCTCCAGAGGCGAAGTCACGAAATTGTTTGGCTGTAAATTCTTTGAAGAAGACCTTATTTATCTAAAAAACTAAATAAATTCATAAATTAAAAAGGGGAAAAAGGGAGGAAAAGAATAAATTGACGAAGATATGACAGACTGAAGGATATATTAGGCCTAGTGATCTTTTTTGTGTTAAATTAAAGTTACGTTGATTTATAATGACTTTTTTTCTCTTTTTTTATCACTTGGAGTTTCTCGCTCTCTCTCTTTTTTTTAACTTAGGGTGGCATAGGCTTTTGGTAGTAGGCTTTTTGGTTTTAGGTACCAAAACTGGAAGGCAACAGCAGCACATGCTTTATCAAACTGCAATCAGAGTATTTATTTAAAATGCATTTGTCTTTTTTTTTCTTTTTTATAAAAAAAAATGCACTTGTCTGGTATCAAATCTAACACACACTATGATAGCTCACTGTTTGAAAGGTTTTTTTAGATAATTGTTTGAATGTATGTGTTAATATGTCTTTTGTTTGTTTGTTTGTTGTTTTTTTCTGACAGCACCTTTTTCATTCATAAATTTAAAGTTTGTTGTAAACTCAAAGCACAGCCAGATGTATTAATGATTGAATAGAATGAGTACTACTAAACTTATCACACTTAATGTTAAGGGTATTAATAGCGTAGTCAAAAGACACAAAGTTTTATCAGAGCTTTTAAAAAAAAGATAATATTGGAATAACCATGCTACAAGAAACTCATCTCACTGACTGAACATCTAAAACTTAGAAGAGGCTGGGTGGGACAGGTCTTCTATTCTTCCTATAATTCTAGGGGAGTAGCAATATTAATTCATAAAAAACTCAACTTCACCATTGATAAAACTCTTTCGGATAAAAATGGAAGATATATTTTAATAGCAGGCCATCCAAATGTATCTGATAGGACATTTAATCTGGACTTTTGAGAGATGTTTCATATAATCTTGGTAGGTGACTTTAATTGTGGCTTGGACATGGTAATGGATTATAATCCCCCCAAAAAACTGACACTACTGAAGATGTCAAAAGCAACAAGAGAACTATGTTCTGAACTAGATACATGGAGGACAATAAGATTATAGAGATTATACATTCTTCTCAAATGCACATAAGTCATTTAAGAATGAAGACATAAGGTATCCACACATGTAGGATTAATCCATGTGTCCTCTCTGATCACTCTTCAGGTAGCTTTGAATTAGACTCTCCATAATATAACCACTAATCTAGACACTAAATCCTATCTTGCTCAGTGATTCCTTTTTTATATCATATATGAATAAACGGTGGGATAAATTTTTTTCGGCTAACTGTACTACAGCAATATCTGCATCAACTCTTTGGGAAACAGCTAAAGCCAATTCAAAGCCTTTATTTCACATCTGCCAAGAGGAAAAAAAAACTTTAAAAGCACAGATAGAATTAGAAGATGTAATAAATAAATTGTAAAGTGAAATTTAAATTTCATCTTTTCCACATTTTTTATGCAAAACAGATTTTTTGAGTATGGCAACAAACCAGGAAGGTTGCTAGCACACTTATTAAAAAGGCAGAAAGGAAATTAAAATCATATCTTCATTTTTAGATAAAAATGCAGTAAGACACTATGAAACAAAACAGATTACCCAAATCATGAAGGATTTTTACAGTAATCTATACACATCAGAATGTAAATACAATCCTACTTTGTGTAACAAATTTTTTGGACAAAATGACATCAAGTCTACATGAAGATGCAAAGGCAATGCTATGCTCTCCAATTACCGAACAGGAGGTATGTGAGGCTATTAGCAAATTACAAGGGGGAACGCACCCGGACCTGATGGTTTTAGTTCAGAGTTTTATAAGCAGTTTGTCAGTTATTTAGTGGAACCTCTAACAAATGTGCTTTCTGAATCCTCCTAGTTTTAATCTGGCCCAAATATCTCTAAGAATTGCTCTTCATATAAGCCAATAAGTTTAATTGGTGTAGACTGTAAGATACTGGCAAAGATATTGGCAACTAGATTGGAGAGATTTCTTCCAAATTTGATTAATCCAGATCAAACAGGATTCCTTACAAATAGATACTCCCATGCAAATGTTTTCATTTCCACATGTAAAATTGTGCAATGCTCTTTTTTTATATTTCTCCAAAAATGTGCTATCAGTGGCCATTTCCACATCGAGTGAAACTAAGTTCCCAACTCCTTTTTACATTTTTTTTTTTTTTTTACACATGGGAGAAATATCTGATCAAGCACTGCAACTTATGATAAAAAATGGAAATTATTTTTTATTTGTTTTGGGGGTAAGAAAAAAGTAATTTTTTCGACTCCAGTAATTTCATTATGTCTTCAAACCATTTCTGCCAAAGAGGAGGGGCGACAGTGGGTAAGCTTGTCGGGTCCCTCTCTGAAGGTAGAACAGAGTAGCGTCAGTTAACTAAAACCCTAGTCATTGGTGATTTGTATAATATTTTCACCCAACTGATAAATGTGTCCCCTAACCTAAATCTCTTCAGCACATTAAATAAATACTCTCATTCCACCCTATCAAATGCTTTTTCCATGTCTGATGAGACAGCAAGAATTTGGGTTTTGGAGAGTACTGGATAATGGAAGCTGCATTGTTTCTTTTGGGTTTCCCACCAGAAGGTTTTCATCTTAACCCCTCACAGTATTCTCTTGTAACAAAACTACTCTTACTAGCTAAACTATGTCTTTCGTTTCAGTGGGTTAAAGATATTCCAGTAATAGAATGGTACAGAGAGCTATACAAGCTTTTGCCAATGGAAAATTTCTCTGCTGCTCTAAAGAGAAAAGATGCATTTTGTTTTACAAGTATGGCTACCAGTGTTGTCTCATGTGCCAAATGAAATCATAGACTTGCTTCAGAAGGGTGGATGAACTTTTAGAATGAACCTAATATCATAGGAACTGGACTGAAATGAATGAAAATTGCACTCTTCTGTTATTTATTTATTTTCTTCTTTTTTCTTCAGTTTTTGTTTTTGTATTTCTGACCATCTTAAATAAATTCAACATCTTTCCTACTTTGTTTAAGAGAAAACTGGGGGTCTGTGCTTCTCTGCACTAATCTAGTTTAGTAGAGCATTTTTGTTGTCATGGCTGTCATTGTGTTTATTGTTTGTTTGTATACTTTTTGTGGGAAAAATTATCACAAAAGAAAAAAATTAATACTGGAATAAGTAGACACAAGTAGATATGTAAGACAGATAAAGGAAGAGAGAGACAGATAACTGGGTATATTCAAGGCAAAAGAACTAGTTACCTACTACCTATTACTAAAAAAATTTTCAACATACCTCTCAACTAAAATTATAGCTTCAAAGTGAAGTTACAAAGAAAGACAAGACAATGACTGGATGACGTCAACACAATGTGCCATAAAGACACATTTGTTAATGATTGAGCAAAGCAAAGACAAAACCCGCACCGTGATGAGATTGATCTCAGATTAGATACTCTGGGCAAAGGTTCTTCAGAGGATCTGTTATATTATTTCAAAGTTAGACTCCTTCAAATACTTGAGGTGTGAAGATGACGACTTTGAGGAAACAGTATGTTGTGGACAGACCTGTGTACTCTGAGGACAGCTTTGATGAAAGTCATGAGAAAATCTACAGAAAGCACAAAACCATCCTGGACCATGTTAAAAAATATCTGACGTAAGTGATCCCTGGTTCTTTAGAAGTCATGGATGTGTGTTTTTTTTTAAGATAATTACTTTAACTTTTAGTTTAACCTCCTGAGACGTAGCATCATCAAATATTCGGTTGTCTAATACTAAATTCTGTGTAACTGGAAGCTGTTGACCACCAAAACTGTCATTTGGGTAGTCAGAGGAATTTTTTTTTTTCTTCAATTTCCAACAATTTCATTTTCAATATTCCTCTGATATGTAAGTTGTTGTTTTTTTATTAAATCTTTGTGTGTGTGTGTGTGTGTGTGTGTGTGTGTGTGTGTGTGTGTGTGTGTGTGTGTGTGTGTGTGTGTGTGTGTGTGTGTGTGTGTAACTGAAACAGCTGTGATGCAAAACGGGCCAAAAATGCAGTACTTTCTCGTCTACCTGTCATTGGCTGGATGAGGATGTACAGAGTTAGAGAGTGGCTGCTGGGTGATGTGGTGTCTGGGATCAGCACAGGAATGGTGGCCATCATGCAAGGTGAGGTGCTAAATGCCAAGCTTTATCTGAGTTGTGTTGACATTTAATGTCATTAAAAATATATAAATCATAAATACCCTAACACTAATGTCTTTTGTACTTTAATTAATTAATTAGCATTTTTCTCTTTGTTTAGGGACACTAGGAAATCTAATCTAACAAGTATCTAACATACATTCCTTACATGTCTTTGACTCACTCAGGACTCGCCTTCTCTCTACTGGCTTCACTGCCTCCAAGCTATGGCCTTTACACAGCTTTCTTCCCCGTGCTGACATACTTTTTCCTGGGCACATCAAGGCATATATCTGTTGGTACGTTATGCAGAACCAGAGTAATAAAGTGTTTTGTTGTTTGTTTGTTTGTTTATATCAATCCATCCATATTTTTCTGCTTATCTGGGGCCGGGTCGCGGGGGCAGCTAGGCAGGGAAGCCCAGGCTTGCCTCTCCCAGGCCATATTCACCAGCTGGGGAGATACCGAGGCATTCCCAAGCCAGCCGAGAGATATAATCTTTCCAGCATGTCCTGGGTCTTCTCTGGGGCCTCCTCCCAGTGGGACTTGCTCGGAAAGTCTCACTAGGGAGGCCACCAGGAAGCATCCTGACCAGATGCCCGAGCCACCTCATGTGGCTCCTCTTGATATGGAGTAGCACCCTTTCGAGCTAAGCCCAACTGGGCCACATGGGCAAAGTCCCAACCACCAGGCACTCACTTCCATGCCCCACCTCCAGGCCTGGCTCCAGAGGGGGGCCCATGTCCAGGCAAGGGAAACCTGGATCCTTTGATTTGACTCATCATAGGGGTCCATTGAGCTGTGCTTTGTCTGGTCCCTCCCCTAGAGACCTGTTTGCCATGGGTAACCCTACCATCAAGACATGCAAACCCCTCCACCGTTAGGTAGTTGTTAAACTAAATTAATTGACATACGAAAAGTAGTTTTTTTTTTCCTGAACTGGAAGCTTGAGATTTCTTAATCAGAAATTACCAGGTGTTTTGGCTTAACATTGGTGCTGAGCTTCAGTTTCAGTTTATTCAGTGTCAGCCCATTATTTCAGAATCGGTGGATACCGTCTTAATAGTTTCTGTTCACAAGAAATAATAATTTTCTTTCATCAAAACATATTTTAAGGGATGATATTTCTGAAAGGTTATAGATCTTTTCCTTTTGAAAAAGAAGAAAAACAGACCCTCTGCATTCATCCTCTCTGTAGGCTCCTTCCCAGTCCTGAGCCTGATGGTGGGAGCTGTAGTGACCCGTTTGGTCCCAGAGAATGGATCGCCAGCAAACATCACAGACTTTGAAGGTCTAACCCAGGACCAGCAGAGAGTCCTGGTGGCCTCCTCTGTGACATTCCTCATGGGGATTTTCCAGGTAGATTGGATTCTCTCTGTGGATCATGCCATATTTTCTATACTTAAAACAGACTTATTTCCTTTTTCCTTTTATTTCCAATACAGCTTGCCATGGGTATTCTGCAGGTGGGCTTTATTGTTGTGTACCTGTCAGACACTCTGGTGTCTGGTTTTACCACAGCAGCTGCTGTTCATATCTTGGTGTCCCAGCTCAAGTTTGTGCTGGGGTTGCCAGTTCCAGGAATCAGCGGTCCACTCTCTATCATATACGTAAGTCCAGGACAAGTCTGATCTGATATTAAATGACTATCAGTGTAATTTTATAGTTGGAATTAGAAGAAGTAGATCTAAACTTGCCATGTTTGTTTAAAAAATCCAACACTGTGGTTTTTCAAATCGAGCCCATGCCCTTTTATATAGTAATGCAGGAATAAATCCTGAACTTGTATTTATTTAGAAACAGTCTCTTATCATGTTGGAAAAAGATAAAGGCCATCAAAGAGAGTCAAACATGCACCATTTTTTGATATGGTGGGATTTCAGTGTATGTTGGTGTTGACGGGATAACTCCTTTCTGGATAACACACCACCTTATCTAACTACCAGTCACAGGTGAATATCACTTCCTCTTAGTTTGTCTGATTCAGTCTTGCACAAATCCAAGACAGGTCGCCTGCAGTGATTTCAACAAGTTCTTTCTTTGTTTTATTGGTTTTACTAACAGTAGTTTTATTCTTCTTATATGGCTACTATTGTTATACAGCACTTTAGGCAACAGCAGTTGTTTTTAACTTGACCTTGAACATGAACTTTTCTAACAATGCAGGAATGCCAATTAACCATGTTTCAACAAGCGCTGGAAACCTGTAAGCCCTTGTTTATGGAAAAGTTATCTGCACAAATCTGAATGAGTGGAATAAAAGTTTTATTTACTGTCAAGACATTGCTGTGTCATAAAGGATTTGAAGAAAATCACACTAACCTCATATCTTTATGACCGAGCATTCACAAAACAGGAGCCTGAGACTGTGGATTGCTCTACCTAAACATTATATCTAAAGTGACACTGTTGTTAGACGTACAGTAGATCATTAAAACTCAGTTTCTGCTGGAGGGTGCACCAATCTCATTCTGCCACCTGCAGACTCAAATTTACATTATTAGTATCAAAATATTATTTTTATTCATGCTCATATGTTTCTGTGCTCGTCTTTTGCACAGACCTTGGAAAAGATCTTTGTCCAGATCACCTCCACCAATATCTGTGACCTGGTGATGTCTGTAGTGATTATGGTGGTGGTATACATTGTAAAGGAGCTGAATGACAAATACAAAGCCAAACTACCTGTCCCCATACCCATTGAGGTTATCGTGGTGAGTCTCCCTGTGTTCATTACCCTCTTAAATATATAACTGCTTAAACAAAGGCCTTAATTTAAAAATAGTTCATCTCTATGTATTTTTACAATCTTGTATGATGGTACATTTTGGATGGCAATCATCTTTCTTCTAATAAACGGATACCAAAAGCTACCAATGACCCATTTCACTAGTGTTGCTTAAAAAGCGTCTTTTCACTTCATAGACGATCATAGCTTGTGGGGTGTCCTACGGCTTTGACTTTGAGAACAGATATAATGTTGACATTGTTGGAAAAATGGTTAGTGGGTAAGTTTTAAGAGCTTCACGTTAATATTTGATGTATTATCGGTTATTTTGTTGCAACATATCACGATCATTTTGCAGGTACGAGTCTCCCATTCCGCCGAGCGTGGCAATCTTCCAGGAGAGTGCTGCAGAGGCCTTCCCTATAGCTATAGTGGGATTTGCTGTGGCCTTCTCTGTGGCCAAAGTCTACTCTATCAAACATGATTACAACATTGATGGCAACCAGGTGATTACATATGATGCCTTTCTTAGTTTGGCTCTGACAGAGAAAAATAAGTTAATTGGTTACTGATGCTCAGCAAGTATGAGTGATAATCCTCATAATTTTGGTCATGAAGATATAAAGTTATACAGATTATTGTCTTTATGTCAAGGTTAGCTGTAAGTTATCATGGGATAAAAAACCTTAGCAGGTCACCACTTTACTGAGAACTAAGACAACTGCGTACAGAATTTGAGCTTAACTTTGCTTCCGTTTCCGTTTCAGGAGCTGGTTGCCTTTGGGGTTAGTAATATGTTTGGAGCTAGCTTCAGATCGTTTGCAGCCAGCACGGCTCTCTCCAGAACCGCCGTGCAGGAGAGCTCAGGAGGGAAAACACAGGTCAGAAAACCATCCGGGCCGTCTGCAGCAGGGGAGGTCTAAAAGAGACTGGACAGCTATTTCTGTACTTTTTACACAGCTGATTCAAATGGATCTCCTTAACAGCTTGTCTAAAATGTTTCCACAAGCCTGATAATGACCAAATATTTTGAGCCAGGGGAGTGTAAACAGAGACATCTAGAACCTGCAAAGCAGTCGCCCTTCAGAACAAGATTATAGGACAACCCTGATCTATAGCAGCTCTTTATATTTCACTTTTTAGTTTCATTTACCAATGTCTTAAAATTAAATGTTAACTTTTCTCACAATTGCAGATTGCAGGGCTGATTTCAGCCATGATGGCGATGATTGTAACAGTGGCACTTGGCTTTCTGCTGGAACCACTTCCCAGGGTGATAAATTCATTTCATTTATTCATTTTTATTTATTTATTTTTTGTAATACTAAAGCTTAATTTTTTTTTTATCCAGTCTGTTTTAGGTGCCTTGGTTATAATCAACTTGAAGGGGATGCTGATGCAATTCAGGGAAATCCCATACCTGTGGAGGAGGGACAAACCAGAATGTGTATGTGTTCAGTCCCAGCTGTCTGTATGTTCTGTTATTTCCTTGCTTACTTGTCATTCAGGTCTTTGACATTCAGGTCTTTGTCTGCAGGTGGTGTGGGTGGGAACGTGCTTAGCGGCCATCTTGCTTGGACTGGATTTTGGTCTAGCAGTGGGCTTGGGGGTGGAGCTGTTTACAGTTGTCTTCCGGACTCAATTGTAATTTTAAAGTTTATAATATATGATATGCGCTTTCACACATATACAGGTTAACCAAATAGTGGATATTGATGCACCCCCATGACATTACATTTGGTTTTGCACCTTTTGCTGACAGCAGCCTTGATGTTCTGTCTCATCAGCACTTCCTCTTACGACAGTTGAATGACAATAGTTTCCAACGTACTTTTGACCCCATGGTCCTGGTAGAATGATTGTTTCTCATGTAGTTTGGTCTGAGAACATGTGCATGTCAATTCATGCACATGTAGCAATTGCTGCCAGCCCTGTCTTACATTTTACCTGAATCTTTTTATATTATGCACTATATATAATCTGCTCATTACAAAATTTCTCAAAACAGTGGCATTTGTTTTTGTTTGTTGCTGTCATTGAAATCTAGATTTGACTCTAAAAGATGATTTCATCCATCCAGTCATGAAATATGTCTCCTTTAATATAAGCTGTGGTACAGTTTTCACTTTTGGATCTACTGATATAATTTGTTCCTAAAATTATCTTTCTTAATAGTTGTGTTTTATTTGATCTACACGGATGCAGTGTTTTTAATAGTTTTTGTGTCGTTTTAGCCCCTGCTGCTCTGTCTTGGCTAACATACCTGGGACCGATCTGTACAGAAATCGTAAAGATTACCTGCAGGTAAACATGACAGATTAAGTTAAATAAATTATGCTAAAAAGACTGAATGGATGGCTTCAGTCTACTATGAATATCCTCTCAGATAAGTGAACCAAAAGGAGTGAAAATCTTCAGGATACCCTCACCAATCTTCTTTGCCAACATTGAGTTCTTCAGGGACAAGCTTGTAGAAGCTGTATGTACAAC
This sequence comes from Melanotaenia boesemani, assembly GCF_017639745.1. Classification (NCBI taxonomy): domain Eukaryota; kingdom Metazoa; phylum Chordata; class Actinopteri; order Atheriniformes; family Melanotaeniidae; genus Melanotaenia; species Melanotaenia boesemani. The sequence goes on along the minus strand of NC_055704.1, from coordinate 11,729,677 downwards.
ACACTCTTTTTCATCTACTGCTGTAATTTGTTTTAGTGTTGAATAAAATAAAGATATGCCTGATACCAACACCATGTTCCAGGTTGGGTTTAACCCTATGAGGGTACTGCGGAAGAGGAACAAGGCCCTCAGGAAAATCAAGAAACTGTTGGAGAGAAGGGATCATGGCATTACAGAGGTGAGATCCCAAACAAACACAATCATTTTTCTAAGTTTATGCAGTGGCTCTTGCAAGAATCTGGAGGTGTTATATTTTTATCAGCATTTCCAACATTTGTCTGCACTTAGATGCCATTCTCATGAATGCCATGTCTCACAAACGAGAAAATCAGCAAATTTGGACCAAATGATGATGTCACAAAAAAAAAGTTTTTGCTTGTAAAGTCTTAAACTGTGCTCTACAAAATTATTCAACACCTATCAAAGAGGCTGAATATTGCTTGCAGCTCTGTGTTTGTTTAGATTCCTTTTCAGTATTCGCTACATACTTTCACTGGCCACTTTATTAGGTGCACCTTGCTAGTACAAGTGTGGACCCCCTTTCACCTTCAGAACTCCCTTAATCTTAATCTAAATGCATTGATCTGCAGTCATGTGATTGGCTGACTAGCTATTTGTGTTTACAAGCAACTGAACAGATGTACCTAATAAAGTTGCATTTAAGTGTAATTCTGAATAATCACATGATGCACTGACACCTAAATGGTTGGAGAATATTTACGACGATGAAGGTGTAATTCTAGTTTTTACCCCTGTCAAACAGAACGGCCTACAGGATTTGTTCCGCCCAAACGACGACCATCAAGTGAACTTGAAGGAGCTGGATCTTCCATTTCAGATAAACTGGAACGCTGAACTTCCTTTCAATATCAGCGTTCCCAGAGTGGACATCCACAGTTTGATCCTGGATTTCTCTGCTGTTTCGTTCCTGGACATTTCTGCTCTGAAGGGGCTCAGAACGGTAAAAAAAGTCTTTCAGTTCCATCCAGAGTGAGTGGGAATTGAAATATTACTGTTTTTCTAAAACTAAGCTGATAAAAAATAAACCAAGATTTTTTTTTATCTTTAGCTTTGTTCAAATCCATTTTGTAAAGATACCAAAGTGCATTAACAATGTTTTATAGTGTGCAGTAAAATGTTCCTGATGGCAGACATAAAATCATATTATGAAATTATTAAGGGTTAAATATTGTGTATTTATTGATCCCCAGGAGAGATTTTACAAGTTCCACTGCTCTTTATATTTCAAGTTAGCCCAATATTTACAATTTTTTTTCATTAAAATAACACAGAAGGTAATGCATGATGAATATAATCCAGTAAAACAATGCACATGAGTATAATACATTTTGCATGAAATTTTTTTACTTTTAGCCCCTAAATATATCCCACTAATGCATTTGCTTGAGAAATATCAGAAATTATATTTCGTCACAGTCATGTCATGTAGGTCAAATACCTGACTGCATTTTTTAAACCAAGTCACCTTCATTAATGAAGCACACTTAAATTGAGAGTAGTTAATCCAACGTGTTTTCTGTTCGGGGCATATAAAAGAAATACAATCAGAGGTATAAAAATAATATGAAAATGAGAAATAAAATAAAAGAGTAAAACAATATAAAATAAAAAGCTAAATAAAATAAAATATTTAATAAATTAAAACAAAACTAAATTCAAACTAATTAAGTGGAAAAGTGAAAAACAAAAAAACAAAGAAAAAAAAATCTAAATCAAATAAAAACAGTAAAACAAAATTAAATTGAAATAAATAAAATTCAATTGAAAATCAAATAAAACAAAAGAAAATTAAATATGTCACTAATCAGTCATTTTAAAACGTCTACAACTGGATGTAAACAAGAGCCACTTGTAAGGTCATCATGATGAAAAGCATGAAAAACTGCAACGTTCTTGTCATCTTACCCCGTAGTCAGTGTTTCATTTTACCCCACAGGCCCTCAAGGAGTTTATCCGAGTTAATGTGGAGGTTTACATAGTTTCTTGTGATGGTAAGCTCCTCAGGCATTTCTTTCTTTTTTTATTATTTTAAAGGCACATTCTCAGTCTATCCACATGTTAAAGGAGATGAACTGAGCCCCAAAGACAAGTCTTATAAACATCCTGCACATATAAACGTAAACACACATCCAGGTCTTTTTGTATCCACAGCTTACATCCTGGAGAAATTACATGGCTGCATGTTCTTTGACGATGAGATTCTGACCTCCATGTTTTTCCCAACCCTACACGATGCCATGCTGCATGTACTTGAGAATCATCAGAACAGCGGCGCGGGCTGGGTGGTAAGATCTCTTACACAGCAGATTTTGGTAGCTGACTTGCACTTTGGGATGGTCCTCCTGCTGACATGCTGGTTTACTAAAAGAGGATGAGCCATTTTTATTTTATTAGGAATTTTGTACTTATTAACTTACTCCTCAAGGTTGCATTTATGGTACAACTGAAGGTTACACCTCCAGATGTTCTTTTAATTTAAGATATAGGTCTTTAAAATTATCCTATGTCCTGACTTGACTTTCATAGTTATGCAACACAAACCTCTTTTAGATTTTTATCATAAGCAGTTAAAGTGTTTCATTGTATTATCTTGTTTTTACAAGTTTCTCTCTATTACAGTTAAAAGAATCCCAGCTGTAAAAAGACAACGGCATCCAGGAACATCCAATCATGAACAGCTTTTTTTCAATATATACAATTAAATAATTGTTGCCAGTGTGTAATGTTGTGGTTATTTTGTGTTAAATCCTGAAATGCTTTTCACATACGAGCCCATTCTTTCATTTGTTTTAGTCAATTTAGCATTTGTTCTCAAACCTTGTTACACTATGCTGCCATTTCCCCTGGTGTGCTTGTCACTCAGTGTAGTACTAACAGGTTTTGAAATGCTAAAATAGGGAGCTAAATTCAATAACTGGGAAAATTTAACTGACAAAAATACCATAAATGTAACACCAAACAAGTTATTGTGAATGTAACTGCCAGTTTTTTTATCTGATATTGTAAAGCAAGGAGACAAGCACAATTTACTATCCAATATTAGACATAACACAAGGGCAGTTTCCACTTTAGAACAGGCCCCAACAATCTGTGAAATATATTTAAGGTTAAGTGATGCTTTTTATTATCAAACATTCTTGTTCAAGTTAACTAAAAAGAAATTATATTTCTGGTTAAAGTGGTCAAAACATACAGAAATGTGTGCATTGTTTTATAAGATGTTGTAGGCATCAGACTTGCTTTATGGAATCAAATTAAGAATGATCACAAACACGGGAGTCTCCGTGTATTTCATCCGCTTACTTAGCACAACTACTTTGATAAAAATTTAAATTTTATTACAAACTTATTAACTCCTTGGAAAGATAGTCATATATGCTATTTTCATAAACAAAACATTTGTTAAATCAACTACTTCATAAAAAATGAGATCAAAATCTGCCATTAAAAATTTATTGAGAATTGTTAATGTCTTTCAGTGTACATGTGACATCAGCTGACATATATACACCAATATTTACCATAAACTATTAAAAAAAAAACAAAAGGGGACATTCCTGCTCTTCTCCAAGTCATCATGTTGAATGGGAACTTGAGCACAGTTAACTAAAATGTGCACCACATACATATTTGACTCGGGACAGTTTTATCAAAATCAAAGTCCTACATCCTGTAACCCTGAGGTTTACTATCACATTAGCCAGACAAGTAGTATGGAACAGAATGACACTGACTTTTTCCCATTCACCCAGTTGGCAGTTTACTGATAATAAGGCCGATAGCGGCCCTGATCTGGGTGGTGCGGCCCAGGCATCTGGCCCTGGGGGGGTGGACCTTGCATTCGTGGAGGTGGTGGACCTCTTGGAGCAGGCCACATCCCAGGACTGAGCCCTCCTGGCTGGTTAAAAGGTGGACTAAGGGTTCCCTGGTCTTCAGGGAACTGTTGCATGGAGTTAGGGTTATAGTGATGAGGTGGAGGGGCATTAACAGGGGGCCCGCTGTGCTGTGGTGGAGGTCCTGGGGGTGGGTGGCCAATATAAGGTGGCAACTGGCCCATGATATGCGCTGGTGGAGGAGTGATAGGTGGGGGAGCTGTAGACATTGGGGGAGGAGGGGCCTGGTTGTACACCATGTGTGGTGCTCCGGCGGCCTGGGAAGGATGCTGCATTGGGTGACTGATGGGAGGAGGTGGGGGAGGAGGAGGGCCAAAGTGCTGTTGTGGGGGCATCATGTGGTGAGTGTGTGCCACTACAGGTGGCTGGCCAGGATAGTCCCCCGGGTGGTGGTGAGGGGGCTGAACAGGGCCCGGTCCACCGGAGTGAGGCTCCCTTGAGGAGGAGTCATCTTGGATTGGCACGGTGATGAGATTACTGTGTTTACGAGTTGTTACCGTGGCGATGCGAAATGTCTCAGGACCCAGAGCAGAAGTGGGTGGTGGCCCTTCGTGTGGAGTCGGTGGTGGCGGCTGACTGTAGGGGTCATGACTGCTGTGCTGGAGCGGGTTGGGGAGATGAACGTGATTCTTTGCTAAGAGAGGCGGAGGCACGCGGAAGCGGTCCGAGACCTCAGGCGCAGGGGGAAGGTGCACAGGATCCTGACGGCCGGCAGAGGACTTGGCTGCCCTCATGTGGCGATGGTTCACGTGGGCCTGGAGGTCACGTTGGGACAGGTAGGTGCGCTTACACCCCGGCACGATACTGCACATGTAGAGAGAACCTCGCTGGCACTGCTCGATGCGCTGAACTGGATCCGTGCAGTTATAGAGAGTAAGCCTGCACACACAAAACCAAAAGCAAGTCGACTCAAACACAAATATTTCTCAGGGTAAGCTTTTTTTACACACAGACTATGTAATGTTCTTATTATGTATTTAAAAATAAAATAAAAAATAACTACCACCACACATCCAAATGTTAAAATTATCTCACCCTGGGCACATCTTCTCCCCTTTCTTCTCATGAAGCAAAGCACAGTCATAGCAGAAAACATGTTTGCAGGGAATCTAAAGAGTTAGAGGGCAAGAGTTAGGCACAAAAATCATTACCACAAGAAATCCTAAAAAGAAAATGCAAGAGAATACATACCATCCGTCCATACAGTTGAATAGGCAGACCACATTTGTCACAGAAATGAATTGGAACTTCATCCCTTTCGCCAATCAAGTTTAACTGTTGGATAAGTATTAAAAGGTTAGAATCACAAGTCACTACCTGACTTAAAAAAAAAAATTCCTGTCAATGTTTTTGGGTTTCATACCATCCATCATAAAACAGCAACGTCAGTAATAATATATATATTAAAAAAAAAAAAAAAAAAAATAGCAATAATGTTAAGGCTAAGTTCCTCAAGTTTCTCACAGGTAATGTACCTTATAGTCCCAAAACAGTGGCTGGGGAAATCTTCTCTGACTTGCAAATACATCACCAGCTTTGGTGCCACAATCAAACCGGTCCTCTTGCTTGAAGCTAAACTTATCTGTGAAATACAAGACAGACAATTCTTTAATAGGACTTGGAGAAAAGGTTAATGTAAATCACTGACTGATGATTGCTGATTAATCTGGAGTATTAATAAACTAAATAATTTATTCTTTAAAATAAAAATAAAAATATGATCAAGTGTGGTAGTGCTGTTACATGAGTGGTAAACTGAATTTCATTACATTGAATAAACCCCCAAAGAGCACAATAACATTGCAGAACAGAAAACTGCCGAAACTGCCAAGACAAAAATAGATCCAGCCTATGAATATGAGCTTAAAGAACTACTAAGTGACTAACACTGAAATTATTACTGATTCACATTGAATTATGACAACAAACAAACCAATCTGAAAGTTTAAATAAGACTATATTTTTAACAGTCTTACTCTTAAAACACACTGCAAATAGGCATGCTGTACTGTTGTTCTTACCATCTTCTCCAGGTTCATTTTTACAAGGTCTGCCAGTGGGTCTCTGAATGCGTGGCTGAGGTTTATTTCTTAAGGGCTGCTTAGATATGAGTTTGATGGGGATCCTTCTACGAACATCAAGGCCACCCAAACTCCCGGAGCCATCACTTCCTTGAAGATCATTGTCTGTTGACAAAAATTGTTGCATATAAACATACCTAACCTTGTGAAGTCAGGAAGGGATACCGTTGCAATATAAACACAAAAGGCACGGAAACATAATATCACTTGAATGAATATGAAAGAATTTAGTAAATGTTTGCCTGAAAATTATAATGATTAATGCATTTGGTTGCTTCATCTAATAAATTAGAATAACTTGAGTTTCTAATTAGTTATTAATTACAACCTCAGGTTGAAAGCTTCGCTCATTTTGCCAACATGAAAATCATTTGAACCTGACATTAGCAAATATACTGTAAAAATATAAAGCGAAAAGGCAACCTCCTAAGTCTGCATGAATTTTCTGAAGACAGGTTATGACATATTAACTCTTTCAATGTCTTAGCCAGAACAGTTAGCATGTGCTAATTTACTAGCTAGTCAAAGTGCACAAACTCAGTAGCAGCTAGCTTATCACGCACAACCAAGTAAAAGTGTATGTGATATAATATTACATATATCATTAAAAATAATTTAAACGTGAACGTTAACTTTTGGTGAATTAAAGTGGATTAGCATTAGTCCTTCGTTAGCAAATTTTTAGCTAACCTAAACCATGCTAGCTTTAATCGTTCTCTGGAAGGCATCGTAATGCTGCAGCAAAACGGTATTCTACGACCAAGATTTTCGCTAACTTAAAATGCTCCTTTAATGATAACTGTGTAGTGAAAAATATATAACATAAACAAACTTTGGTAGTATCGGCCCTACTTTACAATTCACTTACCGCTTTGGTCCATGATCCAACGAGTGAACACAATGCATTGTGGGATACAGAGAACAAGCGATGAGAGGAGGTGAAACCAGAGCGGAGAAAAAAAGGGGTATTTATTTATTTATTAATTAATTAATTTATTTATTTTATTCATTTATTTATTTATTTAATAACTGCACTTTTACTTAATTGTTTGCTTGCACGACTGTGTACCCACTAACCACATCCACCGGCCTATAATTTTATTCTTTATATAACCTGATAGTCCAAGGGAGACCTGGCCAAATCATCAGCCCTACAAAGCCATAATGTATATTCATCATGTGTAATGAAAAAAAAAACAAAGTAAAAAAACAAAACAAACAAAAAACAAACAAACAAACAAACAAACAAGCAAAACAAAAAAACAATGGTAATTCTCCGCTGTTGACTTTGTTCTGTTCTTATATATTATAGAGCAAAAGAGAGACAAAAAAACAGTCAAATTCCTTGTATGTATACACATTCTAGCCCAATGAGGTGCGATATGCCAAATGCTGTTATTTCTTGTAGAAACTATAGGAAGTGAACAGATGCCTCGCTTCAACTAGACGAGGGAGAAAAGTGATTTGGTTTCAGTGTAATTCTCCTTATGATTTTCATGCATATTATTTAGGGTTCTTTAAAAGGGTATACAATGTTCAAAATCTTGAAGCGTGTTTCTGTGCGTGGTACTTTTGGAGACGCAGGAATTGAGAAAACAATTATTATTCTGTGTGCAGGGATATAATTTTTCCACGAAACAACTTATAATAAAAAATTTTACTTCGTTTCTTGTGCCAAAGCAGAGATGGGCTGTTCAGTTATCCGCAAGTGAGAAGTTTTGCAAAACCTAGAGCACACCTGCAGGTCTAGAACACTACCGTTTGAACTCAGAGCACGTTCTCGTACATGTCTCTTGCGCGCTCTCGTTAACGTGTCGCCATTTTGATTCGAAAATTATGACTGAGTTTTTCCTGCCTTGCATGCTAAACTTAGCCCCTCGTTTGAATTACTTTGTGCGTGAGTACGACTTGTACCCTCTACATCTGAAATAACAAATATCTCCGTTAATGTCAAGTAGCCATTAACGAGAGGGAATTGTTTATTTGATTGTCTTCAAAGCCACATTTGACTAACGTTAGCTAAGTTGAGCTAGCTAGCAGTAGCCTGTGCTGTCGCAGACTGACCCCTTCTTCAAAACAAATCACTATTCGTTCACGGGCTAATGTATGTTAGCCAACACAGCTAGCTTGTAGTTAGCTGGGCAGCTAGTGACTTAGTAGCTGACTGCTTGACGACAAACTCCACTAAAAATCAAACAGGGAAGGAAGGAGTAGCGGCAGACTTTCAATCAAAGGTAAGTTTTCTCCTGGAAGATCGTCTGGAGTTGGAGCAACTCGCTTATGTTAACTGTTACTGCATCGACAAAGTTGAACACAAGTTGGACAGCTATTTAAGTTTGCTAACTCCGATCAACACACGTTAACTGTCAGTGGCTAATTAGCGTACATGCTAAGCAGCTGAAAGGAGGAACTAAAGTTAACGTTTGCCAAGTTATTTGCTAACTTGAAAAGTTAGTGCCTAAAACCCACCAGTCGACGTTTTTCAAGAGTTTTTTGTTGGTTAACCGGTTAGGTTAGCGTTAATGTTTGTTTTGCTCTCAAGATTACTCAGCGCTATTTAACGTAACGCAATCACTTAGTAATATTTAATTGTTAAATTCGATGTTATTGAAATAATCGCAATCAGTTTCCCTCTTTAATATAATCCACTTAATATTGCATAAATTTTACATTTTTTGTATGGTTTTGCTGCTAATACGGAAACGCTTAGTGTTGACTAGACGTTCGAAATTGGTTCACGCCAACAGTAACGAAGCGTTTGAACATAGACAGGAATTAAGTACACACGGTTGAGTTTAATTCATAGTTTTAAATGCGTTTATTGTTGTTTTTTAACTGGCGCAAAGTTGGTGTACATGGAGGTTTGTTGCGTTCTTTGTTGGTGTTGCCTAAGTTGAGTTGAAGTAAACAGTAATCTGAGCTCCTACATCAAGTCAGTTGATGTACATTTCATGCCAAGGCTATGGAAGTTCAATTTACATTAGTTTAACTACACATCAATGGGTCCATCGTTGTTAGATAAACTAATCAAAGTTTCAGTACATCATTAAAGGTAGATGCACACACATAGGTGTTTTTAAAGAACAAGCTGTATCTTTAGCTATAATATTAGCTGATCAAAGCATTTGATAATCAAAGATAATCATTTATGTGAACTGGGAAAAAACACCATTTGCCTTTTTATATGGAAGTAATCCAAAGCAAAGTAGAATTACTGGCCACAGTTCTACTTAAACATTAGATATAGTTCTGGTCATTTTATAACCTGTAAGCAACATCAGGAGTCGATTTGTCTTCTGAAGTATCATTTATTTGTATATGTCACTTAGTCTCCATAGCCTGCATTTACTGTGATTTGCTTTTTATGTAAATCGAGCAATTCAGAGTTCCTGTAAACATGCAGGTGGAATTCCCTTTCATTTCATTTCACAGCTTTTTAACTTGCCGAATTACACCCTGCTTTGACTCATGACATCTACATGCATATACTTTATGCACCATTGTTCCTCTTTTCATCGTCGGTTGTATGTGCCAGTCGAGTGTTTTTGTTGAGGTTGCCTCTGGTGGGTTCTATTTTGGATGTAAAGTCAAGCATTTGCTTTCCTGTTCGGTGTCCACAGGGAGTGCTCAGTGGGTTATTATTGCACTTGTGTACTCTGTAAATGTATGCCAGATGGACGCTGCTGCCCCTGCTGTTGCATGTGCAAAGGAAGGTTCCCCTTAAGGAAAATAGGAAAGAAAAAGAAGGAAGCTCTTTGGTTTCCTCCTTCAGTTTTACTTCCACGATCAACAGTTGTTAGCACGTTGCTTGGAGATGCAAGAGCTTTGATATAATCAGCAGATCTAATTGCTTTCTCTTACTGCTGGTGTGTTTTGTTTTTTAGATTACCTGCCACTGTAAATGCACGAGGAAAAACAAACAGAATAAAATTGCTTAGTCATAAAACATCAGACACTTGTCTTCCATTATTTTAGATAGTTTCCATCCATCGCTTTTGGAAAGTAACCATATAAAAGCCACCGTTGTGCTGCTGAGAGCAAAGAAAGTTGTACAAATCTTGTTAAAATGTAGAGTGATGTTAACATGCAGAGATGTGAATCCTTTAAATGTTGTAAACAACCAAAGCGGCCTGATCTTTCGACAGGTTATGTTTTAAAGCCTGCATGTTTTATGATACAGGGCCAGACTAGACTAATGCATTTGCTACTTCACTGACCTTAGTTCGGTCACAACCAGTATGGCATAACTTCTGAGGTGCATGCATTCAAACTATTTATCAACATTCATTATTTTGTGTGTATGCAAAATTCTACGTGAAATATTCTTAATAAACACCAAACCTTTTCTCTTGTGCAGGTTATGGTGAGCCTCTCCGCGTCTCATCTCCTAAAGAGGCCTGCGTTTTAAGAGGAGACCCATGCTGATAAATGCCAGGCCTCGCCACACTCTCTGTTGTCTGCACAAATACAAATGCCTGCCTGCCTGTGGGGGAGGTCTGATTAAAGATATCCACATTTCATCCACTGGTATGTGTGAGCACTTAACAGCAGAATTTCTGCCTCTTTGTAATGTGTACAGATGATGACTGCATTTATTTGCACCACAGATCAGCTGCCGTCCTTAATTTTAATGATGTAATTTTACTGGTATACACAGTCTGGTTATAAATCTGTTCTGTTTATTATTTCTATCATATTTCTGTTTAATTTATATACAGCAACCCTATCAAATTAAGTTTTTCTGTTATGATGATAAGAATTTGTGGCACATGTGTTGCTACCTCTTTGGAAACATCCTATGAAAAATTCAGCGCAGCCTGTGTAAAGTGCCCTGTATCGATGCAGCAGGTCAGAAAATGCGTATCAGTGAGGTTAATCCCTGAACGTAGCTGTTTCTGGGAACTTTGTCATTGGGATAAAAGGATGTTACTGATAGAGCTGTGTTAATCCTCTAGCTTACACACTTGTTTGTTTACATCAGTTTCTCTCCCTTGCTTCGCTCCCCACCTACGCTTCCACTCTCCCATTGTTTTTGGCTTCTGCTGGGTGCCTTTCATCCACTCTGTTTTCCTTTTCTCTTTTGCCTCCCTTCACACTCGCTTGTCCCACACCTCAGGGCTGTGTCCCCCATCCCAGCGGCCACCATGTTTTGGAAGTTCGACCTGCACACCACCTCCCACATTGACCAGCTGCTGGACAGGGAGGACGTGACGCTGAGAGAGCTGATGGAGGAGGACGACGTGCTGCAGGAGTGCAAGGCCCAAAACCGTCGACTGCTCCTCTTCCTTTCCCAGGACCACTGTATGCAAGAACTGGTCAGCCTCATTACCACAGAGCCGCCTGCTGACCTGGAGGAGAGGAGCCGCTTCAAGTGAGACCTGACACTGACACAGTGTGATGCTAGAGTCATTTCCCTTTTAGAAAAAAACAATGCTCACAGACTTATTCTCTTTCTCGTTGTCTTTTTCATCGTCCTCATCCCTGTTCTTCTTGTAAGGTTTCCCAATGTTGCTTGTGAGCTCCTTACCTCAGACGTGTCCATTATAAATGATAAGCTTGGTGGAGATGAGTCTCTGCTGGAGGTGCTCTACCACTTCCTGGAGCAGGACCCGCCCCTCAACCCCTTACTGGCCAGCTTTTTCAGCAAAACCATCGGCAATCTTATTGCCAGGAAAACTGAACAGGTAGAGCAAAAAATCTAAAGTTTATGCATCTAAATGATTCTGATTTATTTTAGTCTTTCTTACAAAATGTATTAAACATGATGTCTTTTTCTAGGTGATTACCTTCCTAAAGAAAAAAGAAGGCTTTATCAGTTTGGTGCTCAAACACATTGACGCCTCTGCCATGATGGACCTGCTGCTTCGCCTCATCAGTTGTGTGGAACCTGCCCCTCTGAGACAAGATGTTCTTCACGTAAGCTATCTAATATGTGTTCCCTCTTGTGGGTAAACGGTAACCATTACAAAGCACTAAAAAGTTTCTAAATGTTTTGTTTTTTATTCCAGTGGCTGAATGAAGAGAAGTTGGTACAGAGACTCACAGAGCTCATCCATACTGGCAAAGATGATGAGGTGAGTGTTAAGCTAGCTTCTGGTAAACTTTAAAGAATTCTTCTGTCAATGAAGTCTTGTATGATTCATTCCTTTATTTTTCAGAGACAATCAAATGCGTCCCAAACGCTTTGTGACATTATCCGCCTTAGTCGTGACCAGGCCAATCAGATGCAGGAGAATGTGGAGTCTGACCCACTATTGGCTGTACTAGAATCGTAAGTTTTGTTTAAGACCTGCTTGTTGAGATTGAGATTTTCAACAATGTCAATTCTTTTTTTTTTTTATTCCTGTGTTTTGTTTTGTTTTTTTTTTCAGGCAGGAGAGTGTAGCAGGGCTTCTCAAAAATATGTTTGAGGGGGAGAAGAGCGAGGCCTCCATCGTTAACGGAACTCAAGTGCTACTTACCTTATTGGAGACCAGAAGGTCTGGGTGAGTGTTTTTGCAGGGGAACCTGTTCACTTGCTTTTATAAGTCGTCTTTATGAAGAAGGTAGCAACTAAAACATCTGTTTGCTTGTGTCTGCTAGGTTGGAAGGGTTAATGGATCTGTATTCTCAGGGTTATGAAAGGTCTTACACTGTCAACAGCAGTATTTTAAATGCCATTGAGCCCCATTTAAAGGACTTCCAGCAGCTTCTTCTGGATCCCCCCAAGGTAACACCCTCTCTGCGATGAGGCAGAGCACACAGACACAGTGTTAACAGAATGACAGACTCTTCTTGTTCTAAATATTGTTGTTTTCTATCATATCTGCATGTTTATTATCATTGTTGTGTTAAAACAATGACTTTTGATGATACAAATTTATTCCCTCTACAGAAAAGTGCAATATTGACAACCGTTGGCGTTCTTGAGCAGCCACTGGGGAACGCCCGCCTTCATGTGGCCCGGCTGGTGGCCGCCCTGCTGCAGACCAGCGCTCCCAGTATCTGCCAGGAGCTCTGCAATCTTGCCACCATGGACCTACTACTGGTGGGCTGAACTCTTGACTCTCTACCCCTTTTAGCTCCTTGGTCTTTCCTGATGTGTTTGGGATGTCATTCATTTTCAGAAGTCATTTAAGAGACTGTTGTAGTCTGATTTAGCTTTTGTGTAACATCTTGTGAAGTTGCCTTAAAATTTCCACAAGGTTGGTCATGAGGCAAAGGGTTTTTATCTCACTGTATGACCAAAGGGCAGTGGGTGGGGCTTTGATGGAGCAGGGTCTTCATATCAGTGGATAGAGAGTTCAGAAGCTGCACTGTTTGGCCCGTGAACCTACATGGGCGCACCGCAGTGTTCATTTGCGGCTCAAACATTCCCTTAATGACATTTAAATTCAGCTGTTTTTTTTTTTTTTTTGTTTGTTTGTTTGTTTGTTTTTCTAATGTTTGTAGAAGTAAATCTCTGTATTATCTCTGCTTAACATTTACATGGAAAAATTAACGTAAAATCTCAACATATATGCTCTCTTTTTACATCCTGTGACTGACTTTGGCTTACATCTCTATTTGCGCAGGATCTGTTCTTCAAATACTCCTGGAATAACTTTTTACACTTCCAAGTGGAGCTGTGCGTGGCAGCTATCCTGAACCATCCATCTTCAGAGGAGCGGCCCAACCCAGGCCTGCAGAACCACGACGGAAAGCCTGCAGCGTCCAACTCTGAGGTGCAGGAGGAGGGAATGGAGACAGGCGGAACCAGTGACCCACAGACCTCTCTCCATAATACCCTGGTGGCACATGTAAGTGGCTTCTGCAGCTTCAAAATGCATGCATTTTTTTAAATTTTTTAATATGTCTGCAAGTTATTTTGTTTGTTTTGAACCTTCAGCTCTTCCAGAATTGTCGGCTGGTACAGAGGATCCTTGATGCTTGGGAGGAGAATGATAAAATACAGTGAGAATCTTTGTTGCTGTTGTTAATGCTTTTGTGCTGAAATGGGAGAATAATACGACTGCATCATGTGTGTGTTATTTCGATGGTAGAAAAAAACATTTCTAGATAGAAATTTTAGTATAGCTGAAGGTAGTCTTACTGTGTATCTGTGAATTTCAGGACTGAGGGAGGCACCAGGAGAGGCAACATGGGCCATCTGACCAGAATTGCCAACATGGTGGTCCAGAATCTGGAGAAAGGACCAGTCCAGGCCCAAATCGCTGACCTCATCAAAGGTGTTTATGTCTTGTCAAATGTTTGTTGTCAATTTCTGTTTTTATTGAAAAGTTAGTGAAGATTAAGATGTTTGGGGCCTGTTCTGCTGCAGAGCTGCCAGAAGACTGCAGAGGTCGCTGGGAGAGCTTTGTAGACGAGACCCTGAGAGAAACAAACAGAAGGAATACAGTCGAACTTGTAAGACCTCATTACCCCCCCAAAAAGTTTTAAATACAGAAGAATGAGTGAATCATGTTTGTTTTAATCTGTCAAATCAGCTGCCTTTTCTACTAAAAGTTTGAATTTTGGGATCTGAAAACAAGAACTGAGCAAACGTCTGCACTCTTTCCTGCAGGTGAGCACCCACAACATGCACTCATCCAGCGAAGACGACGACATGGAGAGCCCCTTCCCCAACGATCTGTCTCTTCAGCAGGTAAAATCACCTCAGTCACACAGTCTGACGTTAATCTAAACCATAAAGCTCCGTCTTTAACGCATGCCATCCTCTCAGGCTTTCTCAGACTACCAGATCCAACAGATGACCGCCAATTTTGTGGATCAGTTCGGCTTCAACGATGAGGAGTTCAGCGAGCACGATGAAAATATCAAGTCAGTCACGGCAGTTTCACAGCTCTACTTTTCAGAGTTGAGACATTTAGAGCTTTTTTTTTTTAATCTTTTGAATTGTGATCTTGTTGGATTAACGCTGTATGTTTCTATTTTTTTTTTTTTTCAGCGCCACATTTGACAGAATTGCCGAAATAAACTTCAATCTTGATGCTGATGATAATAGTGTAAGTTTGAAGCACTTTCTTTTTGTTTTGTTTTGCACTGTTGTCGCAGTATCTCTGATTTGATTAGTTTTTTTTCCTCCCACAGGCCAATGCAGCAGCTTTTGAAGCCTGCTGTAAAGAGAGGATACGCCAATTTGACGATGCTGAAGAAGAGGAGGACATTTGGGAGGAAAAAGAGATCAACTATGCAACACAAGCTAAATCCAGAACAAGGTGAACTTAACTTTTTACTCAGTTCTGCTTTTTTGTTTGTTTGTTCACACGCCACAGATATTGGTGGTTAAACTTTTTATGTTTTTATTATTATACTTTCAGGTTTGGGGTCTCTCAAACCTCAGAGGGAAGCTCCAGGAACAGCATGGAAAATGGAGGCAGGGAGCGGGATCGTGGGTCTGAATCTGATGAGGAAGAAGATTCTGAGCAGAACACATCAGACATGGGTAGAGTCAAGGATGGCAGATGTAAAACATGTGGAAATTCATCCTTAGATTTTTTTTTTTGGTCTTAGTTAAAAAGTCTTTTCTGTGTTTCGTCTCCAGGTCCCGGCTGGAAGGCGGATTTCAGGGATTCTGGAGGAACTGTTGCATCCCAAACCTCACCAGGGTGGGAGAATTCAGGTGGGAGTGAAGCTGAAAAGCAGGAAACGGGCTGGGCCAATTTCACCGAGTTCCAGCCTTTTACCGGGTGAGAAAAACAAACCTTTTTACAAAAATAAAAATTTCGACAAATCATACATATTTTTATTTATTTTTTTGCTAATCATGTTGTGCGTCCTTCTTGGTTTCCTACAGTACAGAGACTGATCCCAGGTGCAGCTCACCTGTAGACGGCACTGACGCAGATAAACAAGCCAAACAAAACCACGAGAAGACTGGTGAGTGCTCACCTGCACCTGCAGCTGAGACCAAACAAAGTAAACTTGTAAACAAGGATATGAAGTGTCATCTTTCCCGTCTGTGTGCATCAGCAGGAGTGAGTGCCTCGTCAGCGGGAGAAGGGAGGAAGGCTCCGCTTGTGGCCTCAGATAGCAGCTCTTCTGGGGGATCTGACAGCGAGGAGGACGACAAGAACGCCGCCGCCCCTCCCTCTGTAGCCGTCGCCTCGGAATCGCCCCCCAGCAACAAGACAGCTGACCTCAAAAGGTGAACAATGCTCAGCTGAAGAGCTGAACGAGATACATACTATAAACTTAAATTGTACAAATATGTTTGTTAAGACCTTTGAAAACCAGCTGACATGCTGAAACTATCAGATACCCAAACCCTCTGTTGACCAGTCCAGTCTACAGACTGACACAGAAAGCTGGTGTATGTGTGTGTGTGTGTGTGTGTGTGTGTATATATATATAAACATCTATATTTGAAACATAATCACCACATTGATGTAATTACAGTCTGGACTGGGATTTAAAATTACTGGATGCATTCAGTTTTGCCTCAAAGTAAAATACATCTGCTCCTCTAAAGAAACGTCGGCTGAAGCTGTAAAGAATAAAGCAAGTTTCTAGTGTGCAAGAGTTGGTCTGATGTAGAAAGATGCTGTTTATTTACCGCTTTAAGGTGGACTCATCTGAAGAATAAAAGGGGAGAACAACTTGGAGACAGTGGTTAAATGAAGATGTAGTAATGTTCTCTTGTCTTTATTCTTAGATCTTCCAGACATTTTCTGTGATTTCAGTCTGTTTTTGTATTTTACATTAAAAGAGCAAAAGAAGGCAAACTGGAGGACGCAGAAATCAGGACATCATCAAGTCATTAACACACATTAAAACTTAACACTAACTCAAAGCTGTTTTTATCGGTCTCCTGCAGTGAGGAGAATCCAGTTTCTCTGGAGAAACTGTCCCTGTCAGATCCTCCTCCAGCTTCCGAGCAGCCTGCTGAGGACTCGCCTGCAAACACACAGACCGATAGGAAGTAAGTATGGAAGATGATTCCACCACAGCCCATTTAATATTGCATTATTATTAGTTTGGTAATCAGATCACAAGGAGAAGCTTAAATTTAGATTTAGACTTTTCATGTCGTCACTTCAGTCGGCTTATAAAGATGCAAACAGCCGCATGACGAGGATGTTTAGAGTGACTTGAATGTGTCAATGTGTTCAAGACATTTTGAGTAGGGAACAAAGGAAAGAAGTGAAACATGGCATCTCTTTGTTGCTGTGGCTTTTCTTGCCTCCAGAGCTGGAGGAACAGGAAAAATGGGGCCTGTCATGACGGGGTGGTGGCTCGTTTCCTCTGGTAGCTTTTTATTTCACCTTCGTGCGTGACTGCGAGGAGGCTGAAAATAAGTTACATTTCTGACGTTGTCCGACTAGTTCTGAGAGTCTGAAGGAGGGAAACAGGAAACCAGAAAGAAGAAACTAGCTCAGTGTTTTCTGTGTGAACTCTGAAGTGATGCTGCTGCGTAAAGACGGTGATCTGGACCGCTTTTGTGTCCCAACAGAGAGGAAGCGCCACCAGCCCCGGAGGTGTCGGTCAACGGGCCGGTGTGAGGACGAGAAACACATCAGCAACGTTTCCACGGGCTGTCGGCCTCTTCCAGAGTGACCTCCCCCTCCCCCTCCCCCCCCTTCCTCCTTAATAACCTCACTGCAACTACGGTGTTTTTACCGAATCACTCTGCCATGTTATTGGACCCGGACACTGCCAATCGACACCAATAATGAGGCGGGGCAGAACTTTAATGAGAAAAAAAAAAAAAAGAGTAAAACCAACAGACAGGAAGGAGGTTAGAGGAATCATCTTCAAAGCCTTTTTTTTTCCCGATCTTTGCACATAATTACGTGCGATTTTAATGTAGCAGCGATCTATGAAAAAACAGAATCCGAGGGGTAACATCATCTGTTATTTTTTTATGTCCTGAAAGATTTTTTCTTCTTCTCCCCACTGTTAGGGATTTTACAAGGTCACCCCTGAATGGATAGCACAGGCTAACTTTTAACGATGCCTCAACAATAAATGCCTGTTTTTTGAGAACTTTTCTTTCTCTCCAAGCTTAAGAAGAAAAGCACTTATGCAGCCATTTTCTGTACATTATAGCACAATGTAAGTGTTCATCTCTGCTGGCTGTCTTATCTGTCCTCTCACCCAGATCAAGATCTCTACCCATCCGTTTTATTTTTGTTTTTGGTTGCTGTTGATAAAAAAAAACATACCTTGTTGCTGTACATCACCAGGTTTGAATGTTTTGAAGTGCTTAAGGAGGGTCTGTCGAAAATGATGAGGAGGAGGAGGAGGAGGGGACGGGTCAAACAGAGCTCTAATAGTATTACTGTCTTGCTCATGTGCAATAATGTCAATTAACCATTTTATTTAAAAATAAGAAAATTCAATATTTTTCTTGAAAAAAAATATTTGGAGACATTTGGTGTAGTTTTGGCAAACAAATTCGGACATGATCTCAAGCCGAGGTTTATGATTTTTAATTTTTTTTGTTTTTAGTGCATGTATAACCAGTTCTGTTGACCTAGCTAGTGAGCTAAGACCTTCTGATTGTAATGACCTTTTAAGTTCTTATTGTTATCCCCCTTAAATCAACCAAACATTATCTACCTATATACAAATATTATCTACATTTAAAAGTAATTTTACAAGAAATTTTGAGATTACTATTGTCTGTTCCTTTTTTCTTTCTCTCCAACAAGCACTTGCAGAGCATGGGTGGTATCTGGTAAGAGTGACGCTGTATGTTGTCTTTTATTTTTATTTTTTCCGTCGAAGCAGCAGGATTGGAAGGAGTGCTGGTCTGGGTTCTGCAGAGCTCCAGGTCTCTTTGGTGTATTTACTTAAATCATTTGACAGCGATCAGGTTCTACGATCATTGTTAAAGGAAAAAAAAAACAAACAAAAAAACAAAAAACACTGAAATTAAAAGTGTCTGGTTTACCACATTAATACCAAACAATTTCCTTTTGCTGGTCTGATTGTCTTTTTGCCAGCTGATCAGGGCTGTGGGATGGTCAACACAAGGAGCTCTGCTGTGTCACACGTCACTGTAAGCTTTATTCTTAACCTAGCACCGAAATGATAGAAATTTGTTTGGGTGATTATTTCTCCCCTTTAATAAAACCAACAGGTGTTTTATTATACATCATTGGAAAGCCTGATAAGTCACCTTTACAAGGTATAACTTGTAAGGATCGCTCATTTGTTGAATGAGCAACGCAGCTAAACATGTAGGTAGCACCCCTCAGGAGTCAGTGGACCTAACTCTGTCTGCCATGATATTCCCCAAGAGAGCCAGGATCATCAGAGTATCTCCAGAATTTGGGAGTGGAGAGGCTGCGAATCTAGACCTCAACCAAGTTAGGATTTAGCAATGCGGCTGCGTCTAGAGTTCCACCAAGCAAGTCGGGGCAAGAATAAATACCAACATGAGAATATTCTAGAGGCACATCTGTTGGCGCGCTACCCACATGTTTAGCTTCACCTCGTTCCAGAGCTTTTCAATACAACACCAGTTGGTGTTATTAAAAAGAGAGCTAATCAAACAAATTTAACTTGGAGCTGCTGTGTGTTGGCTACAGTTGCTTTTGTGTTGCTGCTCTGCAGGACGTCAGTGCAATAACATGAAATGAGCAAATCTCTCAACTTGCATGTAAGCATTTCTGCAGTTTTCTTGAATGCAGCACCTCAAGCTGTTGTACATATGCAAAAATATACTTGGTTAAATGGGTTATCTGCAAGGTTGAGCTTCGTTTTAGAAGGATTTGAAAGCTCTGTGATACTTTGGTGGCTACATGCAAGAGATCCAAGTTAATGAAATTTTTCTGAATTTATCTAATTTAACAAAAACCAGCAGGAAATGACATGAACATTTAAACCCACAGTATTTATTTGGATTCTAAAAACTAAACTGACATGATTGACAATAGAACCCGGCTCAGGAGGTCATTTCTAAAAAAATAAAAATAAATAAAAAGGGATTATGACAAGTTTTAGTAGAGTGACCACGGAGATGTGTAAACCAGAATGAGCTCTGTGGTCGGCAGAGTGTAGATCCTAGTCGGGTCTTCCCACCGGTGGGTTCTGACTGCTGTCGCTTTGGTCAAGCTGTTAACTGGAAGAACGTATGACGTCACCGTGTGCGTTTCAGTCAGCTGACCAACAAAGCAACAACTCTGACATCACAGGAAGCTACAGATGCTTCGTTTTTCACGTCACTCAACTCATTAATAAAATAACATCCAACTGAGAACTTTAAATGCTTGATTTGTAAATAAATATGAGGATTAGCAAATGTTTGAGTATTTTAAATTATCACATTAAAATGTACATGGATTAAAAATAAAACTAGATTCCCATTCAGCTTTGCTGCAGGAATAAGTAGATTTCATGTTTGAAGACATTTTATGGACAAAAATAATCCCTTACTACATTCAGCTGCAAATTTTAAATTTACGACCACAAATGGCGCCGATGCCTTCACCTTTCTTTTTTGTTATCGATGTTTACTTCAAACGGAGGCATAAGTGCGTTTACCCAACACCACACCAGTCAGCAGAACCCAGCAATGGGAAGACTTCACATCGGACATTTATTTTGGGACTTGAAATCTACAACTAGAACATCCCACCGCTGTGGATGAGCAACACAGTTTAAAAAAAAAAAAAATCCAATCAACCTTTAAAAAGCAGCCCACTAACACACTAGTTCCACTCTTAAAACAGCTCATGTAAAGTAAGGACAACTTTGTTTACAAAAAGAAAATAAAGGGTTGTACAGTTTCCAAAAATAACACAAAAAGCATTAGTCACATTAATACAGAAATAAACAAATGGCACATTGAATTCCTAATTTAAAAAATAAAGTGGTGCTTGAGGAACTCTTTACTGAGGAGACAAGTTAAATAAATTACTACCATAAACGTTACATACAAATCTGGAGTAGTATATACAAAGGAAGTTATAAGACACAAAAAAAATCTACAATTTCAACGTTTTATGTTCAGACAGCAGTAGAACTGTATTTTTACAAAGCAGGCTGTGTGTTAACAGAGTGGTTTTTGTGTGTGGAGGGGCCATCTTCGAAACATTCCCAGTAAAATTCATAATTTCTCTATAGCTAGCAGATATAAGCGCCAATGATGCAGCTAAAACAGTTTGTAGATATGCGACCAGAGCTCTCGAGACATGTGGGTTGCTTTCCAAAGAGCAGAATTACAGTAGCTTTCATTTTTAGTTTTAACTTGTGGATTTGTGGCCATGTAAAGAGAATACCCCCCTCCCCCCCAAGGAAAACTAGTTAGATTGTTTAATTCAGTTTCATTTTAGCTGAAAATGTGTGGACAGTCTGTTTTTAGAAGTCAGGATTTGTGAGTGCAAATCTAGCTGGGCCCAATGTTGTAGCAGGCACAGTGAAAAGAACGCTACGCAGGTAAATAAAAATATATTTCTATATATATATATACCATCATTTTCCTTTAACAGACATCCTGCAACAGTCTGATCCATCACTAAATACTGTCTGACATGTCATTGCTCATTAACATCCCAACCTGTCAGACCTCCATCTATAGACTTGTTTAAAGGATGTTACAAAAAAAAAATCCCTCCTTTCTCCTTCAGCATCCCTTAAAAAAATCTGCATGGTAATAGTGGTTGACTAAAAGCACAAGGGTGAAAAGCAAATCTGATCTTAAGTGAGGGAAGTTTTTTTTTTTCTCTACTTTGTAAACACAATCAGTGAAAAGTTCACCGACACTCAATACCTGATGGACGACTTCTTTTTTTTTTACTTTTTTTTTTTTTTGGCTCTCCTGGTTTGATCCTTGAGACCAATTCATGGCTTTCACAGTGCGTCGTTTACCTGTGGAGAACAGCTAAATGAGGGTTGTCCTTTTTTTTCTCTCTTTCTGGTACAAACTTTAGATTGTAGAAAAAGAATAAAAACTTCAAAAGAAAAGGAAATCCTTCATGAACCGTTGACGTGCCACCCTCCACAACGACATGCTCATCTTCCATTTGATATACTGTAAATGAGCGATATCAGGCAGTGAAAGCAGAGGCCTCTGAGGATTAGAAGAAGAGTGTTTAGCCAGTCAGTGTTTGTTTCCCAGGGCGGTTTTGGTCCATCTACCCACTGGTTAGGCCTTTTAGTTCCAGTCTAATGAGTCCAGGCTGACTGCAGCTCCTCCGTCATTCCTCCCCAAAGTGTTTTTTAAAGGGTGAGTGGGGTTAGTAAGATAAAGGGAGCAGGTGGTGTTTTGCAGGTGGGGGGTCTGGAAGGATCTTCATGCTGGTCCAAGCTGCAGGAACGCCTCAGAAATGTAACACCGTGCTTGAATATGCATTGGATTGGTGCATACAGACACATAGTGGTCAGACTGTTGGGGAGGTGAGAGGCTGCAGCTACAACAGGAAGTGGTTCTTCTTTTTTTTTTTTTCTTTTTCATTTTTTATATAACAAACAAAAAAAAACATTGTGATGTAAGATTATTAGTTCAACACTAGCAAACAGAGCAGAGCTTAAGTGGTGAAAGGCCCCTTCCTGTCCTTTGTTCATCACTGCCCGTTCCTTCCTCCTCCTCGTCCTCTACGCGTCCGACAGGCAGCTCTGGACGCTGTCCATCCACAGCTGAGCGTTCAGACTGTCCTGGGCACAGAAGTTGTACACTCGTTTGGTTGTCTTGAGCTGAAAGTTTAAAAGGAAAAACTGGAGTTAAAGCTAGAAAAGATATTAATCATAAGCAGTCAAAACATCAAACATGAAACTTCTCTGATTAACTTTTGCTTTGGTAAACTCTGACCAATCAGAGTACTGCATGAGTGTTGTCAAGCTCACATCAAAGAAGGCTTTCTCTTCTACATTTTTCGGTGCTCCCATGGTGGGCGTTCCCACCATGACGGACTCCACGTCGGCCAGTTCGATCACCCCTTTGCACTCCTTGTCCTGTCTGGTCTCGTAGTATCTCAGCTGGAGAGGGGGCGCGTTGTTAGAGATGCAAGTCTGTGATATTTTTCTATAAAAACAAAAGTCCTTCTCACCTGATGCTTGGTCTTATCCAGCACAAACCACCGCGCTTTCCATGGTTTCAACAATGCCCCCTTCTTGTACAGAATGCCTTCAAAACTCCTGGAGGGAAGCAAAAATTTAGATATTTCTCAAACGTTGCACTAGCTTTAAAGTTAGTTACGAATTCCTACAAAATCAAACCTGTTTTCGCTCTCGGTGCTCTGAAACTGGCTGTAGAGCGTGCTGGTGCTCGGCCGACCAGCCACCGGCGTGGAGGTGGCGCTGGCCTCGCAGTCCAGACCCAGGTTGATGGAAGATCTGACGCCGCTCTCCTGCAGGTAGACGCCCTGAGAGCGCCGCTGGTGGCTCAGGTTAGACGACATGAGAAGGGAGCTGGAGAACGACGGCTGCAGTGGAAGAACAGATAGAAGCCCAGGAACGTTACCAAAAATAGAAACAGGACTCTTCTTTTGTGAGGAAAAACCAAACCGTTGTCCCACCTTGCTTTCCAGTTTGGTCTCAGTTCTCTGCGTGGATTTGATCTTGTCCCACGTGTCCTTCCACTTCTCCGACGTCTGTCCGAGCTCGGCCTCCAGACTCTGCAGGTCTTGCAGCAGCTTGGTGATGGCGTCGGGGACCACCTTACTCAGGCTGTCATAACACGGCCACACGATGTGGCGTTGAGATTTTGGGCCGCCTGTGTCGGGTTTCTCTGCCGTCTCCTCCGCCGAGTTCTCCGGCCGGCCCCTCAGTTCCCAGTCATACGATGGCCCTTCAGATAGCGTCTCCTCCATGTAGAAGTCCCACACCTTCAGGTTGGAGATGAAAGTGTACGGCCGCAACACCTGGAACACAACAACCGCTTAAATCTGTCGCTGCAGTCGGCTCGTCTCCATCATTTCAACCTCTTCACTGCTCTCACCTCCTCATCCTCTGGAGAGTACATGTAATTGTAGAAAATGGGTGTTTTCTTGTTGAGTCTGTCGATGTAGTCCCACACAGACTTGCACACCTGAGGACTTTTCCTCTCTCCTTTCTCCTCATACAGCACACCTGCGGTCAGAGACAGATCAGTAACTCAGATCTGCGGCCTCATCTTTTGAATGAACTCACAGTGAAGCTGCAGCTTACCCAGCTCGATGCGTTCGTAGTCCGAGTCGAGCAGGAAGGTGCGGAAGCGGTTGGACACGTAGTGGTAGGCCAGGAACTTCAGGTAGTACTGGCTGAACTCAAACTCCATGGGGAACTGGAGGTGAATCTGAGTGTGCAGGGACAGATGGACACATACATGTACTTTTTTTTCTAGCATGTTCTTTTCCTCTTTTCTGAAACACAGTCATAATATTTCATTACCGATGTTAAACAGCAGAATATTTAGCAGCGTCTCAGACAGCTGGGCCACAATCAGATCTATCTACATAACGGAATAGGAAATAATGTCTGAGTTAACACAATAAGCATCGAAGATATCGGAAGAGGAGGGGAAACAGAGGCCTGCTGACTTTCCTGCTCACAAAGTTTCACTGATTTTAAAGGTGAATTCACACAAGCTGACAAAGACTGGAAGCTCTGGTGTGGCTTCTTCTTTAAAGCCAATAAGTTAAGATTTATGTGTCTTTTTATCTAGACGGCCCACAAGATTTACGAGATGATAAAATGTGATCAAATTCCTACAATCAATACAAGTTTTACTCCATCTTTAACTGCAAAGATGAGTGTCGCCATCTGCTAATGCTAAAATATCTTAGTTACAACTGTAGCAAAGCATAAACTGTCTACTTCTTGGCATCAAAAGCAAACAATGGAGAAGGAGTTTTACCAGTAGCAGAAAAACTGTCCAGTTTAGGGATGCAGAACTGATTTCAGCCACATGGCTTTAAAACCAAAATGTACTCATAGTGCTACTGTGTTTGGATTTAGAGCTAAATCCACAATGTTACTGTGAACAGATGCTCACAAAAATGTGAGTGGTTAAATGTAAGAAGTGCTTGAATACAAACAGGTGGTGGCAGTAAATCTCCACGAATGCCGCCCAGGGTATAGCCCGGGGTTTGAAAGTGGGCTGAGTGGGATTCGGGAGATTATAGGGGGAGGTGCTGGGGTGTGAGGTAGGGATGCTTGTGTGTTGTGTGTGTGTCTATGCTTTGGATGATGTTTGTGTGGGTATGTTTGTGTGTGTGCGTGCGTATGCATGTGCTAGGATGAGTGGGAGTGTGTAGAATCATAGGTGAGTAGGTGGGGTGGGGAGG
Source organism: Melanotaenia boesemani (assembly GCF_017639745.1). NCBI lineage: Eukaryota > Metazoa > Chordata > Actinopteri > Atheriniformes > Melanotaeniidae > Melanotaenia > Melanotaenia boesemani. The sequence continues at coordinate 11,704,492 of NC_055704.1, read as the reverse complement.
GATGACATGACCCTGTGAGGGGGCCTGGGGGTGGTGCGCCGTGGATCTGGGCTCTCCCGCTATTCTCCTTCCGCTCCTCTCCCTCCCCCTTGGGTGTCTGGTGGTTGGGTGTCTTCTGGGGTCGGTGGTGGCTTCGTTGGCTGCAGTTGCTGCGTGGCCTGGTCGTTGGGGGCGGCTGCCTCTGGCCTGTCTTGCCCTGGGGGGCCTCCTGGGGAACGGAGGTGCCTAGTGCTGCTGGCAGCTCACCATCCGGAGGGAGCTTCTCTTCCCTTCGGACTTACATCCCTGGACCCCTCTTCTTCCCCGCTCTATCTCTCTTTGCGTGTGCGTCATGCGGGGTGTAGCCGGGGGGGCCACCCAAGTGGCTTCCTTAGCTGGGGGGGGGGGGGGTCATGTGGTGCATGGAGGGCGGGACTACTAACATGACCTTGCTCCCAGCACAATATGGTCACTGCCCCCCAGTTTTACTTGCAAAAAACATACTCACTACAAACAGTCATGAGCGGGGAGGAGGAGGAAGACAATGGGGACACCTCACACCCCTCTTCCCAGGGGCGCTGCCGGGGTCGGGTAGGGGAGGTTGTTGCCCTTGGGGCCGGAAACCGGGGCGGATGTGCTGATGAGGGGCTGCTGATCTTGGGGGATGCCCGGTCGGCCGCATCTGGGTGGGAGGTGATGTGGGGGCGGCGGTGAGGGCCAAATCTGGGGCTCGCTATTCTCTGGTCCACCGGGGATGTCTCCCACAGGGCATGGTGGGAGGGAGGGGGGGCTGGGGAGTGAGAGTGGGAGGATTGTATGCTGTGTTAGTGTTTATATTGTGTGGGTGGGGGTGAGGAGGCATGTCTGTGTTAGGATGAGCGGGAGTGTGCAAGGATATAGGTGTGTGCATGTGTTTTTGTGTGTGTTTGGGGCGGGGTTAAGTGCACTTGTGGGGGGGCCCTGGGCAGGCCTGGGGGTAGTGTGCCGTGGGTCTGGGCTCTGCCGCTGTCCCCATCCTCTCATTCCCCGTTAGGCATGTGGGGGGGTGGGTACCTTCTGGGGTCGGTGGCGGCTCACTGGCTGCGGTCCCTGTATAACCCGGTCGTGGGGGGCGGCCTCTCCTGGGCTGTCCTGCCCTGGGGGACCTCCCGGGGAGCGGGGGTGCCTAATGCCACTAGAGGCTCAACATCCAGAGGGAAGCAAACTTCCCTCTGGACTTACATCCCCGGACCCCTCTTATTTCCCACTTTCTGTTTCATACACACACACACGTAGGGAGTTGGGAGGTGTGCACGCCATGCGGGGTGGAGTGGAGGGGGTCATTCTCCTTGGATGCACCCCATGGCGACTCACCTCTCAGTTTTAATTGCACCTAGACACCAAAACACAAGAAACAACACACAAACAACACCTGGGGGGCATGTCATGCGGTGCATGACGGGTGGTGCCACTTAGGTGGGCCACTTATTGCTTGGGGCTCGCTGTCCTCTGGTCCGCCTGGGGTGTCCCCCACGGGGCATGGTGGGTGGGTTATGTTTGACGTGACTGTGATGGTGAGTGTTTATGGGTACGGTACAAGGGAGGGTGTGCGTGTGGGGTTATATGGGGTGCAGATTGGAGTAGGTGAGGGGTGGGGGGAGAGGGGTCGATGGCGCCCTGGTTCCCGGGGTGTGCGGCTGGAACATCGGGGTGTGTGCTGGCCTACGTCAGGTGGTTGTCTGGGGGGGCCTGGTCCTCCTAGGCATAGTGCAGGCCCTCTGCCTTTGAGGGGTGGGGCGGCCGCGACTGGGCTCCTGGGCCCTTCGCTTGGGCTGCCCTGGGCGGCTGCTGATCTTGGCCCACTGGGACCTGTGTCCCAAGACCGTGGGGGGCTCTTGCTGGGGCTCTCCTCTGGCGCCCTTCGGGTGGGGTAGCTTGGGTTAGTGTTCCGGGGCTGCTGCTGAGTGCCCAGGTCTCTGGGCTGCCCTGGTCTGCCTCTGACCTCCGTAGAGGTGTGGTCGCATTTGCACGATCTCACTCACCACTCTTCATCACTGATTACTCCTTATTCCTCATGCTCTGCATGCTGACACGGTCACCGAGTTGTCCATTGGGTTTATATACTAAGAGATAATTCTTCTTTTTATTTTTCCTGTGAGTTAGTATCTGGTCGCTGTTATGGTACTTTCATGATATGTCTTTTTGATTTGGTTATTATTTAAAAACTCTTAATGACTAGCAGCTCTGTTTTTTTTTTTGTGTGTGTGTGTTTTTTTTTTGTTTTTTGTAAAAGTTGTAGGAAATTTTCTGGTGTGTTCATGTACAGGTGTAACAGTTTGTTGTCTGGTGATGGTGTGGATTGAAGGGTCGTTTCCTTCTATCTGTGATGTTTTTGTGTCCTCTCTTCTTTCCCTTTTGCATCTTTTTGCTATTTTCCATCTTTTTCTGTCCCCTCTGGTCAGGTCCAGCAAGATTGCATAGATTCCGTGATTCAAAGTCAATAAATAAATAAATGAATCAGATTATCAAGAGGAGCCTTACCCATAGGCTCCCCCTTGGCAGAGCAAATTTGTTCAGCACGATACAGTAACCAGATTATCATTTTGCTTGCTATGATGCTGGACAGGACAGGTTAAAAAAAAAAAAAAAGTAAATCTCCACGAATGAATCAAGAGGTTAAAGCAAAAAGATATTCTGAGCCTGAGGTTTTAATTTGGCAAAAAAAATAAACCTTTTTCCAGAATTCTCTACTTTAACACAAAATATATTCAAAATTTATTTCCCTGTTTGAAATTACAGATCACTCTGTGTCATAGCAACCTACCTGACCTATTAGCACTTGTCAGACTACAGATTAGCAAAGCAGTTTAAAACAGCAATACCAAGAAAGGCCAGTAGGTGGCTGTACTATGCAACTCCAGATGCAATAATCTTAAACAGGACCTGGTCTAACGGGGTCTAGATGCTGAACAATATTAGCATTTTTATAAATAGAATAAAGGTTTTAAAAATTTGAAGCTGTGTGTTAATAAGTCTAAATCCAAGTAATAAAGTCCAGATTTGAACATCCTAGTCTTGTAGTTTTTCAGCAGGACCTGGTCTAATTTAGTCAAGGTCAGAGTGGAATTACTCAAATTCCATTTTAGTGACGAAAGGCTGCCATTTGTACCCACTTTTTCCATCCGTGCTCAGTACCTGTGTTTTCTTTAATATAATATTAATCTTGTTATTATCCGTTACTGTTTTTAGACTAAACAAGTCTGAAACAGTGACACTAAAGCAGAAAAATTCTGACATTATTACCAGTTAATTTGCAAGTAAATCCTTCACCACATCTTCTGAAAAAAAAAATCACTGTTCACATTGCCGATAAACATCGGCTATGCTTTGGTTTCGGGTTTTTCATAATATAAAATGAACAGAATTTCCTGTCTGAGGATCTCCTCTCACGCAGAGATGCGGACCTACCTGGTGTACACAGTCCAGGAACTGCAGGAAGACGGGGGTGAAGCCGCTGCTCTGGCTGCCCAGCGTCTGAGCGCCGCGATGGCTGAACCTGTGACCGAATGACAGCCACTCCTTCTCCACCAGCAGCCGGAAACCATCAAAAGTTCTGTAGTAGGGATCAGACAGCAGCTGCACCAAGGACACCACCTGCAATCGTAAACGAGCACCACATAAACTCCACCAGAATAGGTGACGCCTGCAAATCTTCAGTGAAAGACGTGGTTTCTGTCTCTGGGTCTGACCTGTGTAGTGACGTCCCAGCCGTCTTCTAAGCTGACCATGACTGATGAGCCGGTGTCCAGAAGCTCCACTACAAGGACAGACACCTGCAGCACCCTGTGCAGCTGGACGCACATGTGGACCGAGTCAGAGTCACCGTGGATAACAGCTGACTGAACAAATATGAGCGATGCTGGGAAGCTAAACTCACCAGGGCCATCCACTCCGACTCTTCTAGGCAGCGCAGGAAGCTCATGTTGGGGTCAGATGTCGGGGAACTCGGCACGCATGCCTTCATCAGCTTCTTGAAGCTGTTCTTCACCTGCCGCACGTCACAAACCTCGATGGGAACCACCTCCCAGTGCTGGAAGGAGTCTTGCTTTCCTCCCTGGACACACCACAACTGTCCTATCAGCTTATTACAAAGCAGATCCACTTATTTCCTGATTTAGTTTATATTACTGTGTGGTTTTCTTTATCCTTTTAATTAGTGCTAATCAGAGCTAAGGTGATGTAGATGGCCTGTTTAAGCTGCACAGATACAAAACATCCTCAGGTTGGTCTGATAACGGATAAAACTTCTAGTGTGGGTCACCTTAAGTTGGGCTTTATCCCCAATGATATAGAGGTAAGCTCTCTGCTGGCGGAGGAACAGCGCTTCGCTAGGTCCTCCATTGGGCTGTGGAGACTCTTTCCCAGCCAGACGTGTCCCCACATCTGGATTGTAGGCACTTAGACGCCCGCTGCCCCGGATACTGCCCCATTTCCCTGCAATGTGCACGCACAAACACACACAAAGCACACACTTAATGAATTGTGACGTGAAAACTTAATCATACAACCTCACGATGAAGTCCTTTTGGCTTGTTTAGAGTTGTTAAGCTGGAACCAGGACTCTTATTCACATCCATGCTGGTAAAGAAGGCAGAAATGACTGAAACTACTCAGTCCACTTTGCTACATCTATCTGAGAAACAGCTAGATTATGATTATTGTTGTTGACAATCAAAAGAGGGAAGAATCAAACAAAAAAAACCCACAAACAGGACGTCAGACAGCACGGCTGCAGCGGCAGCATGCACGCAACGATGAACACACACAGCAACAACACAACATTAGTCCGCAGAGACAGTACAAATCCAAGGATGATTGCGAACACAATTGCAGAAATCTGATTGGTTAGAAGGAGTGAAGAAAGAGGTGTAGGGGGCGTGGCCTACTGTACCTCTGGGAGGGTTCTTGGCTTTGCCAGACACTTTGGGCTGAGAGAGGGAGATGACTTTCGCCCTTTGACCAACAGCTGAGGTCAAACGACAGAGACGGCCAGTTAACCAACAACGCTACACACCGGAGGATGGTTTCACTCGCTGACTCACACACACAAACTCATCCAAAACATGAGCTACAAAGGATGGATTCACTGGTTCGTCATCCTCCCTGTCCAGTCCAGCTTCAGTAACAAGATTTAAGACTGTGGAAAGGAGACACACAACAGCATCTCACCTCCTCTGCTGAAGGTACCAGGAACGTCCTCCTTGGCGCCCATCACCTGCTTCATCAGAGCTCCAATCTTGGGGTTTCTCATTTTATCTGAAGAGTCTGTGGACAAAAAGAAATGATCAGCTGTGTGACAGTAGAAACCCAGAGATCAGCAAGGTTCCTCTCACAGAAAGGGAGTGTGTCCACCCACCGGAGGTGTTCATGTGTGTGGATGTGAAGCCGCTCAGTGTGTTTCTGCCACTGTTCTCGCTGTATGATGGCATGGAGCTGATTATGGCATGCAGGTATTTTTCCTGCTCCAGGCTGGAGGAGTCTGCCTGCGAAGGAACTGCAGAGAGAGGGAAAGAGCTTGAACCAAACCTCATGTTTCAGCTAATAAGCACATCAATCTTCTACGCTTCAGTGGTGTGACAGCAGAAAATGTTGACTTTCGCCTTGTTTTTCAAACTAAGAAAAAGCCCAACATGTATGTCATATTTAAAGAAAATATATGAACATTTCCCCCGTTTAACCCTTAAAACACCAAGACATTGTTTTGGCTATTTTTCCCCTTAGCTGCCTCAGCCTCAGGTTGTCAGACTACAGGGCTAAAATGATGTAATTTATCTATAGATAGATATATCCCAATTCAGCCCAGTGTTACACTACACTTCATGAGAAACTGTTGATAATAACAGTAACAGTTTTAAGGGTTAAAGACACCCATTTTTATTTTACCTGCAGTAGGTGCGTTGGGGGACTTGAAGAAGCCCACCACCCCCTTGGCATGAAGGCCAGCTGAGCGTAGCAGCACGGCTTTGGTCCGTGAATTCCTCCAACAAACTACTGGGATGCGATTCTGTCGGTAGCAGCGGGAGATTCTCTGGATGGTCGAGTCTGGGATGCTCTGGGGGACGATCAGCAGGCCGGGGTAGCTGGAAAACCCACATACAGTTTTCATAAATCCACCTGACTCCTCTGTCCTGTTACATCTGTGTGGAGTCCTCTGATGGTTCCCTACCTCCTGCAGACGGTGTACATGCGGTTAACAGTGGAAATCCTAAAAGGCTCGTTCTTTGATCGTGTCAGGCTGTTACTGAGCGTGCCCAGACCCAGACGCTGGTAGTCCCGGCAGCAGGCGCGCTCCACAACGTTGCTCATGGTTTGTCTGTCTGAAGAGCGGATGGTGGAGGAGAGGGTGAGGGAGCTCTGGTCCACTTCCTCCGAGACTGTAGAGACACAGAGAATCTGCATTTTAGAACAGTTTGCTTAATTCTCACGGAAAACAAATTTTACTGAAGTTTGAATTACAGAGAACATAAAGTATTAAAAGAAGATCAAAAGAAACCAAGGAGTCAGTTACAATTCCATCATAATACCTGAGATTTCGTCTTCATCTAACTCTGACTGGAAGCTGCCCCTGTTTTCCCAAGTGGGAGGAGAATACTTCTTCCTGGTCACATACTGCCGGCCGATGGTCCTCTTGGCACTCTTCACCAGGTTTTTGGAAAGTGTCCTTAAATAAAAAACAGTTTAGATTAGAAAGCTTTATTAAAATTACATGTGGCATTTCATGAGATTAAACAAAATCACAGCTAATAAAAAAAATAAAGAAATAAAAAATTGGGACGAGAGTAGGGTGATAGTGTACAAGGTTTTCCATAAAAACTGAATCATTTCAAGAAATGTGTGCGACCACACGACACCAGTGAAAACACTACAGTGTATATGCAGGTAAGTGATGCTGCCACAGAAATACACCAAACACCATGAGTAAGACATGGAGTGCACATAAACTCTGATCTAAACGAACATACAAAGATGATGATGGTGGTGCGAGTGGGTTGTAAAGACAAACAAAATGTTGCAGTTTTCAGATTTATTAACTTTAAAAAAATTAGTATTTTCTGACAAAACGCAGATTCCATGCGCATGAAAACATGCAAACGGAACCTAAACTCGTCTCTGTCTGGACAGGGCTCGAGAACGCAGTTGTTGTTGGGGTCTTTTTATTTTCTTCCTTAATGTTCACAGACTTAAGTGAGAACCTCAGAGATGTGGATGTTATGCTCTGACTCTGTGATCCACTCAGGCTCTCTTTAAGTTTGGTTTTCTAGTATTCAACACTGTGCTGCCAGTTGCTAGTCCTCCTCTCTCTAATTATTCTCATCACCTCCTGACAGACATCTGATCCAGCCTCCGTTGGTTTTTTTCAGGCATAAATGTACTTGATGTGAAAAAGGACCTTGCTGTTGTTAAAAAAAAAAAAAAATTCCACTCATCTTTGGAGTAAGATCAAAATTAACAATCGCTGACTCACTACTTGTGGTTGGTGGTTTTATTTAATCACTAAATAACTTCTCAAAGGGCAGAGAAGTAATTAAAGATCATCCTAGAGGTGGTTTAGGTTAAAATGATAATTAAAAACCAACATGCAGGGAAAGACTGCAGCAATTTAAGAAGAAACACCACAGAGAAACAATCATATCTATAAGAATATTAAACTTTTATGGTGCGAAATCTAGTGGGAAAAATAAATGCTGCTTATATGAGAGCATTTTTCATCTTCATTGTTTGAAGTTGGGGCTGAAGTTTTGGGTTGGGGTTCTGGGGGATTTTATTATCTGTAAAGCACCTTGAGTTGCTATTTGTATGTATGAAAGGTGCTATATAAATAAAGTTTGATTTGATTTGATTTGATTTGATGGAATACATCACGACAGGAATTTGCTAATCCTGATTAAAATCTGAGGCCGACTGCACAAAACTCTTCAGTGCAACACCTTAACTTCTCTTTGTGAAAGACTCACTTATTGGGTTTGCAGAAGATTCCAGTCTTTTTTTTTTTGGGTGGGGGAGTGAAGCATTAATGTGTCTGACCCAAAAAAAATCATTTTGTGTGCCGTCACGTTTGGTTCCTCACTTTAGTGACTGGTTCTTGTCCTTGGTCTTGTGCTCGACCACTAGCTTGCTGCACTGTCCCACGGTGAAGGCGAAGGTGCCCTGGACGTGCTGAGGGTAACGTAACTTGTGCAAATGCTTCCTGAAAACTTCAGCCAAGTCTGACGCAACTTCCTCATCAAATGCTATCTTCATTAGCTGCGGATAAAACAAGGAGACAAGAACATTGGGTCATTTCAGAGCTCAAGATTTATACTTTACTGAGGGTGGAATTGTGTGGCATGAGGGAGAGGGATACCTGGAAAGTGCAGGATCGCAGCTGCAGCCCCTCCTGGACAAACTGGTCCATGGTTATTGAGACCGAGATCCTCTTCTCCTTAGTCAGAGAGGCGATGGGGAAGGATCGAGTAACAACCTGCTCACCCACTTCATGAGGAAATCAAACAGAGATTATGTCCCTTGGTAGCTGGGACCTGCATGCAGGACTAACACAAAACCACCCAAAACACAGCTAAAGTTTGCAGATCTGATCTCTTTTTTGTGTCATCTCTTACCTAATGGGTCACTTGGTGTGCCCTTAAAGATAAGGCGATAAGTAGTAAGGAAGATGGCACCCTCGGCAGGAAGAAGAGGCGGACCTCCCATTAGCCCTGTTGCCTCCTCGCGGCCATCTGGGATTAGGTGGACCCTCATGCCATCCATCACCAGCTCCTCCCCAGGCAACAGAGTTGGCCTCAGCAGCTTGGGCTGAACAGAAGAAGTAAGCAAGAGCAAAGAGCAGGAAGATTAAAGAAGTGACAGCAAACTCAGATGGAAAGTGAAACAAGCAGGCTACACTCGTTAATGAGAGCATTAAAATGAGTAAACGTGGAGCACAGCTTGTCAAAAATCACTCCAACTATCAGGCTCATGCGTTCACAACCATGCTCATGTTACTCTCTGGGCGACCTGCACCGGTTGGAAAGTTGAACAAACTAACGTCAAAATTATGACATTTAGGGCAGCAAAATACAAACGAGTCCAGTTGATCTGGTGGGATCTTGGCAGCGATGGTTGATTAACAAGACAATAAATATACAGAAAGATGGGTGGTGTTCTCTTGGATGTGTTTATATGCTGTGACGTTCATTTCATATTTCTTAAAACACACAAACTCTGTTATTTCAAGTATTTCCGGCGTACCAAGCTCGATTTAAGGAGAGTTGATAGCTGAGCACTTCTAAAAATGAAATGAACTTTGTCCTTTTGGACCCTTAAATGACTTCCTGTGCCCAAATGAGGCCCGGGGAGCTTCCTAAACAACCCCTCCTCCCATAAAAAAATATAATAATGTCACACATGACCACACATTCCAGTCACAGCACAATCAAAGGAGAATTTCCTTCCTTAGGCACTAAATTACAGGGGCCCCAGCAGCTGAAATTATGGCTCCATGAGGGAGAAATCTTTTAAAGATACTGACAAAATGTTGCAAGAAGATCCTACTTTAGAGATCTGAAATAGCTAAACATGTCACATCAGTGCAGCCGCCATCCCTCTCCAAAACACTGCATGCAGGACTAACAGCACCCTTCAGTCTGAAGGCACTCGGCTCTGCTGGACCTGGGAGAGCTTTCTGAGCTCTTCCTGCTAAAAATGGCACAACAAGGGGGGAGCAATCACCCAGCATGCATTGCTCAGGCGTGCTGTGAGTCACACCGCTCTGTCTTGGGTGGACAGACGTACCTGCCGTGACACTGTGAGCCTGAGCTGTAGGGATTGGTGGAGAGGGGAGTGGGCGGGGCTGGCTGGGGTGCTGCATGGCCTTTGTCCAGTGGGACGTAAAAATAGGAATTGGTTACCTTTTGGATCGGCGGCAGCCTCTTACTCTCCCTGTGGACTGCGTCTAATGTCTCGATGTGCATCTGGACGATATCTGCAGACACATTTTTCCCATCAATTTTGCTTTGTTCTGATTGGTGGAATCGGAGATCGGTGGCTTTGGAGCCTTACCTGGTATCATTATGTGGAGAGCTTTGAGGTGCTCATTCGTCACACCGCTCTCGTTGCAAACTTTATCTACGAAGCGGTTGATGAAGCGCACCACTGAGTTGGCCACGTCTGAGCTCTCAGCGTCTTCGAAGCCGCTTTCTGTGTCGTAGCTCTCCGCCATGCTGCCTGCGATGCTGCGATACAGAAAAAATGCTTTAAACGTTTACGTTTCTCCAAGAAGAAACTAAACAAAGCATGAGCTGAGCTTTGTTTTCTTCCACAACAATGCAAAGCTGCTGTCATTTTTTCATTTAGCTTTTACACAATCACACTTCCTCCTTCTTTCCTGCCGTTACCATGGTTACATGTCATTCACTCTTTCTCTACCTGTTTGTGACGTAGCTGTTGCTGACACTCTCCACGTCTCCAAGGCCAGAGCTCCTCAGCAGTCGGTTCTTGCTGGTGTCCAGCGGCAGCAGCAGGTAGCTCATCCTGTTGGCGTAGTGGATGGCCTGGCTGAACACCGTGCTCTCCTCCTTCTGCACGCGCTCCATCTGCATCTCCTTGGTTAGCGTCGGCCACAGACGGCTCTGCTCAGACGCCAGCTCCAGGGCGCTGATTTCCCTGCTGCTGCTTGACCCGTCCTGCTGTTCCTGACAGCAGATCAAAGGATGAAAAATTGCCCCACACCAGGCTGAGACGCTGATTAGTTCACTACCAAAAGCTGAACTTTAAAAAATGATGCTCACCAAGTTATTCTGCTGATCTCCATCTTCTGTCTCCAGGTACAGAGCTTTAATGTGATTTTGGACATCGCTGTAGAACATGGCCTCCCAGAACTGCATGGTGGTCCATACCGTGTGCTCCTGTACACAGCTGTAGGCAAACTGGGTAATGCCTGCACCCAGTTTCTGCCAGACAAAGACAGAGATTTTTACAAAAGAGATGAGCTACTTTAATCATCTTAAAATGAAGAGAGACTTTCCTGAGGAGGACTGTGAAATAAATCAACTTTCTCTTTAACTCCTCCAAGTAAACAAATTATAAAAACACAAAGACCCCTGCAGGTTTTCTGGGTTACTTCGTGACTTACTCGGCAGAATGCTGTGACCAGGGGAAGAAGGGCAGCTGCAATCCCATGTTCATCAATATGTGAACAGTCCTACACAGAAACAGATGAACCATGAATATCACACTTGCAGAACATAAAAAAACAGAAACCCGTTTCTATTTTAGGTTAAATATGTTTGACGTCATCACACTAATGACAAAGTGGTCGTCTCTGCTTCATGCAGAAAAATATCTGGAAAAGATGTACAAGCAGATTTTAAGTGAATGTTGTTTTAACCAGTCTGAGTTACAGTCGTGGACAAAATTGTTGGTACCCTTCGGTTAATGAAAGAAAAACTCACAATGGTCACAGAAATAACTTGAATTTGACAAAAGTAATAATAACTAAAAATTCTATGAAATTTAACCAATGAAAGTCAGACATTGCTTTTCAACCATGCTTCAACAAAATTATTTAAAAAATAAACTCATGAAACAAAAATGATGGTACCCCCAGAAAAACTGAAAATAATGTGACCAAAGGGAACAAGATTTGTCCACTGATCAACATCACAGGTGTCTACAATCTTGTAATCAGTCAGTGGGCCTACATAAAGGGCTACAGGTAGTCACTGTGCTGTTTGGTGACATGGTGTGTACCACACTCAACAAGGACCAGAGGAAGCAAAGGAAAGAGTTTTCTCAGGAGATTAGAAAGAAAATTATAGACAAGCATGTAAAAGGTAAAGTAGGGCTGGGCGATATGGCCTAAAAATAAAATCTTAGATTTTTTATAACCAAATCAGATTTCCGATTTTAATAGATTTTTTTTCTTTTCTTTCACAAAACATAGTTATTAAAACATTTGTTTATATAGATGACTGCCAGCAAAAATAAAGCATATAATGTCGTAACTTTTCCACCATACAAACGACTTCATATCTTACATAGAAATATGCGACACAATGCATCCGTGATCTCTTTCCATCTGGATTCTTATCATACAGGATCCGCTGCAGAAATAATTCCCCTGATGAAGGTTGTCTCCTAACTAGAGTTTGTGGGCTAAAGCTGACTTCTGCATCTCGTAGAGAGCAGCATTTCTTACTGCAGTTATATGCACAGCTAAATCCCAGGCGTGAGTGAAGGGTCACTTCACTGAAAATCTGTCAGACACACATCGTTCTGGTGTGGAGGGAGGGCCAAGTCAGCTGCTAACTAACTATAGAAAAAAGCCAGATTTTCATGAAAATAAATCTCCAGAAATGGAAAATGCGATTTATCGATTTTATCGATTAATCGCCCAGCCCTAAGGTAAAGGCTATAAGACCATCTCCAAGCAGCTTGATGTTCCTGTGACTACAGTAGCACATATTATTCAGCAATTTAAGGCTCTGTTATGTTCTGGCTGCTTTGCTGCATCTGGCACAGGGTGTCTTGAATCTGTTCAGAGTACAATGAAATCTCAAGACTATCAAGGGATTCTAGAGAGAAATGTGCTGGCCAGTGTCAGAAAGCTTGGTCTTAGTTGCAGGTCATGGGTCTTGCAACAGGACAATGACCCAAAACACACATCTAAAAACACTCAAGAATGGCTAAGAGGAAAACACTGGAGTATTCTAAAGTGGCCTTCTATGAACCCTGACCTAAATCCTATTGAGCATCTTTGGTAGAAGGTGAAACATACCGTCTGGAAAAAGGCTCCCTTCAAACCGGAGACAACTGGAGCAGTTTGCTTATGAGGAGTGGGACAAAATACCTGCTGAGAGGTGCAGAAGTTGACCATTGTGAGTTTTTCTTTCATTAACCGAAGGGTACCAACAATTTTGTCCACGTCTGTATTAAATGGCTACAAGGAGAAAGAAACAGACATTAAACTCTTCTACTCAGCAAGGACTGTGTGGAGAGGTTCTTGACTTTCCAGAGCGAAGATGCGAAGAAGACTTCACTACCATAGACCCCCCCCCAGCTCCCCCAGTAGCTTCTGTATATTGTGTTTTCATGTATTATGTCAGTGAATGGTGTTAAAGAGCATCACCCAATTTTTATCCTATGGTTAGAACAGCTGTTGTTTTATTGACCACCATCCTGTAATTACTTTCTAGTAAGTTATGCTGCTTGTTAACCCCTCTGTACTTCCTCTCCACCCCCGACTGGTGGAGGCCATCCTTTCTGAGTCTGGTTCTGCAGGAGGTTTTTCCTTCCTTTTAAAAGGGAGTTTTTCCTTTCAACTGTCACCTACCTCCCCATGCATGATCAGGATGAAGGATTGAATCGATCGGTTTCCTTAGCTAGACAATCAGTTTTTATAAACCAGCGTATGTGAACACAGTTAAAATAAAGTGGACTGATGTGGATCATGTAATGAATTTGTTTGTCTGTAAAACAGCTTGCAGGCTCACCTGTAAGGTGCAGTTCATCATGCGAACAACGTAGTCGAACTGCTGGTCGTCCAACACGGCTCGGTTCTGCAGGACGTGCTGATTGAGCTCCTGCGTCAAACAGACTCGGGCTGTTCGACCTTTTAACGCCCGCAGCACAGCTGGCATCAGCTGGACGCAGGAGATAAAAAAAGTAAAGTTTATAATACAAAAACAATAAAATCATTAAAAGAATTTGTAGTTGGAAAATACAATGCCGCTCTTACCTTCTTGGCCTCCAGCATTTTGTTCTCAAAGATGTACGTGATGCAGTTCCTGACCACCTCTAGTCTCCGAGCGCTGTTCGCCATCACATTGCCGTTCCTGTCCACGACGTCTCCTGTGGAGACACAAAAAGCTTATCAGGTACTCCTGCATCGTTGTCACAGTGGACTCAACCCCATTAAACATAAAAGTTCACAGAGGAAGTTTGAGGTCTGAATGAAGATGGTGAACTTCTGTTGTCACCTACTTATCAGTGGAAACCCCAACACCCACAGCCTTACACAAAACTTTTACCAAGTGATTTTTATGTAACCTTTGCCTGCAACCCTTTCAGTTCCTACAGAGATCCTACAGTGTGTCAGCTGATTGTTCAAAGTGATTTCCTGCTCTCATCAATCCTTTCTGCAGCTCACCTAGGGGTGGTCCAGATGGCACCATGCTCTTCAGCTCTGCCTTGACCACAGGAGGGGCGTTCTTGAGCTTGGCAGCAGCGTGGTCAATGAAAAGCTGCACCGCAACCTCATCCAGAACAGGGAAGGGTGTCTTACTCTGAGGGGTGTTCTGGCTGTTTTCTGACGGCCGCTGGACTTTGTGCATGGCCACAGCGGGGTAGGGATTCTCCTGGAGAGAAAAAAATATATAAGAACAAGATCAACAGGAACATTCCTCGACTGCTCGGGTCTTGAAATTGTCGTTGAACACAGGAACGTACGTTTTTGAAGAGCTGCTCTGCAAGCTCCTTGACGTGGCTCATGACTTTGTGCGGGCAGGCCTCCTCTTGTCGTATCCGCTCCACTTGATTGGCCACGAGCTGTGGAAACAGAAACCTTATCAAAGTCAAATAACTTGAATTTAAGTTAAAAATATAAAGGCTAAATATAATTATCTACTGTAAAAAGAGCTTATTTAATTAGAGTTAATTATTCCTGTCTCAATTTATCTGTCTGTTTTGATTTACAGTAAATTAAAATGAATCTTTAGTAATATTTTACCACCACTAGATGTCAATTATTTCTTTCTTTGATTTATTTGAACATGTTACAATAATACAACATTAATATAACAATAACCATAACAAATAGCATGGGTAGAGGAGCGGGAAGCAGCTTAAGCAGCTTATTTAGTCCCATCCCTTCTCCACAATCAGTAATTAATCAGAAAACCGGCTTCCTGTTTACACTTAGCGCTAAATACAAGTCCCATCTACAGACAACAAAAAATGCAACACCAGAGATAACTTACATTTCCAAACCTACGTAGACAGAAAGGTATTTACATATGTGCCACCAAAAGAATAAACAGAAATGCTAAGAATAAATAAAAGTAAAAAAGAATATTAATAATCTAATGTGGGAATTTGGTCGAAGCCCTTTTTTTTTTTGCATTTTACAAATGTTGAATTTTTTTTGTACTGTTCTTTGAATTTGGTCATGTTTGTGCAGTTTTAGTTCTTCATCTAAAGGTCTTTCACATTTATATTTGAAGTTTGAAGCAGGTAATTTGTTATTTCATACATGAATATTAATGTGTGACAATGAACCAGAGTCTGTACATTTTAATATGTTTGACTTTAAGAAGAGTGGAGTTGTAGGTTCAAGTAACCAGCATTAGGAGTTATTCATGTCGCCCTGTTTTGAAGTATGGATAGCAATGATGATAAACATTTATATGTGTCGCCTCAAACTTCTACACACTAATTTTACCAGTTAGTAATAGAGGATATGAAGTGATTTATGATCCAGAATGTGTTTAAGTAAAACAATCAAGTTTGAGGGAAAAAAATGTTTCCATTCAAAAAGATGGAAAGTGTAAATAATTGCTGACAATGACAATAACTGCATATGATTACCCCATCAATCTATAATTATTTAATTAATCAGTTAATACTTGCAGCTGATCTACATCTATGCAGTTCTCCTGAGCATCTATTATTACTTTGACATGAATGTAACCAACCCTTAATAGATGAGTCTGGATACTATCCCTCTCCTTCTACATGAAAAGTCCTAATGTACAACACATAAAGCTGGTGTGGTTCCACTCACATCATCAAACAGATCAGTAGCTCTGTAGGGAGGACCCCTCTCTGACACGAAGCCTGCAAACGCCATGCCGTCCAGGACTCTCATGAGAAAGTCATCTTCAGCCAGCGCCCTCTGGCCCAGAAAGGCCGCCTGTGGAAACACGTCAGAATTTATCTGATTGTTCGCTGCTGTTGGATTCTCTTTGTTTTTAGTTAAAAAGTCTCATAACTGATTTCCAGTTTTAGATGCAGGTATTTACTGTATGCTTGTGTACCTTATGGAAGCGGATTACAGGTTCTGGGTGGATGCGGATGATATGTAAACACCAGCGATAGCCCTGGAAAAGTCGAGCAAACAACCACAGGAAGACTGCTCGGATCTCCTTATCCTGAAACAAACACAAGAGTCAAGTTAAAAGGAAGGGTCTTTAATTTTACTGTTGACTTTTCTGGGTAAAAGTGAAACTCACTGATGGCTAAAGCAGTGGATAAAAGGTCTTTAACTTATCCAAACACTACAGCACTGGTCCTCTGCCAGCCATGAAGTAAAGAAGTCAGCCATGGCTACCTTCTCACTTCCTGTCATCTCTCTACTGTTGTTGTAGAACACATTCAATCTAAAAACAATGAAATAACAGACACGTTCGTCTTTATTTCAGCAACTTGCCTGGATCTTGAGTGCAGAGGGTTGCATGGACTGTGGGGGGAAGGCGTGATCAGCGAATTCCAGCTCTGGATCCAAAACCTGCAACAGCAATATAACACAAAGCCTTCATAAATCAGAAGTGACCACATCTCCCTGTTCGGCTTCCTGCTGCATCTGAACCGAGTTGAGGCCAGACGAAGTCTTAGAAAACAGCATTCCAACAGAAACTTTGTGGCTTCATACTATTCAATGTGCTGTAAATTAAAATAATGACTGGGGGAGGAAAGTAATAATCCAGAAGATGCAGTAGTTTTTTTTTATCTGTATGTATTACTGCTCTCTCTCTGTATATTAAGCTTTAAAATGTTCATATAACGAAAAAGAAACCAATGAATATTTTCAATTCGGATTGATGCTTGTTGGTGTAGATGTTTTATTTTAATCCTAACAGCTTATCTTGCTTTTAAAAAATTAAAATCTATCTCGAGTTTTGTATAGAGTGAAGACATCTTTCTTGTAAAAAAAAAACCTCCAATCCACAAATACTCTTCCTTCTTAACTGTGTTTAGTATCAAAGTTATAGAATGAAAATAAAGAAACAAAGCATGTTGGCACTGGTTTATGTTTGCTACCCAACAAGCTCTACAATCATCATCAATACTGCAAATTCAATTCAAATTCAAACCCACTTCAGATCTCCAGCTTCACAATGATCTGTTGGAGGTCAGACTGGCTGATATGTGATTTGGTTGAACTTGCAGAAAAAGTCACATCCTGTCAGATTACAGTCAGTATCTTCCATTTTCAGACTACAGCGCTCTGCTGGCTGAAGACAAAGGCCTACAACCCAGTGAACCTCTCTTTGATCGATTGAGATCAAGCACAACAACCCACAGCGGTCTCCAGGTGACAAGACATAAAGAGCAAAGGGTAGCACTCACACAAACACAAGCAGGACAATCACTGAATTTCATAAGAACATGTTTTTATTATTTAGATCTATTATAAGTCTTAATATCTTAGGTATTTAGCAGATGACCTGAGTCAGTGGGTCCAGGTTCAGAATCTTGTTGTGGATACTTTGACACAGAAAAAACTGCTGGCAGTTTGACTAAATAATATTACTGGAACTGGACGACATAAACAAGCTCAGTAATCACAAGGTTCACACACATCAGTGTCAACTTTCCACAACATGAACCAACTTTCACTCAAACACAAATTGCATCCTAACAGGATCTTTGTGTTATAATCAGCTCACAAAAGGGTGGAGTTGTGGTTGTTGACATCAGGTCTGAAGTTATGTTGTTTTCTATGTTAAAAAAAAAAGGGTCCTCCAGTTATAACAGGAGAAAAAAAGAAAAAAAAGAACATTGAGAACATGACATGAAAATCAAGTGTTTAAACATAAAAAGTTATCTCATGATCAGTTACATAATATACTGTTTAGAGTCCATGGGAAAATCCTGTCCCCCAAAAAAAAAGAAAAAAATCTGACTTCATTGAAACACACCACATCTGAGTGGAGACGGCAACTCCAGCCTCTCCTAAATAAACACAACCTGCCCTCTGCTTTAGTAACATGACAATGACAAAAAGATCCAGTCCTGTAAAAGCAGTAGTGGGAACACTGGTTGGTTTGCTACAAGTCTGTTAATCTTTTACAACAACTAATCTTTTTTTTTGTACAAAGATAACAGTCAAATAAAATGAATCATCCTCTTTTACACGTGAGTGAAAACTGACTGAACATGCTGATCACTCAAAGCACCTTCACAGTAAAACAGGTTTAAAAGGATTAATACTACAATGTAAAAATACTTGCAAATGATACTCAAAAGTTAAAGTATCAGTCGTACAATATACTATAAATCAAAGTCTAAATGAAGCTGGTAATGATGACAGAAAGACTTAAAAAAAAGCTCAATTCTGCAAGAAATCACAGTTAAATTTTGGACTTTTTTTTACTCTGTGTAAGTATTTATTCTGGGCCATAAACATGTCAACCGCACACAGATTTTTTAGTTTATTTTAATCTGGTTTAACCAGAAGATGTGCTGTATCTATTTTAATACATTTTTAATTCATTAATTATTCTCATTATTTTAGCTGGTTTTAATGAAACACATTGAAATAATAATATAAAAAGTAATTAATTATAGTGAAGTGCAAAGTTAAGTATCAGAAAATGAAAATACTCAACTTTAACAGAAAAGAAGAAATGCTAAAAATCCATTTAACTCATAGGATTAATCATGTTAGCATCACAAACATCTATCTGTAATAGTCCCCCCCTTAGGAGTTTTGTTTATTTTCCATTTGCACTGATGTATTTCTGTGAATGTAAGTAAAAAAAAAAAGTCTCTTGACATCAACTGTTCCTGAATGCTCAATGATGCTTTTCCTGCTTGGGCTTGTTATCTTTTTGGGCATTTATATTTGTCTAGAATTATTCTGCAATGATTCTCTCATTTATTGGACTTACTTACTATAAACCAGTGTTTAACAGGCCTCAACATGTCAGCTGTTTGTTAACACAAGAACAGAATAAAGGCTGTATTTTTAGAAATTCTGTATTACTGTATATAAAGGCTAATTCAAACTAACTTTATGACATGATTTGGCAATGTGCAACACAATATACCTGTCAATAAATGTGCCCAGCCTCCAGACAGGTCTGCAAGCTTCTTTTTAGCTGATCCATGACTTATGGATATCAAATATTTACACATGATTGAGATAATAAAGAAATAAAAGCATATCTAGTAAATTTACAACAGCACAATTTCCTGAAATACATCCACATACTTGAGATACTTGATGCAATGAGTAACAAAAAACGCCACTTATCTGTATCATCATCATACATGTGTTATTGTTTATAAGTACAGTAAAGAGTACTACCAGGAAAAAATGCATTCTATATATATCTATAAAAGAATAAGGAAGCTTGGAAATAATTACACACTCAGATAGATAAAAAGCATTTCTCAGAACAGGCTGGAATACTGGAAGAGGCTGAAGTGCTTGATATGAAACCAACAAAGTGGCAGCACATGAATAGGACGTGATAAAAAAAAATGTGTGAGGATAATAAGATCCTACCATCAGCTGAGTTGCAATCATTAAATTAAAAAGATTTTTAAAGGTGAAAAGATAAAAAAAGCTCTGTTCTACATGGAAATGTGCTTTGAAAACATACAGTGAAACCAACAACAGATGTAAAGATCAGCTGCATTTAAAAAGCAAATTGTTTGGTTTACAGAGACATTTATTTATTTTATATTTGATGCAAACATCCGAAAAGTCTACTAATTTGTTTTAAAAGAGCAAGCAAAAATCTTATTCACCCACGTAAAAAGAAAAGTAAAACCATAATCCACCTAAAGTTTCTTGGCATCTCAACAAAAGATATCAGGGGCTTTCTTGGTTTACAGAAACCACCTGTAACTTATCATTTATGACAATTCTCAGAAGTGATAAGCAGATTTTATGACTGTATGTTTGTGTGTGGTGTTTAGGCTGCAGCTCTTACCATGGAGAGTGCAGTCTGGGTCTGCTGTAGCAGGGGTTCAGGCAGCAGGGAGATGTGGACACATTCAGGGATGGTTACGGTGCCTCCGTCCAAATCAGCGATGATCACATCCAACTAACACAATAAATAAAAAAAAAAATACAGGTGAAAACACGTTTTTGTGGGAGGATTATTGACTAAAACACAGCAGCGTGATGCTGAGCAGAGATAGAGAAAGTCGTCTCTCTCAGCAGCTGCTCATTACGCAAAACAACAAAAACTACATGTTCATGGAGCGTCACCGCGGAGACAGAAAGGCTGCCAAGTCGATGCCCTCTGACCCTGATGACTGCTTGTACACTGATAATGTCTGGGTGACCGATGGACAAAACACAGCATCTCGTTGTGAGCCGAGATAACGGCTCCATCAGGGCGACTGCCGGGTAGCACGATGCGGTCGTTTACCAGCAGCATTACACACTCAACAGGCCTTAATAAGACAGCAACATTTTATTTTCTTTCATCGCAAGTCAGAGTCACTAATTATTCTCTGGTATAATTTAATCAGCAAGGTTTGCAAAGAGCATTGTTTTAGCTTCTTATGAATCTATAAAGGTTAGCAGGTGGAAAGCAGTCAGATGGCAGAAGGAGCAGCTTAATAAAAGACAAAAGAACCGAGTCAGGCAAAGTCTCCATGAAACCGACTCCCCTGTAATCAAACCTCATGTGAGTGTAAATGAGGGTCTGCTGCTGGAAATCCACTTTGACTGATTCAAGTCTAACAAGCCTTTCACCTTCAGCACTGAGATTACCACCACTTTGCACACAGCTCAAATTTCCATCCTACAGCTGTAAAGCAGCAGCAGGTGTTCATCCTACACACACACACACACGACACCTCTTAAGGAGTTGGCCTGTTTTCCCCTCATAATGGGAGTGTGTTGCCAACATTTTCTGCTGCCAACAATCTCCCATAAAACAATTACAGTGGTGAATGAGGGATAATGTCATTTAACTCAGTTTAGAGCAGGATTAAACTGCTTAAATGCAGACTTGAGTTTTCTTTTATTATAATTAATATTCTATTTTTACTTTTAAAATCTGAGTGGTTAATTGTGTGATATTTCAAATGGGTCGTCCTGCAGCATTCTCTTAATTTAAGGCTTGAAAACTGTCAGGATCTTCATAAAAATGGAGGATAAAGCGGTTTTTGGTGGATTGTGTTCACCTCTTTGAGAAAGCACCTACATGCCCCAAATCAGCTTATTTACTGAGATAATGTCAAATTTCGATTTTCAACATGGCATGACTGATAACTTTGTTTAAACACGAATGTGTTAATACCACAGACCAATCTCTTTGCATTAACGTGTTTATTTTGACAGCTGGTTTTATCACTTTGGTGTCGGGTTCTGTAATATCACAACACTTTTATGAATACGGAGTACATCAGACTCATACCTGATACTGGTATCGGTGTATCCCTAGTTACTGGCTTTGCTCATAGGTCCAGAGTGGTTAATGTCTGTTTGCACACTGAGGACTTGACCCCAGGTCCTTCAGACCCAAGCCCACCTATGTAACCAAGCTAGCACACCTCCAAACCAGGTTTTCCTTGTTAGATACACAACAAGCCTACTTATGTTCACACTTACATTAAAATGTGTTTTCACTACCATAATAGTTTCTTTTTTCCAAACTGTTGCTGAAACTTCTTTTTATAGCAAATTTTGACCCCTTTAGACCAAAGATTTTGATTAAAACATTTTATGAACCCACATAATATTTAAAAATAGCCACATAGAAATTCAGTTTTTCTAAAAGAACCTCTGTTTTTCAGTCTTTGTGTGAATATCTTTGCTAGCATATCCAGAAAATTACATTCTAGCAGTAGCATCCTTCACTTAAGGTTAATTTGCTCAAATCTGGCTTCCAGTCTGAAATGAGAAAAAGGTATAAGTTGCATCTGGTCTGAATAATTTCATATAACATGCAAGTGAAAATATTTACAGATGTTATACTGTGCAAAAATGTTTTAAAATTTAGCTTTGTCTGATTTTGTCATATTAAAAGGAGAATCTTGCATGTCTTTGTATTATTAGAGCCAAATGCAACACCAGAACCTGGCACAGTCTTATGCATCTTTTAGTGCAGTAACCAGAACCCACCAGTTCTTGTGTCTCGGAGCGGAAAAACGAATTGACACCGATGATGAAGGGGGTGGGTGTGCTCAGGACTTCTAGTAGTTTTCCCGGTAAGATGGGAACGTAGGTAAAACTGAAGAAAACACAAATGGAAACAAAATTAGTACAAAGAGAGCTTTAGATGACAAAAAACACACAGAATTACCCAGAGTGTGAGTTTAAAGCACAGCAGGAAGACTGAGGAGAGCGTGCGCACCTGTATTTGAGGGGGAACATAATGGCCAGCAGTCCTCGGCACGCGTCCGTTAGTCTCTGATAGCTGCTGGACAAGAACAAGATCTTATGCTCCGTCAGGGCAGCACAGAACAGATACAACACGTTGACGATACCTGCAGAGAAAACAAAGCAGAAACAAGACACAGCTGCAGGGGAGAGACTTCAAGTTTTAACACATCATTTAACAAAATCTGCTGCTGTCAACAGTGGTTTTAAATCAATCTGTTACTCATGATGCAAACAAATGCTTTTTTAATTCATTTATTACTTATTCATGTTTGCTGGTAACATAAATATTTAATTTAAGGAAAGAAAAAATCTTAGACATTTTAATGGACAGTCAAACTACAGAATTACAGATTATACACTGTGTAAGGACATTTTTTTTTATCTACATACAAGTTTATTTGATGTTAGAAATCTCCTTTTTTTAATTCTGCTGACACCAGTATACTAAAACTGTCTTCATGAGGGAAAATGCTGGATGTCTAATAACTAGCTTCAATAAAAAATGACCAAGTCTGACCCGTTTTTTCTGGTCCCAACGACTCCTTGTTTGGTTAAGCAAGCCTGATCTGAGATCTAACCGATAACTTCAGTGGTAAAAAGCTTTCTTTTTTTCTAAATGAGGAATCTTGCTAAACTGAAATCCATAGTTTTTGGTAATGATGTGAAGAGCCTGAAGAAAATTAAATTAAATGAAATGAAAAATACTTTTTAAAATGAATTATAATGCTGTAGGATTTTGTTCTTTTCTTTATTTTGTACACTTCTTAATCTAATTGTAATCTTCTGGGTCGCGGGAGCAGCTGCCTAGGCAGACTTCCCTCTCCTTCCCGTGTGTTTTCACCTGAGGGTTTAGACCACCAACTCCGGACCTCTTGGGTCAGCGTCCTGCAGGTTTAAGATGTTTCCCAGCTGCAGCACACCTGATTCAAATTAAATGGTTCTCCAACAGTTTATTGTCAAGCTCTGCACAAGTATCTCAATGACCCATTAATTTGAGTCAGGTGTGATGCAGCAGGGTAACATCTGGCCCAAGAGGTCCGGAGTTGATGCTTCTTGTTTTAGTTTCCCTGCTCCAACACACCAGATTCAGACTCAACAGCTTGTTGTCAAGTTCTGCACAATTGCCCATTATTTGAGTCAGGTGTGTTGAAACAGGAAACATCTAAAACCTGAAGGACGGTTTGGGATCCCAGTCTTGGAGCTTCTGAAAAAGCAGTCGAGGTTAGTTACTGAAGGAAATTATTTTTTTTGCAATGTGTTCTCCTTGGCTTTTAACAGCATTTAATACTCTTGGCGTTTTCATTGATTTTGTCTTTTACTCTTTAAGAAGCTAATTTTCTTTTATAGGTTATGATTAGTTTGTGTTTTATGTGTTAGTTGTTCTGTTTTATTTATTTCATTATCGTCCATTATTGATAAGTAAAACACTTGGCAAAATTAATTGTACATGAATTCGATTTTTGATTTCATCTTTTCAGCTCACAGTAAAGTATTCCTAATACTTGATGTTTAACAGAGGACTAAATCACTGCTTCCCTTTGTTTGCTGTATTAATGCTACACATGTCAGAGTGCACAGATCACAATGGATTAAAATGTTGCTGAGCACAGCAGATAATAAAGCAGATTATTCTGTTCGTTGCTTGTTTTTTATCAGAAACAGCAACATGTCAAAGATGTCACATTTTTTCATATTTTTTTCTTGTACTAATTAAAAATATATACACAAAAATATTATACAGATGTTTTACATGGGTAATTGTTGCACGGTTACAATCAGATGCAGATTGCTAATGTTTGAAAGCACTGTGATGTGTAGTGTAACAGACACAAAAATCTAAATATATAAATGAATAAAATAAAGATAACTTCCATTTCATTACTGCCCATACCAAGCTGTCTGAAGAGCTGAGCGACACTGCTGCCGCTGATAGGAAGGGAGTCGTTGATGGGGGTCTGGATAACTTGACGGTCACCGGCGCCTAATGTTATAGTCCGCTATAGAATAAGAGAGAATGGAGAGGAGGAGGATTAAAAAATGGGGGGGTTTGAAAACCTGAGAACAAACACGGCTTCTGAGAGTAATCAGGGTTTGACAGTGTGGTTTAATCAGAGTTGTGCGTTTCCACAGAGCAGCGTGAGTCAGAGACAGAAAGATGACGAATCCCAGAAGCTTAGCAGGTACATGTCATATAAAACCCAAGCCATTCCAGCTGATCAGGATGTGAATGAGGCTGCAAAGGACTCCATGCCAACGACCTTACTGCAGAACACCACCAACACCGTAGCAGAAAAGCCTTTTATGGAGGACGGAAATCCCAAAGACATGACAGAAAATGACAAATGACAAAAAAGACAACTGCAGTCTGCTAAAAGTTGACAATAAAAGGTTCAATAAGAGATGTTTATCAAAAAAAAAAGGAAAAAAAAAAAAGAAGACTGTGGTCAGGATCTCTGACTGCACTTAAATATTGAGTGGGTGCACATCTGGAAGTTCAACTACATCATTTAGACTGCAAAATTGTGAATCAATAGGCTTGGACAAACAATAACAAAGTCCAAATAAAGGCTAAAGCTCAAAATAAAGACTGCTTGAGGCAAGATCACATGACTTTAAACAGTATTGCATGGAGAAGTGATTTTTGTTTGTACTTTAAAGTAATTCGGACTCACCAACTTCTTGAAAATGAACAAACAATAAAAAGGAAAGCCCACCAGTTATTATGGCTGCAGAGGCCAGAAAAAGGTGCAGCGTTATCTCATGCTCTCTACAGCAGCAGCAGAGATAGTGTCGGCAGCCACAGACAAGCTTTTAGCAATCAATACTGTGATCCAACATCTGATCAGGTGTGCTCAATACAGTCTCTGCTTGTGGTTCCACATCTCAGATCTGCTTCCTTTAGATCAAAAAGAATATATACACATTAAAACGTATATAGCTACTAGTTTTATCGGTTATTAGACTATTATTTTACCTACTTGGAGTAGAAAACAGACTAAAAGGACGTCAATGTTACTTTAAATGCTGTTCATCCTGCAAATTACACTAATTCATTATTGTCTTATATCTTTTTGTAGTAAATTCAAATGGTTTTTCCACTTCATTTCCTCATCAAAGCTACAAATATCACACCAGATCAGTTGTTGGTCATGTATTGACACAATAAAAAAGCATTTTGATTAGTTCTGCAACAGGGGGTGTGCATGAATCGACTGAAGGAAATGGGTGGAGAAAAAGGAAGCTGAGAAAGCCGAGAGCTGATTGGCAGCGAGAGAAAAGGGTGGGAGGGGGTTGAAATTAGGCTGGCGTACCAAACTCTCCTCTCTCTCCTCCTGGCCCGGCTACACAAGCACCCAGCAGAGACACACCCACACATATGCATACACACCCAACAGGATAAGACACAGGTTAGCAACATTAGCAGTGAGGGCACAAAATGCCCAAACTTGACAACAGTATGAGAGTCATGTATCTGCATGGCAAAACAAAACAGCTGCAAACATTTACATAAAAAACATGAACTGTAAAACGATGACTGTAAAAAAGGATGAGTGCAACATCGAATGAGTCACACATGCAAAACAAAGAAAAGCAATCATTTGACGCACATATTACAGTATGTTCAATTAGAACTTCAACAAATGCAACAGAGGGGGAAAAAGCAGACTCCAGACAGTTTATGTGTTTTATCATTTGCCAGTTCCAGTTGTGTGGTTTGGAAATCAATTAAACTAAAGCACTGATCTAATGAGGAAACTTCTATAAAACCACAATTGAACCTTTTTCTGACACAAAACTTTTTTTTATTTTAACAATAACAGGTACTACAACTGATGCTAGAAACAGCTGAGTTCCCTCATTGAAAGCAAAAATTGGTTTACAGGCCACATTAAAAACAAAAGTGTGCATCCTCATGTGCTCCTGACCTCCAGCAGAAGTTGTGCAGCTTTCAGTTTGAAGTGGATTTTTTTTCTCTGTTGTGGTAATCTACAAATCTCCCTTCCAGTGGGAGAAACTGGCCGTGTGACAGGCTGTGTCTTTGTCGAGAAACAAAGGGACTGGAATTCCCTTTCTCTGGAATAACCATTCGTTTTAGAGACTACTGTTCCCAAGTTCCTGTAACAGCTCGGTTTCTAATTGATGAGTCTTTGAGTTTGTTCCAGAGTAAACACAAGTCAAAAGAAATGTGGGTTAATCACACACCGACACACACTCTTATCCCAACACACGCAGAGTGATATGTAAATGTAGTTGTGTGGATTCACTTTATAAACTACTGCTGTATGTTAGGGACTGTCTGGTAAACTACAGGGTTGCTATGATGTTTTATGTAAAGCAATTAGAAAATAGTTCATCCCAACAAGCAGTCAGGTAACAGTTTATGTCCATATTCTCCTGTTGCAGAGTATTAAACGTTAGCTAGAAATATGTGATGTGATGAAGAAAAAAATAAAGTTGTCTCTCACCACAGATTCATGGACAGCGCTTAACAGCCAAGATATTTTTAACCCTTGTGTCATTACTGTAATTTAATAATGAAATAACGGGCAGAAAACTTTATAAATATACTATGCATTGCACTGGAAACACTACGTTAGAGGCTAGATGGAAAAGTAACAGCTTGTGTCCACGTCAATACTAGCAACAATAAAAACCAACACCAGATACCTGCAGGTGGTGGTGGGGATTTGAATAATGGTTGAATTTTCTGTGTTTTCGATTAGTATATTTTAGGGATGCACCGATATGAAAATTTTGGCCGATACCGATATCCGATATTAATATTGTTATGGCCGATAACCGATATTTACCGATGTCGATATATATATTTTGTTTTAAAAGGTTTAAGATTATCAAATTCTGTAAGAAGTGAAAATAAGGAAAAACATTAGGGGTGTTAGCTTCCCACCATTGTTTGTGAAGTTCTGGATGGCAGTTTTTCAGATGACATATCAAATTTGTGGAGCTGAACGAGTTCACACGGCATCCTCCTCACATTACTTCAACTTTACAGATATTGCATACTGCTTTTTGATTACCTTCTTTTCGACACTGTAAAAATTACCACACAGCTGAAATTGCTTCTTGCTTCAGTTACATCCCACAATGTAGTGCTGCATCGCTGTCACATGTCCAAACATGGCTGCATGGCCAAACCTTCCAACACACGTACACAATCAGCAATTATAGGAAAATAAATATCGGCTGTTAATATCGGCCCAGTTTTGCTTATCGGACCGATACCGATATGTTAAAAAAATGACTAACATCGGCCGATACCGATATTAATGCCGATATATCGTGCATCCCTAGTATATTTTCAGGAAATGCCCACTCTTACATCATACATATATAGTTATATTCACTGCAATGACACTGTCTTTAATTAACTTGAATGGTGATTTTTTTTTTTTTTCAGATGATGCTGCACGTTTTAGTCAATTTAAGTTTAATTTAATTAACTGTGACCTGACTGTCTAATGTCTAATTTCTGGCATGTTTAGCCATCTAAAAGAAACAGAGTATATGAAAAAACTTTATTGGCAGTTCAGCTGTACTAAACAGTTAATCTTTATTGTTGTTACAAAAAGATGTAAAGAAAAATGACTAAATATGGAACCTGTACAGACTCCTAAGCTTAGTTGTGTCCAGCTAAGCCTGTTTGTGCAGGACTTTTTTGACTTCCAACTGCATAATCTGGGTGTTAAAACTTAGATTTTGCTCAATTTTAGTCAAACTGAGACGTTTTCTTGTAACAGCACCATGTAAATGTTCTCTGTGAAGTTCATCTTTATTCTTCATTTGGCTTAAAATGTCAAGTGAGGTTGCAGTGATCTGAACCACAAACAACCAAATCAGGCTCCTCCTTGAGTCAAAATTTTAGAACTTTTTAAGAAATGCCTTCAGCATGTTCCTGAGATATATTGTTCACAAGAATGTGATGAAAGGATGGAAGGCCAGAATAAAAACATGCAGTAATTCTTCTAACCACAGCTGTCGTCACAGATGATACGGAATAAAAAAAAATGCTTACCAAAACAGGAAGTTAACTAGCTAGCCGTACGAGGCAATAAATATGAAATGTGTTCTGGTCCTTACTGGGAACCAGTATGTTAGAATAAAATGTATTTTTATTCAAATTTAAAACATTTGGAAAATGGGTGCATAATTCTGACCTGATATAAAGTGTAAGTGTGACATCTAACAGCCAGTCGTTTCTACATTCGGCATGCTTCGTGTGTGTTTGAACACAGGCTGACGTGAAACAACCAGTTTGCAAGAAGGACAGAGATTTATTGATGGTGACAAGTCTTATGTGATTAAACGGTTTCAGGAATGTGTTTAAGTGTCTCTTTCTAAGCGGCCTTCCCTTCTGTTGAGTCACAAAAACAGAACTGTTTGCTTCTGGCAAGGCAGAAACAGTACAAACGCTTTCATATGTCCATCAGGAATAAACACAAGTCTGACCTGTGAACTGATGAGTGATTTTTTTTAGAAGAGTTGAGCATGAGCTTTGCTGTTTGGATCTGTATGTGTGCTAATGCCGATTAGATCTGATTCTCTCATTTAGATGCTGTGCTGCCCGGCAGGAAGCCATCTGCCGTCCCATATGGTCACCATGCAACTTAACTACGACCTGCAACGCAACCGGTTTTAATTTGTATCTGTGTATGTGTGTGAGTGTGCTTTAGAGAGAAAGGAAACAGCTTGAATTTTATAGGTGTTCTTAAAGGCTTATCGAGAGCTGAAGCAAATCAAGGTGGTGAAAAACATGAGAAGGAAACGAGAAATGAAATGTCGGGGATGTTTAACGTGA